>NC_080097.1:65697600-66361766 GCF_950005125.1 Chionomys nivalis | reverse complement strand
GAAGAAAAACAAAAGCAATTTCAGCTCTGCTGTGGATATCCTACGATTGCCTTGAGGTAGCAGTGGAGTATAGGATATAGGGTTGAACAGGGGTCTCTTAGAGTTCTATTGTGGCAATAAAACCCCATGACCAAAATGCAAGCTGGGGAGGAGAGGGTTTATTTGGCTCACACTTCCACATCACTGTTCATCACCAAAGGAAGTCAGGACAAGAATTCAAACAGGGCAGGAACCTGGAGACAGGAGCTAACGCCGAGGCCATGAAGAAGTACTGCATATGGGCTTGCTTCCTGTGGCTTCCTCAACCTGCTTTCTTGTAGTACCTAGGATCAACAGCCCAGGAATGGAACCACCCACAATGGGCTGAGCCCTCCCCTCAAAAAATAACTAAAAAAAATACCTTAAAGCCGGATCTTATGGGAACATTTTCTCAATTAAGGTTTCCCCCTTTCAGACAACTCTAGGTTTTTTGTCAAGCACAACCTCTTTAAGTAGTCCAGGCTGGCCTCAAACTCCCAGTTCTTCTGCCTTAATCTAACCAGTGCTGGCATTATAGGTGCATAATACCATACCTGACACACCATGCAATTTCTACCAATTTTAATCCATTTGTCTTCCTGTTATTATATTTAATAGCACAATATATCACTTAGGGTTGAGTCTGATTATCAACTGAAATTGCAAAGTTTAAAAGCAGAAAATAAAAAGTTATGTGGGTAGGTCCATAAACATTTTGAAAAGTTATCTGGAAAGCATGTATACCTAAATAAACTCATTCACAAAAACAAATAGCTCTACAGTGATCTAGTCATTCATTAACGAAGACAGGCAGCTCTATAGTAGGCTGTTTTTGCTCCCAAGATGATAATAAAATCCGTATTTATCTGTATCTCTTCATCTATCTATCTATCTATCTATCTATCTATCTATCTATCTATCTATCTATCATCTATTCATCTGTCTCCTTTTTCCAATTGGAGGAAGCTATTTCACTTACACATTAGAAAGCATCATTCATGAAAGATCTTGTTTGGGTCTCAGAGATTAAGACTCACTTTTTACTTATGATTTCTGGCATAACATGTAGGAATCATAGCAACAGGCACTATAAGCAGAAGCAGCTGATGGGTGTGGAATAGAGAGTAAAGAAAGAAGAAAGAGAGATGTCAAGGTATAAAAATATTTATCCAGGGTAACAGAGTGTCAACACAAATTTCTTTTCAATTAGATGCGTACATCTGTGAGTAATGAAATCTTTGGCCATAGCTTTATTCTTTGGACTTGTGCCCAACATTTCCATGACAACTTCTTAGATTGTTAAAACAATAGTGATCACAACTTCACTCACTAAGCCTTCTGTACACAATGAGTGCTAATGGCTCTTGATCACATGTGACAGGGTATTCATGTATGTATGAGTGTGTGTGTGTGTGTGTGTGTCTGTGTGAGGTTGCAGACTGATTTGTGTGTTTTCCCAACTGGAGTCAACCTGTCTATGAGAGAGGAGTTGTAGATTATGTGTTTCTTACCATTAAAACGTTTGCCGCGGTACAAAACGTTGGGTGGGAGTTCAGTGAATCTCTTGAATGAGTGGAAAGTACAAAGGCCACTTTTGTCTGGCAGGCACGGGCAGTGCTAAGTTACTTTTATGTAGTTCATATAAATAATTCACTTCTTGTGGTTTCATATCCTGATGTGAAAATTGTGCATTTACTGTGTTTTCATAGATATTAATGGTGGCTATTAAAAACAGAAATTGTTTCCAGGTTGGTGGTCTTTGGCCAGGGAGTGAGTGAAAAAGACTTAAGGTAAATCTTAATTGTGGAAAGCATAAAACCCCATACATTGCCTTGTTAAAGTATCACGGTGTGCAAGCATGGGTTTTCCTAGTTGTTTCTCAAGGAACAGCAAAAAGACACCAATTTTCTCAATTTTCAGTGCTTGATATACATAAAGAAAGAGGAAACAGAGCATAAACATGCTGAAGCAGTTTGTCTCTGTGGTGTTTCCCTCCTCGACGTGAAATATCTCATTTTAAAAATGTATGTCAAAACTGGACCTGTAAATATAATGCCCTAATTTAAAAATTTAAAGAATGAATGTTATATTTATGTTTTGGTGCAGCAGGTTTAGCTATTGTAAGCCAAATGGTATCATGTTTCTGTTGGTAAAACATTTTAGGGGTTATTTAAAGAATTATAATATGAAGCAAATCAAATCACTACATACAGGTTTGGTTTTTAAGGAGTGGAAGACAGTGTGAGGAAGCTGTACAGGAAAATTGCTGTTTGTGTATAATAATTTTGTTATCATAGTCCCCCCCCCTTTTTTTGCCAGCCAGGGTAAACTCCGAGGACACGTCATGAATTCCTGAGACACAATAAATCTGTGAATGTCAGATTCTGTGTGTGGGTAAAATGGATAGTTTTCTGACCTTGAAATTTTCATTAGAACAAAGGACGTCCTTCAATGTAATGCTTCCCTCTACAAAGTTCTGGCAGGAAGCCAAAGTATGCCCTTTGGCAAACCTCCAATCTGGATGTCTCTCGGACCCCAGAGGACGTTCACAAGACTGCTCTGGACCACTTCCCGCCCTTTGTGAAGTCTTCTGGAAAGGCCTTCCTAGCGTGTAACCTGCTGAGGGAGAGATGGGCTTATTAATCAAGAATTCTTTGCAAGGAGCTGGGGACCATCCTACCTTGCTTCAGCAGGGTCCCTCTCCTGCTCAGTGTGATCTACAAGATTGTCCCAAGGATGCTGGCAGATGAAGGAGATACAAACTTCGCCGGAACGACTGAGATGATGGTGAGAAATAGTACTTCCTTCCCTGTCTGGGGGTGATGTTTGGTCACGGTTGCTTTCCTTTCCAGGGAACCAAACAGACACAGGAGTAGGACGGTCAACATACTGCTTTGCTTTCTTGCTTCCCTAAGCAGTATACACAGTTTCAAACCACTCTAATCAACGTCTAAAAGTTGTCACTCACATTTTAAATCATTTCAAACCAGGACTCCATGAGATACATTTTTGTTTCACTTTTATTCCCTTTTTTCCTGCTCATTGATTTGACACTGTAAGAGTGGGGAGGTCTAGTTAAAATGGTATTACATTTATGTATTTATTTACTTCCGTGTACAGAGGACTGAGTGCCAGGGTACAGGTGTAGAAGTCAGAAGATAACGCCTGCTGTTGGTCTCCTTCCGTCCACCACGTGGGTGCCAGGCACAGAGCTCAGGTTGTCAGGCTTGGTAGCAAGTGCTTTTACCTGCTGAGACATCTTGCTGGTCCATCCAACAAGGTCTCCTGAAAGTTTCCCCTTTCTCCAATGGGTATTCCTACGTGAACTCTCCCTCTCAGCACAAAGTGAAAAACCAAAACCACAGTAGTAATCTCCCAGAACTATTTGGGTAATACTTAAGCCCTCTGCGGGTTTAGGGCATTTCAGAATCACGTTGCTATTATAAACCAATATAATTGCTAAGACAATTTTCACATATGCTTGTGAATGATTGCCTTTTAAAACTGGCAGGAAAATTTTTTTTTTTAAAAAAAAAAAACTCTCAAAGGAGCACAGATTGAATTACTAGAATAGGATGGACTCATTCTAGAGAGAACAAAATAAAACTAATAATTGCTAGCATTTTTCTGTCAAGACCCAGATACTTGGATGGCTGGGACTAGTTAGAACTTTTCAGAAAACCGACTATAAACTGTATAGTGATGTTTCCACTATTACCCAACAACCCAACTCACTCTTCCTCATCCAGCAGCATTCTCTCTGCCTGGGATGTACTCATTGGCTTGTCTGAGCCCAATTTATTCTTGGGTGTACAGATTAAATACATCACTTCTTCAGAGCATGCTGTATCATCTGAGGTACAAGGAAAGCTCAAAGCCACCAACTCTTGGGATTTCTTATGTGACCCCCAATGACAATGACACATGTTGCCTGGCACCAAGATATTTGTTTGCATAATATGTAAGCAGAAGGCAAGTTTCTTGATAAGAAGGATTATTTTTCATTTGGGACTCTCTCCATATAATATTTTAGTATGAATGACTCAGCTAAAAATTTGCCTAGGTGAAATTTGAAATCTCAGAGGCTGGCAATGAAGCAATAAGATTCCTCTTGTTACAACGTGGATAGTACTGGCTTACCCCTTAGTACCATTATCCATTTTGACATTCATGTGCTCAAAAAGTGTTTGTGCTGTACTTATTTGATAGACTTTCATGGTTAGCCCTGAGTTAGGAGCTGACAGAGTTTGACAAGTGGGAAAGGCTGTAGCTAGACTTACTGTGACAAAACTGACTGGGTGTGGTGACACGTGCAACTATGGTCCAGCATTTGGGACACTGAAGGAGGAGGATCAGAAATTCAAACCCATCCTCAATTAATAGCATGCTTAAGGCCAGCCTGAGCTACATGAGACTCTGTTTTAAAAAACCAAATTAAATAAATAATAAACTTATGAGAAACCCTAAGCAAGAGAATATTAATAACAGCATTGTAACCAAGATATGAAGCAGGCACCATTCCTGGGAACCATGCTCTGGGTTTCCATCACTGCTTCTAGCCCATCTTTGAAACTCTATGGCTATTGAATCTCTCTTCTCATGGCCCTTCCAATGGGAGATGCTGTGCTGTGCTATCTGTGTCTCTCTTTAGGAATACAGTCCTTGCCCTAAGAGCTAGAAAATGAGATAGAGAACTAGAGAAAGACACCTACCTAAGATAGTAGAGAAGATGCCTACCTAAGATAGTAGAGAAAGATGCCTATGCAGGATAGTAGAGAAAAATGCCTGCCGAAGACAGTAGAGAAGATGCCTACCTAAGATAGTAGAGAAGATGCCTACCTAAGATAGTAGAGAAAGATGCCTATGCAGGATAGTAGAGAAGATGCCTACCTAAGATAGTAGAGAAGATGCCTACCTAAGATAGTAGAGAAGATGCCTACCTAAGATAGAGAAGATGCCTACCTAAGATAGTAGAGAAGATGTCTACCTAAGATAGTAGAGAAGATGTCTACCTAAGATAGAGAAGATGCCTACCTAAGATAGTAGAGAAGACCTAAGATAGTAGAGAAGATGCCTACCTAAGATAGTAGAGAAGACCTAAGATAGTAGAGAAGATGCCTACCTAAGATAGTAGAGAAAAATGTCTACCTAAGATAGTAGAGAAGATACCTACCTAAGATAGTAGAGAAGATGCCTACCTAAGATAGTAGAGAAGATGCCCACCTAAGATAGTAGAGAAGATATCTACCTAAGATAGAGAAGATGCCTACCTAAGATAGTAGAGAAGGCGCCTACCTAAGATAGTAGAGAAGATGCCTACCTAAGATAGTAGAGAAGATGTCTACCTAAGATAGAGAAGATGCCTACCTAAGATAGTAGAGAAGGCGCCTACCTAAGATAGTAGAGAAGATGCCTACCTAAGATAGTAGAGAAGATGTCTACCTAAGATAGAGAAGATGCCTACCTAAGATAGTAGAGAAGGCGCCTACCTAAGATAGTAGAGAAGATGTCTACCTAAGATAGTAGAGAAGATGTCCACCTAAGATAGTAGAGAAGATGTCTACCTAAGATAGTAGAGAAGATGTCTACCTAAGATAGAGAAGATGCCTACCTAAGATAGTAGAGAAGGCGCCTACCTAAGATAGTAGAGAAGATGCCCAACTAAGATAGTAGAGAAAGGTGCCTACCTAAGATAGTAGAGAAAAATGTCTACCTAAGATAGTAGAGAAGGCACCTACCTAAGATAGTAGAGAAGATGCCCACCTAAGATAGTAGAGAAAGGTGCCTACCTAAGATAGTAGAGAAAAATGTCTACCTAAGATAGTAGAGAAGTCACCTGCCTAAGATAGAAGAGAAAGATGCCTACCTAAGATAGTAGAGAAGGCGCCTACCTAAGATAGTAGAGAAGATGTCTACCTAAGATAGTAGAGAAGGCGCCTACTTAAGATAGTAGAGAAGATGTCTACCTAAGATAGAGAAGGTGCCTACCTAAGGTAAAAGAGAATTATCACCAGGTTTCCATTTTTCCCATTGAGAATGGATGCAGCTCAACTCCTCCCCCTACTAGGTTCTGTTTCCTCTTCCCCTCCATGGTTGTTTCCTCTCAGTAGCACTCCCAGTAAACTCCTGTGTGCTAATCTCCATCTCAGAGTTCACACACACACACACACACACACACACACACACACACACACACACACACACCTGCCTTGGTTCCTTGCTCCATTCTTTGCTCCTGTCACTTTCAATAAGAATGGTCATTCTAGCAAGCCAAGTTCTGTGAACTCTCACCAACCAGATACCACAAAACCTGCTCCAAAATCACAGATGGGGGCCGTGCAGGTGTTGTAAGCTAGGAAGGCTGGACTTGAGCATCCAAGCAGGAATCAACACCTTAAGAGCAGGAGGGGGCAAGAAAGCACAGGTGAAAGCAATTATAAAGGGGGCAGTGTTGGGATCGAGCAGACAAAACACGTTAGAAGAAAGAGATAGGCAGACAGGCTGCTACTGACAACACAAGAAAGAAACTAAAGCTACAATCTGGGTAAGCAATGTGGTTCTTACAGAACTATGGCACCCACTTGATAGAAAAATGAATTTGGAAGTGCCATATCTTTGTAATTAACCAAGTTTAATTCATGGTAGAGAAAATGATTGGTGGGGCTTGGGAGAAAAGCCACTGAAGTACTTGTTGTGTAATGTGAGGTCAGGGTAATGTAGGTTCAGATCACTAACACTTACATAAAAGGCAGTGGTATGTGCCTGTAACCCATTTCTGGGAAGGCCGAGACAATACAAGTCCTGGAGCCCACTGACCAGCAAGACTAGCTGAAACAGTGAGATACAGGCTTAGTTAGAGATCCCATCTTTAAAAATAAGATGGAGACAGAAGTAGGAAGATACTTGATGTCAGCCTCTATCTTCCACATGTTCATATACAGGTCAGCACATACACACACATACATGCACACACACACACACATGCACACTAAATCCATGAATACATGAATAGATGGGTGGATGGATAAAAGAAAAAGAAATAGTTGTCAAGATGAGTTAGAGGATGCCTTATGACAGGAAGGTATAAAGTCAGAAGCTCCCATGAAGTCTTGCATAGACAAAGCAGTGACCGTTCAGATCATCTAACTTAAGATAAAGGTGAACCAAAGGAGAATCTATAGGGCAGCCTGGAGTGTGTGAAGCGCTGTTTGACTCCATCTGACCTAGTAATAATTCAGCCTCATCATTCCATCCTCTGTCTGCCTTTCCCATTGGAGTGTGATGTTGTGTTCCAGAATCCAGGACAATGGTTAACAGAGAAGATACCTCTAAAACTTTGGATAAATTAAAAAATTACTTAGTCCCCAAATATTTGGGGACATAATTTACTATTTTACTTAGGATTCCTTCAATTTGAATAACTGAATTTCATTTTAGATCTTATTGCAAAGAAGAGAATGTATTGGCTCATAAAATTGGAAATAATAGTCTTAAACATATCCAGACCTAGTGGCTTGAATGATGTCATAGTGATTGAATCTCTTGCCATCATCCCATGTTGGCATTACTTTTAGGCAGTTTTCCTCAATTTGATTCTTAGCATCTCCAGATTTATAACCATTATCTGGGAAAACTGCTCAGAGAACAAAAGCACGTCTTCTACATAGCTCAAATCAACCCCAATCCCCATCTTGATTGTTACTGCATCTACTTCTGCAGTGCCCAAGGATCCAAAACAAGAATTGGGTCCATGTTGATGAACTGGGTTGAGAATGAGAGAGATGTTGTTCCTTGAAAGAGAATCTTGGTGTTTTAACAAGATAACTGTAAGTACCTGGAACTTTTCAAATACTCATCTTTCAAGCACTGGGCAAATTCAAGAACCTCATAATCAGAGTGCTACAACTATAGTGTCTATTTTCTACTGAGTAGACTGAAGTATAGAGAGACTAAACAGCTCGCTTAAAACTCTGGAGCTGGGAAGACAGAACCAGTACCCAACAGAGACAGTCTAGCTGACAGTTCACTCTTTGGGCCTCCATCCAATGCTCCTGAGAAGGAATCAATGACTAAACAAAATGTGGACATCCACTCTACTTGGCTTAATCAACAATTAACATTGAACAGCATGCATAAAGCATTCCATATCTTTGGAGTCCCAGTGGCAAATGAGGAGTGACCGACTGAGTCACTTGGTAGGACATTGCCAGGAAGGTTTTCTCTAACATTCTCTCCCATTAGTTGTTTCCTGACTTCTATGGAAATTATGTTCCACAGTTGTGACAGCATCTATCAAGTTAATTTTATTTCATTAGATCATTGCTAATACATTCAAAGGAAAATATTCTATGGTTGCTTAATAGTTATTTGTTTCAATAGTTGAATTGCATTATAGTTCAGTTCTTTGCGCTCTGATGCCCAGAAAGTTTGGACATCTTTGAGCCACCCATTTTGTTGCTCATTGATCTTTTGGATACTGAAATTTATTTCCTGATAGATGTCTTTTTCTTCTCATTTTTTTTTTGGTTTTTTTGACACAAGGTTTCTCAGTAGTTTTGGAGTTTATCCTGGTACTAGCTCTTGTAGAGCAAGTTGGCCTCAAACTCATAGAGATCCATCTGCCTCTGCCTTCTGAGAGCTAGGATTAAAAGCTTCTTTAATCCCACTGCCTGGCTTCTTTTCAAATTCTTTCTCTCTTTGAGAGGATCTTAACTTTTAACAGATAGGGTGCTTTGGAGATTCAAGTACTCTTTCTCTTTAAAATATCAGATAAAGTTCTCTTGAAGGATGCTCTGGAGGACAAGTGAAAATAGAGATTTGAAAGTTAGACCCTCATCCTAAAGAGAATGACATAGGTCTTGGAGGTAGAATGTCTGATGAGCTTTGTTTTGTGCCATAGGGGTAGAATTACACAGGAGAGATAGGTAGTCCTCCCGGGCATGCAACCGTTGGATGGAGTGAGAGGTAACACCTACTCCAGTATCTGTGTGGTCCTTCTCCCTCCCTGTAGAATGGGACCCAGTGTTACTCTTTCCTGTGATCTGGACATTATCCTCCCCTCACACTGCTTCCAGCACAGGCTCTCCGTGTGCTGATCATGTGTAATTGATCTCTCTCAGTTAACCCAAAGTCTTAAGATTCTTATGGACTCTATCAGACTGTGGATGAACTCATAGTTAGATCATTGACCTTCCCTCATCTATGAAGCTATGGGCAGAGGGATTCCTGAATTCTCCTAGTGACTACCATCACAGGGGCTTTTACGACTACATTTGTTGTGCGTGTTCTTTTTCATTGTTGTTTTCTTATTTGGTTTTGTTTCCATTTTTATTTTGAGAAAGGATCTGGCTGAGTTCTCCAGGTTGACCCCAATCATCCTCCTTCAGGCTCTGTGTAGCTGAGATGTTTCCTGCTTTTCAGAAAATGGCGATCTGAGTATGCCCTATGATGCCTCTCCATTCATCAGGACACTGGCTTATTCCTAATGCCCGCTGGAACCATAAAGACTTCCACACAATGTCACAACACTGAAAAATGTGGCATAAAAATAACTGTTTTAGTTGCCAAGTCTAAAACCCTGTTACTAATGAGAAAGAGAACCTGATTATCAGTTATTCATATTCAAAAGTCATATAAGGGCTAAGCATGGAGTCCATTGGTAAAGCCCTTGCCTGACATGCACAAAGGTCTGGGTTCAATTCTGTGACTGATGTAAAGGGTCATATGACGCCTACTGCCAACAAAGATATGCGCAGGAAGGCATATAGACATTGGGGAAAGTCACATGCAACATTGAGTATTCATCTACCCTGTGATCTAGTAGTCAAACTAAGGCTAGACCCAAAAGATATGATTATATCACCGATGAAAGAGAGCCACGAATGAGAGTGTTCAGCAATGCTATTTATAATGGAGCTAGAAGCACGGACAACTGGATGCGCATCGCTAGGAATAATGGCTAGGCAAAATGTTAGGGTACATTCTCATTATCATATGTGGCTTCCAAAGTAGTGCATTAGATTTATGTACAAAAGCAGAAGTAGATGTTAAAGGTAGAGAGTGGAGTAGACATGGTGATGCTGCATTCACTTCCAGCACTCAGGAGGCAGAAGCAGGGGGATCTCTGTGAGTTCAAACCCCTCCTAATCTACCCAACAAGTTCCAGGACAGCTGGGGCTACATAGAGAGATCCTGTCTCAAGAAGAAAGAAAGAAAGAAAGAAAGAAAGAAAGAAAGAAAGAAAGAAAGAAAGAAAGGAAGGAAGGAAGGAAGGAAGGAAGGAAGGAAGGAAGGAAGGGAGAAAAAGGAATGTAAAAGAGTAGTGAGTGAAATGTACCAGAAAGGAAGCTAAGGAATTTGCAGTATTACTTAATTAGAACTACATACTTCACAACACAAGAACTACATACTTCACAACACAAGAAGCTGAGCTCTTCAGAGAAGTAGCGTTTTGTAGTGAGGGGCTGGGAAATGAGCATGTCACTTGACTGGATGAGGAAGAGCCAAACCCTGAGGGCTGCAGTCCTCAGTCTCTTTTCTGTGCGGTCCAGAGGCAATTACATCGGGAAGGTAGGAAGGAGGAGGGACTCTGTGGCTCACAACCGAGGCGGAGTGGAAAGTGGTGCCCTGGTGCTGCGTTCCGCTTCCTGTCAGCCCCATACCTACCACGAAGCTGCATGAGACAGAAGGAAGAGACGTGATCGTTCTTGTAGAGATCAAGTGCCTAGATGCAGGGGGATTAGGACGAAGTTGTACCCTAAGCTGCCATCTGTCTCTAGGTGTTGTAATATGAGCGGCAGGGCTGCGTCCCTGGCACCCAGCCGCCCGCATGGCTTATGCCCCGAAATAATTACACGGAAACTGTATTCTTTTAAACACTGCTTCGCCCATTAGTTCCAGCCTCCTATTGGCTAGCTCTTACATATTGATCTAACCCATTTCTGATATTCTGTGTAGCCCCACGAGGTGGCTTACCAGGGAGATCTTAACCTGCGTCTGTCTGGAGTGGGAGAATCATGGCGACTCCTGACTCGGCTTCTTTCTCCCAGCATTCTCTTCTGTTTACTCCACCCACCTAAGGTTTGGCCTATCAAATGGGCTAAGGCAGTTTTCTTTATTAGTTAACCAATGAAAGCAACAGATAAAATACAAGAACCACCTCCATCATCTAGGACAGGGGTTCTCAGTCTTCCTAATGCTTTGACCCTTTAATACAGTTCCTCACGTTGTGGTGACCCCCAACCATAAAATTATTTTCATAGCTATTCATAGATGTAGTTTTACTACTGTTATGAATCGTATCATCTGATATTCACGGTATCTGATATGCGACCCCTGTGAAAGGGACGTTTGATTCCCTAAGGGGTCGTGACCCACGGGTTGAGAACCGCTGCCTTAGAGGCAAGCCAGCGGTTTGGGTTTCTTCATCTTTTCCTCTTGGTTTCTTGTACATGGTGGACTGAAAGCTCCACTCCAGGCGCCACTATGAGTCTCGCTCCTTGAAGGTCATCAGTAAAAATGCCATGTGGCAAAAGGTGCTCAGAGCTACAAACTCTCTTTTTATTTGTGGCCTGAGTAAGGGACCAGCCCGTTGCCAGCCTGACCCATGACAAAGCGTCCAGGAGCTCTGATCCTACGTGACTTCCTGGTAGACAGAGGCAGGCAAACCCACTTGCTCGGGAACTTTAAGACATCCCTCTCTGGGTTTCTAAGGAGATGTGAGGGTAAGGGACAGCAGACAGAGTTGGCAGGACTGAAAATGCGAGTTTGAGCTCATTCGGATATTCTTTGGTGGTTACTTATCCAGGCACTCAGAAGAAATGAAATAAGGTAGAAGGATTTGTGTAGGAACCACATGACCATTAGCTCCAAAAGACCCAGATTAGGAAGCTAGAACATTCTCAAATAAAGTGGTCTTTTCAACAAAAATCTCTTTTATTTTAATTAAGAAAACACTGCAGCTTCCTCCTCCTGTCATATATCCTGAAAATTACACGTTGCCCCTAGGACATTTCATTTCTTCCTTAGCAGACAAGGTTTTATTGGATCCAAGACTATGAAGGAAAGACACTCTGTGTGCTCTAACGGGAGAAGAAAGGGTTTGGAAGCCATAGGGAGAGGGCTCAGTTAGTCAAGGGCTTCCCAGGCAAGCAGGAGGACCTGCAGATCCCTAACACTTGTGGATAAACCGGATGCATGTTTGTAATACTAGCAGTGGAGAGGCAGAGACAAGCCAGCCATGCCAGCCAGCCGGATCCCTGAGCTCTGGATTCAGTGAGAGATTCTGTCTCAAAAAATAAGATGGGGAGTGAGGGAGATACCTGACATTGACCTCTGACCTCCACACGCATGTGGTTGTAAGTTAAGTGTTCTCATATAAACACATACACACACACACACACTTGAACACATATGCACTAATAAACCCCTCTCTTCTTCTCCACCTTTCTCTCTCTCTCTCTCTCTCTCTCTCTCTCTCTCTCTCTCTCTCTCTTTCTCTCTCTCAGAGCTGCTGTACACACTCAACTGATTTTTCCGAATGTTTGGGTGCATTTTCTGCTGAAAGGCAAAGGGATCTTCCTGTTGGAGCTGGCATTTCATGGCACATGGTAGGGTCTGTGGTCAGATGGGCTGTTCCCTCTTCACGGAAGATCCACTTCTCCATTGGTGATTGCTGCGAGAGGCCAGATGTTTCCCTTTAACCTCCTATTGGTTCTAATCTCCTTCCGTCTTTGATCCCAGCCCCACTTGAAAGTAACCTCTCATTTAGCTCCTCTTGGGTGGTCCTTGGCGGAGATTTAGTTGATTCTAACTTCTTGTACAGTCTTTCTCTGTGTGCTTCCATGGTACAATTCTACCTTTCTAATTGCTAAGAGGAAAATTGTTAATCCCTTTGATTCAGGGAGTAGCATAATAGCCTTAAAATTGGCAACTTAATTGAAAACCTCAGAAATTGCTAACTTGTTTTGGTAGTATTTCCTACCCCATTCTTCAAATATTTTTTTCCAAAATAAGATGAAATGAATTTTGCTATTTAAAAACGCCTTTTCAAAATGCTATATTCTTATCTCTCTATTCCAAAATTCTATTTGGATTTCATGCATAGCCTTAAGTATTTTATTGATCGTTACAGATCTGTTTAATGGGTTCTTACAGGAAACAGTTACTGGAAGGCAGAAAGGGTATGTGACATTGACTAATGGGACATAGAAACTCCTTCTGTCCCTGCTTTGCCATTATGTAAGAATAAACAACTTAAATTGCTACTCTTAGATTCCAAGGCTTGTCTAGGCCACACATGTCAAATATCAGTGTGAGTTTAGAGACTGGGCTGTCCTACATTACAACTGGTATGTATTAGTATTCTCTTGACTTCATTATCAAAACCTAACCAAGCAAGCTAATTTTTTGAAAGAGACCTCCAATTTTGCTTTGGATTCATAAAAGCAAATTCCTTTTAAAAATTCTGAGAATAGAAGGGTTTCTGGGTTTCTGGCATATTCCATTGATCTTACTTATGAATAGAGAAAAGGTCAAGGGTTTTGCTTGTTTGTTTTCCATAGGCACTCTAAATTTTCAAAGATTTGGAGACTTTCAAGGGACTTTTAAGAGACTCTTAATTTGTTACAGATGCATTAGCATATTGAATTTATGTGAAAGAATGAACACCAGGCAGAGGATATTGGGTTCATTATTTATTAGCAGAGCCAGTCAAAACTCCCCTGTTTTAACCAAGTGGTGGTTTGGCCCCCATTCAAGATGCCATCTCTTAATATTGCTGTCCCCAACAATTAATGTACAATGAAAAGGTGGGTGTATTTGTGTATAGACAATCATGTCGGATTCCAGATGATGGGGGCCCATCTTGGCTTTCTCCAGACTGAACATGGCACTTCTGAGGAATTATCTCAGAATATGTGTGCCTCCCACTTTTTACCTCAAATGAAACTCATTAGTGAGGACTTCAAATTGTGCTGGATCTAAGCCCTTCTCCGTGTCAGGCCTTTCCTCTCTCCCTGACCTCTCTGCTTCCTTTTCGTGGCCCAAGGGGCTCTTCCTACCACGTCTAACTCACACGCTCCCTCCTCTACCACGGAAAAACTCTCTTCACGGTCCTAAGGAAGACCCAGTCAGGCCCCGCCTCCTCAGAAAAGCCTCCCTCCCTGACTATGTCGCATCCGGTTAGGATAAGCTCTTCCACTGCTGCTTTCTTTATGCCAGGTCTAACTCTATACTTGCTTATGTTTTATTTAACTGTCTTTCCATTCTCCCATTGTGAGAGTTCGAAGGACAGACACAGGGGTGAGCTTCCCTACCCACATGACTCTAGTGCTTAATAACTGGCCTTATGGTAAATGGCCCATACATATCAGTGATGTTTGAGTGGGTGTGTTCACTTGATGGGTATCCAAGACTCCATGGATCAGGTCAAAGTTCTGAATTCTGAAACCCATGTTGTCTCTGCTAGTTTTCTTTTTGAGGGCCCCAAAGGCTCACAGTGATTATCTTACCCTACATTGGCACATTGTCAGTTGAGAGCATCTGTGTGTGGACATGTTCATGTCAGGGGACATATTCTTGTCCCTTGAGCTATTCTTGACAAGCACATGCTCCCTGTCTTCCTGCATCGATGAAGTTTAAGATGCTGAAAACAGAGATAACATAGAGAAGCAAAGACAGCTGAGCTATCCGTGGGGAACATAGGTCTTGTAGACCTTGATTACACAACACTTCTGAATCTCAAGCCCTCAAAAAGCTTTCGGGTCCTTCCCAATGGCTACTCCCATGCCTTGCCCTCCTGATAGAGAGAGAGCATTTGCACGGCTTTAGTCAGAACCACAGTCCTGTGGCCTCAGCCACGCACGTTGCCAAGCATAACAATTTTGCTCTTCAGTGGTGTGCAACAAAATGGAAAACTAAGCCTTATGGTGCCATGTCCTGATTACCCATCATTCCTGTTGTCTCTGCAGGTCCAGTGAAGCCCTCGGAGACCCAGTTTACACTGGGCTGTTGTTGGTATTCATAAGTGACGTCCACAGAAACAATTGCTCCCGTCCTTGGAGTTTGCAAGATTATTTATGGAAGAACCTCACGTTCTCCTTACATTGTCCATCGTTCCAGGAAAATAAGCAGAATTTAGTGTTTGACTGGTGTTACACAGCATTCCTATCTGTTTTCTCTATGGTCTGTCCCATTTTAATGGACCGTTCTCATTAAAAATGTGGGTTTAGGTGATTTTTTTTTACCATTTTATTATTTTTATTTGTTGGAAAATATTTACATGTTTTTATAAGAGTATGACATTAACATAACACAGCAATACTGGAAAAGAACTATTATAACTAAAACATTGATATTGAGAATAATATGTCAATAAAGAATCAAAAGAAACAACACTAATTTTAGTATGATCAGTATAGATTGTTCCAGGAACATTAGACAGCAATGGTTGCTTCTAAAAGTAAATACAGGTGATTTATAATAATTCAATTTTATCGTTGTCTTGTATTTGTCTGTATAGAGTTTTCACTACTGACTTAAATAGAACTGACAGGCTTTAAAGGTTTTACTTTGTTTCATTTTTTGAGAAAGACTCATCTTTCTGCTGGGAATTGTTGACTTATTCCTTCTCTGTCTATCACCAGCCCAAATTAGAAACAAAACTGGAAAACCTCACACTTTCCAAATGAGTCCCTGTGGTAAGAAGATTAAAAGCACCCCCCCACACACACACACACTGCATGTGATAGTGCTCGCGAATGCTTTAAGCACAGGAACCAGTACCTCTCAAAGGCTGGACCTGTTGATTTATACAGTTAGATGTGAAGAAAATCTAAAGATAAATAGTGTATCATTAAAAAGTGAAATAATATTATTTTGATTCATACTTGACAATTTTTCACAAGAATGTTAAGCTCTAACATAAATATATGGCCTCCCCAGCTGTTCAAATAGTATGATTAATTAAATGGATTTTGTCTGAAAACTAACACTGGCTCTTGTTCTCAAGTTGCAAATGTGTCCTACATAAAGGAAAATGTAAAAGCATTCCTTTGCTATCTACTAAATTCAAAATATAGAATTAATATTGCTGAATTTCTGAAGTATTTTATGAAGGTATGTATGTATGGTGTGCGTGCATGCGCGTGTGCTGTGTGTGGTGTGTGTGTGTGTATGTGTGTGTGTGTGTGAATTTCACCTGTGTTGTAATATGAACGGCGGGGCTGCGTCCCCGGCACCCGGCCGCCCGCATGGCTTAGCTTATGCCCGAAATAATTACACGGAAACTGTATTCTTTTAATCACTGCCTTGCCCATTAGTTCCAGCCTCTTATTGGCTAGCTCTTACATATTGATCTAACCCATTTCTAATATTCTGTGTAGTACCACGAGCTGGCTTACCAGGAAAGATCTTAACCTGCGTCTGTCTGGAGTGGGAGAATCATGGCGACTCCTCACTGGGCTTCTTTCTCCCAGCATTCTGTCTGTTTACTCCGCCTACCTAATTTTCTGTCCTATCAAAGGGGCCAAGGCAGTTTCTTTATTACTTAACCAATGAAACAACAGATAAAAAGATGACCCACCTCCATCATTTCCCCTTTTTCTGTTTAAACAAAAAAGAAAGGCGTTCACTTTGACATAGTAAAATTACATATAACAAAACAGTTATCAAGCAAAAATTACAGTTACAATATTTATATCTATTTTATCCTTTATCATAACTAAGGAAAACTATAACTATAACTAACCATTCTTCAACTCCATCAAAGACTCCAGAAGGATATAATATTACCTAAGCAAACAAGAGATCCAAAACTCTAGAAATGACAGAGACATCTCGCTGCCTGTACAGTCACCCAAAGTTCTTTTGTACCGTTGGGGCATCCATCTTCGGCCTTCAGGCCCATAGTGTTCAGCAGACATTTCCATGAAGCAGGAAATTTCAAAGACAGTTCAGTCACTATCTGCTGTGTCCTGCAGAATGTCTCGTAGACTCTTTCATAAATCAAGACTCCCAAAAGATCATCTCACCTTTAGGCAAGTTCAGCAGTCCTCTCTCTGAGGGTTCTCTGTGTCCAGTTTATGCAATAGTCCAGGCAAGAGCAGTTTCTTGCTCAAATGGCTATCAAACTCCATAAGGATCCTCTTCGATGCCCATCTTCAAAGTAGATTGGTACTGCCAGGAGCAGACGTGTCTCATTGTCATGAAAAGCCCTAAGTTATTAAAACATTAAATGCCATATTCTGCAGTCTTTGAAAGATATGAAGAATGCCTATCTAGCTGAAATATATCTATGCACATCTAGAAAATCTAACTAACATGACTAAAAGCTTGACAATTATTGATGATTATCCATTAACAACCTATATACATTACATTTTTAAATGAACTATACAATCACAATACCTTAATCAAGATTAGAAATATGCATATACATATAACAAAATTGACCTTCAAATCCTCACCAAAGCAAATTATTCATATCTATATCATATCCCCCTTTAAATGTAAAAGAACATTTATAAACAATATTTGGGAATATGGGCGCAGTTATTTCTCTCCAAACTGCTTCCTGCTGAATGGGGGCGTCGTTAACTAGGTCTTTCATGGTATAACCTGTGTGCCAGGGTCATCTCAGTTGGCAGTTGAGTGAAGTAATTTTTTGAGGGTGTTCACAGCAACCTTTCAGGAGGGCGTGGTCTATCATACCATATTGGGATAGACGAAATCCACAGGGTCGCATCCTCTGTGAAAACAAAAGAAGACCCTCTCCAAAGCATCATATCCTTAGACCCAAATTCTGAAATCATAATACCCTTATATCCATTCTGGTTTAGCTTGGCAGCCCATATAATGAAATGTCTCTCTGCACTTAGCTCCTTTACAGTCAAAAATTTTAAAGAAAACACAATAATACAAAGAATCCAGACTCTCTGTGAATTTTCCATTTTTACGTGGCTTATTTTTCTTTATTTCTTTTAATCTATAACTATCTGTACTCTGTCTCTTTAAAGACTTTACCCTTTTTTTTTAAGACATTAACTTTATTCTTTATATATATATTTTTCTCTCTCTCAAGCCTACGTACATTCATCCAACAGTGTCTGAATCAGTTCTATTGTGAATCTGTAATTTTTTTACTATCCAGGAGCACTTTGTTTTGTGCTTTTAAATCGCTAAGCGCTTAAGAATCTAAGCTGTGACATTCCTAGGTCAAAAACAGGTACTGCTTGCTTGCCCCGCCCAGTCCAACATGGCGGAGCCGCTCGTGCCTCTGATTCTTGCACATTGCACCAGTAGCATGGTGGAGCTGCTTGTGCCTCTGAGCCGCAGCACAAAATGACTTCCTTTTAGGCACACAGTGAGTCTAGTTGCCATCAAACAAATCGTAGCACTTTACTCCAAATGCTCCATTCAAAAGCTCTGTCTCCCGCAAGAGCCAGACAGAGATTGCAATGGCGGCACAGCCCAGAAAGCCGGCATTTTAAAACAGCCAGTTTTTTCCTGTTGCTGAGTCAGGACAATTTCTTTGCTGCACGCAACCCACAAACAGCAAAAAGCTGTCTTAAATTCTCTCTGTGTCCTTTGTAAGCCCTCTCAGGTTTTACGTGGAGTTCATTAGCACGTTGGGTGCCACTCTGTTGTAATATGAACGGCGGGGCTGCGTCCCCGGCACCCGGCCGCCCGCATGGCTTAGCTTATGCCCGAAATAATTACACGGAAACTGTATTCTTTTAATCACTGCCTTGCCCATTAGTTCCAGCCTCTTATTGGCTAGCTCTTACATATTGATCTAACCCATTTCTAATATTCTGTGTAGTACCACGAGCTGGCTTACCAGGAAAGATCTTAACCTGCGTCTGTCTGGAGTGGGAGAATCATGGCGACTCCTCACTGGGCTTCTTTCTCCCAGCATTCTGTCTGTTTACTCCGCCTACCTAATTTTCTGTCCTATCAAAGGGGCCAAGGCAGTTTCTTTATTACTTAACCAATGAAACAACAGATAAAAAGATGACCCACCTCCATCACACCTGTAAGGAAATATGCCACTTGTCAGTCCCAGCTATTTAGTATAAAGGTTGTTAAAAGCCAACAAGACTTCCTAGGCCCAGATAGAGGCTTATTGAAGACACCACTGCATAGCTTATGCTTAAACACAGAAAGAACACCACCACGGGCTTTCAGTTAGATGCCCTTGGTAGAACATATTATTCTGGGGACTAAGAGCAAGGAAGGATGCCTTAGTTATTTTTCTCATTGCTGTGTCAAAATACTGGACAGAAGCTACTAAGGGAAGGAAGGGCTCTTCTGGCTCCCATTCCGAGGGTGCGGTCCATCATGGCAGGGAGAGAAAGGCTGGAGAAGCATGAGGCAGCTGACGAGAGCGTGCAGTTAAGAAGCAGGAAGAGAGAGATACTAGTTTGCTTTCTCCTTTCTTATTTTCTATGGGACCTCAGCCCATAGAAAGGTGCTGCCTGCGTTCAGGGTAGGTCCTCCTTCCTGCCTGCTAGAAATGCCCTCACAGACAGTGCAGAGATTTGTCTTCTAGGTGGTTCTAAAGTCAGTTTAGCAGACAATGAGGGTGAACTCTCTCCAAGGTTATGAAAGCCAGTTCCCTTGGTAGATTGGGGCTGGTGAGTGGGAGTCCTTCCTTCACCGGTGTAGACTGCTAGTTGAAGAAAACTGCTGAGAAGAAGCAGCGTCAGATATGTTCTTCAGGAAACTCAATGTTAAATGCGGTGTGCTATGGCAGACACTGGAACTCAAAGACAACCATGAGACCATTGCATCAGGCCAGCTCCAAGGCTTCAGTCTTTGTGCCCAGCAAGAAACTCCCCAATAAGCGTATGGTGGATAGGTAAGAAAAGTCATGGAGGAATCAAGAAATCTAGAAGAAATAAAATAGAAAGGATTTGGGAATTGTCTGGGTTGGGAGACAAAGCAGAAAAAAAAAAAAAACCAAAGGTATCTTTAAGATTCAAGTTTTCTGTAGCAAATTCATAGAACTATGGACAGAATTCTGAAACTCAAGAGGAGGGAAGATGGGTGGGGATGGAGGAAGGCAGTGGAGTTGAGTCTTAAGTGTGAAGTGCATGTAAAATATCCAGAAAGCGAAGTCTCAAAGAAGCAGGATGTTAGGAGTTACGTGGTCCCTAGAAGCAGGCAAAACAAGCAGAACCCACAGTGTAAGGAATATCTACTGAGTAACAGCAAAGGCAGGGCCTTCTCCCGCACAGTGCTTATGCATTTGCTAGTCACTGCTCTCCTATGAGGCAAGCCCTGTTTTAATTCATTTAAAAACTTCTTTAATTCACTAAAAAGTTCAATAATATCTAATTATTATCAAAATTCAGAACATAAACATGGACCTCCAAGAAAAAAATAGGAACTGTTAAATAAACTTTTTGTTTTAAAATTAATGCTTATAGTAAATTAAGAACAATTTAAATATACATCAAAAAGAAGTCAATAGCTTCTTCACAAAAAGGGAAGGATACAGCCAAAACAACTGACAAAAAGTAGAATCGAGAATCCATACAAGTCGCTAACAACAAGAAAATACAATAAACCTTACTGCAATCTGGGCCTCTTTAGCTGAGAGTTATCGGTCTTTCTCTAAAATATTCCAGTAGGTAACTAATGCTAGCCTAATACCAAGGGGGAGTTAAATGTTGGTTCATGTAATCTCATAGGAGGGGAGAAAAATCTGGATCCTACAGTACTTAAAATCAAAGGGTTTGTACACTGGATTAAATTGTAATATAATCAATAAAGTCAGCAGGACCACATGAATTATTCCATAATGGTTCCATGCTGTTGGGTTTTATATGATGTCTGTAACAAGCTAGGTGGCAGAGCTTTCTTCCAAGGCAAGCAGGAACTGTGTGCAGATGGAAATTCTACCAGCAGAGACTGATAAAGGGAATGGGTGTGGTCTCTCTGTACCTTAAAAGCTCCAATTAAAAGGAAATTGGAATCAAGTTTTGAAATGAGGTCTGCGATAGATCCTGGAAGTGAAGGATGGATCTAGTCCAAGGAAAATAGGTTAAAACAAGCAAGCAAGCAAACAAACAAAGCAACAAAACCCCTCTAAAACCCAAGCCAGATTTAAACGAATAGGTCACATTCCAGAGCTGCTGGCAAGATGGAGCTTGAGAACAGTGACTAGAAAGATTCCAGAAGTAATGGGATATAGAAGACATGCAACACTTGTAGGGGGGCTGGAGTCAATTATAAAGATGAGGACGATCTCACTTATGTAAGCAAACAAATGAAAGTTAATTTCATTAATACAGGCAGAATAAATTCCAAGAGTTTACACAGAATATAAGGAAAATTTAAGGAGGTGAGTAACACACACACACACATATATATACACACTTATGTACACATATACATGTATATGTTGTATTACAAATATAGATTAGGTATATACACATAAAAATATAGAACAATATAAAAGAATAAGATTAACTATTTTTTGCCTTTTGATTATCAATGATCAATCGAAGGAGAAAGGAATTCTTTCTTTAAACATTTTTATTGGAGCTTCAGCTATAGCTTTGGGGGTCAGTCAGTGGCCTAGCATATGCAGACCCTGTATATTCATCCCCGGTACTGCAAATACAGAAACAGTTTATTGAAGTACACTTGAAAACATACATATTCAGTGTGTACGATTTGCTGTACCTGATAGCAAGAGATGACTCTTCTCCTTAGATTATGAGCTGAGGGTATCCATTGTCACCACATGTACTTGCTCTTAGAGTTTAAGTTCCAGTTAGTCCAGTAAGGCAAGAGGGAGATACAGAAGGTATTCAGACATGAAGGGGAGAAGACGATACC
Organism: Chionomys nivalis; assembly: GCF_950005125.1. Taxonomy (NCBI): domain Eukaryota; kingdom Metazoa; phylum Chordata; class Mammalia; order Rodentia; family Cricetidae; genus Chionomys; species Chionomys nivalis. The sequence goes on along the minus strand of NC_080097.1, from coordinate 66,339,902 downwards.
TCACAGATAATGCTAAACCCTAAGGAATCTGCAAAACATGACCAAGACCCATCAGGTAAGCTTAGTGAGGTCAAACCTGAAGGTCATTCATTCTCCAGAGTGATCACTTTCCTGTGTTTAAGCAATGAACAAGGGAAAACTGAACATTTTAAAAATGTAATATTTATATATACATAAGGCCTCAACTTATATCTCATAACTGGCCTAAAAATTCACCTAATATAAACCTGTAATATAGAGCTATAAAACTCTTGGAACCAAAGAGGAGAAAGCAAAGCATTCTTAAATATTACCAAATGCACAGTCTAATGTGGGCACAAGGCAAACTCAGTTTCACTAAGACTTGTAAGTTTGTTCTTCATGGGATATTGCAAAAAAAAAAAAAAAAAGAAAGGTTAAAAGATAAATCTCAGACTTGGAGAGGATGCTAGAAAATGGTATATTTGACAAAAAGCTTGAAACCAAAATACAGGGGGAACTAGAAAATTCAGCTATAAGAAAACATATAATTCACTAAAAATAGGCAAATGTCTTGAACCAGCGCTACACAGAAGGGGACGTGTAGGTGGAAAATAAGCACGTGAGAGGCTGCATTAGTCATTGGGGAAGTGAAGACGAGAAGCAGAGAAGTCTGCTGCTGTGCCTACTAGAATCACCAAAATAAAAAGGACAAAAATGACAAGAGTCAGATATGGGTCTCACATAGGTCCCAGCAATCTCACTTTTAGTTACCCCAAATGAAAATTTGTTTTCAAGCAGAAACGTCTGCAGGAATGTTTAAAATAGCGTTATTCGGAACCACCAAAAGCTAGAACCAATTCAAATTACTTTTGGGGGTAGATATCTACTCAGAAGAACTTTCTCATAGGTGCAAGCAATGGATAATTAATCCACATGAAGTAATGAATCTCAGACTCATCGTCTAATTGAAAGAAGCCCCTCTACCCCTGCCACACACAAACACCAATCATCTGTCTGTCTGTCTGTCTGTCTGTCTGTCTGTCTATCTATCTATCTAGCTAGCTAGCTAGCTATCATTTATCTATCTATTATCTGTCTATCTATCTATCTATCTATCTATCTATCTATCTATCTATCTATCTATCTAACAAAAAACCATTGATTTGCCTCCAAGCTGGTTTTACATGGACATTTTCTCAGCTGATGTTTCCTTTCTCTCAGATGACCCTAGCTCGTGTCATGTTGACAAAACCCTAAGCAGCACACGTGTATTTGGGTCTTTAAAACTGGCTACAATCTATGATGCCTTGGTCCTGCCTCTCATGGTATCTTTTTCTGCAGGTTTATTCTGTTCTCCAGAATAATCCACAGGCACCTTCTTCAGCAGGATGGCTTGATCATTTGACATAGTAGCCAGGCTCTGAGGACAAAAGCTGTGTGGCCATGTAAGACCTGATTTCAGAAGTTCTAGGGTTTCACTTCTTGTGTTAGTGTTCATTCCTATAATAAAATACCCGAGGCAATCAACTTTTAAAGAGAAACAGTTTCCAGTTTTTGATTAGCTAATTCTGTTGGGCCAGTGTCATGGTGGAAAGCAAAGAACAAAAGTGGTCCTGGGCTGATCTCCCAAAGTCCAGTCAAAGAGAGGGAGGAGTGATAATATGAACAAAGGGGTCAAGACCGTGATAGTGACACCCACTGAAACAGCTTACCTGAACTAATGGGAACTCACCAACTCCCACCTGTCATCTGGGGAACTAGCATAGGACCAAACTAGGCCCTCTGAATGTGGGTGACAATATATGGCTGAAATAGGCTGTGGGGCCACTGGCAATGAGACCAGGATTAATTCCTACTGCTTGTACTGGCTTTTTTGAACCCACTCTCTAGGGGGGGGATACCTTGCTCAGCCTAGATATAGTGGGAAGGGCCTTGGTCCTGCCTCAAAGTATGGTGACTTCTCATGGAAAATTTTACCCTCTCTGAGGAGTAGTTGGGTGGGGAGGTGGAGGAAGGTGGAGGGAATGGGAGGAGGGACAGTGGTAACTGAGATTGGTATGTAAAATAAGAATGAGAAAAGATAGGTTTTTAAAAATAATTTTTTTAAAAAGAACAAAGGTGTTGAGCTAATGGCCAGAGAAGATAGACTAGGGAAGGGTTTTCCATGGACATAACCCCGAAGACTGGGTCTTCTCCCATCAGACCCTAATTCTAAATGTTTCATCACTTCTCTATAACTCCATGGGTTGGAGACCAAATTTTTAACATGTGAGGCTTCGAAAGACACTTACACAAACCACAAAATTTATTGTGGTTTGAATGAGAATAGCCCAGATAGACTCATATCTTGAATACTTGGTCTCCAGTTGGTAGAACTATTTGGGAAGGATTAGGAGGTGTGGCCTTGTTGGAGGAGGTCCGCACTAGGGGCAGACTTCGAGATTTCAAGGCTGACATTATTCCCAGTGTGCTTTCTCTCTGCCTCCAGTTTGCAAATCAAGATGTGAGCTCCCAGCTACTCCCGCTGCTGTGCCTTTGTTCTACTATCCTACACCCCAGCCCTCTGAAACTTTAAGCCCAATTATTGGTTATGGTGTTTTGTCATAGCAATAGGAGAGTAATGATGATGTTTTCTTAAACAGATAAAGTAGAATTAAAATGGCATCTATTTATTTGTTGGGAACAAAATCTTTTTACATAGACACATACGAGTTCTTTATAGAAGCTGTAGGGACAAGTATGGGGAGCAAGATGAATATTCCTAGAAGAGGTAACAACATATATAAAGCCCCTGGACTAGACGAGCTAAAATGAAATCAAAGAAAGACATAAAGCTACAGTGTCTGATAATAATAAAGCGTTTTGTGATGGATGAAGTTGGTGAAGAAGGTAGAGTGAGATCATGTGGGTCATGTGGGCTACTGTGGTGAGCATGCTTTTAATCCAACTGCAGTATGGGGCCATTGAAGATTCAAAGAGAGAAGATGGGCTATGATTTGTCTTTTCAAATGGTGATACTGACTGCTGCAGAGTTAGCAAGCTGAACATGAACACTAAGGTACCAAGGATGTATCCCTTTGCAGTTAAAGGTGAAAAGATTCAAGTCACAAATCTGCACACACACTTCTCATTCACTCTGTATTTGGGGCCCTACCATGTTAGTATGTGTTGGGTACTAGCACAATAATTGTTAAATTCTCTTTCAGTCTAGTGAAACTGAGAACAAAGTTTGAATGTCTTTAGGGGATACAATCATTTTTTTTCTTCCCCTAGACAATTTCTGAAACTAAAACCCAGTTAATTGTCTACTTCATGAGACGAGATAGTGGCAGGTTGTAAAGGGTACGTTATGGAGGACTGTGCCTTTAAGCACATGGCCTAGGAGAGACTGAAGGCTGACAGAGGAACCCCTGATACACTGGATTCTCAGTAGGGTGCTACTATGCAATTGATGATAGGTAATAGGTGTGGGTGCAAAAGTAATCCTAAAGATAGAAACTTCGAAATTTTGTTAGATGCATGCCAGCATGTATGTTAGACACATTTTTTTTCTCAGGAATAAAAATTACCATAATTTAATAAGCATTTCTTAGTGATGAACATTGTCAGAATCTGTGACACACATGTTAGAAATATTAGTATAGAATGTTATAGAGAAGAAGCTGAGGGATGGCTAGCAGAAGATGAGATTCTGGGTCCATCGTGGCTATTGCCATGGTATAGAAGGTACAGTTATTTGCCCTTATGAACATGTGCTTTCTGAACACACACACTACTTCTGGCTGTGACATCAGACTGTGGAATTTACAATCTCCAACAGCTGGGAACAAAGCTTGCAACAATGAAAATAAGGAAATGGATTTCCAGTCAGTTCAGTTCCATCAACAGTTGTGAAAAGCCAACAGTTCAATTGGCTATGTTAAGTAAGGCATGGATTAAAAAGGCTTGCTTTGCACTTGTTCTCATCAATTGGATTAGGATGGTTGTTGTGCACATTAAAACTGTTAATTCTATTTTACAAAAAAAAAATCCCATTTTCTTTTCATGCTGATGGATGTTTCTGTGGCTGTTGGAATCGAATTCCACCTGTAACTATGATAAACATATATGTTAAGAGAGAATGAACTTGAAGTAAACACTCTGTTACTGAGAACATGATTGTTCAGTAAGGATAAATGAAGATCACCCAACAGCTGAGTAAAAGTGAATCCATCTGTCAGCTCCCTTTATCCCATACAGCTATTAACACCTTCTGAATGAAACATGTAGATGTTATTTACATGCCTTTGGCCTCAATTTTTCCAAGTCTGTGTTGTAGAACAAAAATAGGCTATGAAATAAAATACATTTCAAATCTATGTTGAAATTTTTTTCAGTGACCAGGAGATTTCTCTTAACCTTTTGCTTTTTCATACCCATAGAAGCTGCACCTACTCTCATCTTGGTGCTAGATTTAGGTTTAGAACTATCACTTACATACCATGAATAAATGCATGAGATGGAAGACATACAATACGCCTATTAATTGTGATCAGTGTGAGGACCTGCCAAGGCGGGGTGAGCCTGAAGGACCCGCTTGTCCCTGTGGTTCTTCTAGTCTAACTAGGGAGAAAAAGAACAGGTACTTAGGAGCATAGGTGCAGCAAAAGGCAAAAACAGAGACCTGGGCCGGGCGATGGTGGCGCACGCCTTTAATCCCAGCACTCGGGAGGCAGAGGCAGGCGGATCTCTGTGAGTTCGAGACCAGCCTGGTCTACAGAGCTAGTTCCAGGACAGGCTCCAAAGCCACAGAGAAACCCTGTCTCGAAAAACCAAACCCCCCCCCCCCAAAAAAAAAAAAAAACAAAAAAACAGAGACCTGGGATAAGGCTACTGGCATTGACCTGGAATTCATCAGTCCTTGGGGACAAAGAAGAGACAAAACAGGACAGAGGCCTATTAAGTAATAGCCAGGCTTTGTTCCTGAGAGGTAAACTTGAAATTCTTGGAGTTTGTGTGCTGTGGGTGTGTCTTTGTGTTTGTGGTCTTCTTCAACTTCATCCTGAGTCTATGCCAGGAGATGGCTCAGAATGAGGCCTGATCACTTTGGAAGCCTGTGATTCAATCACTGAGGCTTCTTTCATGTGCTGCTGGTCTGGCCTGAGGAGACAGGTTGGGTCCTGGAGGTTCTGTTATTTACATGGCTGTTAACTCAGCCCATTGTGCCTGTATGACAAAATCCCAGTTCAAACTCTGGGCCTCTGTGCCCTGGGGGAGTTTCCTGGCTGGAGAGTGGAAGGTGAAGGTCCTAAGGATATGGATGGCCTGCATTTGGGGATCTCTCAGAGCTACTAGGCCTCTGTGTTGTGGATCCTGATCCGTACCTTTTCTACGTAGCCAGCTTTCTAAGTGCAGTGTTTCCTGAGCGCTACAAGTTGCTCAGTTGGATTGCTGGTCTTGGAGGAGACAGGGGAGTCCCAGGACTGGTAGCTGGTTAATCAGAAATGCAGGTGGCCCCAGAATCTCAGTGCTTATGGCTGGCATCCAAAGGGCGGGCAGCCTCATGGAGGACTGTACTCAGCACCTGTGGGATTTGACCTAGCTGAGTAGTTAGTTCAGGAATTGCATTGCAAAGCTCATAATAGGAAATCCAGTTGTACTGACAAAACCTGAGTCAGACTAGGGGCAGGAGGGGGTAGGGCAGGGTGTCGGGTTGGGGATGGTGTGGACAAGAACATTATGTAAAGAACAACATTAGCTGATGTGTATTAAATGCTTGGGCTCTTTCAGAAAGTATTTTGTGGGTATCACCCCTGTTGATATCCTGCCCTATGGTATAGGCTGCGTTATTTTATTCACTAGTAATAAAAGTAAACACAAACCACAACAAATCAACCAACCTTGACTTTTGGCTCACCTGAAATCTTCCAACTCCATTGACCTTGAAAAAATTGCAACTTTTCAGGACATCAGTTTCCTTGGTTTTAGCATAACTCAGGTGACTTCCCATCTATAAGGTCTCAGGATTGTATATGGTTAACATGTGCTCTGAAAAGCAATAGGCCATTAAAGGAGTCTGCAAAAGCTAAATTGACTTGGATGTTCATCTATATTTTGAACAAATAATTAAATATCGGTCACATGCCACCTGCTAGGCTGGGCTTTGAAGAATCAGGGATAATAGGATGTGCACAGTTTCCTCTTAAGGGGATGAAGCTAATAGTCATCCCTTTAATACTCCAGCATTGGAGTCATTCTCTTTTTATTTCAAAAGAGACAGCAATGCAACCTGCAGGGCCGGGCTAGATCAAAGAGGTAGCAGATTACCAGCATGGGAGTGGAAGAGGCTGGGATGAGCCCTGTCTTGCTGCTAGGAGAATGGGAAGCGAGTGGAGATGAAGATGATGGAGAGTCCAGTGCCTTCGGCAGGCTGGAACGATCATGTGGAACAAGTTCCAGGCACAGGAAGCAATAAGGGGGCAAAGTCATCACTGCCTCACATAGAAGGAACTGTGTACAGGCTTCACAGCCTCGGGCATTAGATCAGAAGAGTTGAGGTAAAGATTTAAGCAAGAAAGATGTGCGGGACTAGATAAGACAATGTTAAACATGGTTAAAGACTAGACTCCTGTTGGCACGTGGGTCTCCAGAGTCGCTTGGGGGGACTTTGTGTGTATACAGATTTTACTCTGCACTTCTCAGGCAGACTGTCTAAGGAAGAGAACTTTAGGAATAGGCCTCCAGGAAGATTCTGGTACTCGGTCAGGTTTGAGAACCTCTAGTTTATCCAACTGCCAAAGGATGGAGACTACTGAAGACAGAGGGACCCAGCTGCTATCTCCAGTTACAATCCCCCTTTTGTTGTGTCCGTGTACTGACATGACAGTGTTCTTCCAGATGCATCAATTTAGTCTCTACAATGGTGGGTTTATAGAGTCTTATGTTTGTCTTTTCCCATCTGTGAATTTTTATCTTCAGCTCTTTTGTTGGCATCTGAAATCTTGGTTAGTTGGGAGGTAAGATGTGCTTTTTATTTTTTTTATCTTTTCTTCTTCTTTCTTTTTATTTGGGGATGTGGTGGATGGGAGGCCAGCTCTGTCTTGTACAGTAGAATTGGTTGGGGAAATCTCAAGGATGGGGTAGAAGGCAAACTTTAACCATTAGAATCATTTGAGCTAACCAAATCAACAATAAATCACAAACTCCAGATTTTTGTTTCAAGGGGAGGAGACCAAGCCAGTGGATGTGCAAATTAGCCAGGCCACGACTTGCTGGCTCTCGTTCACTCTGTAAACAAAAGCAGGCCTGAATTCAATCAAACATTACTTGTTAAAGTAAACTAGCAAAGAGTTGCTGAAAATTAGAGCAGAAGATGGTTTCAATAATTTTACCCTCCAGCTTTAAGCTACAGGAGAAAAAAATTACCACTACCCGCCACTCTGTTCTGTGGGGCATGTCGTTCCGCTCCAAACAGGTTTCACAAACATCATCTCAGTGGGGTTGTTCATGGATTTGAAAATGCTACCTGTAGCGCTAGGTAGATAGTCTTGTGAAGCAGCCCTTGAACAGCGCGTCTGTGGTCTGGTGACAGGTTGGTAGGCTTTTAGGGGCTACTTGGAGAGAAGAAAAGGGACTTGATAGATTAGCTAGCTGAAGGTCCAGTTGATTGACAAATAACACATATCTGGTATGCTGTTCTTGTTTGAAGTGACACCGGGAGACTGGTTATTTCTTGACTCTTCGCTTTGGTCTTTAATCTGTGCAGTGCTGCTGAGCTCCCCACTCTAAACTCAACAACGCCTGAGGGGTTTTGCTCTATGGACTGAAAAATAAGTAGTCCATGCTCCCCCCACCGGAGGTAAAGTATTTCTGCTGAGATGACAGGCCTGAAGTTTTGACTCTCAGAGAGGAGCAGCAGCGACACTGCCTAGTCCCCCGGGAGAGGCAAGTCCTTACAGTCCAGGCTTTAACCTACAAGGGACTGGGCTGTGTACGGAGAATGGAACTTGGGGTAATGTGGCAGGTAGAGGTTCATGCAGAGACCCAGAGTTTTCTAAGTTTCTGGAGAATAGGCATAGCTAGCTGCCCAGCTGTCCACCTGGGCCCACCTGAAGCAAGCCGGAGACACCTTCTACCTCATGTGGCATTCCAGAACCTCACGACATGTTGATTCATTTCAGGCCTGGCTTGCTTATGATGACATTCTACCCACCCAGGAAGGACTCCAGAGAGTCCTTCCCTCTCCCCTACATTTCTGTTTTTTTTTTTTTCCTGCATTGTTGACAATAAGGCAGACGTGAAATATATTTAGCCCGAAAGATAGCACACTGTAAGTCACGACAGTGCAGCGCAGGAGTGGCTAAGCAAGCCGCTTGCAGGTGCAAAGTAACTCAAGGGAAGCCAGAGTAGTTAGATGCTCTTCACTCTGGAATGAATTCTAGGAGACACACTTTGGTTGACCTTATTGAACCAACCAATGGCATCGAGGAATGGCCCAGGAGAACATATGTTGCAGCTTCTTGACCTGGGCTTGCACTCAGATAGGTTATAGAATAATTACCTTGGTGTGAAGGTAGAAATGCTCCCGGGCCAGCTTGCCTCCCCAGAGTCCTTACACACCTGAAGGGGATTCACTCAGCGCTTAGTGATGACTGGGAAGCAAAAGAATTACCAACTGATTGTTAATAATTACTTCTTATGGGTCGATGTAGAAAGAGTGAACTGGAGGAAGCCTGTTTGCAATTCCTTCTGGTCCCATGAGGACTTCCTTCCATTCTGTCATGGGAGTAGAAACCGTGAGGCCCATCCTTCTAGATATCACTATGGATGGGAAGGGATCGATCTCTTTTATCCTTGCTCTTGAAGGTGATGGCTCTATTTTGAGAACTCCCAAATTGTCAGCTTCCATCCTGGTACTTGAAGATGGCTTTGGCCCAACAGTGCTGGTGCTAGGGAAAGTAGCCAGCCTCCCATTCTCTTAGCAAAGGGAAGGAAAGTGGACTGTGAGCACCCTCCCATGATTCCTGCCTTCTCAGGCAGGTCAGGAGCCCTGAGTTTTCTCACGTTGAACCTCAGGTTTTACTCCTTTGTGTCCATCCCATTGCTGAGAGACTCAGAACATTCTTTTCCTACCGTACATTGTTTGTCTGAAAACACACGTGGAGCGCTGCCCGGTTTGGAAATGACTTAAGTTACAGAAGAAGCACAGCTGTCTCTAACAGCTCTCCGAGTCCATGCAATGAGCCTACGATTTATTGAGGAGGATTAGATGCTTATTGCCTATGACACTTTAAATACCATTACATTGAAGTTTATACAAGAAAGTCCAAGTTTAAAACTGGGATCTTAGCAGTAACAGCTGGGCCATTTGTTTATGTGATGGGCAGGAAAGGGAGACTTCTGAAATCTATGTGTTTGGCTTCAGGATTCGGCTTGGGCGGGGGCCTGAGGACGCAGCTCACTTCAGATTGTCAAGCTACACCGAACAGCACCAGCTAATTCGTCCCTCATGTGAAGACCTCTGCCAAGCTTCCTCTTGTCTCCTCTTGTTCCCTCACACCTGACAGAGCCATGCTTGAAATACTGTAGCCCACCTCAATGACGGCAAGGGCTCTGTCGCTAGCTAGCTCACCACGCTCTCCCCCAGGCGGCTCACATTCCGCATTTTGTTTCTAGCATGAAAGACTTTGTTTTAAATCATAATAGCAACCAGGCTGTAGTCACATTAGAGCGCACATGGAGAACTCGCACGAAGTCATGTGTTTTGGATTTGACATTCTGATTTATGGTTGTGTGCTCCAGTTACACAGCTGCGAGCTCATTTTCCGACAAAGATGTTTTCTATTTTTCTATTACTCTGCTTCACCCTGTCTTTATGTTGGGGAAAATGAAAGCCACCAGGTGAAGTCATAACAGAAGTACAAATGTTTTCGTGTTTGGGTTGGAGAGCGTAATAAATAGTGGATACCAGCGATCCAAGCAGAGCTTGTTATTTTTGAATAAAAGTATAAAGGGGGCTGCTTACTTAATGTGATCACAAGTTAAAGAGATCCACGGGGATTTGTTTGTCCAACCCAGAATCACCCTACAAACTTTCTGTACCCATCACCTGATACCAATTTCCCAGGGAGAAAATGGATGGTAATACTCCATTTTAGATTTGTAAGTGAACCCAGCTTCCTCTTTAGGATGCTTATTTTCCAAGCCCAAGAGGTTCAACATTGGAAACTTGTAAAGGCAGCCTTTGCCAACCCGTTCCTTATGGGAATGAAGAAGGTGAAGTCAAGACGTACGCTCACACAGTGGGAGGGGCAAACCTCAGACAATACTTCAAATTTCGGTCCTTGCCACCCAGTGCATTCTGACCATCAAAATGCAAGCTGAGTGGCACTGCCCACGATCAAATGGGTACTTCTACAAGGGACATTCTAAACGGGACTTCTACTAATGGGAAGAAAGAAGATCCATCCCACTGTTTGGTATGTCATCCTTTCTGATCGCTGGCTGTTGTTGTGACATATGATGAAACTAAGTCCTATTTCAGACTCACCAGAATACATCACATGATAATCTACTTTGGTTTCATTCTTGAGGGATAAGACATCGAGAAACTATACCTAGTTTGAATATATATTTATCAAGATTTATACATTAGAGTTTTTACAACACTTAAATGAATCCAAGTAGCTGTAGTTTTGACAGTTCACTACTCTGTTGATGAAGAAATAAACATCAGCTCTATAGGAAATGTATGTGTACTTAGCATGACAACATTCGTGGTCTAAGCCGACCCTCAGATGAGAGGGTCCACGACAACAGGACGACTACCAGAATTCCGCTTCTTAGATTGTTAGTGTCTGACACCCGTTTTCCTGTTACAGATACAGACTTGTAAAAAAATGTTTACTTTTTTTGAAATTTTATGTGTGTGTGTGTATATATATATGGTGCATGTGTGCATTACGGTGGGTATGTCCATGTGTGCATGCAGGTGTATGAGAACATGTGTGAGTACACATGTACACATGTAGAACCCAGAGATTGACACCAGCTATCTTCCTTCACTGCTCTTTGCCTTATTTTTGAGACAAGGGCCCTGGCTGAACCTGGAGCTCACTGATTGGCTAGGCTGGCTGGCCAATAAGCATCACCATTGAAATGCTATGGTGAGAGTGTAAGGGATTAGTAATTACTTTTTCTTTTCTTATTTTGTCCTCCCCTAATTCTTCCTTTCTCTCCCACACCCACCATATTCTTTCCTCTCCCTCCTTTCTTCTCTGCTTTAAGGTAAAACCCTGGAACTTCTTAGGGAAGTTGGTGTCAAGACATTGAGGAGGACAGAGAGAAATTCCTTGGCATAAACTAAATAGACTATTGAGTCGAGCTTCTGCTGACAACAATCTCACTTTAGTCAAGTGAACATCTTTTAAAACTTTCTTCTAAGGTTATTTGCATGTGAATAAAGCCGTAGAAAGACAGACCCTGCTCAGTGTGGCCATAATTCTCAGGACAATCCTTTAGGCACCTGAGCCTTTGGGGGGACTCCTATCTCTCCCAATGAGGATTTGTGTAGTGTCTGATAGAGTGGCAGCCATATTGGAGCTCATGCACCATCAGGGAAAAAGATGCCCGTGGTGCCATTAGTTGGCGGCTAGAGTTGGGACAGGAAGATCATCGGGCAGATACTGTGATAGAATGCTGACAAACACGTAGTCTTTGGTTGACAAAATCAACTGGGACATTATGATGTTGACGTAATTTAAAATTCCCATTCTGGTGTTTTTATCAGAATACGTATGTAAGGAACTCCAGAATCTGTCTTGTTCTTTCCATTTAATATTTTAAAAGAAGCCTGCTATTAAGGTTTTTAAAATGTATTTATTTATGTGTGGGGGGTGGGTGTACATTTGCTACCACATATATATGGAGATGAGGACAAACATAAGGATTTATTCTCTCTTCCCACCATGTAGGTGGATGTGGGTTGATGGGCTAGCCTCATACTCTTACTGATATACACTGATCACAGAGAGCTCAGCAAGGACCTAAGGAGGCTTTTGTTATAAGGCCCTATATTTGCATATCACTACCAAAGTTGTAGAGTGGATTCTAGAACATTTTATGTTTAACTTTCTATTTGTCTTCCCAAGGCCTTCCCAAAGTGCATGAGCCTCAGGCTTCACTAACAGAGTTAATAGTGGCTTCTGCTTCTTTCTGAACACAGAAGCAAGGGAAAAACAAAATCCAATTTAACTCCACCCTCCAATCATGGGGACCATCCCAGGATACGGGTTCACCACTTTCTTCCTACCATGGGCAGAGAACACAGCATTCAGAACAGCACCTTCTACTCCCATGGGAGAACTGTGATACTGGGCTGCCTCTCCAGTTTAACAAGCAGAGCCATGGGGCTGTCCAAGCCAACAATCAGACCCCTGCAGTTCATCATCAGTCCTGGGAAGTGGGGAAGGATCACAAAGAGTGATAGGGCCAGGCAAGGAACCTGTGCAAAAAGGAAGAAGATGAGTCTAACCAGGCCAGGCAGAGACTTCATCTTCAGCAAGCTCTGCAAACGTCCATGCCAGTCTTTTATGGAAAGGCTTGCAGTTGGCACCACTGGCTCTGCACATCAACTGCAAAGGCAGTGTCAAGCTAACTGTGCATGCCACCCATCTGCCCCAAAACCTTTAGTTGTTGATGCAGACAGGAAGTATAGAAAGAAAGGCACTATCAACATTCAACTTTAGAAAGTAATTACAATGTAAGTCCTGCAGCTTCTAAGCTGAGTCATGTATACTGCAACTCTTCTCATATCAGTACCTGTAGTGTATCTTATCGGCACATTTTCTGTATATTATATATTATCTATATCACATGACTTGAATATATAAATATTTACTTACTCATCTCTTTATTGATGCAACTTTTGTGATTGCATTCAATGTCGTTATAAATATTTTATGTGTTCGCTGTTTACTTATGTCTGTATTTCCCTAGGAGAGATTATGAAACAGTGAAATTGAATTTAATAGACTTTACATTGGAATGGAAGCTATCTGACTTGTGCTCCAAAGCAGCTGCCCTGGGTACAGTTTTATCATGTGTGATGGCACCCAGTGCCCTACTAGGCTGTTATTATTGTTATTATCAATAATCACTCTTATTGATTCTTTTAAGTAAATGTTTTAGTATCTTTATAAGGATCCTCAGTAAAAATAACCACACATGTTTTGTATTGGAGTACTAATATCTTATCTAGTATGTCAAGATTCTGGAGCCCGAAGTTGACGGAATAAAGTAAACAGCCCTTTGGGGAAGTAGCATTGCCATGTGTATCTCTGCTCTAATGGACTTTATGTTACAGTCACATCAGAGGCAGGCTCTACTTCTGGGAAGGTAGAGGGAAGGGTAGAGAAATGCCTAACTAGCTAGCTAGCTAACTAACTAACCTACTAACTAGTTAACCCACCCACCCACCCTAAACACACTTACCAGATCTAAGTTAAATGTCTTTACGTTTGCACACATCTTCTTAGCAGCTACTAAAGTCTTGACCCTTTCTGGGTTAAGTGGTAAATCAGATGTGATTCTGACTTTGGGGTATTTCAACAGTTAATGATGGAGGTGGGTCATCTTTCTATCTGTTTTTTCATTGGTTAAGTAATAAACTGCCTTGGCCCCTTTAATAGGACAAAAATTAGGTAGGCGGAGTAAACAGAACAGAATGCTGGGAGAAAGAAGCTGAGTCAGGAGTCGCCATGATTCTCCCACTCCAGACAGATGCAGGTTAAGATCTTTCCTGGTAAGCCAGCTCGTGGTACTACACAGAATATTAGAAATGGGTTAGATCAATATGTAAGAGCTAGCCAATAAGAGGCTGGAGCTAATGGGCCAGGCAGTGATTAAAAAAATACAGTTTCCGTGTAATTATTTTGGGGCATAAGCTAGTCGTGCGGGCAGCCGGGTGGTGGAACACAGCCCTGCCGCTTCATATTACAACAGAGTGGCACCCAACAAGTTAACGCTCCCTGATAGGCTGAACAAAGACGGTAATACACCAGTTACCTCGCAAAAGGCAAATAGCCTGGAAACTTTCGGGAGAGAATTCTAAATGGGAGCTCAGGGCAGACTTCAGAGTAGAGGTGTCTGGGTGCTTAAAGGTCTACAGCTATGAGTGGCCAGGGATGCAGAAACACTTTAAAGACACAGGTTAGGGGTTAATCTGGGTAATGAGCCAGGGGAGGTGACTGGGTCTTGGGTGGATATTGTGCTGGCTACACTTGCCACTGCTGGCTTGCTCACCTCAAACAAATGATCTTATCCTTCACCCAATGACTGGAATTAAAATATCTGGAGTGGGGGGGCTTAGAGGGTTCCATTTTTAACAATGTCCCTAAGATTTAATTGTTCTTAAAATTTACTAAATCAAAAAAAAAATTGCTCCTTTAGGCACTGTTGAGCCTTTTAAAAACCTTGCGTTCTTCTTGGAGGAGACGCAAATGCATGAGAATCAACTGTTAGGGGAACACTCTGCAATGGTTGCAGCAAAGAAAGGGAAATGATCCTGAAAAACACAAGTTCTGCTGGCTACATGCCCATGGGACATCCTGCCCTGGGGACAGCTCTACCACCAGGATGTGAGCTGCTCAGAGCAGACTGGTCAAAGGCAGGGTGCATTAGGACCATTTAAAACCAATATTAGCCTTCATGCCCTTTGAAAGAGGCGTAATTAGGAATGTAAAAGCCAGGTTACCTCTGATTAGTGAGGAACAGAGAAGGGCGAGTCCATTAGAAGCTACTTGTAAGACATTCACACTTTTAGAAAGTTGCTTTGATGACTTTGAAGGGGACAGGATGGGGAGAAAGCCAGCAAAACCAGTTCCTACTTCAAAGACCCATTACAGTGTTTATCTTTCTAGGGCAATACCCTTAATGTTTTGAGTGGCACTAAAAGGAACTTTCAATTTGAATATGACTGACTTGGCCATTTGCAGGTAAGTTTGGGCGGAAGATTTACTTCATATTACGAGTCAATTAATAGTTTTGAAGTTCTTTCAATTTGCCTGTCTGTATTTATATTTTTATTTACACAATTCCATTTATTCGTATGCATTTTCAAATATATTAGAGACGTCATTGCTGATGCTCACTATTAGGAGGTGGCTGTGATAGGAAACCTTTAGTCCCTGTTTGGAAATGAAAGCAAGACTAAATGATTTCCTTTAGCAATACTAGAAACCAGATTTTCCAAGTCCTAAGCCAGGATTCATCCTTGAAACTCCTTGAAGAAAATTAAGATATGGTGGAGATGCCCTTGGATCAGAGTGAAAACTGTGGTCTGCGGATAGAACATTGGGAGAAATACTTCTGCTGCCTGGGCCAAGGGGTAGTTACACACCCAGGATTTTATCTGTCTCTCTGTCTGAGAAGGAGGACATGGTTCATCAGGAAGAGCCTCACCGCTGGAAATCCTGAGAATCTCCCAGCTGAGAGAGCTGTAAGTTGGGTTTTACTGCTGCTGTCAAACAGAAAGTACAGGATGGCACTGCTCTAGAGCACTGTCCTCTGAGAATAGCAGCCTTGCCAGCGTCGTGAGAGCAGCTGGGACAACCCACAAGAGAACCTCAAGATCAGGCGTGTTGATGCGCCATCATCCAGGAGAGGGTGGGGAGGGTCACCAGTCCCCCTTCCCGCACCCCGTGTGACTGAATGTTAATTGTGCCTAAAGCTTGGGTCCTAAGCTCTTGCTCTCAGGTCTAAGCCCTTGGCCTCAGGAGATGACAGAGTATGGTTAGGTTATCTGAAGTGGGGAGGAGACACCATCTATGTAGGTGTGAGTTGGAGTGAGACTTTCCGGTGACATGGCTTCTTCGGAGATCACCTGAACTCCTGTAAGTAAGCCATGTTCCGTGGTAAAATCTCACCCACATTCTTTCTGTAAGTTAGTTCAGTTAACTCAGTGGTTCACCAAGTTTGACTTTGATGGCATTGTCCTTTGGTCTGTCACTGCGCTCTCTGGTGTGACCTTTGGTCTGTCACTGTGCTCTCTAGTGTGACCTTTGGTCTGTAACTGTGCTATCTACTGTGACCTTTGGTCTGTCACTGTGCTCTATCTGGTGTGACTTTTGGTCTGTCACTGTGCTCTATCTGGTGTGACTTTTGGTCTGTCACTGTGCTCTATCTGGTGTGACTGGAACTTGCACACATCTCTGCAGGCACAGTTTGGGCACACTTCCCTATTCTTCAGTGGAGGACTAATACTAGGCAGGTCACAGAAAGCAGTCAGAGGACAAATATTAGGCAGGAGGCTTATAAGCAGTCATAGAAAGACGTGTTGATAGTAGGAAAAGTTGATGTTGGGAAAGTGTCAGAGGAGAAATTATTTGCAGTAGGCCAACTACAAGATACCATAAAGGAACCAGAGTTGAACATGTATGATCTTCCAGCCATGAGCCAAGCACTGCTTTGTGTTCACTCTTGGAAACCAGAACGTCGGGGTGGGGCTGGAGAATTGATGTTATAAAAGTGGTCTCTTGAAAATGCTTTGACTTTATATTTTTTGTATTTTGCTTAAACTACATTCTAAACTAAGAAAGGGTAGGAGGGAAATAAGAATGGTGGCAGCCTGCCACTAGAAGGTGAATTCAGGACTGGAGTCACATACGGGGCTTACACCTGCGTGTGCATCCAGTTGTATAGCTCTAGATTTAATAATGTCAAGTACTACCATTAGCACCTTAATATTTTTAAAATGTTCTTGACTCTTCCTTTAAACCAATCTGAATATTCATGTAGACATTGCTTCTGGATCCAAACTCATACATGAAATCCGAGGGTGAGGTTTGGTGATTTCAACCTGTTGGTACTTATTCAGATCCAGACCAGTGCCAGATTTCCAGTGTTGGTAGCAGGAGCCACTGTGGGTTGACTGACTGCCTTTCACACACAGAGGTCTTGTCTTCCCTGCTCATCCCTTTAGAGATCAGAACGGTTGTTGCTTGGCCCCGAATCGACTTTGATTAATCACCAAGTCCCATTCTCCAGTAATTCCATCTGGAGAAGACATTGTGGTTTTCTGTCCTACTTCCCCGGGAGCCTGTATCACTTTAGATGTCATTAACTAAGAACTGTGTTTCCCCAGCAAGCTGGCTGAGGCAGTTAGGATGACAATGTGCTTCCTATGACTGACTGGCTGCTGAAGCCAGTTTAGGAAGTTCTTACCGATTGGAGAACAATACAAAACGAGGGTTTAAAATTCCATTCCTCTTTTGTTTCCCATCTTTAAATCTCATTTGTCATAAAGTATTCCCCAGGTAATAAATGGGTTTATATTTGAAAGGAAGTTCATACCAATATCTTTTATTATTTGAGCAAAGCAATTGTGTGTGTGTGTGTGTGTGTGTGTGTGTGTTGTTTTAGCCTACATGTTGCTGGATGGGAGAAATTAAAACCAGAACATATGGTTTCATAGACCAGCTATGATTTGCTTTTTAGAGATATTTGTCTAGGAAATAAATCTTGAAAATCAATATTAATCTCTAAAGAACTCCTAGGGTTTTCAATGAATGTGCAAACACAGTTAACTTTTGCTTTTGTTTTGAATAAAACCGAGAAGGAAGAATAAAGAGAGTGAGGCTCATGCAAAGCCTTACAAAATTAGCATGAAAAGAAACAAGCTGGCCAAGAGGGAGACTTGAACACCTCCCCAACTGACCAAAGCTCAGTTGTAGCAGGGGGCCCAAAGGTGACCATAGAACTGTATGTAACAGGCTACAAGGACAAGCTAGTGAAATGCAGATGAGCAAGGTGTGTGTTTTGGAAAAGAGGGATCTCTTTGAGTTAGAACACTTACAAGAATTTGCATGGACTGTTAATTTCAGGCATAGCTGTAGAAGATTTTTTGTGTATATATTTGCATTTAATCACACCTGTCTGGAGCCCAGTTTGTATGATCCACTGACCTATCAGAAACACTGAGTGTCTCCCTCTAGCACTCCTCATCTTGTTTTTTTTTTTTTTTTTTTTTTTTTTTTTTGGGACAAGGTCTCCTAGTGCACCTGGAGTTCTTTGGCTGGTTAGACTGGCTAGTCACTAAAGCCCAGGGACTCCATTGGGCTGGATTATCAGCAACACATCTGTCTTTTCATCTGTGTCCTGGGGATGCGAACTCAAGTACATATGCTCATGCAACAAGCACTTTGCCAACTGAGCTATTTCCCCGGCCCACTTGAAGACTTAAAAAAAATGTTTATGGATGTTTTGCTTGTGTGTCTATGTACCACGTGCATGTCTGATGGCTGTAGAGGCTGGAGGAGAGCGTCAGATCCCCTGGGACCGAAATTACAGGCAATTGGGAGCAGCCATGAGGATTCTGAGAATTGATCTTCTGGAAGAGCTTCCAGTGCTCTCAGTTGCTAAGCTATTTCTCTCAAACCCTGCCTTCAAGATGTTTAATGCTTCTGCTTAAAACAACTTCAGAAAGATAATTAATGTACTTTTCAGCAATGTTCAGAGTTTACATCTTGCCATATAGCCACCAAAATTATTCTAGTTGTCCTTGTGTCTGTAGGAAATTGCTTCCAAGACACTACCTGGAACTCCAGATCCAGTGGTCCAAGATTCTTACATAATAGGGCACAGTGATGCTTATAACCTTATGCTTCTATTTGCATCAGATTAACTCGAGGTTAGGTATGGAGCCCAAGCCATGTAAATGCCCCATGAATAGTTGTTATGCTGAAACATCTTGGGAATACCGATAAGAAAAAAAAATAAAATAAAATCCATATATAAACAGTACAGACAATTGCAGATATAACCCTCTTTTGCTCACAAAACATTTTTGGTCTGCACTTGATTGAATCTACGGACATAGAAGCTTGATTCTGAAGGCTAATATACCATGATTTTAAAATCTGCTCTAATTTATTAGTAGAGCTACAGCCTTTTCCTTTAATTTGCAATTGTTTGCTAGTGATAGTGTGAGTTTTGCTGAGGTATGATTGACAAATTAAAATCACATATGTTTGAGAGACACTGAGCTTTCTAATATTCGTTTGCACTGTAAAATAATCTGCGATAGTTCATTGCCTCTGTGTGTGGTGGGGCGGAGTGGTTTCTGGTCCTATGAACTTGGTTGTCATCAGTTCAGACTCCTGCTGCCCCCTTCATGGTTTCGGTACCAAATTACTTTTTATGCATATATGTTTTCCAGCCTTAATATAGTCAGTTTTTAAAGTTTTTATTTTTGCTTGTGATTTCTCTCCATTGCTTTAAAGTTTCAAAAATTCTAAAATTGAGTTGGCCTTCTCTTATTCCAAAACTGCAGAAGAGGTTCAACCTTAACCCAGAGGAGGCCTTGGTTTTTTCCATCATCATGGTTTTATTTCTCCTTTTTCCTCCTTCTTCAAAAGAGTACATGTCAATCAATGGGAATTGGGGTCAACTTGGGAAGCTTGCTTTGGCCAGTTTTGAAGTTTCTATTCTTGGTTCTAGTCAGGTCCCTAAGAGTCTGTGATAAATGCCACAGCTATGTTAGGGACAGGGAAGAAATATTTCCTTTTGCACCTTTATGGAAATAAAGAGACAAAGGTTAAAACTTTGAAGCAACAGTTTGAAAAATCACAGTGTTTTGAACCAATTTACTTACGACTAACCTCATTGTCCTGTGTCGTCCTCCTGAGTTCAGAAGTTTAAAATGTGCACTCTGTCTCATTGCTCATTCCCGAGGAAGACTAGTTCTGCCTTCTATCTATCTGGTTTCTCAGTGGATTGCCCTCCAATAAGCAGAAAAGGAGGCGGTGGGGTGTGTGTGTGTGTGTGTGTGTGTGTGGTGTGTTACATATTCATATCTCTCAGGAAGTTCGATGTAAAGAGATTGTCTTAGCATTGTTTCCAAATTATTTTAAATGCCAATCTAAGAGGCTTTTAGCGTTTTTCTTTTGAACGGAAGTATTAACCAGAACTGCCAGGGGCAGTTAGTTTGAGAAAAGCAATACCGTGCCTTTTAAATTAGGTAGAAATTTTTATGATTCAAATTCTTCCCTTATTATACCCAGATGGCAAACACAGGCTGCTGTCTCTGTGCCTTGGTGGAAGTCAACCATCAAGGGGTCCTTGGCTAAGAGGGACTCTCTGACAAGCTTGCTTGATGCCAGCATCACCTTCTCTTTCACAATCTTGGTCTGTGCCACATCTCGGAGCATCTCTACTTTCAGGGGCCCGCGGCCCTTCCTACAATGCACTTCTCCTATCATGCAAGCTGAGCAATTAGCTGAAAACGTGACTTCCTCAGAGTCGCACCTAGATTGGTAAAGCAACCGCTTGTACATTGAACAAATTGTCCATTACCCACTAAACAGAATGTGCTCCAACAGGTTCAGGAAAGAAGTTTCATCTTAAAGTGTGAAAACTGAGGAGCAAACTTCAAAGTAAAATTTACTACTCATGTCTTATGCAAAACTCTTTCAGCTTGAGAAGACCTTCACTTAAAGGTCAATGTACTCATATAATATGGCATGAATATTAACTTAATGTGTGCAGCATTCCATTGATTTAAAATGACGTCTTTGTCTAGGGGTGTAGTTCACTTGGTAGAATGCTTGTCTAGCATGCTCAAGGTTGACCACCAGCACTGTTTATCCTGTACATGGTGATGCACACATATAGCCTTGTTATTTGAAAAATGAAGGCATGAAGATTAATAGTTCAAAATTATTCTTAGGCTGATTCAGGGCCAGCCTAGGCTACATAAGACCCTGTCTCTCAAAAAAATAAAAAAATAAAAGTATCTCATTTCATTGACACAACTTTTTATGGTAGGGAAGGTACTAACATTTGTCTTTTGTAAGTCTGTGAATTGAAAGCCTAAAGTCCAAGTTTCATAAAAGGAGACAGAAATCAAAATTAGGTATTTGAGTTGCATATTGATTTCCATTATCAATGCTATACAACAGTTATTCTTAATCCTAGAGGATACTTTGTAAGATCCACAATGAATGTCCCAAACTCTGGGTAGTCCTGGACCTTATCTATATTTTATATACATATGGTACATCCGAATATACACATGCCTATGGAAAGTAAGGTAGTCATACTAAGCATTTAAAATAATAAGTAATGATAAAATAGATCAATTAATGTGCAATAATACAGTTAACATCATGAATGTTCTGTGGGTGTGGCCGTTGCTCTCCTTTCCTTAAAATATTACATTGTGTTATACTTGTTTACCCCATTCTTATGGTTGTGTGAGATGGTGCTTAGGTGACAAGATGAAGCGTTGTGAGCAATATACATTGTGGCGTACTGTTATGTAAAGATGACAGGGATACCACCACTGAGATACCATGGCTATTGAAGCTGGTGGCAAGAATGACCAGGGTGACCAACACATACTGTGTGGATACACTGAACATGTAAGTGTCCTGGGAGGAGAGAGTGGAGTGGCCGAAGATTTTATCTAGCTCCTTGAGATGGCATACAGTTTGGAATTTACGATGTGTTTATTTCCGGAATTTTCCACTCATTGTTTTCGGGTGATCATGGGCACCTGGAAGCACAGATATGGGAGAATTGCAATGCTGAGAGAGACAAGTGACAAGCAGTTGTATCGATGGGTGTGTGTTAAAGATGAGGGCCGAGTCTTAGAGCAACTGTTACCATGTTTCCCTTTTAAAATTAGCGTAGGTGAGGAAATCGTTAGAATTCTATCTCAGCAAAAAAGGGGAGCAGATCTGGTTTACTGTATGTGTGCAAAGAAGTGTTGTGACAATTTAAATTATACTTGGCTTGCTCATTATTGAAAATTTCAAGAGGATGTTACTTCAGGTTGAATTTTGTCTAATTATCACGCTTCTAATTATTTCTGTCCTTTTTTTTCTCTATTTTATTTGATATCGGAGTTTATCTGGAGATGCAAAGTCTCTAATCACCTAACTGTTCTGCTCTTTGTGAGACTTGGATCCCTCTCTAAGGATTGTGTGGGTGGACAATGACAGACTAGGATGTCTGTTGCTAAAACCACTATTGTGCGTTGAAAGAATGAGGAGCAGATTCAGGAGTATGGTTGTTTCACTCCGTATGGATTTTTACTAAACCCAAAATTTTGCCAAAAGTATTAGTCACAGTGCCTTCCCTTAATGAGAGCATTGGGAGAGAAGTGGTGTGGTTGGTACTTGGGACCTGGGGCAGCATGGCCACAAACCTAGAAAACTATAGTTTAAAGGTCACGGTTAAGGAACAAAAGCATGATTAATTCAGTTCATAAATATTTATGGGTCAGGCAAGTGCTGAGTCCTAAGACCATGCTAGAGAATGTGTGATATACAACCCCTGCCGTCATGAAACTACAAGGAGGAACTCCGGTTGTTAAGCATGTGATCAGTTACATTAAGATGATGAGTGTCATGAAGAAGGAAGTGCAGGACTATGCGACTGAAGTGTGAGGCGGTGAATTAAGCTGAAGGGTTAAAAGAAGAGTATCTTAAATATTTAAGAAAAAACAGCAACAGTTCAGTGTTTTTTTTTTTCTTTCTTTCTTTATTAAAGATTTCTGCCTTCTCCCCGCCACCGCCTCCCATCCCCCCCCCATCAAATCTCCCTCCCTCATCATCCCTAAGAGCAATCAGGGTTTCCTGCCCTGTGGGAAGTCCAAGGACCACCCACCTCCATCCAGGTCTATTAAGGTGAGCATCCAAACTGCCTAGGCTCCCACAAAGTCAGTACGTGCAGTAGGATCAAAAACCCATTGCCATTGTTCTTGAGTTCTCAGTAGTTCTCATTGTCCGTTATGTTCAGTGAGTCTGGTTTTATCCCATGCTTTTTCAGACCCAGGCCAGCTGGCCTTGGTGAGTTCCTGATAGAACATCCCCATTGTCTCAGTTCAGTGTTAAAAGCAGAAGCAGTGGAGCCTGAGGAGATACCCCAGGGGTTAACCACTGGCATGCAAAGCAAGAGAACCAGAGTTAGGCTGCCTCAAGCCCTCACAGATGCTGCATGCCAGTGGGGAGCCACTTGCCAATCAGAGAATTTAACTTCTGTAATTATATGAATTGATTCTTTAATAAGTCTTTCTCCCTTCCTCTCTTTCTTCAAGTGCTTTATGCGTATTTTATATATACACAGACACACTTACACACAGACACACACACACACACAGACACACACACACAGCCCCTAGTTGTGCCCCACCTCCTGAAGTTTCACAGGACTACATACAGTCACATTTACATATTTAATTAGCTCTGTTCTCTGAAGACCTGCCTAATATTCACTTGTCAGCTACAGGGAGTTTTCTATGACCCACCACAATAGGACTGAGTTCTTTGTTTCTGGACTCTTAACAGTATGTTGTGGTATATTTATTTCTTTTCAAATTCAGTCATTTACAAAATCTCATCTAGTTTTATACTCCAGAGATCAACAACCAATGAAGTGTGTGATTCTGAATCACAGCATTCAAAGTTTGCTGAGTCTGAGTATTTTTCTTTGTATGTTTGAAAAATAATAGTTATTATGTATATAAATTTTTCCTTTTTAAAAGTATATTTAGAAAGAATATGTGGTATTTCTTAAATAGATGGAGAACACCACTGTAGACAGAAGTTTCTGTACCACCTGGTCCTGCAGCCCTTCAATACCAAAGAAATGCACAGAGGCTTATATTAATCATAAACTATTTGGCTTATTAGCTCAGGCTTATCATTAACTAGCTCTTACAACTTAACCCATAATTCTTATCTGTGTTTAGCTACATGGTTTGATGCCTTACTCAGTGAGGCATTCTCATCTTGCTTTCTCTGTATCTGGCTGATGACTGACTCTTTCTTTGCCTTTCCTCTTCCCAGAATTCTCCTAATCTGATCACCCTGCCTATACTTCCTCTCTGACTACTGTCCAATCAGCATTTTATTAAACCAATACGAGTGACGAATCTTTACAGTGTAGAAGAACATTATCTCACAGCATACCACAAGGAAGGACTATGTTTAGAGTTAGTAAGGCCAGGGTCATGGAGTTACCCTGCCTATCTGGGGATGTTGGTGTGGGGACTAAGGGTTATATGGATAAGATATTGGTTATACTGAGCATTTAATAAACATGCTAAGGGAAATGGAAGCCAATTTTGGTTCAAGCAATGATCTCTTGATATTAAAATAAGAAATGCTAACAAACACTTATATTTTTATTTATTTTTCTTGATTTTGACAGAAATGACTTATGAGAGAAGGAGGTTATGTAGCTCCCAGTTTCAGGAGGTTTCAGTCCATGCTGAGAGCAGTGAAACTACGGAGTGTGTGACTGAAGCTGTTGGCATCATAGCAGAATAGGAAGCAGAGATGTGATAGGAATGAGAGGCTGATTATAAACTTAATGATTTCCCCCATGTGACCTACCAACCCTAAGTGTGCCCCACCTCCAAAAGGTTCTATAACACCCCCCCAAAAGAATTCCCACCAGCTGGAAGGTGTTTATGACATAAGCCTGGGAGGAATATTTCAGATTCAAACCATAGCAACACTCCTTTCAGCTCACAGGTTTTGTAGAGTAGGAAAAAGGCAAAGCTGGCACTCATATCTTTGTTTCTAAATACCTTTCTTCATTTAAGAAAAACAGCTTCCTTGGAGAAATGACCAGTTCTAAAACTGAGCAGAAAAAACACAAGACTTCTGTCTTATTTAGTGTTTCTATTGCTTTTAAGAGACACTATGGTCATAACAACTTGATGTGGTATTTCCCTCTATATGCTGTGATTGCCATTAATGATTAAAAGCTCCTTTATAAGAAGGCAAAATTTAGATAGGCAGGAAAAGCTAGGCTGAATGCTGGGAGGAAGAAGGGCAGAGTCAGGGAGACTCAATGGAGCCACCATCAAAGAAAGACATGCTGAAACTTTGCTGGTAAGCCACTACCACATGGCAATACACAGATTAATAGAAATGGGTTAAATGAAGATGTAAGAGTTAACCAATAAGAAGCTAGAGCTAATGGGTCAAGCAGTGATTTAAATAATATCCATGTGGTTATTTTGGGGCTAGGCAGCAGGGAACAAACAAGTGGGCTCCTTTTACAAATTGGTGCCCATGTAGCCAACTAAATCCATGTAAAACCTGAGAGGGCTTGAAAATGAATTCTAGATTAAAAAAAAATACAGAGTTTAACACAGCTTCTTGCTGTTTACTGACAGTGTGCCTCAGCTCCCTTAAGAGAGGTCTTACTGATTCAGTGGTAGCAGCCACATGGTCTCAAAATGGCAGCTTCCCAGCCATGGGCTATGCTGTTAGCACAAACTCTGGCTCTTTTGGGAGACCAAGCATCTGGATGGGGTTTGTGAGCAGACTTCTGCAGCTTGCTTAATGGCGGCATGGACTGGTTGTGTGGTAGAGAATGGGGCACTGTGCATGTCTCTCAGAGGCTGCAAGCAGCTCCGCCATGCTGGACTGAGTGGGGTAGGCAGTAACTGCCCTATTTCCCCTAGCTATGGAGCAGCTTAAGTTTTGAAACATCACTTAGCATTTTAAGAAGTGTTCCTGGACAGTAAAGAATTATAGATACATAGTAGGACAGATCAGACAAAGAAGACTTCTAAATGGGTCACAGTGTTGGATACATAGACTTAGAAGAGAGAAGAAAAAGAGTATAGAGAGTTGAAAAAGAAGTAAATCATTTAAAAAAGTGAAACAAAGTTTTAAAAGAGACAGTAAGACAGTCATAGATTAAAAGGAGAAAACAAAGAATAAGCCATGTAAAAATAGAAAATTCAAAGAGAGTCTGGATTATGTGTATTATTGTGTTACCTTTTAATTTTTTTTGACTGTGAAGGAGCTAAGTACAGAGAGACATTTCATTGTATGGGCTGCTAAGCTAAACCAACATATATATCTTAAAAGTTATCTTGATTCCAAAATTTGAGACTAAGAATATGTTGCTTTGGAAAAGAAGTTCTTCTTTTGTTTTCACAGAAGATAAAAATGTGTGGATTACTTCTTGAACAATATGGTTTGATAGAACAAGACCCCCTGAAAGGTTGTTGTGAACACCCCCACAAAGAAAATACTTTGCCCAATAAACAACAGGAAGCAGTTTGGAGAAACTATGCCCATATTCCCAAATATTGTTTATAAATTTTGTTTACATTTAAAGGAGAATATGATATAAGTATGACTATTTTGCATTGGTATGGATCTTGGTTTATTGATACAAATTTAAGGTAAATTTTGTTATACTGTATATTTATTTTTTGCCTTTTATTAAGGTATTATGTTTGTGTAGTTCATTTAAAAATGTAATATATAATTAAGAAATATAAGTTAATAAATACTCATCTATAATAATCAAGCTTGTAGTCATGTTAGTCACATTTTCTAGATATATAGTGATATATTTCAGTTAGTTCAAACCACCACAATGACTTTGGAAGGATTTGAGTGTCAAAAAATGTAAAGATTACCAAGAATGACTGATGTGGATGCCTCTAAAGAACCTAGGAGCTGCTCTGAAGGAATCCCAGTATTATATCTAGGATAAAATAAATACCAAAAATGTAGTAATTGAAACAAATGAATAAATAAATATATGGAGTACTAAATGAAGTCTCTTCCTTTTAGTGGAATACCAAACCATGAATGTAAAAAGATAAAATTAGAAAATTCACTGTGTGGAAACTGTAAGAACAAAAGAAAAAAATCAGAGCAAGCAGTAGATGAACTAGAGGAGCAGATACTAGAATGATCTTAAAGTATAGACACACAGTATATTTAGTAGTTAATTTATATTCAGACTGTAAATTAAATATATCTAAAATATATTTGGAGTAGAAAAATCTAGTAGATGTAACCTTGTGAAAAAAAGTTAACATCATCTTTAATTAGTCAGTCAATATAAACATGGTACTGTTATTATGTTGTTCATTCCTGGGATTTTCTTCTTAAAAGTAATGGTTACAAACCACTGGGAAACATCCAGACTAGATGATACATGAGTGCCTACCTGCCATACATTCTTCAGACAGATTGCATTCATAGAAAGAATAGCAACCTGACATTGCTTCATAATGAAGAAAATCACAAGCAGGTGGCTGGGATCCTGGGCCAGGAAAGCACATTAGAGGGATCATTAGTTTAGGATCTGGTGGTGTTATTATCCTAGAGCCGTGATGTCACTCTTAACATCCCAGTTCTAACTGTTGTACTGTGGAGATGTAGGAAATGTATTTTTTTTTCTTTTGGAAACACTGAAGTATTAAGGAATATTCTGTCTATTCCTGATTTTCTAATGATTCCAGTATATATATGTAGAGCTAGGCTGATAAATGATAAACAGAACATAAAATATTATACTTCAAAATTAGGACAGAGAGTATCCTAAGTTTTTCTGTACTGCTCTGGAAACTTTTCTGTAATTCTGAGACAACTTGAAAAATAAGGGGTATAAAAAGTAGTTAAAGGATCAGAAGTTCAAGGTCGGCCTTGGCTACATTTTGAGTTCAGGGACCGTCTGGTATATAAAAACCTGTGTCCAAAACCAATCAATCAACCAAACAACACCACTACCTCCATGCACTGGTCACTCTCCCCTCCTCCCAGGTACCATTCTGCATGCCTGCTGAGATGCAGTATTCCTGGGATCGGGACTCAGGTCTAGTAGAATGTCAGCATGCACACACATTGCTTTCTGAGACACCGAAGAGCCCACCATGATCTGCAGAGGGGCCTCATTGAGACAGTTAAGAGGCAGTATTACTGAACCCAGTGAGGTCTGTGACTGGAAGCTAGCAAATCTAGGCCTAAAATTTCTGTGGCTATAGACAGCAGGTGACCTTAGCAACTTTCTTCCCCTTGGAAGCTAGTGCGCAGGAAATATCACAGGAATCCCAGGAATTTTGCACTTGCACTCGCAGTTAGTTCAATGTTAAAAGCTGTGCACTGAAGTATAGGACAATGAAGACGGAGAGGGTTTTGTTTGTTTAACCATGTTTAACTTGATAAAACATTGTGCCTTGAATGACCTTGAGTTTCAAACCAATTTTGCTTATTGGGGTACACATGTCTTTGTAACATGCAGCTTCCTGCCACTATGGAAAGGGGCTTTAGAAGGCTTCCTAGACTTCAAACAAGTCTTATGAAACAACATGTTCACGTGTTAAGTGTAAATGAGTCAGAAACATAAGGATTACATTTCCCTTAAAATACACAGGGGTTTGAAAATGAAGGGAAAAATGCTGAGGGCAAAACGTGTTTTGTATTTTGGCAAACCCAAAACATTTGAAAAAAAAAAGAAAAAAGAAGATTTGATGTTTGATGAGCCCTAAACACAGCAGTTTGCTCATCTTTCATTGTGAAGACCAAGAGGCCATTTTCTGTGTGAAAAGCCCAAATCCCACTGGACCTGCCTGTGAACCCCTCACTGCCATAACGCTCAACTGAGCTTCATTCCATTAACTGACAAACTTCCTTACTCCCGTGGTGGTTGGTGGTCTCCACCACAAGCCTTCTCAGTACAGACATAAGAGAATGCTGAAGAAGACGTCCGGGATTGCTAAGACTTCATTAGTCTTATAAAATGCACTTCGGGCACAACCACCGTGTAATAAAACATTAGCATAAATCATTAAAGTGGAACCATGCCGTGTCAAGATAAATCTGAGGAGTGTGTTTTATGTGGAATTGTCCTGATTTCTTTCTTTTTTTTTCTTTTTTTCTTTTTCTTTTTTGGTTTTTTGAGACAGGGTTTCTCTGTAGCTTTGGTGGCTGTCCCGGAACTAGCTCTTGTAGACCAGGCTGGCCTCAAACTCTCAGAGATCCTCCTGCCTCTGCCTCCCGAGTGCTGGGATTAAAGGCGTGCGCCACCACCGCCCGGCTGTCCTGATTTCTTTAAATTGATTTGCTCACTTGCTAATTTGAGAAACTGAGCCATCAGAAGTCCAATTGCATGAATCAGAGCAGTGAGACTCTTTCATTCATTGACTTCCCATCCATGTTCCTGACTTAGGCTAAAGTTTCTCAGGGTGGGAACAGCATCTGAGAGATGGCCAAGGGAGAGGGTGGGGAGTGGAGAGATCCTAAGTGTTCTCCCCAAGACTTCTATGAGGTTACGTCTCAGTGGGGACATTTTTGTGCCTTCAATTTCACATCTCTGACTCATAAAAATCTGGTGACTTGGCCTTTGGTATTTGATTGATGTTACTTTGCTGTTATAATATTCTAGCAAATGGATTCATATGACAAGAAACCCCTTAAAAATTTGTTTGAGAAATTGCATGAATATAACATATTTTGATCAAATCCAACCCTAATCCCTCCCCCTCCACTTCCTCCTGTGCTGCTTCTTCTTTCCAAATACATGTACTCTTTCTAAACTCACTGAATTCACCTAGTACTGCCAGTATAGGATGCTATAGGACCATCCATTGGACCGTCAGCCTACCAGGTGCCAAATTCTGAGAAAAGGAACTCTCCATTCTCCAGCAGCCCTCACTGGCCAATAGTTCCTCAGCTAGAGGCCGGCCCTTGTGATTCCCTCCCCAACAAGAGCAATCTACTTTTAAGAGACTTTCTTTATTCAAAATGTATACCAAGTAATAGTTAATAACAAACCATAGAAAATTAAGAAATTGACAAATAATTTTCCAAAGCAACCATGCCACTTTGCTCACTAACACAGTTTGAAGGTTCAAAATGTTCCACTTCCGGTTCATGTATTTTCCTTAAGCTGCCCAATGTATGTTAAGTGCTCCTAATTTGTATTTTCCTAAAGACTGATAATGAAGAATATATTTTCATGTACTCATTGATATTCATATCATGTATCTCTTCAAAGAAATGTTCATTCAAATTCTTGCCTATATTTTATTTTTTTTAATTATCAAGTTATGTTTCTGTACATGTTTTGAATATTGTACTGTTATGGTTAGTTTTGTTTGCTTGTTCCTGTCAACTTGATGCATGCTTGAGTCACCTAAGAAGAGGAGATCTCAGCCGAGAGAGGGCTCCCAGCAGACTAGCCTGTGGGAAAGCCTGTGGAGACACTGGGAAATTAATACTGGTGTGGGAGGGCCCAGCCCACAGGTGGTCCTGGATGGTCTAAGAAAGCAGGCTGAGCAAGCCATGAGAAGCAAGTCAGTAAGCAGTGTTCCGCCATGATTTCTGCTCCAGTTCCTACCCTGAGTTCCTGCCCTGGCTTCCCTCAGTAAGGGATTTAAAAGATAAAACAAACCCTTTCCTCCTCAAGCTGCTGTCGGTCGCCGGGTTTTATCACAGCAGTAGAAACCTTAACTAAGACATCTGTCTTTATCATAGCTATTGTTTATGTTTTTCTGTTCTGCATGGAATTTGACTTATTGTTAGTGCTGTTTGAAGAGCCCCTGTTTTACTGAAGCCCGATGTATTACCCTCACATTTGATTGCTGTGCTTTGGAGTATCACCCCAGAAACTGTCATAAAACAGAAGTATGCGGAGGTTTACCCTGTGCTTTCTTCTAAAAACTGTACCCCATTGTCTCACAGTTTTTGGTCGCTGATACACCTTGATTTAAGTTTTGTATAGAAAGCGATGAAGGGATCAGATACTGTCTCTGGGTTTCTGGGTGGTATCAGGATCAGGGCAGTAGATTGCTGTCTCTTGTGCTGACTGTCTCAGCAGCACTTGCTGAAGGAAACCTTTTTTTCTCTCATGGGATTGTCTTGGCGCCCTTCTTGAGAATCAGCTGACCAGCTGACGGCCGGGTTTTACCCTACATCCTGAAGCAGAACAAATCCCACAATCTACGTCACTCACCCTTAAATTCAGGTGTAGACTCGCTTTGGATACATAAGTATTTAGCCAAAGCATGGCGATTCTTCCAGAAAAGTATTTCATTCAAGTATTAGACAACAATTCACAGCCAACATACTGGGGACGAGGAATGAAGAGCCAAGCTTACCCTTCCTCTTATGTCAGAATTAATCACACGAAAGCTAAGAGGCTGCTGGGGCAGCATTCTGGCTTGAATCTGACATGCTCACCACAGATTCATGTTTCAACACTTGGTTGTGTTTGGACTTTCTTGCCAGACTTTCTTTAGAATGCCAACCCTCAAATAATGACTCAGAATCTTCTTATTAATTATGAAAGCTTGGCTTTGACTTAAGCTTGTTTCCAATTAGCTCCTATACTTAAATTAACTGGTTTCTATTAATCAACTTCCTGCCACGTGGCTCTTTACCTCTCCTCAGTACCATGCATCTAACTTATTCTGTGTCCCACTTCCTCTCTCTGTCTGGAAGTCCCACCTAGACTCTCTTGCCTACTTATTGGCTGGTCAACTCTTTATTAAACCAATCAGAAGGTGCTTTGCAGGCAAGTTAAAACAGTGACACATTTTCACACAGTGTGATCAAATATCCCACCACACTTGGTCCCTAGCTTGTGTCATAAAGGCTGTGGAGCCTTTGGGGGCTTGCTTGATGGAAGTGAATTACCAGACACAAGCCTTTGAAAGTTATGACCTAACCCTGATATTACTCATTTCTACCTGAGTCATCTGTCACCATCCCAACAGACCTGTCTCATGCTCACGGAACTGTGGACAGAGTTGCTCTCACCTTCTCACCTCCATGCTTTTCCCACCACCATCAAGTAAATCTTTCTGCGCATCAAGATGTCCGTCTGGGATGTCATTCTAACCAAGAGCAGGGATTGCTGTTGATCAGTGAAGCCACAGCAGATGCTCCTGAGCTGGGACAGGACCATGCCCCGCCCGCCCCCCCCCAAAAAAAAATCAGCCAGGATTCATCCTGGACCCATGGCATTTGCAGTTGTGTGTTCTGGTTGTGAGTTTGAAAGATGCTTACAGCTGACTGAAGGTGTTCTAAGAATAAAATATGTGTCTAGTTTTTATGTTTTAGTTTGGGAAAAGGTTAAAAATATAGCATTAACAAGTCTTCCATTAAAGATATATTTCTGTTGATAATATTATAATATGAAGTTAAATAAAATATGCTACTATAATTAATTTTTACCTAATTCTTTTTCCACCTATCATGTATTTTATTTATTATTATTATTATTATTAATATATTAATATTAATCAACTTCCTGCCACGTGGCTCTTTACCTCTCCTCAGTACCATGCATGTGTGTATGTGTGTGTCTGTGAGTGTGTTTGTGTGTTGTGCATGTAGATCAGAGGTCAATATTGGGTGTCTTTCGCAATCCCTTCTCCACACTATGTTTTATTTATTTATTTATTTATTTATTTATTTATTTATTTATAAAAGATTTCTGCCTCCTCCCCGCCACCGCCTCCCATTTCCTTCCCCCTCCCCCAATCAAGTCCCCCTCCCTCATCAGCCCGAAGAACAATCAGGGTTCCCTGCCCAGTGGGAAGTCCAAGGACCTCCCATCTCCTTCCAGGCCTAGTAAGGTGAGCATCCAAACTGCCTAGGTTCCCACAAAGCCAGTACAGTAGTGCAAAGTGCAGTAGGATCAAAACCCAGTGCCACTGTTCTTGACTTCTCAGCAGTCCTCATTGTCCGCTATGTTCAGCGAGTCCGGTTTTATCCCATGCTTTTTCAGACCCAGTCCAGCTGGCCTTGGTGAGTTTCCGATAGATCATCCCCATTGTCTCAGTATGTGGGTGCACCCCTCGCGGTTCTGAGTTCCTTGCTTGTGCTCTCCTTCTGCTGCTGATTTGGACCTTGGGCTTTCAGTCCGGTGCTCCAATATGGGTCTCTGTCTCTGTCTCTTTTCATCGCCTGATGAAGGTTAATATTCAGGAGGATGACTATACGTTTTTCTTTGGGTTCACCTTCTTATTTAGCTTCTCTAGGATCACGAATTATAGGCTCAATGTTCTTTATTTATGGCTAGAAACCAATTATGAGTGAGTACATCCCATGTTCCTCTTTTTGGGTCTGGCTTACCTCTCTCAAGATAGTGTTTTCTATTTCCGTCCATTTGCATGCAAAATTCAAGAAGTCATTTTTTTTTACTGCTGAGTAGTACTCTAATATGTATATATTCCATACTTTCTTCATCCATTCTTCCATTGAAGGGCATCTAGGTTGTTTCCAGGTTCTGGCTATTACAAACAATGCTGCTATGAACATAGTTGATCATATACTTTTGTTGTATGATAGGGCATCTCTTGGGTATATTCCCAAGAGTGGTATTGCTGGGTCCAGGGGTAGGTTGATCCCGAATTTCCTGAGAAACCGCCAAACTGCTTTCCAAAGTGGTTGCACAAGTTTGCATTCCCACCAGCAATGGATGAGTGTACCCCTACTCCACAACCTCTCCAGAAAAGGCTATCATTGGTGTTTTTTATTTTAGCCATTCTGACAGATGTAAGATGATATCTCAAGGTTGTCTTAATTTGCATTTCCCTGATCGCTAAGGAAGTTGAGCATGACCTTAAGTGTCTTTTGGCCATTTGAACTTCTTCTGTTGAGAATTCTCTGTTTAGCTCAGTGCCCCATTTTATAATTGGGTTGATTAGTTTTACAGTCTAGTTTCTTGAGTTCTTTATATATTTTGGAGATCAGACCTTTGTCAGTTGCGGGGTTGGTGAAGATCTTCTCCCAGTCAGTGGGTTGCCTTTCTGTCTTAGTGACAGTGTCCTTTGCTTTACACAAGCTTCTCAGTTTCAGGAGGTCCCATTTATTCAATGTGGCCCTTAATGTCTGTGCTGCTGGGGTTATACGTAGCAAGTGGTCTCCTGTGCCCATGTGTTGTAGAGTACTTCCCACTTTCTCTTCTATCAGGTTCAGTGTATTCGGACTGATATTGAGGTCTTTAATCCATTTGGACTTGAATTTGTGCATGGTGATAGATATGGATCTATTTTCGTTCTTCTACAGATTGACATCCAGTTTGTGGGTTAAAGTCCGGGTCTTCTATTCGATTCCATTGGTCGACTTCTCTGTTTTTATGCCAATACCAAGCTGTTTTCAATACTGTAGCTCTGTAATAGAGTTTGAAGTCAGGGATGGTAATGCATCCAGACGATCCTTTATTGTATAAGATTGTTTTGGCTATCCTGGGTTTTTTGTTTTTCCATATAAAGTTGATTATTGTCTTCTCCATATCTGTGAAGAATTTTGATGGGATTTGGATGGGGATTGCATTGAATCTATAGATTGCTTTTTTACTATGTTGATCCTCCCAATCCAAGAGCAAGGGAGATCCTTCCATTTTCTGGTATCCTCTTCAATTTCTTTCTTCAAAGACTCAAAGCTCTTGTCAAATAGATCTTTCACTTCCTTGGTCAGAGTTACCCCAAGATATTTTATGCTATTTGTGGCTATCGTAAAAGGTGATGCTTCTCTGATTTCCCTCTCTGCTTCCTTATCCTTAGTGTATATGAAGGCAACTGATTTTTTGGAGTTGATCTTGTATCCTGCCACATTACCAAAGGTGTTTATCAGCTGTAGGAGTTCTTTGGTAGAGTTTTTGGGGTCGCTTATGTGTACTATCATGTCATCTGCAAATAACAAAAGCTTAACTTCTTCCTTTCCAATATGGATCCCCTTGATCCCCTTATGTTGTCTTATTGCTATTGCTAGAACTTCAAGCACTATATTGAAGAGGTATGGAGAGAGTGGACATCCTTGTCATGTTCCTGATTTTAGTGGGATGGCTTTGAGTTTTTATTTGTTTAATTTAATGTTAGCTGTCGGCTTGCTGTAAATAGCTTTTATTATATTTAGGTATGTCCCTTGTATCCCTAATCTCTCCAAGACCTTTATCAAAAAGGGGTGTTGAATTTTGTCGAATGCTTTTTCAGCATCTAATGAAATGATCATATGGTTTTTTTCTTTCAGTTTATTTATATGGTGGATTACATTGACAGATTTGCGTATGTTGAACCAGCCCTGCATCTCTGGGATGAAGCCTACTTGATCATAAGGGATGATTTTTCTAATGTGTTCTTGGATTCGGTTAGCCAGTATTTTATTGAGAATTTTTGCGTCGATGTTCATGAGTGAGATCGGCCTGTAATTCTCTTTCTTGGTTGGGTCTTTGTGTGGTTTTGGTATCAGGGTAACTGTAGCTTCATAAAAGGAATTTGGCAATGACTCTTCTGTTTCTATATTGTGAAATACATTAAGGAGTATAGGTATTAGCTCTTCTTGGAAGTTCTGGTAGAATTCTGCATTGAAACCATCTGGTCCTGGCTTTTTCGGAAAGAAGATTTTTGATAACTGTTTCTAATTCTTGGCGACTAACAGGTCTATTCAGATCGTTCACCTGGTCTTGGTTTAACTTTGGTATATGGTACTTATCTAAAAAAAGTCCATTTCTTTTGCATTTTCCAGTTTTGTGGCATACAGGCTTTTGTAGTAAGATCTAATGATTCTCTGAATTTCCTCTGTGTCTGTGGTTATGTCCCCCTTTTCATTTCTGATCTTATTTATTTGCGTGTTCTCTCTCTGTCGTTTAATTAGTTTGGATAGGGGTTTGTTGATCTTGTTGATTTTCTCCAAGAACCAACTTTTTGTTTCATTGATTCTTTGGACTGTTTTCTGTGTCTATTTTGTTGATTTCTGCCCTCAGTTTGATTATTTCTAGTCTTCTACTCCTCCTGGGCGTGTCTGCTTCTTTTTCTTCTAGAACTTTCAGGTGTGCTGTTATGTCCCCAATGTATGCTTTCTCCGTTTTCTTTAAGTGGGCACTTAGTGCTATGACCTTTCCTCTTAGCACTGCTTTCATCATGTCTCATAGGTTTGAGTATGTTGTCTCTTTATTTTTATTAAATTCAAGGAAGTCTTTAATTTCTTTCTTATTTTCTTCCCTGACCCAGGTGTGGTTCAGTAGTTGACTGTTCAATTTCCATGAGTTTGTCGGCTTTCTGGTGGTAGCATTGTTGTTGCCTTCTAACTTTAATCCGTGGTGATCTGATAAGACACAGGTGGACACTGATATTTTTTTGTATCTGTGGAGGTTTTTTTGTTTCTGAGTATGTGGTCAATTTTCGAGAAGGTTCCATGAGCTTCAGAGAAGAAGGTATATTCTTTCCTATTTGGGTGGAGTGTTCTATAGATGTCTGTTAAGTCCATTTGCTTCATTACCTCCAACAATTCTCTTAAGTCTCTATTAGGTTTCTGTCTGATTGACCTGTCCATTGGTGAGAGAGATGTGTTGAAGTCCCCTACTACTAGTGTGTGTGGTTTGATGTCTGCCTTGAGTTCTAGTAATATTTCTTTTACATAAGTGGGTGATTTTATATTAGGGGCATAGATACTCAGGATTGAGGCTTCATCCTGATGAATTGTTCCTGTTATGAGTATAAAGTGTCCATCTGGATCTCTTCTGATTGATTTTAATTTGAAGCCAATTTTGTTAGAAATTAGTATGGCCACACCTGCTTTTTTCTTAGGACCATTTGCTTGAAAAACCTTTTCCCAACCCTTTACTCTGAGTAGATTCCTGACTTTGTGGTTGAGATGAGTTTCTTGTAAACAGCAGAATGTTGGATCCTGTTTTCTTATCCAATCTCTTAGCCTGTGCCTTTTTATAGGTGAATTGAGACCATTAATATTAAGTGATATTAATGACCAGTGGTTGTTTACTCTGGTTATTCCTATTGTTTTTGGTAGTAGAGTTTGTGTGTCTCCCTTCTTTGAGTCGTGCTGTTGAAGGGTCGCTAGATGCCTGAGTTATTGTAGGCAGTGTTGGCAATGTTGGATTCCTTGGGTTTTGATTTTCCTTCTATTACTTTCTGTAAGGCTGGATTTGTGGCAACGTATTGTTTAAATTTGTTCTTATCCTGGAATGTCTTGTTTTCTCTATTGATAGTGAACGATAGCTTGGCTGGATATAGTAGTTTGGGTTTACATCCATGGTCTTTTAGTTTCTGCAGTACCTCTATCCAGGACCTTCTGGCTTTCATGGTTTCCATAGAGAAGTCAGGTGTAAGTCTGATCGGTTTACCTTTATAAGTTACTTGCCCTTTTTCCTTTGCAGCTCTATATTTATTTATTTATTAAAGATTTCTGCCTCCTTCCCGCCACCGCCTCCCATTTCCCTCCCCTTCCCTCAATCAACTCCCCCTCCCTCGTCAACCCAAAGAGCAATCAGGGTTCCCTGCCCTGTGGGAAGTCCAAGGACCCCCCACCTCCATCTAGGTCTATTAAGGTGAACATCCAAACTGCCTAGGCTCCCCCCAAGCCAGTACGTGCAGTAGGATCAATAACCCATTGCCATTGTTCTTGAGTTCTCAGTAGTCCTCATTGACTGCTATGTTCAGCGAGTCCAGTTTTATCCCATGCTTCTTCACACCCAGGCCAGCTGGCCTTGGTGAGTTCCCAATAGAATATCCCCATTGTCTCAGTGTGTGCATGCACCCCTCGCGGTCCTGAGTTCCTTGCTCGTGCTCTCTCTCCTTCTGCTCCTGATTTGGACCTTGGGATTTCAGTCCGGTACTCCAATGTGGGTCTCTGCCTCTGTCTCCTTTCATCGCCTGATGAAGGTTAATATTCAGGAGGATGCCTATATGTTTTTCTTTGGGTTCATCTTCTTAATTAGTTCTCTAGGATCACGAATTATAGGCTCAATGTCCTTTATTTATGGCTTGAAACCAAATATGAGTGAGTATATCCCATGTTCCTCTTTTTGGGTTTGGCTTACCTCACCCAGGATAGTGTTTTCTATTTCCATCCATTTGCATGCAAAATTAGACTTTCCTTCTCAGCTCTTAATATTCTTTCTTTAATCTGTATATTTTGTGTTTTGATTATTATATGTCGAGGGAATTTTTTTTTGATCCAGTCTGTTTGGTGTTCTGTATGCTTCTTAAATATTCAGAGGACTATCTTTCTTTATGTTGGGAAAGTTTTCTTCCATAATATGTTAAAAATATTTTCTGGGCCTTTGAGCTGTGACTCTTCTTCTTCTATCCCTATTATTCTTAGGTTTGGTCTTTTTATTGTGTCCCATATTTCCTGAATGTTTTGTGATGAGAATTTGTTGGCTTTGCTGTTTTCTTTGATCAGGGCATTTATTTTCTCTATGGTGTCCTCAGAATCTGAGATTCTTTCTTCTATCTCTTGTATTCTATTGATTATGCTTGTTTCTGTAGTCTCTGCTCGTTGACCTAGATTTTCCATATCCAGTTGGTCCTCAGTTTGTGTTTTCTTCCTTGCTTCCATTTCAGTTTTTAATTCTTGAACTGTTTCCATTACCTGTTTGATTGTTTTTTCTTGGTTTCCCAGGATATCATTTACGTATTTACTCATTTCCTCAAACTTTTTGTTATACTTCTCATCCATTTCTATTAGGACATTTTTTACATGTTGTTTAATGGACTCTATTGCTTTCATAAAGTCAATTTTTTCCACTTCTTCTGTGTTAGGGTGCTTAAGTCCTTGTGTTGTAAGATCATTGGGCTCTGGTGTTTTCATGTTGTTTTTCATATTGTTGGGTGAATTGTTGCCTTGGCGCCTACCCATCTCCTCCTATCGATGCTATCTAATGGGTCTTTTAAAACAGGATAAGGTTTCCCTGCTGGCCAGCCCCCCCTCCCCCGCTTACAAAATGTTCTCCCTCTGTTTCCTGGCTCCCGCCGTGGGTCAAGAACACTCTCCTCTGTCACAGTGGGTGGGTGCATCCCTCGTGGTCCTGATTTTTTGGTCATGTTCTCCCTCCTTCTGCTATTGGGAGCCCACCAAGGCCAGCTGGTCTGGGACTGAATAAGCATGGGTTGATTCCGGACTCTCTGAGCATGGCGGTCAATGAAGACTGATGAGAAGCCAAGGACAATGGCACTAGGTTTCGATCCTAATACATGAACTGGCTTTGTGGGAGCTTAGCCTGTTTGGACGCTCACCTTTCTGGACGTAGATAGAAGGACCTTGGTCTTCCCGCAGGGCAGGGAATTTGGACTGCTCTTCAGTATCGAGAGGGAGGGGGAATGAGTGGGGGGAGGAGAAGAGGAGCGGGGATAGGGGGAGGGAAGTGGGGGGAGGGCAATATTTGGGAGGAGGGGAGGGAAATGGGAAATGGGGAGCAGGTGGAAATTTTAATTAAAAAAGAATAAAAATAAATAAATAAGTAAAAAAAAATGAAGTTTAGTAATAAAGACAAAATAAAATTTCAAAAAAAAAAAAAAAAAAAAAAAAAAAGAACACTCTCCTCACTCAGGAGTGTCTTCAGGGACAGGACCAGGCTCCCCGTTCATCAGGGGACCTCGTCAATAAAAGGCCTACCACTCTGCAGGCCAGCCCCCCGAAACCTACTTGATTTAATTTTAGTGGGGTGATCTGCTCTCAGTATGGGCTTCACTGTTTCGTGCTTGGACTATCCCACATCTGTGTGCCTGTCCCCCCCACACACTATGTTTTGACACAAGGTCTCTCACTGAATCTAGAGCTCACTGACTCAGACTGGCTGAGCAGTAAGCTCCACCCAGGGTCCTCCCCTGCCTCCTTAGCCTTGGACTTACAGGCATACACATGTTTTCATATGGGTGCTGGGGACTGAACTCAGGCTGTCATGCTGTTTGACTGAGTCATCTCTCCAGCTTTTTTTGTTTTCCTTGTTAAAGGAAGTGCCTGAACATTTTTAAATCGCACAGTTGGCCAGTGTGTGGCTGTGGTCATTGGTAAGCGTATGTGATAGGCAGGATTCTAAAAAGGTCACAAGTTTCCAAGCCTCTGGCATATATACACTCTCTCAGCTATTCCATTAAATACTCATTTAAGTACCACATTCAAGGGATATTTTGAGATGTACCTAAAAATCCTAGTACATTGACCCCAAAAGAGGGAGACTGACCACAAGGGCCATTCCCAGCAGCTGTAATTGCCAAAGCCTCCTTAGTTAGGAATGTAGCTTCTAGCTACCTACCATATCCATGTAGGAATGAATTTTGTCTGGATCAAGCTTGTGTGGCTCTTGTACATGCTGTCATGACTGTTGAGATTTCATAGTGCAACTGCCCTGTTGTGTCCAGGAAGCAGGTTCCTTGTGATCATCCACATCTCTGGCTCTTGAAATCAGAGGGCTTTCTCAGACTGACTGCAGACAGGAAATGTGGACAATAATACTCTAGCTCATCTGGAGGAGAGAAAGGATCCAGGTTGTAGACTGGCTGTGGAAACGCTTGACAAGGAATTGTGGTGGCTCTACATTGTCAAGACTGATCCAGGGAACACTGTCAGGAAAGCGGGACCTCTGGGATAAAAGTTCTCCCATGAACTACTGAGCCAAGAATAGACCCTGAACCTCCGATGAGAACTGGAGTGTCAGCTACCTCTTTGATTTCAGCCCCCGACTGACCTACAGAAACTATGATGTAAGGAATGTGGGATGTGTATTAAGCTGCTAAGTTTATGGCGTTGGGCTACCCAGCTACAGAAAACCAATGAATCATGTTATGAGAGCAGGTTTGTGATCCTCCATGGGACTAGTGGTGAGTCATCCTTGTGAATGAATAAAAAAGTCAATAAAATTGTGTGCACAGAACACTTTAAACAAAGGCATGAGCAATGTTCCAAGAAGCAACACACTGAGAAGCAAAGTAAGATTCTAAACGAGCATTTTGCTAGAGAGTGAAGTGCTAGGTTTTCTAATACTATTCAGAATTTTTTTCCTGACGTTTTTCAGTTTTTGAATATGTAGCGTACTCTGTAGTTCTTTGTAGATACTATTAAAATGCTTTTTAAGAGTAAACCAAAACAAATCTCGACAATATAACCCCCATCCCCAATTCCTAAACAACTACTAACCTTCCAAAATCACATTTTCCAAGGTAAAAAATGACTAAAATATAAAATAACTAGTGATTTCTGGGATATCTAAGCATTGTTGGGGGTTCTAATTTCTCACTTCCAAGTCCCAGAGGTCAGAGTCTGCTGGGAATCCTGTTGAGTGTTGCTGTAAGGATTAAACAAATGACTCCAAAGGGCCAGAGCCTTCCATCTGAAAGTGGCTAGTATGACATCATCGCCATCACTGCCTAGTATTTAACACATAGATCAGGAATGGAGAACCAAACGTTGATTATGGGCTTGGCAATTTAAGTTTAAATTTTGTATGAATGGCTATGTTGTAGTGAGGGGCGCAATGGTTAAGAAGGAACAGTAAGCTAAATACTGACAATGGGCATCACAATTTAAGTTCAAATCTTAGTATGAATGTTTATGTTGTACTTGAGAGGAAAGTGAGGCACACAATGCATAGGAAGAGAGATTCAGGCCTAGAGGTGTGTGCATATTCATGTGTACAAAGGTGTGTGTGTATTCATGTGTACAAAGCTATGTGTGTATTTATGTGTTCAAAAGTATGTGTGTATGTATTCATGAGTACAAAGGTGTATGTGTATTCATGTGTACAAAGTGTGTGTATTCATGTGTACAAGGTGTGTGTGTATTCATGTGTACAGAGGTGTATGTGTATTCATGTGTACAAGGTATGTGTGTATTCATGTGTTCAAAGGTGTGTGTGGATTCATGTGTACAACGGTATGTGTGTATTTATGTGTCCAAAAGTATGTGTGTGTATTCATGTGTCCAAAGGTGTATGTGTATTCATATGTACAAGGTGTGTGTATTCATGTGTACAAGGTGTGTGTGTATTCATGTGTACAAAGGTGTGTGTGTATTCATGTGTACAAAGGTGTGTGTGTTCATGTGTACAAAGGTATGTGTGTATTTATGTGTCCAAAAGTATGTGTGTGTATTCATGTGTACAAAGGTGAGTGTATTCATGTGTACAAGGTGTGTGTGTATTCATGTGTACAAAGGTCTGTGTGTATTCATGTGTACAAAGGTGTGTGTGTATTCATGTGTACAAAGGTGTGTATGTATTCATGTGTACAAAGGTATGTGTGTATTCATGTGTCCAAAGGTGTATGTGTATTCATGTGTCCAAAGGTGTGTGAGTATTCATGTGTACAAAGGTGTGTGAGTATTCATGTGTACAAAGGTGTGTTGTGTATTCATGTGTACAAAGGTGTGTGTGTATTCATGTGCACAAAGGTATGTGTGTATTCATATGTACAAGGAGTGTGTATTCATGTGTGCAAAGGTGTGTGTATTCATGTGCACAAAGGTATGTGTACTCATGTGTACAAGGTATGTGTGTATTCATGTATACAAAGGTGTATGTGTATTCATGTATACAAAGGTGTATGTGTATTCATGTGTACAAGGTGTGTGTGTATTCATGTGTACAAGGTGTGTGTGTATTCATGTGTACAAGGTATGTGTGTATTCATGTATACAAAGGTGTATGTGTATTCATGTGTACAAGGTGTGTGTGTATTCATGTGTACAAGGTGTGTGTGTATTCATGTGTACAAGTGGAGGTCAGAAATTGAAACTGGATGTCTTCTCTACTCATTCTCTTTTGAGACAGGGACCTGGACCTGGAGCTCAGCAATTCAGCTAGGGTGGCTCCAGCTACCTTCACTTTGACTGGAATTGTTTTCTCTCCAGCCAAGCATGTGTCCTTTTAGAGCTGTTAGAACTTCAGTTTCCCACGGAAAGGCATTC
The DNA here is from genome assembly GCF_950005125.1 of Chionomys nivalis. Taxonomy (NCBI): domain Eukaryota; kingdom Metazoa; phylum Chordata; class Mammalia; order Rodentia; family Cricetidae; genus Chionomys; species Chionomys nivalis. Next base: position 66,297,492 of record NC_080097.1, on the reverse strand, counting down.
CTGAATGTGTCCCTTGTTTTGTGGATTTCTATCTAGCCTGCCTTATATTTGTTGCTCAACTGTGTATTTTCACCTGGAATTTCCACCCTGGTATCCCAAATGATCTTTTGCTACGGGCTCCATGTCGTTTACCTACTCTGGTATGAAGTCTTTTTGGCATAACAACCAATCAAGTTTTTGAATGCTATTCTATATGACTGGCATTTAAGCAGACAGTCTACAGTAACCACAAATACATTCTAGATATGGGCCAGTGATACAGGGCAGAAATGGTTATATCAAATAAAGGCTGATTTAATAGGTTAGAAATCTCATTTTCCATTAGATCAAGATTCTCAGTGTGAAACGGCTATGTTGTTAAGTATCTTGAATTGAGATGACTTCCCTCTGTAGTCTCAGTCAGACCAAACAAGCCTCAGCTCCACTCCTCCTCCTTCCCCTCTCCCCTCTTCTGCTCTTTGCCCCTTTCCTCCATATGCCTTCTTTGAGGCAGTATCTCATGTAACCCAGGCTATTCTTCAAGCTTGCTTTTTAACCAAGGATGGCCTTGAACTGCCAATCCTTCTGTCCCCAGCTCCTGAATGCTGGGAACGAAGTTTGCTGAGGATCTGTTTACTAGGCCAGCACATGCCAACCGAGTTCCACGCCAGCTTCCTGATGTGGGTGAAGGCTGCATAAGGACACAGACTTTTCAGCCTCCACGACTCAGGATACAGTTGTCCCATTTCATGGAATACAGGATCACTCAAGAATTTTGTAAAGATTCCTTCAAAAAGGAAGTCTGTTATTTTGAAATTTGGAATATTCTAGCTCCTGCTGGATCTGAACTTTTAACTGGAAGGAATGTCGCCATTTTAGGAGTTTGGGTTTCCAGTTCATTTTTCTTCCCTGGCACTCCTGTGTTCTCAATGTGGTACACAGTGCACATTTTAACGGTGCAAATACCACATGTGTGGTTTATTCTCAACCTTTTACATGCGCATATTAATTCAGTCTTGAACTGACTTTAGAAAGTTGGGGAAAGCCACATTTATCTCTGTCATTATGCAACCAGCTAAGAACTGAGGCGATTCTGTGGTTAGAGGATTGTTGAGAATACCTTGCTCATCAGACACGGGCAAGCTTTGAAAGGTTGGTCAGTTCCGAGAGAGGCCCAGAAGCTTGGCTCTCTCCCTGAAGGCTAATCGCATTAACAACCTGAACACGGTGTCAGGGGATCCCTCTGGAGCTCACTGCCTCATGAGGTCAGCATCCTTTTATGGAGAATTGTCTTTCCCAGTGAGAGCTCTGTCATGGGAGGCTCCAGACTAATAGCATTAGCCTATGGCCCTGAGAATCTTTTTCTCCAGTTCCTAACCTCAATCCCTTCTTTCTCAGGAATGATGGCCCCTTTGTCTGAACAGAAGCCAAAAATTCAGGACAGCAAAAACAAAACAAAACAAAACAAATCAAAAATCCCAGGTCAAACTCTTATTGCTGCCTGTGGGGACGGATGGTCCTGTGCTGTTGCTGTCAGTATATGTGAACAACCTGGGGTGATGCCTGCCTCCCTGGAGAAAACCATCCTGATGCCTTTTCCAACAGAGAGTCAGGCACAGCCTCTGCTGAGTGGAGTTGATAAGCCCATGGCCCATGGCCGGTGGTCATTTCAAAGAGAGTGTGGCACAGAGGGCAGCCTTGAGAACACTGGAATGGCACTGGCCTCGAACGTTTCTCTCTTTCTCTTTGAGTCTGATAAACAGTGAGATCCATCCATGACCCAAGTTCATCAATGACAAAGGTTACAGCACTCATTTTCTTGTTTGCATGTTATTACAGCAATCTAGAGTCCGAAGCAACCTGAATGTGACAAGGTCTCTAAGTGACTTCACTAGCGTGTCCCCCCAGTGTCCAGTGTCATTTTCTTCCAAAAGAACACGCAACCTCTCATCCTCTTCAGCGGATGATCCCAACATTGGCCTTCTTTCAAATGTAATTGTTTTCATTTGTCTACTGGTGGTTTTATTTTGCATTTATTTGCTTAAGTCATTGGATGTGCATTTGCTTGAGGCCATGAAACTTCATGTCTGATTGTTTTGAAATTTGGTAGCCTTCGAAACAAAAGAACTTCAAACAACAATGAAGGCTTTGCCCGACTCTATTCACAAAGGAAATTCCCCCAGGAATTATATTGCAGGAAATGAAAGGTATTATCAGCAGAATCTGCTTTTCAAAAATGTATAATCCTTTAACAGTCAAATCCTTTCTCTGGGATTAGTGACACAGTTTGTGTCCTGGGAGCCAAATCCTCTTCTCCAATCCAATCCTCAAATCCTTCCCAACAGTGCCTATGTTGATTTCAAACCCAGTTTTGTTTAGAAATCTAAGGGCAGAATTCAACCTTGGATGTAAAGACCCTTAATAAAGATTTTTTTTTAAAGTGATATTTATCTAATACTGAGCCTCCAGTTCCAAACCCTGAATTCCAGAGTCTCAATGAGTGTAACAGATGTGCTTAACTTCCGGCCATCCTTGTCCTCTTGACACCTCCATTGCACTCCCCCTCCCTCATCCTGAGGCATGACCTAGGAGGTGGAGCCGATCCACAGAGATTATTGATGAGTCTAGGTGTTTCCCTCATTCCAGAGATTTCTCAGAAGGCATGAACAGCTGATTTTCTTTCTTTCCTTGTCTCTAGTGACCTACTACTTCAGTTTGTAGAACCCTGTATTCAAGCACATTGTAGATATTTCTGTCCCCAGGGATCTGGTGCTCTCTGGTGTAAGTGTCGCTCACTTCTGTGGGAAGACACCAGAAGTGTGTATACTGATGAAACCCGGACAGGGAAGGCTCTGACCTCCTAAGCTACCCTTTGTGCTGGCTGGCGTGAGCAGCACACTTTTGGTAGATAGGCACTAGTCTCTATTGATGATTTCAAAAATGATTGTATGCCTGATAAATATGGTGCCTCATCATTTCCAAGTTGGGGGGGGATTAAGTTTGCTGTTCCTGCCTTACAAAGTTTTATGTTAAGTTTTAAAAGTGGTCTGGAATGCAATGTTAATTCCAGAGAGCAGAGAACAGAGAAGCAGTGACAGGATCACCACAGTATGGCTGTGCTGTGAAAGTCTACACAGAGATCTCAGTCATCACAACATTGTTAACCATCCTGTGTATGCAGCTCCTACAGCACAAACACTGCTGAATGAGAAAGCACCAAACAAAAGCACATGAGCAGTACTTAAATTCTATGGGAATAAGAAGTTATTGTGCCCAAGGAAAATCAACCTTAGTTGTTGAGAAATAACTTGCCTTGACACAAAGCTTGTAATGGGCCCAGTCTGGACTTGGACTTAGACATTCTTCTGGTAACAATGCCCTATTTTCCACTGCAGCCTTTAATTCTCAAATCTGTAACTATTTCTAAAATCGCAGTTCCCATTTCCCCATGCCCATTCCTTATGTCTTCTATTTCCCCTGAGCTCTTGTCACTGGGTAGTGTGTTCCAGGCTTCCCCTGATCCTCTGCTCTGCTGACAGCTCCTCAGGGTCTCCTGATAGACAAATCCAGCGAGGATCTTTCCATCTCACAGTTCCTGAACTCTAGACCGTCTGCCCTGAAGTAGAAGGAAGATAGTGCATGCATGTGATAGTGTATTTGCAGAAACTGCTTGCAGTATGTCACATGCAGAAATGCTTTCAAAATGGCTTCCAGTTGCTGAAGCAGAAGGGTGTTCAGGGCTAGCCTGAGAAGCTTGCCCTGTGCGACCTTGGGTTGGTAGCTTTACAGAGCTGTGTCTCACTTCATCTGCGGCCAGCGACAGGACTTGACTCATGGACTTTCTGGGGAAATTTAATAGGGAAATAGGTAGAGAGCAGCACTGTGCTTGGTTCTTAACTAGTGCACAGAAGCAATTACAGCGCATCTTTGCAAGGGTTATTATTTACCGATATATTTGTCAGTTCTGTCTCCATCACCAGGTCGTGGCTGCCTTTGTGCATTGCTGGGTCTCTAGGACTTCCCTCGCTGCGTCTTCATCTTCTTCCTTTAGCCACCCCACCCTTTCATGTTTTCCGGCGTGGTTCCTAACCTTCTCTCTGTCAGCTCTGGGATCTTCTACTCCCCGAATGTTCTTCTGGGAACAACACCCTGTTTTTTGTCTGAGTTTTTAATTCTGAAATCTATACCTGTTTCTGAAACTGCCTTCGTTCCACTTGTCGCTGGTGTAGAGCAGCTAGGAAACCTTGTGAGGTAACATTCCCCACCCCTTCTGGCACTGTGATTCCCACATGTGCTATACTCTATGAATTCTGCAAAACAGGTCAGTTCTGGAATTGTGTTCAGATCCATCACAGATTCCAGCTGTTTAATCTCAGCTGGAATCTCGAACTTCACTGAACATCTTCATATTTATTCTGAGCAACTGCCATCGTCCTGACAGTAGCAGGTATAAACTTTGCTGTGTCTCCTAAGTGTCCCCGGAGACATCGGCACCCTTACTCCTATTTAGGCTTTGCTGGGGGATCCAGTGTGCCAGGTCCAAAAAGAAACGCAGGGACACATGGCTCTCTGCGGTGCCTATTAGCATTCCGAGGCACACACCGGCCTCTAGTCCTCCTCAATATCATAAGCACCTGTGCTTCTTCTCAGCTCTTCTCACTCTGCCCACCTACGCTAAACTTCTCCAGCTCCGGGCCTTCCTTTCCCAGCTCCTCATTCCCAGTAACTCTGCCATTTTCACTCTCCCTCTTTAGTCTTCTGCTCTTGGGCTCCTTGGCCCATACTCTCTTTGTCCTTCCCTCTTGCTCGTCCCTCACCTCCTCTCATGGCAAGTCCAATCTGTGAGCTGTGTTCCGTCTACTGCTATTCTCTTCCTGTTCTGGATGCTTCCAGATGCCTCTGACTGTCCCCTGTCCCCTCAGCCATAGCTTGGAGCAGTCACGTCCTTACTTCATACAAAGGCCACCTGGCCCAAGACCCACAGTCACTCCTTGCTACCCCCTCACTGTTCATTTCACCTTCTTTTCTGCCCTGGAATCTCCATCAGTTACCTTCCCTCCATTTCCTTCTCCTTCGCTAAAGACTCTAATACCAGCATCTGCAGGCATCAGCCCTCACGCCCCTCCCAATTTCTCGAAGAACAGACCGGTCCCTTTCTTGTCATCCATTCATTTGAAGGGCATCAGGGTACCTCAACAACCAAGCTGTTGTTCTTTTTATGAAGTCAACAAATTCACCCTCCGCCGACTTCTCTTTACTCTTCCTTTCCTGGCCTTGGTGATTCCCTTGTACCTGGCCTGTCTTCTCAGCTGACGTGTGTTTGTCATTCATTCACTGCCACTAAGGTTGCTACAAAGCAAGATTCTTTTGGGGTACTTTCTGTCAGGGGGGGCTATGGCATCAGTCACCACATTATTGAGACATCCTTCCTCTTGAGCTAAGTGCCTGAAATAACAGAGTATTTTCCCTCTGGATTCTGGACTTAGAGAACTATTTGAGGATGATGATAATATTTTTTGAAATTCCTTTAAAAAACATGTTTTGCATGTTACTTAACCTAAATACCCAAAGTCTTTTAATTTCACACAAATACTATCACATGTGTACCAGACGTTATGCAAGTGATTTAGAGTTGTCAATGCACTGAATCTTGAAAACAACAGGATGAGGACTTTATTGTGACAAAGCCCATGTACCAGATAGAGAAACCGAGAAACGATGAAATAAAAACAACCCAGGTTCATACAGTTGGTGACACAGCTGGAATTGGAATCCAAGCAGACATAGCTCCAGATGAGGTGTGCCACACGTTCTCAATAAATGGGAGGAAAAGTACTCAGCATGTTTTTCTGGCTCACAGTTCTCAGGTCTTTGCTTCTACTTAATTTTCTTCCAGCGTTTTTGCATGTCTGCACTGTTTCCTCCTCGCTTGAGGGGAAAAACTTTGTTCTTAAAATTTGGATATTGAAATGTGTCAGTTAAATAAAATAATTGGATTTCCAGACCTTCAGAGCTTCTTGTGTAGTTTGCCGTCATTACAGGTTCACCCTGGTCCAGGCTGTGGCACACACTGCTCCTCTACAGGCTGTCCTGGGGGTCAGAAAGTCCTGGGATTTTGACATCGCCTCTTGCCAAGTAGAAGCTTAAGCCTTTCTTTGTCAGAGTGAGTTTAAGGATTGATATATGTGTATAGACATAACTGTGTGGATACCTGGACAAATCAGAAGAGGGCATTGGATCCGCCTGGAGTTACCGGTGTTTATGACCCCTCCTATCAGGGTGCAGGGAAGCGAGTTCAGGTTCTCTGCAAGAACAGCAAATACTCTTAACCACTGAATCATCTCTCCAGCCATCAAGCAGATTTTTTTTGAAACATGTTTCAGGTGCTTTCTCTGTAGTCAATGAAAGAAGGTCATAGTGGCTTGCTCACCATCTTTCTGCTGGCCGTTAAGTTATGCTGTTACATATTCTGCCCTCTGGGGCCTTTCTGAACACACCACACAAACACACACACACACACACACAAACAGTGTGATAAACACGTTTTCTACTCGTGGTTTCCAAATCATCCATAGCATCTCCACCTTTGGTCTACCGACAATGAAAACTGCATAACACCATTCTTTCCTAATTTTTCTATTCTAAAAACTTTGTCTTTGGTGTGAGCCGCCAACACATCGATCACAGTTTGAAACAAACAAACAATGCCCAGAAGCCAGGTAAGTAGAAATTTTGTTGAATTCGTCATTAATTCTAAATGCTAGCAAACTGGAGAATAGGCTTAAGGTTGCTTCTGTTGGCACTACATGGATGATTAAGACGAAAACTGAGGAAACATTTATGCGTGCGTGATGAGCAGACTGCAACTCAGAGAGAGATTTCCCCAGCAGCACAATGTTCAACTACATGCGCATTATGACCATGCCAAGCAATTTTCTATTATTTTGCCCTGTACTTTTAAGTTTTATAAGCTTTGTAAGTTTGAAAATATTGGGCTATTCTTCCAAATTTATCTACAAAATGGACTTTCTCTTAACATTTCTGTTAGCCGTCAATCTCTATTGGTAGCTTCTCATTAGAAGTTCAGAATTATTTTTTCATACAAATTATTACATGTTATCGTCATAGTAGTTTTCTTTCCTACTACAACTATATTTTTCTGCTTCATTCTTTTTCTTTTTCTTTTTTGAAGGTACTAGGGATGGAACCCAGAGGCTCGTGTGTGCTAAGCAAACACCTTACCACTGAGTTAGACACATAACCTTTTTATTTATTTATTTATTTTTTTTTTGAGACAATGTTAGCTAAATTGACCAGGTTAGTGTTAAACTGGCTTCTAGTCTAAGTAAGCCTAGAATCTGTGATCCTTTGGCCTCGGCCTTTTTTATTTTATTTAGTATTTATTTTTTCTCATGTGTATGAGTGTGCAGTTATGTGCACACCAGTGAAAGTGATCTCTGAGGCCATGAGAGGGTACTGGATCCCATAGAACAAGAGTTACAGTGATTGTGAACCATCTGCCATGGATGCTCAGAACCAAACGCTAGTCCTCTGGAAGAGCAGCAAATACTCTTAACTGTGTACTATCTCTGTAGCCCCTGACCTCACACACTTAGCAGCTGAGAGTATAATCCTGTACCACTGGGACTGGTCCAAATTTCAGTTGACTGATAGGTATAAACCCAATACTAGTCAATTGAACTAGACTGATATTGCATGCTTACATTGATGGCAAAACTAAAATGTTTCTACTAAAATTAACCATAAAACAAATTTATTTTTTATGTGTTAGTACATAAAGCAGGTAAAAAGACTTAAAAAATCTAATGATACACAAAATACTCATATTAAAAAGTGAATACTAAAGTATTAATATTAAATTTTATTATGACTCCCCCCTTTTTTTATTTGTGAAACTATATTAAGCACACTCCTTTTTACTTTCTTTCTTTTACTTTCTTTCTTTCTCAGTCTGGTTTCAAACTTGTTACATACTGGAGGATGATCTTGAACTTTGGAGGAGGAGGAAGAGGCTGCTTCTACTTCTCCATTGCTGGTACTATTGTCATATGCCCCACACCTAGCTTTGGTGGCGCCATGTTTTGAAGCTAAGGCCTTGTTCATTCTAGGCAAATACTTCAACAATCATGACCCATATCCTCATACCTAGATTTTCTGTTTCCTAACACATTTATTTAGCAATGTTATCAAAAGGGTAACTATATTTTAAAAACTGAATCTGAAGGGCCTGCTCCTGGCATTCCCCAAGGCTACTGTGCTCATCAGATATGATTTTAACCTGTGCAATCCTGGGATCACTGATGAGTCCCAAGAGACCAAGACAATGATACTGAAATAGACACTCAGCTATTTGCTATTCTATAAACCAAGGCTGAAGCTGTTGCCATATATGACTCTCAGTTGACTTTAAAGTCATTTTCCCTCCTAATCCATCGCTTATATCTCCTTCACCTTGAATCCTCTGAAACCTTCACACCCAGGTGCTTTCTCCTCATTCTGAACTCTTGATGATCCTGTATAAGAACTCACTCATTTGATGCCAGATATCCCATTCCTTTCCAAATATCTCAATTCAATGTCTTGCGAGGCCATTTAATTTTGTGTGTCCTTCTGTTAACTCCAGGTCAGTAATAAAGTCCTTGAGGATATGCATGGGTGGGTGTTGTTTTCTTTAGATGCCTGATAGCTCTTAGCCTAGAGTGCCTAGCGGGTGTATAAAGTACACACTGTGAAGGAATAAATGAGTGACCCAATTCCATCTTGGCTGAGTATCCAAATGGGGAGTAGTTACTTCACACTGTAGGAATGAAGTCTTCGTACTGGAGAGATCTTGCCAGTGGGTGCTCATGACAGCCTGGGTTAGAACTGAGTTTCCCTATGATAGGCTAACTTTATCTGATCTATTACACGGGAAATACACAGATCAGCTTTGTGGGTGATGGCTTCATTTCTCTGTAAATTCATTTCAGAGATCTCGTAACTAAGATCTTGAATAGCTGGGGTATGGTGGCACATTCCTTTAATCCCAGCACTTGGGAGGCAGACCAGTCAGTTTACAGAGCAAGTTCCAGGACAACCAAGGGTACACAAAGAGAATTTGTCTAAAAGAAGAAGAAGAAGATTAGGAAGCTCAGTAGGCAGAGTGCTTGCCCAGTATTCACGAAGCTCTGGGCTCAGTCTTCAGCACTGCGTACAATGAGACAAACACGATATCACATAGCTGTAGTCCCAACATTGAGGAGGTAGAGGAAGAAGGATGAGCACTTCAAGGTCATTCTCTGCTGCTTGACAAGTTTGAGGCAAGCCTGAGTTACGTGAGACTGTGCCTCAAACTAACAACAAATCAAAAGAAAACAACAAAAGAACACATTCATGGATTTAAATGTCCCCAGTAAATGATAGAAATGAAAATGGCAGAGCTAGACTTAGAACCTATACAGTCCTGCTCCAAAAGTCTAGATTTTAATTTTTGTCTTCTATGATATCCTCACAGTTATGAACCAAATCAGAGCACCAGCCTGACGCCATAGATAGCACCATGGTACCCCTGCTAATGGTTAAACACTCATTTTTCTGGACTACCTAGAGGAAGAGGAGGTACAGTCTTTAACAGAAGTTATGAAAGAATCCAGGTATCCTTAGTGGGGTGCATGGGACGGTTCAGAGTCAACTGGACAGGGTAATGGGGTAACTGTATTATGACCACCCAAAGTTGAGGGAAGTATAGACTTTACAGTAGTGTTCCTTTTCTCATGAGTTCAGTCATCTGTGGTCAATCAACACCCAAAATTAAATGGAAAATTCTACAAACAGTTTATAAAGTATAAATTGTGTACTGTTGATTAGAGCGATGAATTCTCATCCCATTCAATCCAAAGGTGAACTAACTCTTTGCCCAGTATCCAGTATATTTATACACAACCTTCTTGTCAACCAGTAGCTTTTTCCTTTACCAGCTAGGCTGTCACAATCACAGAGCATGTGTGTGGGTGGTCCTTATTCTATTTGATGGTCCCAGAGCACAGAAATGACGCCGTGATACTGAAAATCTTATTATGGCATCTTATAATTGTTCTACTTTATTAGTAGATATTCTTGCTAGCATCTTACTAAATTTCTAAATTAAACCAGACCATAGCAAAGTAAACAAAGGCAAACACACATAATAGGGTTTATTAGCACCATGATTTCAAGTATCCATCGGGTCTTTGTGCTCTAATAATTAGACTGAAGATACAAGTCCGTGTTGGAATCTCCTCGACATGGCCATGTAGCTTGAAACCTCTATGAGGAAAAGCAGTGAGCAACTTGAACACTTGGTATGGTGGTCCTGAAAGAGGATGAGGATAGAACACGTAGGTATGGACATCTAATACAGTTAGTGATGCTGACTGTAATGTGGGCAAGTTCTGTGGTAGATGGAGGATAAGCGCATGCAGAGCACTGGAGGAGCTGTCCGTCAATGCACAGAATAAATCAGGGATCAAAGAAAGTGAGAGTTAGTTTGTAACATCAGTTCTCAGAGTGAGACTCCAATTCCTATGCCTTTTGTGGGTATGGCACAACTTTAATTCAGAACTGAGTGGTTAACAGACTCAGGGTGGTCTTGGAGTCAGGGTACTACCATGTCCTTATAAGCAATATCTAGTCATCTCTACTTAGCTGGTTGGTTTTTCTAAGATTTTCAATGACAGGGAAAATTTATGGTTGGTAAACTAAAGAAATTTAGAAAATTAACTGTGTGGACTAGGATAATGCTGAGACAAGACGAAGACACTTGGGGACAAAGAGTTGGTGCTGCTTAAAGAATTAGACAAGGTTCTGTGATGCGAAGAGATCTCCGATGACAGGGAAGTTGAATCTAAGCTAGAAAGGCAGCACCCAAAACTTGGATAAAACCTTCTTTTCTCCAAGACCTGCCAGTGCCTTACGCAAACAATACATACATTTTGACTTATATTCTGTAAAAGTTATTAAAAACACTTAAGGTTTAGGAAAAAATTACCAGAGAGGTGAAGCTATAGAAGTATGACTTCTTATGAAATTTAAGGAAGACTGACAGCTGTTGACCGGTGAAATCATCTTGAAGTGTTGCAGAGACTGTGGGATTTCACTTCCCCTCTCTACCGTCGAGTTGACAGGAAGGAATGGCTGAAGCGTCAGGGAGGGGTGCACTGGTTAGGAATGCTCAAGGCAGATCTGGGAAGCCACAACCTGGGCGGGGAGTACTCAAGTCTCTGATCTTGTCATCTCTCCATGACAAGACAGAACTGTCCTTAAGCTAGGGATTGGTTTAGGGAATGAGTGGGAAAAAAATGGGGACCCAGGGTCCCTCTTTAGATGTTTGGAGGTTCTGAAACTGAGTGCATGAGAGAAAGAAAGTCAAAAGCAGTCATTAAAAACAGTGAAGCCCACTCTGTTTCAGGTCCCCAGCTAGTGAGAGGCTCCACTCATGCCGGAGGCTTAGCCACTACATCTGAAATCCAGGTGGTGATGCATAGACCGTGTCCTCTGACTTCATGAGGTTTGTCTTCTCCAGCCTACCTCAGTCCCAGGTATACACTGGATGGGGCCACTGCCTTGGTCTCTGAGGAGGCAGTGGCCAGTTAAGCATCACCCTTTGAGCTGGGAGGAGCAGTTTTTACAACTACCACACCCAGAAACTCCACACAGCCTCCTTAGACCTCAGAGACTTTGGCTGGTCTGCCCCAAGTCTGTAGTGATCTAGTGTCGTAACCAGTCCTCCTATAAGGAGAGAAGGGACAGCTTTACTTCAAGTAACACCTACACGTGAATCAATATCAGCAAACTTCCACACCGGCTGGCAGCTCCCCTAGATATTGTTTTGCTGCTGTTGAGGACACCACAGCTCTTCTCAGTCCTGCTGGCTGCTATGCCCCAATCTCCTTCACTTATATCTTGAAGTTCAGAATCTACAGAGCCAGGCTGCATAGATGACCTCATAAGTGAAGTGCTGGCCCCTTTGGGTGGACAGGCAGTGCCGCCAGACAAGATGTCATGGCAGCCTTACAACTTGTCACCAAAAGAGAGAAGTTCAGTGGAAGAGGATTCACAAGCCTAACCAATATAGGGTCATATGACACTGGGTCTGAGATCTGTAAGCTAAGTGAGAAGGGGATTTTCACCCTGAGAGCATCCTCTTGGCTCTCTGAAGTAACCCGTATGAAGGAATCCTATTGGCTTTTACTCTACGGCCTTTGCTTCTATTATGAGTCTTTTATTTCTTGAACTTAATTCACTTAGCAAATACATACAGGATGGTCTCTATGTTCTCACTCAGCAGTGCTTACACAACATGACATACCTCTCGTAATCTAGACCTCATGAGGGCAGACAGACTATAAACAAATATATAAGAATATGGCAGAGTGTGATGGGTGACAAGAAGCAAGAGGGATTATTAAAATACACTGCTAAGGTGGGCAGAATAGGTGAGTGGGAGGTTTGGGAACAGGCTCATTGAAGGTGTAACTGAAGAAATGAGCCAGTGACTTGAATGGAGAAGCCAGGTGATGACCAGGAGTGTGCAGGAGTCACGTCTGGAAAACCCTATGCTGGGAAAATGCTGAGCATGCCGCAAGGTGCTTAGCATGCTGGGAAGGCGCTTAGCATTCTGGGAAGGCACTTAGCATTTTGGAGCATGCAGATGGTGAGAACCTTGTGGATGGAGTGAGGCAGGAAGTGACAGGGATAACTGTCAAAGCCAGATCTCCAGAAGCTTGTCTGCTAGGGAGCTAGCAAGTGCAAAATGTCCATATAGCCTTTTCTTCTCACTTAAACACGAAGGAGTAGAGTCTGAAGGGGTAGATGTCATTGTGCCAGCCTGCTAACCAGGGCAACAGTGGCTGAACACGTGATTTTGTGGGGTAGGCACTGCCGGGTTTCGCTAAAGGCCTTCTGATTGCTGAATGTAAGCTGACTTTTGAATGTCTTTAAAGGTTTAAAGCTTTTAGAATATGTCACACTCATCCTGCCTTTTCTAATTCTATTCTGTAACTTAAAAACTATGGAGACAAAGTCAATCTTGTAGATTTTTGTTATCTCTAGAGAAAGGTGGTTAGAGCATTTGCTTCTGGGTAAGCACTGTTATTATTTTCTTTAAAAAGAAAACATTTCTCATCAGCACCTCTGTTCGGGAACCATAACCACCAAGAAGGCTTTTCACAGTCTGGGTCACAATTCTGCCTTTATGACTGGAACATCAGGCTTGACTAGGACCTTGGGAAATAGATACCCAGTGAGCGGTACTGTGTATCTTCTCACTCTGTTCCAGGAGGGCAACGGAGCACACAGGGGTGAGGTGAGGTGGTAAAGCAATCAGGCATCATGGCATAGTGAGCAGCTTGCAGCCTGAGATAGTGAACTGAGTGGACCTGTGTTCTAGTTAGCTCTCCAACTAGCAAAATGTTCGATCTCTTTCCTAAATCCTTGTAAAATGTGGTGGCAATGATATCACCTTCCTAAGGAGTTAAATTAATTTCTGCAAATGCATTTAAACCAATGCTTATTATCTAATAAACTCAGAAGAAAGGTTTTTAAATATTTCCCCAGTTATTAAAACTGTGAATTATTTTTCTCACCCGCACCACTGGAGACATTTAGACAGCAGCTTTTCATTGTGTCAGCACGGAGTGGTTGGTTTGGCAATTTATTGCAGACTAAACACAAGTTCTTTATGCTAGATTAGGTCACATCCCCACCACAGGACATACGGGATGACTTCTCCTATAGAGGGAATCTGCATTCCACTGCGGACCCAAACGCTCAGAATCAGAAATTTGCATTGTAAGTCATGCACACACAGGGTACATATGTATATACACTTCCTGGTTTCTAAAATAGAAATGACCACGGAAGCAACAGTGTTCACACTCGTCTTCTAGTTGAGGGGGGCTTCACTGAAGGGGCTGCATAGAAAGAGATGGATTTTGGAAGAGCAGAGATCTCTGAGTAAAAAGGATTTGATGAACACAAACCCACAGCAAGAGATGTGCTGATGAAATGGGGGCTTGCACTCATGGTCACAGCTCTGGTCCTCCTTCAGGATTCACTGATCAAAACTCGCCACCAGCACAGTGCAGTGGCAAGGGCGGCCTTGTTCTCTGGCTTGTGCTTCTCCTGGATTTCATGCCACCCTGCAAGCCAGTTGGTTGACTGGCTGACCCTGACAGACTTTCTGTTATCTTTATCTTCTGTGTTCTGTCTAGGAGGGAGAATTCTTGTGACCAGGAGATTCGGGACAGTATGGCAGTGTGAACAAGACTGTGGCCATCATTCATAAGGATTCTTCTGGGATGCTTGGCTTTCCTGGACAGGTAGAAAGAGTTGATGTTTACACAGAGCATAAAGGGAAGTTGAGGTAATGGCTGATAGCCACTGTGCCTAGTCTGAGAGTGCTGCTCAGTCACCCTGAGGGATGAGGGGACAGGAGGCGGACAGAAGTCTGTTATCCTCAAAGAGAATAAAAGCTAGCTGAGAGAAGGGAAAGCAAACACATTGGACAGTTTTGACCTAGGCCAGGTTATCCTGCTTGACACTCATTACTTTGGCCAGAACTTGTATCCGGATTCATCTGACTGTATAGAAGGGTAGGAACTGGGTTTGGCTGTGTGTCCCACAGAAAAGGAACTATATTTAGTTTACAATCAACTCAGAGAGTCTACAGCCCAGGGTACTCTCCAGAGATATCCAAATTGGAACCAGGGCTTATGTGCTTAACCCATAACACAGTTTTCTCCATACCAAATTACATTGCCATAGCTATTGTGTGTTCCATACCTTTGAAAACCACAGCCCACAAAAGTTGTTAAAAAGGGAACCAAGAAGAAGTGGCCAGTCTCTTCTCTTAGAAAAGACACCAAGTAAAAGCATTAATTGTGCTCAGTGCAAGCAACAAAGGACTTGAAGGAAAGAGATATTGCATCTGATGGCCTGCAGGCTCCTGGACTTGTTCTACAGAATAATGTTGTTGCATTTAGAAAACTCAAGACAAATTACTAAAGGTGTTCAAGGCAAAAACTCCCTAATTTACCATAGCACAGATGCTTTGCATGGTCAACAATGAGTAGCCATGCTTGGAATGTTTGAAGTTCATATTGTTGCTGGAATAAATGATGGGTATTTGTTTCCTCTTTTCGTGTGTGTCTCTCTGTGTGTGTGTACATGTGTATGCTTATATTATGTGCTCTTGCATGTTTGCATGTGAGTGGACATGATATATAGAAGACAGAGGTCAATGTCAGGGATCTCCCTTCATTGCTAACCACCTTATTTTTTTGAGAGAGGATTGCTCACCGACCCTGGAGCTCATCAATTGTTTAAATCAGCTAGCTAGTGTATTCTAGGGACCCACCTGTCTCCACTCTCCCAGTTCTGCATATTATAGCAGTAGGCTTTTATGTGGTTATTGGATCTGATGCTTGTGTGACAAGCATTTCACTGATTGAGCCATTTCCCCAACCCTATCAGTGCTGTTTTTTATTGAAGAAAGCAACAGCAACATTGGAATTGCCCCTTCTACTCCCCATGAAAGAAGATGATGGAAATCACAATCCAAAATGTTGAGAAGGCCTGGGGAGAAGTGGTGGATGAACTCACGGCAGACAACACAGAGGGAAGCCTGCGGATCTGGTTATTCATCCTATGACTTGGCTGTAAAAACGGAAGTGCTGAAGAAGTTTGGGTTCGAGTGAAAAACCAGGTCAGAGGCTTTTGGTAGCTGGAACAACCACTGGGAAAAATGCCAGTGCCACAGTGGGACAGGCTGATGGTAAGAGCTGCCCAGCTGAGAATCTAAACACTCAGACCTAGGAAATTGAAGAATGAAAAGTCTTATTTCGGGAGAGTAGTCCTCCAAATACAATGCTAGTCTGCCCAGTCAGTCCTGCTACAGAAAGGCTTGGCGTGCACTACTCAGGAATCGAACTGTGGACCAGCGTTGCCTTCCAAATGACGGAGCACTCCCACCGTACTGTGCTCTCCAGAAAATCAGCTTTCAACTCCAGGCCTTGTCTTTTATTTTAGTTTTTTATTTCTCTCTGCCCTTTCCCACTTGGCTGCTTCCTGAAGACCAGGGGGTGAGGGGAGGGTTATTGCACGGTTCACTGCAAACACCTGCCTCTCAGTTTTACCTCAATGTTTGATTCAGATGGTTTCACTTCCTCTCCTCCTTCCATTTGGCCCTTTGGTCTCTGTCCCTTGAGCTGACTTTCATCATCCAATTAGAAATAACACCTTCTCCTTGCTACCATTTCTCTGGGAACCATAGGGAGTAAACCCTAAGCCTCTTGCATTCCCCACAGGGCCAGCACTGCTTCAAAGGAGTGTGTTGGCGGCACCACCCCACGGCTGGACTTCCTTTCTGTTTGAACAGCTTCCATTGCTCACTGCCGATCAGTAACTCAATGATTCATTAAACACACAAACAATGAGCAAATCTGTTCCATTAGCGAGGCCACCTGTTGATCTCAGACATTCTCAGCTGAACCGGGTGGACATGAACAACAGAATGCCTCCATCACTCGAGTGCCCCGTCCACATCCGACAGCATGTTGGAGCAGGAGAGCCGAGTCTGGGCTGTGCTTCTGCTTTTATGCTTTTCCTTTCATCTGGTGGCAGGGCCGTGAGGCAAGAACTGTGCAGAGAGCACACTCGAGCACTCTGCAACCGGGAGAGTCTAGGAGCTTGGCTGACGGTGCCTCCTTAGTCTAACAGAGTTAGAGAGGGAGTGGGGCTAGGGATATTCCGCACCTCTTTCTTGCTGTTGCAAAGGCAAGAGAACTGAGCAAGTTTTAAATACATGCACACAGACACACACGCATGCACACATAAGTACATATTGTGGTGGTGGGTAAGTATAGAATACGATGGTCGAGCAAACGTGCAAAAGAAACCCCACCAATTGCAGTGCTATTTTCTCTGTCCTTGAAATGTAATCTTTTTGCTGTGTGGCCTCTTGTTCCTATGTCTACTCTGGGCCTTTAAGCAGGGGTTTCTGAATGTTTGCATGCTTTATGTACATTGGGGTTGCTAAAAATTATACAAAGCTGACTGAGTTAAGCTTCTGATGTTGGTATCATAGCCAACGAAAGTTAATATCTTTAAAACAGCATTGTTTGCTGTTCTCGCACAGGTAATGACTCTTACTATTAGAATCAAGAGAACCTTTACAGTCCTTTTGGACCCTGAAAGCTGTACTAACCAGGGATAACTCGTCATCCAATCTTTCCCAAGTGAATATTAAATCGTCTCTGTAGGGTGAATTCACCATAGTGCCTGGGTAGCCACCAGGGTTTGTACGACAGACTTCATCACTATGAAGCTTAAATTTCCGTAGCATGACAGACCATTTGGAAATATTCGATGATGGTCCTGTGAGGTAACTCTGTGACCAAAGGAAGTTGTTGGGAGCAGCAAACCCCCAGATCCTGAACTTCTTGTAAACAACTTGTGTTCCTCTGCTCTGAGACAGCCTGCAGCTGCTCTGAGCACGAGACCCTCAGGAGTTCCTGATGGCAGGAGAGTAGTTTCATCAGTAAAGGATCCATACATAAGCGGCTCTGGTACACAATAAAGGGGCATTCTTGGGGAATTCCTGTTTTAAGGATGACTTGTGTCTCTGTCTGTGTGTCTTTGTGTTTTTAAATTTCCAGGCCCTTGCCCAAAGCTCGCGAATGGTGTTGTAGTGCCCCAATACAGGAGTAGTACCGTTCTGCTTTGTAGTACAGGTGGGCGGTACGGAGGTTGCCACCAAGCCTGAGGATCTGAGTTCAATTCCTGGGGTCCCCCTGATGGAAGAGGAGCAGGGACTCCTGAGATTCCCACAAGTTGCTGTTTGACCTCCACACGTTCCTTATGGCAACTCACAAACGAATAATAAATGTAATAGCTAAAATTGATGATGTAGATCAGTTATAATTTTATGATGGATTTATTCTAAAGAGCAGTTAAAAAAAGCATTGTGGTTCACGGGGTTCATATAAGAAAACAAAAGATGAAACGTTCGAAGAAAATGATATTCCAGGAAAAATCCCCGTTCCTGTTAATCTTCTAAAATGCATTTTAAAAATCCTGAATTTTTGAGTCCTTGAGAGAGAACTGTTCCTAACTTTGGGTTTTGCTTTTGTTTCTGTGGTACTGGACATGACAGGTTGCCGAGGGAGTTCAGTTTGTGCCTCCTTTAAGAATGTTACTTTGCCGTAGAGGTTTGTGCTTTGAGGTTCGTGCATTCAGAGCAGGCAAGGTCAACAGATGGAAGCAGGCAGACCTTATCATTTGGCAGTCCATCGCCTTAACCACTTGGCCACCTCGTCCCACACCTTATCATTTGGATCTTCTGGGTAGGTGTGGGCAAATCACCCTCATCCAATGCACGAAGGCCCATAGGCATTTTCACAGGGATTTCTGCAATCCTGGCCCTTTGACAACCACCACTGTGATTTGTTTGCCACATGCAGGTGGGCTGTGCAGTCTCCCAGTTGTGAAAATCACAGGCTTCCTTGGGTTCTTCTGCACAAAAAAGTAAGGGCATAAGATGTGACATTTTTAAGACAGATAAATAAATAACCATATAAATGAACAATTAATAGAAGGCTAGTGACCACCTTTCCATTCTTGTGACATGCTGGCACTAGCCACAGACCTTTCTAACGTGGAGGTAATGTTGGAATCTATAATGTCTAGTGTGGTAGCCATTAGCACATGTGGCTGCTAAGCATTGGCAATGTGGCTAGAATGACTGGGAAATAAATTTTAGTTTGGCTTTTTGAAATGTAAATACCTGGATTGGATTCCTACCTTCTTTTCAAGTTATGTGCACTTGTGTGTGCATGTGCACACAGTGTGTGTGTGTGTGTGTGTCTGTGTGTTCATGTGTGAGCTCACATGTGTGTAGGCAAGAGGTAGACACACATGGGGTGTCCTCCTTTATTGAATGAATCACTCTCTTCTCTGGGGTCTCATTGTGCTTTAGCACGAATTTCAGAACAAGGGTTTCTAAGGGCAGAACCTTAGGTCTGTATGTTCAGAAGGATATGCCCAGGGGTACTAGGAAAGTAGTGTGTAGGGGCACAGTGCAGGAAAGGGGGAAAGTCAAAGAAGCATGTGGTCATGGATAAGGTGACACAAGAGGATTCTTGTGCCCAATCTGCAGACAACTGATGAGCTCAGGAAGTCAAGTGTCACAGTTGTCCCAGCATGGAAGAGTTGGGCAGAGTCTCACCTTCAGCAGACACTGGGGAAGGGGTACCCTGCGAGCCTGAGGGGACATTGGTCTCTCCCTTTATCGGGACACTGTACACTCAAAGGCCACTACTCCTGAAAAGACTCCAGGTATAGCTGTGACAAGGGAAACCCAGATGTGCAGTCATGGCAGCAAGGGTTGTTGATGGGTGGGACAGCTGTCACAGAACTGGTGAAAAGGACCCTGAATGAGCTGGCTGGAACCCATGTTTAGTATTCAAGTTGGAGACCGAGCTAGACTTCAGTCTATCTAGACCAACCTTTTCCTGAAAGTGGTTGTTGAATGGTTTTCTTCTGTGAAATGTAGAAAATATTTTTTAAACTCAGATCGTAGGTAATAGCCAAGAGGGATAAGGTAGAAGAAGTAATCAACATCGTATTAGATATCTAGTAAAAAATCAAAGCATGTAGCTATTGTTTATCACGCCACGTGATTATGTATAATAACTTCTCCATTGGCCCTGAGGTTCTCCAGGGTAGCAACGTACTCCATTTGTCTTTAAATCAAAAATGCTTAAGCCAAAGTCTCATATCGAGGAATGGCTGGTAGATAGTTTTCAGTTTCTCAAGTCCATCAGTGGTCTTCCACTTGGACCTCATCCCGTCTCTCGTCATCCCGTCTCTCTCGTCATCTGGTCTCTCGTCATCCCGTCTCTCTCGCCATCCCCTCTCTCTCGCCATCCCGTCTCTCTCGTCATCTTGTCTCTCTCACCATCCCGTCTCTCTCACCATACCGTCTATCTCGTCATCCGGTCTCTCTCGTCATCCCGTCTCTCTCATCTCTCTCATCATCCCGTCTCTCTCGTCTCTGATAATGTGTTGTACTGAAATGCTCTCTCTTTGTGCCCGTTTTGCCTATGAGGTCCTAAAGTAAGATCTTTATTCCTCTCACTCTCTTTCTTTTCCTTCCTTCCTTTCTCCTTTGAGACAGGAGCTCATGTAACTCAAGCTGGCCTACAATTAGCCAGGTAGCTAAGGTTGACCTTGAACTTTTGACTCTCCTCCACTTGTCTCCTTTGTACCTTCTTATTCTGTTTTGGCTTATTTATAATTAGCACAATATGGTGCATGATGTCTTATAAATAATTACTTGTTAACTGATGTTTGTTTGGTAACGATCTAAACTATTTCAATGGTAAGACTGTTATGAATCTTAAGGGTTTGCTGTAGATAGCAATGTCAGAGTGAACATATGGTCCCATACAGGAAAACTTTAACCATTTCAGGGTTTTTGAGCAGAATGGAATTTCATAGAAATTACTGGTGCCAAGGGAAGAAGGATTTTAAATGGTCCTCTAAAGATACCTGTCTCTAAAGCCAGACTCTTCAAGGCTGAATCTCCACTGCTTTGGTTAGGTCACAGTGTGTGACGGTTTAAGATGGGAACTGTGTGGATAGACCTGATCTAATTACAGGAGACAACGAAGTCAAGGACCCTCTGGATGGCGGCACAGAAGCAGGTTGGGGTTGCAATGTAAAGAGTGTACGGCATAAGAGACCCAGCTCTTCCCTGTGATGTGGTAAGAAGGCTCAGTGCATTATCTTAGCTTTGAAGCTCGAGGAAGCAGACTATGAAGACGGGAGAGTGCTGGTTGGCAGCCAACGAGGAAATCAGAACCTAGGTTTCAACACCCTAAGGGAATGAATTTCAGAAACAACCGGAATAAGCTACACATCAGTTCTTCTCAGCACCTCCAGACAAGAGCCAACCCTAGCTGACTCCTTGATTTTGTCTTTGTGAGACCTTGAGCACAGAAACCAGTTAAATTGTCTGCATAAGCTAGTTAATAGGAATATTTTTAAGGACTGTGGTGATTGCCACCCAGCAATAGAAAAGGTTCTAAGTTCTTGGCACCTTGTGGAAAAGTCTGGAATCAAAAATGAGGTAGCCTTCGCCTAGCTTTCAGGTGACCTCACCCAGGTCAGAGAGCTGTAGGTGTTGACAACAGACTCAGCCCTCCAGCGGGGCTCTGGCCTTTCCAAGGCTTCACGCTACCAATCTGCCTTTCTTTCTGCATTCCCACAGGAGCAGTTTACATTTTACAGACCAGAAACTCGAGATTTGGTTGGGCTAAGCATGTTGCCTAAAGTCTCACTTAACAAAATGCATCAAAACCATGATCTTAGGACCCTGGTTCCCTTCTTCGGGAACCACCATATCCAGGCTCGGGGCTGGTGGTGCACTTCTGATAACACTGGCACTCTTGGGACACTCTTGGCTCACTCACAGTGGGCCTTGCAGACTCAAATGAGGAGATAATGACGAAACAAAACAAAACAGAAACGTTTGTTGGGGTTTAAATTGCTAGTGCTTCTCTTCCCTCTTCTCATCGCAGCTGCCCTGGCCCATGGCCCCTGTCTTTGCACTGAGTCTTCTTCAGTGTTTGCCACAAGTGCTTGAATTTCTGGGTGTATTTTGCAGAGGGTTCTGTCCTCTTTCACCTCAGGAACACAGAGCAGCAGAGGCACTTCTCGGAGTTCAAGGTCTTCCTGCCTCCTCCTCAGGTGGAACAGCTGGCCAGAAAGACACAGCCAGCACGAGGGCCTCTGCTGCGAAAGGGAGGCCGCATTTCCTCCAGCGATCTCCCCTGCATACCAATCCCCTGACAAGCAGATTGGCTGCAGGCTCAAGCATGACTGCGATTTGGCTTTTCTCTGCGGACAGTGAACCTGCTCCCTTTAAAACCTCAACTCCAGGAGGTGGTGGTAGAAACACGTTTGAGGCAGGTGGGGCTCCAGGATCCCAAACGTTGAGGTTCAACACATGCTCATCACCTGATTCAGCTGAAAAACGAAAGCAGGGCATCTGTCCCTGAGTTAAGAAATGAAGAATCCAACCGTTTGGAAAGCTCAGGTGGATCTCCTAGGAACACAGTTGTCGGGAAGCTGGGGCCAACCCCCAGATCCTGACTTCTGGCAGGAGAGCTTCTGCTGCCCAGGTGTGCTGCTATAGCAGCACCCCGAATCTTTCAGAGGTGATTCAGGTGAGGATTTTTCTGAGATGCTCAGAAAGGCATGAATCAGGACTGAATGAGGCAGGGCGGTGGCGGTTCTTTAATCCCAGTCGTGAGAGGCAGAGAGGTAGGGGATCTCTGAGTCTGAGGCCAGCCTAGTCTGCAGATTTCCAGGACAGCCAGGGCTCCACAGAGAAAACCCTGTTCAAAATGGCCACTGGAGACACAGTGCAGGCAATACACTCTCCGAAGTTCAGTAGGAGAGCAGACTGTTGCAGCTGTTGCAGGCTGGGAGAAAAGTGCTGGGGTAGGGAGGAGAACGCCACAGGTACAAAGTGAAGGGCTGTGCGACCTCTCGGTAAGAAGGCTTCCTGGAGGAGAGAACGATCAGGTATAAGAATGATTGTAATTGACTGTAGTCTCTGAGAGAAAATCAGAGACTTGACTTGAGTAGCGAATAGCTGCCCACACTAAGGGGACGCTTGTCAGGGGAGTTCCTCTTTTATGTTCACTTGGATGGTCAGGGACAATACTGTGACCATGTTGATAGATTCCGCAGCCTGCTTTGATGGCCTTTGACTCTCCAAGTCAGATGAGGGGCCAGGGCTCCTCTTTGCTCCTTTCCCCGGTCTCTCCTGTGATGCAGTGTGTGGTTCAGAGCCTGTTGACAGAGCAATATTCAACAGTAGACTGGAATCCCTAGAAGTGCGTGTGGTGAGGCAGGTGGGTGAGGGGTCTGACCCTTCCCCCACTGGCTGGGGGTGTCGGCTGCGTCCCAACTAAGCCTGCAGCCCTCAGGGCACCCTGACAAAACAGATGCTGAGATCATCCTGTCAAAGGTCAAAAATGGGGGTTAAAGAAATAGCCACTAAAAATCTCCAAGAAGCCAGAAAAAAATTCATCTTTGCTTTAACTGAGGAGGATTTGAACCTGTCTCCAAATTTGGCAGGTCTGGATATTAATTCATTGTGACAACTACTTTTTTTCATATTTTAAAAATAGGCAAGAAATAGAACATGAATCCATGTTCTGAAGCACCACTCCAAGATTCTGGAAAGAATGCAATTCTGAGTTGGTCCTGTTTATTCGACTAGTCTCTAGTCATTTGGGTAACACAATATTTCATCCCCTGAGCGCTCTAAGCCAATTGCTAGCACAAGGTTCCCACTCTGTTGTAATTGTCCATGAAAGAAAAGAATGTGGTATGGCTGCCGTACCGTCTTCAAGGACTCTGTTGGCACCTTCTGCTATCTTCTAGTCTTCCGTACAGCCACCAGAATATGTGATTTTCTTAGAATTCTAAAATTTTGAAACCAGAAAAAAAAATGGCCTTCTGTACCAATAACTATCACAACACTGAGCCCTTTGCGCCAATCAATCTACTTCCATGAGTAGCAAAGAAATGCCCCTCAAATGTCCATTTTAAGGAAGCCCATCCTAGTTTTGTTTGAATTAGGGTTTCTATTGCTGTGATGAAACACCATGACCAAAATGTTAGTTGGGGCGGAAAGAGTTTATTAGGCTCACACTTCAGAGCTGTTCTTCATCACTGAAGGAAGTCAAAAACAGGGCAGGATCCTGGAGTCAGAAGCTGATAGAGGCCATGAAAGGAGCTGCTTACTGGCTTGCTTCCGATGGCTTGTTCAGCCCACCTTATAGACCCCAGGGCCAGCAGCAAAGGGATGACACCACCCACCATGGGCTGGACCCTCCCCATCAATCTCTAAATGAGAAAATGCCTTACAGCTGGATCCCAAGGGGGCATTTCCTCAACCGAGGCTCCTTCCTCCGATGACTCTAGCTTGCATCAAGTTGACACACAAAACCAGCCCGTACAAGTACCTAAAATCAGATGAAACATTGTGGACTTCATAGGACACATCAACTTGAAGGAGTATTATGCAGTCCTAAAACGGTGAAATTCGCCAGTGTGTAAATGTTTGGATCTCATCATGTGCCAATGCACTGGTAAATAAAGCAATATTCCAACTGCAAGTTCTTACAGAAATATTGAATGGTAAATGTGTGGAAAATGACATTTGAAAAGTTGGTTCCACTGTTTGTATCCATCCATATAAAATTCTTGCAAACCTTCCGAAGCAGGGATGGCCTCGGAGGGGGACTTGTGAGAGTGTTTTAGAACATGAGTGCCCTTTCATTCGTTTTGGCTCCTGTCATCTGTAGGGCGACTCCCATGTGCTGCAAACACAGCAGTGGTTAAGTCAGAAGAAATATAATCCCCCAACATTGTTAATCAGACCCGTGTCTTACTTGGTATAATGGATATTTGGACTGAAATGATCACTTTTACCATAATGTCTCTAACCCCTCTCTCGCCAATCTCATTTTCTTTCTTCCTCATGAGTCCTACAGAGGGAGATTTACTCACAGTCAGTAAGTTACACCAGGCCACACAGCTTACTTGCAGCGAAGCTGATGTAAGTTAATTGTTCTACCTCATCCCCATGTCTCTCCACACCCCCTACATCCCTTGTAGCTAAAAAGGGGTGACCCAACAATTGAGGGTCATATTGTTCTCATTTAGAAACACAATTAACGCTTTTGTGCAGGAAGAGAGAAGGCTCTACGCGTGTGCGTCTTAAATCATGTCCTACGTAGGAGCCATTCAAAGTCTTGCCCAGATGCACGGTTTTTTCATTCTGTAGGTGGGAAAAAGGCATGCCGTTCTGTTTTGTTCACAAAGTCATGTTTGAGTTACAAGAGTCTCAGTGACAGAAACTAGATTCAGAAGAAGTTAACATTTGTTTAATTTTACATTGAAGATGTTAAAATGTCTGTGTTTTGTTGTTGTTTATGAAATCTGAATTTTCCTTCATTAAAAGAGGATATGTTTTCCCTTCCTAGTTAAGGATTCACTTCAGACCTTGGTTGCTGGGCTATGAAAGACAGAGGAATGTTACAGATCTGTACCACAAAAAGAGAACGGCTTGTAGATATACATTTGCTTAGTTGACTACTAAGCACTGCTCTTACCTACTAGGACTTAGTTAGCATCCTCACATAGCTTCCAGCATCACCAGGGAATCAGAAGCCAGACACTTGGAATCAGGACCAAACCTGACTGGTAGCCTAAGCACCAAAGACTAATGGTACATTATATCATTTGTTTGAATTTTTATTTTCTCATCTATGAAATTGGGTAGTTATAATATCAATCTTAATGAATGATTGTGGCGATTAAATGAGATCAAATACACAGATCACTTAATTCAGCATCTGACATAGAGTTAGTGTCTAAGAAAGGTAGAGACCGTTTCTAATCGGGTCTCAATCTCATTATGAACTTCTGGTTTAGAAAAGTTCATAGCCTGCTGGCTGAAGCAGATGGGAAATTAAACAATTATATTTATTTTAAACTAAATATTTAATGGAGCATACTTTAAACAAAAATTAACTAATATATAAATACACAACAGATAAAGCATACACGTCTAAGAATGTGTGTGTCTATTAGTCATCACTGTGACAGAATACTGAGATGAATGATTTACAAAGAAAATAAAAGATTTTGTCATAGTTCCAGAAGTTTCAATCCATGGTGCTGGCCCCACTGCTTTCTTTTGGATTGTGGCAACACACTAGGTCATGAGGTGAGAAAGTGGCTCTGGTGGCTGCTTCTCTAATGGCCTTTTATTAGAATCCACTTGGCTCCACCAGCTCTCAATAGTTTGGTCTAATAGCTGAGGACCAAGCTTTGACACGTGGGACTTCGAGGACATTCCAGATCCCAACCATGACAATGCACATCTACGTAAACATTAATATATTTAAATAATATCTAATGTGCTTAATATATTTATTCAGTAACTACAAGTGCATGAGAAATATATATTAAAGAAACATATAACAGATATATTTACAGGCAAATATATACATATAAATAGAAATACATGTAACATATGTGACATAAACAATTGAAATAGCAATAGTAGGTTAAAATATTTATGTAAGTTCATGGATTATTTTTACAGCTGTTGTTTATCAATCTATGTGTATATTTGTGTGTAGATACATGAATGGACCCAGGCTAATATATTTGTTTTAATCGATACTGTGGGGACCCCGAAGATGGTATAACTAACTTTCTGAGATAACAAGAGTATTGAAGTATTAGAGTAGGGTTCGGGGGGAAGCATCAGGGATGAGAGTTTGGAATGAGGGCACAACAGGCAGTAAGATGAAATGGAGTGTTGGGCTCTAAAGATGGCTCAGTCGTGGCTGTGGTGATGACAGAATGGTGGTTTGAAGTTGATCAAAGATGTAATTCTATGTGTGTTATAGCCGGTAACTCTGGAGGGTGGTTAAGTTCACTGGAAACCCTTCTGTCTGCACTCTAATTCCTTCAGGACTTGCACAGTACTCCACACACCATCAAGCCTTGCCAGAGTCTTTGAACAACCTCAGCAAATGCAGTGTGTGGGAAAGCAGTCCCTGGGGAAGAGTCCGTATGGTCCCATCCGTGGGCTTCTAGGTGCTAAAAAGGAAAATTTCATGATGGATTTCTCTGAAGAGGAAAACAGGTGAATTGTTGGCACATGGGACATATGAAAGTGAGTATCAGAGATGACAAAGAAGACACAGAGACATATCTTATTTATGTTCCTGTTGCTGCTAGATTTTTTAGGCTGACTGTGAAGGACGTAAACTCTTCAGGTCCCTAAAGACTGAAGGTGCCTAAAGACTGAAGGTGAAGTATTATGGTGAATCAGGGAATCTTTAATTCTCTTCTTCATCACGGCTTTATTGCTGCCTAACACAGGACGCTGGAGTCGAAGAAGCAGCACTCTCCGGTTAGAATCTGAAGAACCCCTTCATGTCATTTTCACAGGGAACCATGCCAAGGGCTGCTTGTTGTTGGTCACATGGACAGATCTGATTGTATTTATTGCCCTCTGTCATATAAAGGGCCTCTTAAACTCTTGGTCCTTAACACATGTTGAAAAATAAAATGATTAATTTTATAGTTCCTTTCATCTGAGGATCATAATCTTCCAAACATTAATTAAGACCTACAGCACACCGTGAGGCATGTAAATATTAGTGTGTTGTTTTCTGTGTGGAGATGATGATGAAGAAGGCTGTTGAGCAATTTGCCCATAATAAGGTGAGTTTGTAGCTATGGGAGGTGCATTTCTACCCTCTGAGACAAGCACAATAATTGCTAAACCAAGATAAAAGCCTTCATTCATTCTTTTAAGATGAGTGTGCACAATTGAATCATAGCTTTTCACTCCCATCTTGCTTAAGAATCTAGAGACCATCCAATTTTTTTTTTAAAAAGTGATAATCTACTTTTCAGAAAATGAACAGTTTCATATTTACTCCCGTGAATTTATTCTCACCATCTGGTTCACATTTGCCCCTCTGAATTTATCCTCACATCTAGAGAACCCCAGAATGGAGAATTCTGTTCCACATCCAGTTTATTGCTGTAGCATAATCTTTTCAAAGAAACTACGGAGTTATGGCTGTTTACTCTTGGTATTGCAAGCCGATTCTGTTCTTAGATTTATGACATCTAGGATGTTCCTAACTTAGTGCTTTACTGCCTTCAATGCAAATAATTACTTAAGATACGCTAGAATATAGGATTCCCATGCATTCTCCCTAGTCAGCCAACACTACTTAGCTGAACACTCTGTGACATACACTTTGCCTACAGACTGCTTAATTCTTGACTATGAAAGGGTACCACTCCCGTTGAGCAGAAGAGAAACCTGAGGATTGAGTAAGTAGACACTTGCTCTGTAGGGACCATGTAACTGGGGAGTGCGAGAGTCTGATATCAGCCCCAAGACTATTGGGCTATCTCACTGTAAGCACACCCCCCAGTCCTGAGTTCCTTCTCAGGGATAACAGAGACTTAACGAGCATCCTTTTCTGTGTTTTACGTCCTTTCCAGCAAATTGAAAGCCTGACTGTCCATCTTACCTGGTGGAGATTTACTAGGTGACTGTGGCTGTGGGCCTGAAGGGAGACTATAAACTAGCTACATACGATGAGAGCTAGCATCGCTTCCCTTCCCAGGTGAGCTAAGTGTCCTACTGTTCACTGGTAACCTCTGCATCCCCAACGGCACCCAGAATCTCTCCTGAGATGAGCGGTTCTTGGGGAGCAAATCTCACTTTTGTTGCTTGACAGACTTTCTGTCTGTCTCATGTTCCATTTGCTCATTCTCCTCCTGACTTCCCTGTGAGAATCTGGCAATCTTTGAAGGTCCATTCTCTCGATTGCCACAACATTCCAACTTTATTATTGTCCCCTCCTTGGGAGGGGGCTTTCTTGAGGGTTGTTTGTTTTGCTGAAGAACTGGTAAATGACGTGTTTCAGAAGTGACATTTTGACTTGCAGAAGCCAGGCAATCTGGACAGGGAGAGGATTCCTATAAATCCCACATGTTTTCTCTGTTTCATTTTAAATGCAGCATCTGTAGCATATACATGCCAAGGAGGGTCATATTTTTATTTTCACCAATAATTCTAGGGAACCAACTATTGCCCAGTTCCAACAACTTGGATTCTTCCCTGACTTTTCTATTCAATTGGGCCATTCTTTCCGAACACGAAAGATTTGATGCAGAAGAAAATATCTCTTTGGCACCACCACATAGAATTGTGTGCATGTGCTATTTCTAAAAAGCAGCCTCCTTGAAGAACAAGATGGAAATTTAATGGCAGCTTTAATTTTAAGACGCTTACAATATTACATTAGCAAAAAAGAATTCAGCACCAGCTGTGTGTCTGAGAAACCAAAGGGCTGAGGAAGTCTGTCACATGGACAGCGTCTAACTCTGCGAGCTAGGTGTGCGCCCAGTGTTCAGCATGTCTGATCCAATGCAGACAGCTTCACAGATAGAGGTGGGGGTGAGGACAATGGCTGGAAGTGGAGGAGAATTAAATGCTTCAAGGAAGTTGAGGTTAGTTCTCCCCCACCTAAATCACAGAGATTTGCTGAACACCAAGGTCTTTTGGGGTATATTGACAGTGACCCAATATTTCTTTTCAGTTTGGAGGAGACCCATATGCAAACAACAGACAAACTAAGTAGGACAAAATAATGGTGTTTCTGCCTTAGAGAGGAGAAGAGATCAAGTGCAAATAGGAGACAGCCTGTCTGCAAGGACCTTTAGCCAATTGCTTGATGCACGTGGCTGCACAAAGGGTTGAGTATCATCCAATGGACACAGATGGGATGATTTAGGGGACAAATAATTTTATTCTGTTACCTCTGTGCAAACTCTTGGAATACCTGCCTTTATAAAAATTTTAATTTTGATATAGATATAAAAGCCTTAAATATACATCAAGAAATTCTACAGAAAAAATTTCTTGGCTAATACCCAGGGTTATTAAACTTGAAGCTGCTACTGGTCCATTTCCTTTGCAGATCTAGACCTTAATAAAGGCAGTTTGCAGTCATAGGACTTGTAAGATTGCTGTTAAGATAACATTTCTCACATTTTTAGAAATAGTATTTCCTAGAGTCAATCCTCCCTCCTCCCTTCCTTCCTTCCTTTCTTCCTCCCTCCCTTTACCCCCACCTCCATCCCTCGGTTCTTCCCTTCCTCCCTCTTCCCTCCCTCCCTCCCACCCTTCCTTTCTCCTTTCCTTCCTCCCTCCATTTCCTCTCCTCCTTCCTATCCTTCCTTTCCCCTCCCTTCCATCTTCTCCTTTCTCTTTTTTTCTCTCCCTTCCTTCCTTCTTCCCACCTCCTTCTTCTTTTGCACACATATTTTAAGTCTGCTACAGTGAGTCACTTTGCAGTGCTTTAAGTACTAGGAAACATACATGTTGAGATGCTTTTAAGCTTCCTCCTGCCTACAGTAAGCGTTAACTCCAGTGTATGTCTCTTCTGAGTCAAGTTTGTATCTCTCCCCATGAAGAAAGGTATATCATTTCATCATATCCATATTTGTACAACAGCATTGCCCTTGGTTTGTACCTTATTTTCTTTTTAAATTTCTTTAAAACATTTTAATACTAAATTTAAAATTTTTAATTTTAATTTCTAATCATACTGTGAAAGGCACTTTTTTATGATTTTCTTATGTATTTTTATGTGTCTCTGCATGAGTTCATGTGTACCATGTATGTGCATGCAGGTGCCCACAGAGGCCAGAAGAGGGCATCTGATCTCCTGGCACTGGAGTTATATGGGTCATTGTCAACCACCCAGTATGGGTACTTGGAATTGAACCCAGGTTCTCTGCAAGAGCAGTAAGTGGTCTTTACTGCTGAGCCATCTCTCCAGCCTTCACTTAAAAGCCTTTATCAAACCCAGTTGGGAGAGACAAGTGAAACAAAAGGTGTGGCTATTCTGACACTCTGGCTAACCGAGACACAAGCACAAGCTCTCGTTCTGCCTTTCTGCACGGCTGTCACAGTGTTGTCAGGAGGTTTCAGGAGAATGTGGAATTACAAATATTATTATAAATAATTAACCGATCCAGGTCATAATGAGGATAATTATTTTTGTGTTTCTTTATCCCTCTGGGGTATGCAGTAATTACATCAGTCCTTTGCCAAATAGCATTTAAATACTGTTATTGGTTAAAACAAAATGCAAGGCTTTGGTCTTATTTGATATGTCCAAAAGTAAAGAAAGATATGGGGAAGGTAACACCCAGGAGGATTTACGGAGGGTTCCAAATGATGCCCTAAATAACTATTTTGGAGCTCAGTTACATGCAGGTGGTAGGATTTATGCTATGAATGCCTAAAATACTTTCTCTCTGGAGAGGAGATTATTGAGTCCTAGCGAGCAGGAGTGCTCAGTGCCAATACTAACCATTAGCTTTTGGCTCTGAGCCATGGCTGTCTACTCTGCAGTGGATTCTGCCACCAAGGGGCAGGTCATTAAGGGCTGTTCTCTAGTCTCGTTAGTATGTTCCAGTGTAATTAACAGAACTTGTTCACCAGATGGTTCCCTTCCTGTCAGCAAGTGCCTCCAGCTTAATGGGCTATGCAGGATTTTTTAAGTGGGTGAGGCGGGAAGCAAATTTAAAATATATCATCTTTGATCCTCCCACCTCTAATTAGTTCTAAAGGTTTTAGATAATAATGTAAAGGGGTCAGGAGAATGAAATCATTCTAAACAAAGACACACAGGAGTCCATCAGGAGCGTTAGCCAGACCAGGGAGTGTTTATTCCTCTCTGCTAGGTTTTCATTCAGCGCAGAGAAAGGGCAGAGATGTCGTCGCCTACCATCAAGACACTTGTGGAACCTTGGGCTGAGATGGATTAAAATGTGATGATGAAATCCAGGACGTGTTTATCGAGTTCCCGCTAGATTCAGAAACTGTTTTGTGTTCTGGTGAAAAGACAGTGGCCCCTCTTTGCCCCAGAGTTTAGAGAGTCATGGAGGTTTGGACACTCAGCCATGCAGCTCACAGTCGAGTTTGTGAGGGCTGTACTAGACACTCGCTTCTCACCCTGTCATTCACTCGCTTCTCACCCTGTCATTCACCTTTCTACATCAAGTTCAGGTCTGTCCTGTCTTTCACATGGTGTTCGGTGCGAGACAGAGCTGCCCTGGCTGATGTCACATGTCTAATTCTTCTCACCAGCATCTATTTTAATAGTTGAACATGCGAGACACTTCTAGCTAGTCCACTGGGAGGACTGACACCTTGTTTGAAGCTGTCGTGCACACTTTTTTTATTCCAAGAAACCGCTAGCTGATACGGTCCTCTTTTTACACAATGTTGTGATCAGACTAGGACCAATCTAATTAAATGATAAAAATAACATCCCCAAAGCTAAGCCAAGAGGTTTCTCTATCAACTGGTTACATTTAGGAAATAATGACATAATAAGGAAAGTAACAAGAGGATTTCATTCAGAGTTTCTTGTGATTATTGTGAAATTCTCGACAACTGCACAAGGAACACAGGGACACTGAGACTCAGCGGGACTGGCGATGGTCCTAAGGAAAGCTGCAGGGTTCTGAAATCAAGGGTTCCCCCAAACGCCTCCTGTTTCTTAAAGTTAAGCTAGAAACCCTCAATGTCACTGGCCAGGATACAGTGCAATCATAAAATTCCTCTTTTTGTCAGAAAAATATTAACTTTTCTTCTTCTGAACTGTTATCTGAACTCATTTGCTTTTTTTTCTACATGGAGAAATGTTTGAAGTCACGCAAGGCTTCTGGTGGGATAAAATATTAACTATCCAAGGACGGTATTAGTGATGAAAGATTGTACGACAGGGTGTTTGGGGGACCAGATGAGATGACCTAGTGCTATGGGCTGCATACTAGCTCTCCACTGAGAAAGGCGTGGAAGGTGGTGAGCCATCTAGAAGAATGTGGCATGCACATACACCACGGTAGTTATTGGCTTCGTTGTCATGCATTAAAGCTCAGATTTGAAGAACTGAAGTTCTTGGAACATCTCTGTCTAAAAGTGACTAAAAGAGCAACTTAATAAGTTTAAGCAAAATTGAGGTGTATTGTTCCCACAACTGAGTAATTCAGTCAGAAACTCTACCTTCAGGTATAGCATGGGTCAAGAATTGCCAGTTTGAGGCTCTCCTTTCTTAGCAATGGCTCAATTCTGGCTCCAAGTGGTGTTCTCAAAATTTAGGCTTCCTCCTTCAAAGAATTATGTCCATTGAAAATGGAGTTGACCTGTTGGGCAGCTCAAATGAAGTCAAGAAGCAAATTCCATTAGCTCGGATTATATTTTGTTAGTAGATTATGCTATTTCTTTGCTGTAATGCTATATTCTCTTGTAGCAGTATTATAAATCTACTGTCTTGCTGTGGCTTACAGTAGGCATTGTACCCTCCTTGCCTTGGCTATTGACTAGACCACATGACTCATTGATGAATGGGATGCCGGGAAATGTTATGTAAAAGAAGCATAAACCTCTAGTTGAGTTTGCCCTCTTTCTATAACCTTTACTGTCACATAGGAAGAACATGCCTTGCATAAAAGACTGTTTAAGCAAGAAGAAAGAAACGTGGCAAGATATCGGATTATGATCTTAGTATTGGGCTGGAATTGGCATCATCCAAGGGAACCTTCATTAGTCAATTTTCAGCCAACTTCAGAAACGTACGAGTCAAGTGCCTGTTGTTGTAAGCCCCTAAGTTTTGGCACCACTTGTTACCTAGCATTCCTAGGACAGTGGCTGACTGGTGGGTATCATTAGTGGCCTACTCTGCCAGCTCAGACATCACCACGATGTGGGAGTGTGAGCAGATAATGCTAGGCCATGAACTCTGCTCCTGGAACTCCCTGGTTTAATCCAGCTGGTTTACAGTACAAAGACTGGAAGGACAAAAACATAACAGCAATAACAAAGTACTATTACCAGAAGTTTCGGTGGATGAGAAATAACAAGTGTTTGGTGCATCCACCATCACACACACACAAAAAAGCATTTAGTATCATGGTGGATTGTGTCAAGATGCTACACTGTCTATTCTGAGCCATCAGATGTTAACTGACAACCCAATAGCAAACCACTGGTCAGTATAGGGGAGACAGTAATAAAATGACAAAATAAACTTTTAGGGCCTTGTATTGAAACCAGGGGCAGAGGAATTTACAGACACTCACTGGGGTCGGGGACACTGAAAATGTTGGGTTTGGTCCTGCGCATCCCCACTCTAAGGGGTGCCACATTATTGAATTAAAACTTGACAAAAAATGCTCCAGAAATTTAAAGGAGAAAGAGCTTGTGTCTGACGGCAAAAGGCATGTGAAGGGGATGAAGTCAGAGTCAGGGCCACGAAAGGAGGGGAGAATAGCTTAAGGGCTGATGTGTGGAAGAGCGAGGGGACCGAGCCTGCATTCCTCCTGCAAGCGCATATGCGACACACACAGAAACATGCTTCAGAAAGCGTGTGGACTTTACAAGTGGGAAGAGAAGCTCGTTCTGACTTTGTTCTACTGCCGGCAGCATGATCTTGGTCGTAGTGTTGCTTCCCTTTGACAGTAGCACTTTGTGATAATAAGGGCTACTTTGGTTCTCAGTTTCTCTTGTTCCATCTGAAAAACAATAGAAATAGGCTGCTGGAGAGCTTCAAAAATGGGTACAAGTCTGGCCTTTTGCGGGCATTCAATAATGCAATTTTATTTTCATGTCATTAACAATATATCAGTGTGGCTAGTATCAATGTGTGGAGCTCACATGAAACCAGTTTTAGTTAAGAGTAGGAGAGTATCAGTGCCCAAATTCATTGCACAAAAAAATAGAATGGGCTTAGGAGAATCCCAAGATTCCACATTTATTACATGTGAAGCCAGCTTCATTCGTACTGGCACCTAATGACTGGACACGAAAGCTGCTGTTCACCAGGATTACCTGGAACCATACTGTTACGGCGAAGACTTTTGCTATTTAGCGATGTCCCAGTTTAGATGATAACAATATATGGTCAGCCTCATTATAACTCCAGTCATAATTTATCAGCTGGGAGGCACGAATCCTCTTGTTATTTGTGAACACGCGTTTCCTCCGACAGCTGTTGCCTCCTCTCCTCAGTCAGTTGCCAACCCCTTTTGATCCTGTCTCCCAAATTCCTCCCAATCTGCCCCCTCTTTTAAGTCTTACTGCTTTAGTTCAGGCTCTTGTTACCTCTTGCCTGGAGCATTGTAAAACCTCCCAGCAGCCAAGGCTCATTCTTTTATCCATAAAGCCCACTGCCTCTGGTGTTGACTTTTAAAGCATGTCACTGATCTTGCCGGTTCTTTTTATTCACCTAGAGAAAAATGAAGTTTTAGTGTGCGCCTTACTGTAGCACGTAAAACCACATGGAAGGGTTTTCATTGAAAGGAAAGAATATGTTTAGGATTGTAGGATTTAAAATGCTATATTATGCAGGCTACCTAAAACTCCCCTGAAGACACCAAGGAGGGCTTCTCAGTGGTGTAGATCACTAACGCTCAGGATATCTGGGAAGAAAGCTTGCAAGTTATGTAGCTTCCACGTGGGAGAGACACAGATAACAATGTCAGCCAAAAGAAAACAGAATGGTTTCCAGCCTGAGTCCACAGGCATGCCCAAGGGTGGGGCCTCCGAAGTCAGGTGCTGGTCTGCAGCCTGGGTGGATTGCCTGTGGACTCGCTTTCCTTAGAGTGCTTGTTGGGTTATTCACCGGAGGTGGAAATACCAACTTCTCCGATCTGCAGTGGGGGTTCTGCCAGACCATCCTCAGAACCACTGTTCAACCACCTGCGTCTCTACTCCCGTTCTCTAGCTGGGCTTCAGGTGTCTTCACGTGAATCATCGTGTGATCTCATGTGGGTGCCCACCATCTCTTATCATGAAAATGTTCCTCATCAAGAGCTCAGCTCATAAGTCTCTTCTGCCATAAGACTTTGCCAACGCTCCTAGAGCTGTTCACTTCCTGACAGTACTTTTCACTGTTTACTAAGTCTCTCAATCTCTGTGTGTGTGTGTGTGGGGGGGCTCTCATGAGTGCTTTTATCCCTGGAGAAGAGGAACAGTGTCTTACTTTAGGAACCTTCACTAAAACTTTGCTCATAGAGATTATTAATAAATGTCTGCTAAATGAAATACATTTTAACAGAGGACCATAACCGAACCACTTCCCCATCACAAAGAACTGAAGTATCTCCAGAAGGATCCTAAATGCCGCACTGTGACATTATTTCACCACGATGAGAGAAGATCCTGCCTCGCTGGAGAAGTTGCTCTCTTGCTTTGCAATTAACAAATTGCTGGAAGCAGCATGGACCGCTTCAGTCTTTACAGTTCAGAAGTTTGTAAGGAGCTGTGGAATGTCAGGGAACACCAGGCAAGGGCTAATCCTAATTCTTACATTCCTAGATTTGCCTCTAACATGTGGCCTACGTGGAATGTGGGCCTGGAGCAACAGCTCAAACGACTCGCCTATTGGGGCGAGAGTCTCTAGAGAGGATCAAATCTTCAGCCAAGTTATTGGCCTCAATCGAAGCGATTTTGAATTACCTGATGGGTTCCAGTCAGTGGGATATCAGATTGCTTCCTGTGGAGTATGCAGGTTTAAACCAACAACCACAAGGACCTATCTTTGAAGCATAAAACATTTGGACATTAAACCTTCTTTCTGGCACCGTGCCTGAGGCCAGAGATTTGCACTTTCAGCAGATCTCACCTGGGATTTCTCAGCACACATGGCCTGAGAGTTACTCAACTTCCAAGCTTGCAGCTCTGCTGGAAAGAAACTGGTTTGGAATCTGCTGGAAGGTAAGTAGAAGTACAGTAACCAAGTAGCCAGAAAAGCTCTCCTTTTCAGTAGACAAACCCATGCCAAGATTCTGAAGAAAGCATTTGAGCCACTCTATGTGCAATGCAGGGTGAATCTAGATGGCACGGATAAAGAGGATCTGTTTCCATGAACATACCCAGATCAGATACCAGGAGAATGCCAAGGGCACAGGATTCGAAGGGCTGTTGCTATGTTACTTAAATTTTGACATAGAATCCCCAGGCAGTCAGACCCCCAATTTGAACCTGATACAATGAAAGAGAAGAAATAATTAAGGTGAACACTTAGCAATTAAAGAATACTGGAAATATATGATCAAGTCATCTTTGACCTCTATAAAGGGAGTGATCAAGGAACCACATTTGATTTCTTGAAGGAGTGTGCAATAGAAGAGCGAGAATTAGGGTTGTGAGGTCAGTGCCAAGACTGAGGGCCTGTAGGGTTGTCTTAGAGTAGCCAGAGGCTGCACTGTGTGCGGATGACATCATACCCCCACCTGCGGTTTGTGCCTAGACTGACAGTGACCAGGCTTTACTCTTCGGGTCCTGGGAAGGTTCTCAGAATGGTTTTTAGAATTTGATCCAACCCAATCGTTTATAGAAAACAGGAGATACAGGTTTCAAGGGAGGTGCCCAGGGGCCGGGCTTATAGAGCAATGTTGAAATCTGAGTCAATAGCATCTTATTTGTTTGTTTGTTTGTTTGTTATTTTCCCCTAATACCAATATACCACTTTCCCCAGGAACAGGGTACTCTAGTGAGTAAATTTAGATGTCACACAAAGGAAAAGAGGGCACCAGATTCTAAAACATGCCACAATCAGGAATGTACTCTCATTATCTTTAAAACAGCATAGTAAACCCAGGTAATAAAAAGGTATTTTGAAATTAAATTGTAAAACAGTAAACTTATGCTACCCTCACAACAAAATATAAGTTGATCATTAAGTAGTTTGTAGTTTGCGTATATATCAAAACATCACATGGTACTTCAGTAATAAATCTAATTACTTATACATTCAAAAAAAAAAACGCCTTTATTTTGCAAAATAGACAGAGGGTCTAGTCAACGTTCTTTCATTCCAAGGTGACGCCATCTTGGTTTTCATCCAAACCCGGTCCTGAATGAGCTTCATATAATGACCAAGAATGAAACTCTTCATTGCCTGTTAGCTCACCTCCACTTCCCAGAGCCCCAAGCTCATGGGGCAGTGGAAAGGGTCGGAGTCTTCCGTTTACCACAGGCACCCTCTCTCAGCAAGCAGTGTCAGTAACACTCCTTTGAGAAGACTCCTAATGACTCAATTCTGAATGCCCATGACTTCTTCCAGATTGTGCGTAGGAGATCATCAAGTCTGGGCACTTGGACACAGGACAGTGAATGTGTCTGTATGCGATGGAGATTGGAAAGCTGAAGGAATGTGAGCGTTACCATGTGGGACTAGAAAGTGACAACAGAGAAGCCAAGTGGGCCTTCTCACCCCCTTTTCCTAAGAACAAAATACCATGAAGGAAACTGAAAGCATAGGCCAAGGGACATAGTTGGAGACAACCATCGAAGGAGATGAACTCCAACGTGACCCTGAGGCAAGCTCATCTGGAGGAAGTTATGGAAAGGATAGAGCTCATCAGAAACCCAGATATCTGGGGCCTTGGGCCATGGCTATCACAGGGCCAAGGGAAGCAGGCTGAGAAGAACTGTTAAAAACGAGGGGCCTTATCGCAGGTGTGGAGGATGAAGGCTGGAAAGGAGGACTGGAAATTGGAGATGTCTGGGCTATTATGGCAAGCTTGTAAAGAGAGTTTTCTCTGAAATTTTTTATGCTAAAGCTATAGAGAATACTTCTCGATCTTAGAAAATAAAATTTACCTTTCACTTACATAATAGAGGAAAGGAGTGGGGCTGGCTTTAGGTTTAGCAGATCCCGAAGTTCAACAGCAGTCATCAAGGACTTAGGGTCTTTTCATCTTCCAGACTTCTGCTCATTGTGTCAGTATAACCCTAAAACAGTTCCTCTTGGGCCATGGGACAGTTGTCAGTAGTAATTCACAGGGGAGTGTCTGCCTTCGTGCTATTTCTCTCTCCTCAGAGTGCAAGCACACTTCCTCAGAAGCCTCTAGAAAATCTCTTTGGTCACACATGCGCATTTACAAACTAGTCACTGTCAGTAGGGTAGGGTAACGTTTTATAGCCACCAGCGGTGGTTCATGTTGGTTTCCCCCAACAACCTTGGTTTGTTTTTTTTTTTTTCCTGTGGCCTGAATATCTGAGTCCTCCCCAAATTCATAAATTGAAGCCTAATGGGCAGGGTGATGGTGTGAAGAGGTGGGATCATTGAGGGGAGCTGAGAAACTCAAGGAAAAAACTATATCCATGTGCATGTTGATAAACCTTGAGTGTCTCAACGATCTTCTCAAGAGAAACAAAGTCCTAATACAAAGAGGCCCAGGGGAGCTTGTTTGACCCTTCTACCATGTGAGGATTTGGCGAGAAGGCACTGTCAGTGCAGCAGAGTACATCACCACATCCAACATCTGTCAAGACCTCGATCATCAATTTCCAGTCTCTACCTGTGAGGTGCTTTTATTGTTTTAAGTCACCTGGTTTGTGATATCTGTCTTTTCAGCACAAAGAGGAGAATACACTATTTGGGGGAGGAAGTGTGGAATGTGTAGAAGGAGCAGCAGGCCACTTCTTGCTGCCCAGCTCCCACACAGCTAGCTTTACACCAGAAATAAGAACACACAAATTGTATTCATTTAAAACACTGCCTGGCCCATTAGTTCTAGCCCCTTATTGGCTAATTCTCACATCTTGATTAACCCATTTCTATTAATCTGTGTTTACCACGATGTCGTGGCTTACCAGGAAGATTCTAACCTACGTCCATCTTTGGCTGGAGCTTCATGGCATCTGCCTGACTCTGCTTTCTTCCTCCCAGAATTCTGTTGTGTCTACTCCACCCACCTGAGGGCTGGCCTATCAAAAGGCCAAAGCAGTTTCTTTATTAACTAATGAAAGTAACACATAGACAAATGACCCTCCTACACCAGGAATGGATGTCACCTAAACAGTCAGAGCATTGGCCAGCCCCTCCTCGACTCTTGCTGTGGTTGCCGTTTATGAATGTTACCAAGTGTTTTTTTTTTTTTTAATTAGAAAATAGTTTATTGCAAACTGAGTTTCTCATAACTGGGTCCAGAAAGTCACCGTGGCTGGCAGCCAGAGGCTCTGCATTCTATGCTCTTTGATTTTTGCCCCTTGCACTTTGTGCAAGCCTTGAGTGTTCCCTATGCTCCATATATTTAATCCCCTCCTTCTTCAGCTTGCTTCAAGGAGGTATTTTAGGATTAAGTAAGATGTATGTCAAAATACTCACTAACCTCTTGGAAGGCAGAAACATGCTATCTACTGTTATTTCCTAGCATTTTGTAACAAGATGGGAATTTTCCAAGTACATGAAAATCTGCTCTTGTTGAGATAAAAATCTCCTGCTTATGACAGGTGACCAGAAGTACTGCTTTTTGAACTGAGCCAACAAAATAATGCAACTATAGGCAGCATGTGGGGAGCCACCCAAGTCTCTGAGTTGGTAATTGGCTTGTCTGGCCTGGGCTTGAACCTCCCTTTTGATTTACTGAGGGCTCACTTAGAACCTCATTCTTTGGCTCCTCTGCTCCTGGGGGATTTGAGCTTGTTGAAGCAGTATCAGAAAACATAACACTTGTATTCAGCTCATCAAACAGCCGACTGTGTCCTGGGGGCCAGAATATGTTGGTCTGTTACTATGGCCGTGTTCCAGCCCTTCTCACAGCAGCTGTTTTCAAACACATTCTTGGGCGCATACTTATGGTATGATGTTAATCCATTTGTTCACTCAGTGATCTGTTGATGTGCAATCTCGATCACTATCAAAACCCTACATATTCCGTAGGCTCCGGTCCAGGAATAGCACTGGGAGCTCTGCCTAGCTCAGAAGGAATTACTCAGATATGCTGCCTCTGGGTGTGTGATCTTCAGAGAGCCGGGGAGCTCCCTCTGTCCGCCATCCTCTCATTACTCCACACGGCACCTGAAGCTTTACGGTGAACACACTTCATTCCGTGCATGTCTCACCTATTAGCACACAGCTCCAGCGGGACTGCGGCCTTCAGCTGCCCCAGGAAGTCCTCGGCAGAGGAAAACCTAGGAGCACTCTTAGAAGAGCCCAAGTTCAACAGGGAGAAAATCCAGTGTGGGGCCTCAAATCTGTGTCCTGCCCTTCATGTCCTCAGCATCTGTGTTCAGAATAAGCTTGTAAATCTTTATTCCCTTCTGCCTTATCTGCCATGGTCACGAGTGTACATCTCCTCACCTGTCAATTGTCAGGTTAATGACAGTCAAGGTGACTACATACTAAGAGGGAGAAAATGCCAAGAATAATGAAATGTTTTGACAGTTGTCTTAGTTACTGTCCTGTTGCTATGAAGAGACATCATGACCAGGGCAACTTATAGAAGAAAGCATTTAATTGGGGGGCTTGCTTATTGTTTCAGAGGGCTAGTCCATTATGATCATGGTGGGGAGTGTGGTGGGGAACATGGTGTCAGGCGTGGCATGGGCTTTTGAAACCTCAAAGCCTACTACCAGTGACACATCTCTTCCAACAAGGCTATACCTCCTAATCCTTCCCAAACAGTTCCACCAACTAGGGACCAAGCATTCAAATGCATGAGCCTATGGTGTTTGTTCTCATTCAAATTCAAACCACCACTACAATAAAAGCACACAAGTAATCAGCAAGGCCAAAAGCTAGAGGTAATGTTAGAGGCCACCTCTCTGATTATCGCCTGCAAAGCCATAGCTGGTGTTTCTGGTTTCCTCACTCTGCTACTCATTCCACACTCCCTTCACTTCCAGGCAGTTGGTTACTGACTGTGTTAAGTTATTCCTTGACACTGAGAAGTCTGGAGGGCTTGCAGGTCTTCCCTACTTAGAGCTGTAATCTCCAGTAAGTGTCCTACTATTTGGATACTTAGGCTGTTTCTGTCTTAAATACTAGAATTCACTAGGGATGACATCTGGGTCTGGAGTTTTCTCCATGAACATTTTTAGTTCATAGACTCAGTTTCTTCAGCACACACAAAACTGTTTATAGTTGTTAAGTTCTGATTGAATTTAGTAAGGGAAATTTTGTCCCTAAGAAATCATGTTTATTTTTTTAGAAATAAAAACAAACTTTATGATTAGTTATCCTGGTTGCTTGCAATAATAGCACTGCTAACTTTCCAAAGTCTATAATTTCTGTAGATAGGGTACAAGGGGTCACAAGCCTTACTTAGTGAAAGACAGCTCAAGCTTTGGTATACTGTACTTCTTTAACATTTGGTTTAAAAATATTTCCTAATTTCTACCCAAAATTCTTTAACTTATGGATAATTTGAAGTATATTGTTTACTTTTCAAATGTGTTACTGATTCAGAATATTTCAGTATGAACAAAAGATGCATTTTATTGATTTCAACTTTTCAAAATATTGCCAAGACTTGTTTTATGGTCCATAAGGGTCAAATTGGATGCATGTGCAATGTGCTTTTGAGAGAAAATCTTGGAATGTAATGGTCAGTGTCTGTTAATTCAGTTGAGATTTCAAACCTTCCGCTCATAGCAGGTTCACTCTCTGCTCTCTTGGTTCCTGGGGGAGCTGTACCAAAGATCTGTGCAGATGAGGGCCATGTTTGTCTCCTCTTTGTTCTTTGGACATATTCCTTGACATATTTTAAAGCTGAGCTCTTTGGTACAATAGTTAGAATAATTATATCTTTACTATGGATCAATTTTTACATATATAATAATTTCTTCTACATTTCTTAATCTTCACTCACATTTTTAGACAACTTTATTTTGTAAGTTTTCTATCGATGATGGAATTACATCTTTATTTTTGTTCAACTTTTTTTCCTTATATTTTGAGTTTATCTTTGATAGTAGTTTATGATTGAGTTTTCTTGATTTGGTATAGTCCTAATGTGCCAAAGACAGTAATTCAATTTACATGGTAGGATTTCTAAACAGCCCATACCTTGTCTCTGAGATCCTCATCTATTCAGTTAGATATTGAGCAACTCAATGCAGATACTTCCAATCTATTTATAGTTAGTATGTTAAAAACTGAAATAATTAGTCTAATAAAAGATAGTCCTTGTACCATTTTCCCTCAGACAATTATACCATTATCCACCAATCAAAATTTAAGACATCCACAAAATTTTCCTGTCTCTCATCCCCAGCACCACAGTAATGAAAACACAGTTCTGTCTCCTAATCACTCCTCAGAATGCCCTCTCCTCCTTTGCCACTGCTGCCCCATTAATTCACATTCTCCTTGGTTTTTATTTAGCATCTCTAATGCTGACCTACCCAAGTCTCTCTGCTGTAAAACTGGCCAGGGTGGCCTTTGTCAACGTGGTCGTGTATCCGTCTTGATGCTGTGGTTTTCTGTTCTCACATGGAAAAGTGTCTTCGTTTCAAGATGAAGAATTCATCCCAGTGTCTTCGGCTCCTCCTTTCTGCTTCTTACCATGTTTTAGCCCACATTCTTTATCCTTGTATTCTAAACCACACAGGTTTCTACTTTAGATCTCTAATTGTTACCACGAGCAAAAATGCTCTTGTCCACTGTGCATGATTGCTCAGCCAACCTTGGAGACACTGCTGCGGCCCTTACATTTCTAAGAAAACTGTGAACACCCATGTCTTTCTACACAGATATCTGCTCCTACGTTCATGGCTCTCATAAGCCCTGGAAATACATGCTTTACTAGACTGCTAATGCCTTAACGGCATGGCCATGCCTTGCTCATATTTAGTATAGAGTTAATACAGCATTTAGCACAGACAATACTTCTGAATAAATGGGTAAATAATAAATGAATGAATAAGGCACTCTTAATTTCCTCTGATCTAGATAATTTCTTCTCCATAGTAGTATACTAAAGTTATTACCTAATTCTCTTTTTCATGGGCTTTGTTCCTCCCTTCCCCCTCGCTCTTTCTTTCTTTCACAGATTTTTTTTAGAGGACCCTGGAATCCTGTATCAGGACATAGGTTGAGATTTCTTTGCAAACCTTCAAGTTGCTCTGAGCAAACGAACCATTGAGACTGAAATGGTAAAACCATGTGTTAGGAAGAAGGCCAGGGTCAGGTATGGGAAGCCTGCAGCACTCCACTCCCTACACAGTACTTCACCCAAGGAGACCAAGGTCACAGTGCTCAGGCTTGCTTGGAACTCTTTAGGTACGTGTGTAAATGCCAGAAGAGAGCACAGTAAGTTTCTGTTCTCAGAAAGCATTTTTGAGGCCAAAGTTGTCAAATACAGATGGCAATCATTTTTAAAAGTTACCTTCAAAGATGAGTCCTAAGGTATCCATTGGGATCTCCCTACCTTACTTCACTGGGTAGGCTGGAGATTAAGACAATGGAAGACTGGAAACTATGTACTCCAAGCATTCCAAGAGAGCCAAGATGTCTAATGCTCTGTCTCTTGTCTGACTACAGTTCTTCAGAGAATGGGCAGATACTTGTTGATTTTGAGAACCTTGTACTTACTTGTCCCCACCACATACCCACAGTCCTGGTGACGGTGGTAGAGACTGGTAACTTATCTGTAGCTTTTAAATATCCTTCTCCCTGATCATGCATCACTAAGAACTCATTCTGGCATGGGCTCTGCAGACTGATACCCAGTGATGCTGGGGGCCAAAGTCCATTTGAATCTGATGGTAACCCCTGGAGAAAGACGTCTGCATGGTCTCACCATGTTCTTAGCATTTGGTTCATTTGTAATGAATGATGCATGACAAATGAGACCCTCCGGTGACAATGGTGGTGGGAATGAAAGCTTGTCATCAGCCCTTAAGGAAGCTTTGGGAACTGTCAGAGTCGGGAGTGACTTTAGTTCACTCAGCCCCTGAAGTTCACACCGAGACAGAAAAGAAATCATGAAGCTCAAGGGCCTCTTGGGCAGATAGAGGTGGGAGAGAAGCAGTTGTAACTAAGTTTTCTTTGACCTCAACTGCTTGCCAGAGAGGCTACACACATTACCAGAAGCTGTCTTAACTCTTGGTACTAAAAAGTCACCAAAAGCTTTCTCTATCTCTCTCTACCTCTTTCATGCACTCTAGAAGCCTGGTTTAAACAGTCAGAAAAGTAGAAGAGTCGAAGATTCAAGCTTTGCCTTAAGACTAAGTAGTGGACCCTCTAAATGAAGTTCTAAACCAGAGGAGAAGAAGCTTGAACTGACTCACGAGGCCTCCGTTGTGCTGTCATCTCCGGTGTCATACGCCATTTCCTCAGCTACTGGTGCTTTGAAGGAAATCACTTGTGACACTTGAGGATACACATTCTCTCCGTGATGCGGCTGTGCTTATAAACTAGGTTTAGGATGGAAGAAGCTCCCAAACTGATGTGTTCCCACTATGAGTTGACAGTAGAAGCTCCCAAAC
This sequence comes from Chionomys nivalis, assembly GCF_950005125.1. Classification (NCBI taxonomy): domain Eukaryota; kingdom Metazoa; phylum Chordata; class Mammalia; order Rodentia; family Cricetidae; genus Chionomys; species Chionomys nivalis. The sequence goes on along the minus strand of NC_080097.1, from coordinate 66,252,554 downwards.
GAATGAGTTCCCGTTATGAGTTAACGGTATTTTTGTAAGTCCCTCCTACGCACCAACAAGGCTCAGGTTTCTGAGCCTTCTTAGAGACTCACACATTTGTTCTTGGGCTGAACTACAAGGAAGCCCTTTCTCTTTCAAAGGAATGTGAAAAGGTGGTCTCTCTTCTTCCTGGATATGGATTTGCATGCAGCAAAAGACTTACCCACACATACTTCTGAGAGGTCCGTGAAAGTTACCTGTCCACTAAGTAGCTGGAGACGCAGGAGTTCCCTTTCCTTCCTCCACAAGATGTGTCTGTTCAATGCCGTGACTCCACTGTGAGAAAGGGGCACTGCCAGGCAGACTTTCCTCTTCTTCCGAGGAAAGAACTGGAGACCAAGATAAGAGTCACAGTTTAATATTTCAAAGCTACAAAAAGGCATAAGGAATTATGCAATGAGCACACGTGCACATACTCCCCAGCCAAAATGAATAACTTGACCCATGGTAAGGCCTTCTACATGGCTATAGCACCTGACTTTCCAACGGATTTCCCAGTCTTCCATCCCTTCCCACATTTGGGTCCCAGGATTTTCTGATGTGTTATTATGTCCCTAAGTAGTCAAACAAAAAAACAGTGTTCCTTTATTGATTTTAGAATCTAAAAATAGAAGTTTTTCTATTCTATCTATGTATGTATGCTCTGGCAAGTTTTCTGTTCCACTGCTTAGTTTTCCCCATGTGGGTCATGTTTCATTATGAATTTCAGCAAGCATGTTCTCTACTGTGTCGTGTCTGTTGTCTTCCGTTTGTTGTATCTGCCTTTTCATGGAATGTTTTCTTTCCTCCTGGGCAGATCGAAAAGGACCTGGTACATTACCAGGACCCCAAGAGGCAGAATTCAGCAAATAAAAAACTGCCACCTGTTGAAAGGAGCGGCAGCGGCGGAGGGCTGCGTCCCACCTAGTTCCCGCCACCCGGCTAGCTTTACCCAAAATAATTACATGGAAACTGTATTCTTTTAAACACTGCCTGGCCCATTAGTTCTAGCCTCTTATTGGCTAATTCTCACATCTTGCTTTAACCCATATTTAATAATCTGTGTAGCACCACGAGGTGTGGCTTACCAGGAAAGATCTTAACCTGCGTCTGTGTCCGGTGGGAAAATCATGGCGACTGACTGACTCGGCTTCTTTCTCCCAGCATTCTGTTCTGTTTACTCCATCTACCTATTTTTCTGTCCTATTAAAGGGCCAAGGCAGTCTCTTTATTTAGCCAATGAAATTAACACAAAACAGAAGACTCTCTCCCATCAGCCACCTAAAAAAGATTTGCGTGAAAGAACATTGAAAAACAAAGTATAGTCAAAGATGTTTGCATCCGCTCAGTTTCAGATTGAATTTAGATCTATTGTGATTTCATTTTTTATGCAAAAGGCATAATTCTTTTGTATATATGTACGCTTATGAGGGTGTGTGGTGCTCATGGGGTAGTGCACATGGGTGAGGGTGCCCATGGAGGCCAACAAAGGACTTTAGGTGTCTTGTTCCATCACTCTCTACCTTACTCCATTGGTGCAGGGCCTGTCACTGACCCTGGAAGTGCACTGGTGGTCAGGAAGCCTCGCAGAATGCTGGGGTTACTCCTATCAGGCTGTGTCTGTTGATTCTAGGAACTCACGTCTTCAGGCTGTCAAACCAATGTTGATTCTCACTCAGCATCCCTGCAGCCTCCTGAGATGAATTCTTAGAAGAGAGTAACTTCAGGCTTTCTACACAACACAGTGAGTACTTCAAAGCTGAAATAAAATGAGCGGAGGCCTGTTACACTCTTCATCAATTCAATCTCCTGGAGTTAATGTGTTATTGTTCTCAGAGGATTACGGCAAGGTGAGGAGAGAGCCTGCCTTAACACGTGGCAAGTCCCAAAGAGTTCCAGAAATGCTGCTTTGGATGAGGCCATGTATAGTGTATAGAGTATAGGCTCCTAATGGGGGCGAGCCACATTTGAAGGAATGAATTAACAAGTGCCTTGGGCAAGGTCATGGGGCACTGACTTCCAGGCCTGGCTTCTATTTCCCAGGCCTTCTATCTCTTGTGCCTTCTGCAAATGGTAGTCATTTTCTTATCTCTTGGGTTGCAGCCTCCCTAAGCCGGGAGATTTTGATCTCCTGAAAAGTGTTTATTAAATCCTCCTGAGTATTCCTTTGAAATACATCTCCTCACATCTCTTCTCTCTCATCACTCCCTCCCCCATCATCACTTCACACCTGGTTGGTTAGCATGCTCCTAGCAGGACTAAGTGAGACCATGCTCTCCCCCCCCCCCCCCCCCCGCATGCTATCCCTCTTTCTCAGACAGTCTCCTTCCACAGCTCACTGGTCCCCAAACCTTTGGAGACTCCTGGTCTCTAGGGCATCAAGTCAGTACTCTGTTCTGGGCTTCCCAGATTGAGAATTTTGTCCCATCTGTTGATCCTTATCTCTGGTTACCTCGTGCTCCACAATCTCAACTCCATTGTGTCTGTTGTTTCCCAACTGTATGAATGTTCCATGCTTGTATCTCTGTCTCTCAGATGCTGTGTTTTGCTCCTGGAATACTTTATTCAAATCTTCAGACCACATGTTCATTCACAGAACCTCATCCAACTTTCTGTTGTTCCTGAGTTCCGCAACATGAAAGGATTGTTAACTGTATTCTTGGGGATCAAGTCAGGGCAGCCAACTTCCTGGCCTGGTTGGGTTTTAGTTCCTGGAAGAAAGCAGCTCTCTAGTGAGTCTGGGCTCAGAGCTCAGCCACGAGGTGCCAAGATTTGACCTGGGCAGGTTACATGCTCACATCTGTTGGTGCATTCATTCCTTTTGCAGCACGAGCTTCTATTGTTAATTCTACTCCAGAAAGAAATGTTGTCACTCTCTTTATCACAGACCTTAAGGAGTGTGCAGGTCTGTAGGAGGAGGCACTGACGAAGACTGCTGCATGGAACCTAATGTTTTAGATTAGAGCTGACCTGTGGCCCAAGGTGTCTGTTACATGACTTTTTGAACTATTATTCTCAGCAGAGACTGGTATATAGTAACACTACCTTTGCTTATCTCAATAACTCCAGTCAGAAATAAAAGTTCATTTAAAAAAAATATAATGTGGACTGTTTGGGGGTTCTATTACAGTTGCATTCCCCTTTGAGTTATAATTCTAGAATATTCCATCTTCCCTCTAGCCCCACAACCTATGCTAGCTAGGGTGTTTAAATTTAGAACACTGAATCTGAACAAACAATGCAGCCTGACCTTTCAGAAAAGCGCAAGAAGCTGGTTTTGTTTGAAGGGAAGCAAACTATAAATGCTATGGAAGCCGGTGATTTATGATGCAAAATTTCATTAGCAAACTACTAATAAAGGGGAAGCCAGGGCCACTGCCCCAGTGTGGTCACAAGAAACCCAAATTGTGTTTTCAGAGTATAACATAAGAATTAACTTAATGGTGGTTCTAAGTAAATTCATAAAAAGAAAACATTTTTCATTAATGCTTCTAATACTTAGAAGGGGTAGTTCTAGTCTTTTCATTTTGGGAAACCACTGATAAGTTAATATGCATTTATTAATTCAGTGGGGCACTGAGGGAAAGGCTAGTAATTAGTGAAGACAGTCAGGCTTTCTGTAAAACATCTTGGCTTTAGGAAGGGGCAGACTTTATCTTCCTCTTCGTTCCTGCCTCTTCCTCCTGTTGTTTCCATTCATAACTGAGCTGAGAGGATGTGTTGCAATGCCCCTTCATGGGTCAGGAAACTAGGGCACAGTGACACACAAAAAGTGCTTATTGGAACCACCAGCTGGGGACAAGTGGCAGCGACTGTTCTTCTGCCAGCAGACTGAGGCTCAACCTAGAAGGCAAGGATGCATCCTGGGAAGTCCTAGAACAGTGTCCTTGATGTGTTCTTGGGATCTGAGCCCATTCCTTGTGAAGACAACCACGTCCACAGACTTAATGTGTTAAGTTGGAGTGATGGACAAGAAGCTCTTTGTTCTATCTCTCTACAGCAGACCCGCAGCACTTGTAAGTGTGCTTAGGAAATAATTACCTACCAGCTGCTGACCCTTCGAGGTCTGGGACTGTATCTCGGTCAAGGTTGCTTTTCTGTAGGAAGTCCTGGCCAATCACAGGGCCAGACACATATAGACAGGAGCTGGCAATATCTACCTAAGGAAAGACTCTTGTACCGGCCGCTTTTGTATTGGAGAGATCCGCTTGGCCTGGATGAGCTCATGCTAGAACAAGCTGCGTTGCTTTCCGCTCAAGTCCCTTTCTTCCCCATCTTGACTCAGAGCAGTCAGAACAGACAAAAACATCTCCCTGCTTCCTCCTGCGGGCTCTCAACATCTTTCATTCCCCACTGCGATATCTCGTGCACTCTCAACTCCGCCCTGGTGTCTGCTTCCTGGGGAACCTGTTCTGGAGAAAACAGCCTGTCTGTTTCTAGCTGGCAGAGGCCTTTTTACAGCAAATGCTTTATTAACACTTCTGCATAGCTCGAAGGTAGCCCTAGACGGTATGCTCTCTAGCCTAACCAAACACTGACACCCCAATTGCCAGTTTCCTTTGCTTCATTCTCTACCCCAGTTCCTTTGTGGGTGTGTTTACCATCTACGACAATGGCGGGAGACCTTTTCTAATTTCACATCCCAATAAAACAAACAAACAAAATAGTGAACAATCGATTCAGGTTTTTTCCCCAATCAGGTAAAAGTATTGAAAAATCATACTTCTATAGCTGTTTCATGAAGATAATATTTTTAACAAAAAAAAGCAAGAAAGCAAGCAAGCAAGAAAGAAAGCACACAATCTGGGAACTGAGATAAAAATGTTTTCCCTGGAGCCCGTTCATTGCACAGGGACAGCTTCAGCACATCTTCAGGTTGCTTGATACTTGGTTTCCCTTTAGTACTCAGCAATAGCCCACTCTATGGCTCTTCCACCTTGTTCACTCGGTCACCTGCTTACGGGCATCTTCACTGCAACAGTTATGAATAAAATCCCTGTAAGTTCTTGTGGGAAGAAATCTCACATTCTTTGACTAATTACCAAGTAATGAGCATATATGATAGGAGTGTTAACTTTTTAAAGGAACAAGCAAAGTGTCCTCCGAAGAGGTATTTCCGATAGTGGCAGTCTGTGCTCCTCCACATTCTTGTCACCAGGGGCCTTGCCTTTGCTTGGGATTTAGGCCATTACAACAGGTATGTAGTAGAATCTCATTATTCTTTTAAATTTCACTTTCCTGATGATGTATTATATAAAGAATCTTTTCATACACTTCTTTATTGTCTGCATAGATTCTTTAATAAGGTGTCTCTTATGACCTTTGGTCTGTTTGTTGTTGTTATTCTCCAGACAAGATCTCAAAGATAGCCTCAGATGTGCCATGTAGACAAGGCTGGCCTCAAACTTAATGTCTCTGCGTCCCAAGTGCTGGAATTACAAGTGTGCCACCATGCCTGGGTTTTCCTGAGTGTGACTCCTCGTGTGGTAGAAGGAAAGAACAGATTTCCAAAGGTTTAACTGTTTGCTTTAGCTCTAAGACACAATCAAGACATAAGCTAAAAGCAAAAGATTGGAAAACAAATGAGGTGTTTTTGTATGTTTTGTTTTTTGAGATAGGGTTTCACTGTGTAGCCCTGGCTGTCCTGGAACTCACTGTGTAGTCCAGGCTGGCCTAGACCTCACAGAGATCCACCCGCCTCTGCCTCCCAAGTTCTAGGATTGAAACTGTGGGCCATGATGCCTGGCAAGGGTGTCCTGAAATCAGAGTTCTGGAATTGTTCCTTGTTGGTTTGTCTTTGTGTCTACTCTGTCTGTGCCTTGTCTTTCTCTTTTCTTCACAGAGTCCTTCGCAGACAGGCAGTTTTAATTATAATGAATTCTAAGTTATCAGTTTTTGCCTTCGTGAGTGTGCCTTTTTGTCTTCCATATCTTATATAAAAGATAGATTTTTCACAGGAACATAATTGGACAAACTAAACTGAGCTATATTAAAATAAATTATTGTAAAAATAACAACATAAGTTGATCAGTTTACTGTCTCCAAAGTTTCCTTCCCAGGGTAAGCAATCATATACCAGGTGGATACAAGAGACAATAGATCTCAGAACCTGGAGAGCCCGTGACACAGGATGATGATTCCCGAGAGAAGGAAACAGATGACGCAAGAGCTACAGTAACCTAGATTACTGCTTAGCTAGTTCTCATCAATATAAGCAGACAGAATAAACCAGCAGAGTAACACAGGTGGACTGGTACCACTGAAGTAATTACTGCTATAGTGGCATCCCGCTGCTGGTCAAGTGTTTATCTGGGCACCTATGGGTGGCAACTACCCAAGGAAAGGGGAAACTCAACATCAATCACTGAATCAAACAATCTTTGGAGCTGATCAAGGACTGGAGAGGTGTAGAACTCCACCAATTACAACAGCCAGACTTCCTAAAGATGGAGGTCATCAACAGGGCTGTTGTAAGCACCATGCAGTAGTTGTGAGACACTTTGTTCGCAGAATGAAGACTCGTTCCAGAATGACAGAGCATAAAAAACCTTGGAGAAATCACAAGGGACCCAACCGCACAGCAGAACAAAGCCAACTCTTTAATGAAGCTTATCACCCAAGAACATCAAAGTCAAAATATTCAGGATCTAATCAAAGACATGCAGAGAATCAGGAAAATATGACCTATGGCTGGAAGAAAAATGAATCAATAGGAACGGATCCAGGAATAACAAGGACTAGAATAGGTACAGACGATAAAGCAGTTATGAGAACTATTTTTAAGGATATACTCAAGGATGTGAGGAAAACGTTAAAAGATGAGGAGAGCTTTAAAGAACTTTTTAAAGATCCAAATGCAGCTTCGAGAGAAAAAATTCCAAAATTTCTACAATAATAAAATATTTAGTGGAATTAGTGCCATAACGTGCACTATATAATCAAATAGTGAACCCCAAGAAGCATAAAAACTAATAAATATGCTCTTTTATCCTACAGTTGAAAGGAAGCACAATGTCACATAGCTTAACACGTATAATTATAATCCAAGAAGAAACAAGATAAGCAAGACAAAGTCAAAAGAACGTGGTTAGAGCAAAAGTACTTTAGTACTCAGAGGAATCTTAGCAAACCACAAGCAGTAAAAATGGAAATAAAATCTCATAAAGAGAAATGCATCATGACCAAGTTGTGACAGAGTGATACACTCTCAGCTGCAGGTAACCAGAGGAAAACACATATTTGGTACTGGGGGAAGAATTTAGACAGCTTCTCCTTCTAAACTGTGAAGCTCAGAGAACTGGAGCAAGAGCAAAAACTGACAGATTATACACCGTGAATTCTGGACCCAGAGAGATAATCTTTCAAAAATCTAAGAGAAATAAAGACTTCCTAAAATTGTTTGGGGTATGCTCATGCCCCCTCCTCTGTGTCGTGTAGGCCAGAGGACAACTTGCCTAAGGTGGTGTTCTCTTCTGTCATGAGGGTTCTCAAGATAGACTTCAGGTCATCAGTCTTGATGGCCATGCACCTTTACCTGTTGAGCAATCTCATCAGTCCAAAAGATTTTTAAAACAACCAAAATAGACCTGACTATGAGCAGTCTATAATCAAGAAACTCTATTAGCTCTACAAAAAAAAATATCAAATGGAGATTAAGTAACAGAATAAAGGACAATATAAATGAATGTATGTGGGCAAATTTCTCAAAATGATATCTCTTTCATTTTTACTAGCACCATTCTAATGGTGGGACATATCATACAGAGATCCAAAGTATAGAGAGACAACGCTATGCTGCAAACAGAGGCAATAACACCAATGCTTGTCTCAGGGAACTAACAACAAAGTCTTATTACTTTCAATTAAGTATGGCTTTTGAGAAACAGATGAAGCAAGCAAGATGACTCAGAGGGTAAAGGTACCTGCTGAATGCCTGGAGACCCGAGTTCTATCCCTGAAACTCATATAGAGATAGAAGGCGAGAAATGACTCCACAAAGTTGTCCTCTGACCTCCACATATGTGTGCCTTGGTACTTGAGCCCACCACACAAAGAACACACATACACACACGCACGCACAAATAAATTCTAACGTGAAAAAGGTTATATGGTATAATCTTTTAAAAGTTAATTCAGAGTATACATATATGTGTGTGTGTGTATATATTTATGTATATGCATACATACAGAAAATCCCCAGATAACACTTGTCTTAGTGTCTTTTCTTTAAAATACTCTGAGAAAAAAAAACAACCCAGGAAGCTAGGGTTTATTCCTGCTCACAGTCGAGGAGCACAGTTCATTATGGCAGGGAAATCAAAGCCGCTGGAGCTTCTCACATTCATCTGAAGTCAAGGAGCAGAGAGTGGTGAGTGCCCGCTGCGGTGCAACACTCTTTCTCCACCCACACAGTCTAGGGTCCACCCAGAGGACGGTGACACCTACAGTGCTTGGGACTTTCTGTACCAGGCTTTTCCTTTCTGCCTCCAACCAGTTCCCAAATCATGACAGGGAGACTTCGTCTTAGTTATGAATTCTCAGCCTTCTCTTATGCTTGAACCACTAGCTCTTAAATCGTAACGTGCCAAGCGGTGGTGGCACATGTCTTTGATTCCAGCACTCAGAATGCAGAAGCAGGTGGATCTCTGTAAGTTGGAGGTCAACCTGGTTTACAGAGTAAGTTCCAGGACAGGGTCCAGTGCTACACAGAGAAATCCTGTCCCCCCCCCCCTCTCTCTCATTGTCTCCATGTCTGGCTGTTAGTTGCCTGCCTCGGGTGTGTCCCTCTCTTTCTCCCTCATTCTTTCCTCCTTCTGGAGCCTAGATTTCTCTCTGCCTGCCAGTCCTGCGTATCTCTCTCTTGTCTACCTTTTGGCCATTCATTTGTATTAGACCAATCAGGCACCTTAGGCAGGCAAGGTGAAACAAATGCAACACATCTTTACATAACTAAATACAGCATAAACAAATGTAACATATCTTTATATATTTAAAGTAATATTTCACAAAAACTGTTCTTCTCAATTAACACTATTGAGAGACTCCCTCATTGGCATGCCCATCTCCTAGTGGTTCTAGAATCTGTCTTGTTGGCAGTTTAGATTGATCATCACAACACTACTTTTGAATTGTTCTGTACTTTCAAGGAAGAAATAATGCCAATGTGATATATGCTCCAGGGAGCAGAAGGGGACATTTTTAACTTAATCTAGAGTCTACTGTATGAGTCTGTGATAAAAAATAATGCAGATCTCTGTAACACAGATGCAAACACCCTTTAAAAAATTGGTAATCTGAAAACACTAATTAGTGTGTGTGTGTGTGTGTGTGTATGTATGTATGTATGTGAGCTAGAGACAGTGCCTTCCCTCATCACTTGTTACCTTATTTATTTACTTGATGCAGGGTCTCTCACGAAGCCTGAAGCTTGCTATTTGTCTAGACCAGCTGGCCAGTAAACCCCAAGGGTCCTCCTTTCCCACTTCTCCCACATAGCATTGGCGTTTTATGTGAGAGTTGGGGATCTGAACCCAGGTCTGCATGCTTGCACTGTGAGCACATTGCTGATGGAACTATCTCTCCACTTCCTATTAAAAACTGTTTTTAATCATAATTTTGTCTTGGTTATTTTTTAAATGAACAATCAAAATTCATATAAAAACCAGAAGCCAATTCAATGTCATTTCTCTCAATTCAGAACAGTTAAGCTATAGTCTAAGAATATGTTAGGGACATATTAACATCTTTCTTGTGGTCCTAGAGCCCAGAGTTAGGAATGTAGATACCAGCCAGAGGAAATGAGGACCTCAGAGAGAGGACAAGAGTAGAACTATCTTGGTGACTTCTCGTGCCTGAGATGCTGGGGTGCCACTGAAAGGTGGTAAACAACCAAAATGCCCACCATTAAGGCTTCATCAGTAAGGGTTGGACTCCCATAAATCATGCCTAGGGAAAAGCTGAGGACTCATCAGTGTTAGGTCCCACAGCCATGTCTGTATCTATTGGGCATGCTCTCAAGTTTTCACACAGCTCTCCAAATCCAAGAGTGATCTAGTCCCTTGTCCACAATGGTGTAGAGGTCATAATACAATCTGCTTCAGGGTCCTTGTATTCTGTGGTCTCCAGATAAACTTAAAATAGTAAGTACAATTTTAATACAATGCAAATAGCTGTATTGTTTATTGTATAATGCAAAGAAAGGAGTCTGCATATATTCAGTATTTTTAAACTATTTTTGATTCACTTTGAATCAGTAAATTTGCAGATTGGCAACCCCTTAGAAAAAACCTACAGGGACAGTCACTTGGTCTTTCATAAGGGAAGGTTAGGGTTGTACAACTGTTGTGAAGACTCAGTAAGAGACATAGGTTGCTAGACATTTGCCCAGGAGATGTACAGCACTGGCCATGAGTGAACCCTAATGCAAACAATGGACTTTTTTGACTGTGATGTCCTTCCTTGGAACACATGCAGTTTCAGGATCCTGATGGTTAGGGAGTGTGTGTGTGTGTGTGTGTGTAGGAAGGAAACTCGTAGGAACTATCTATGCTTTCCACTCAGGTTTGCTGTGGAAATAAAACTGTGATGAGAAAGTCTTTTATTTTTCAAAATAAAACTTAGCATGCCTCTACCACTTACTACAATATGCTTATCTTTGTACAAGGACTCCTTGCACAAACACATATATTTCCACATGGCTGTGATTACTAACAGAAGACATTCGCCCTTCTACCTTCTAATTCAGCACAGGGTAGTGTTTCCTAGGAAAGGCCAAAGGTTCTAATTGCTTAAGAATTTGTGTACCTAAATTAGTTAGTTTATTTATAAAATATATTAGCCGCATAACCATAAAGGAGTCAGCTAACTTTTATGGACCAAGTACTTACAAGGCACTGCCCTCTCTACTACATGCTTCACACATGTCATTGTCTTAGCATATGAAACAACCATGTGAGATACATGCAGTCACCTCTGCTTTGTAGAGAATCAAACTGCAATTTAAAGATAACTCAAATATCAAGTTAACCCCAGAGCATCATTGGACAAGCTTGTATATTACTGGTATTGTATTCAACTTCAGTTTTCTTATGATATGAAGAGTACCAGAACAACATTTATCGAAAACCTGGGATGGAATCCTGGCTTTCTAAGAAGTTAAAGAAGCAGGGTTGGGGAAACTAATGGCTGGCTGACAGACAGATTGGTAAATCATACATGTTTCTAGGTTATCTGAGAAGCTTTCAGTGAAAGTGTCAAAGCCTTCATTCCGCAGAAGACCACAAACCTTCATATCCTGATATCTTGAAGCTCCATCTTGTCTTCTACTAGGAATGAGAATACTGCAACCAGTTCCATCCAACCCTGGGAATCTTGCCTTATGCACAATGTTATTCATAATTTATTTCCAGAGTTCATAGGCAGATAGGTATCTAGCTTGTTGTAAAGACCTCCAGGGAGGAAGATTCTGTAACCAATCCCAGATGTCCAGTTTTCCCTAATAAAACATGAATACCTAGAAACTCATCTAGTGTAGTGTGTGTGTACTCTATGTGGTAGTGTGTTGCACACAGGGAGTCAGAACTCAATAAGGGTGCATGGGAAGCAGGATTAAGATCATCATTCTGTCTGTTTCCAGAGAGCACAGGAATTCAAAGTCTCATCTTGTAAGCATCTTTGGTGCCCCTTTCTACCTGTTCTCTCAATTTCAATGAAGAGCTTACACCATACTTCTCTATGGCGTCTCGATTCTCTCTTCTCTCATTCATTCTGCCAAACATAGTTGAAGCACTTGTTTCTGTTAGCTTGGATTTCTTAAAGGCTTTTTCCAATATCCCTGCCTTTAGGTTTTTCCTCTTTATATATTATTTTTATCCCACTATGATCACAATACCCAAAGAAAAGAAATTTGTAAAAGAAAGGCTTATTTGGGCTCTTAGTTTCAGATGGATTTGAGTCCATCGTGGCAAAATAGGCCTGTGTATCTGCTCATGAGATGTCTGTTCAGGAAGCAGAGATGGCTGGATGGATGGACAGGTATAAACTTCATAGCCCCACTACTAGGGATCTATACTCCAGCCAGGCCCCACCTCCCAAAGGTTCCATAGCTGTCAAAACATGGCTACAAATTAAGAATTGAACATTCAAAATACAAGCCTTTTGGGATAACCAATATTCTAACTCTAACATCTCCACAGTGCTATAACATGTGTCTTGTCAATGCCATATCTAACCTATTAACATGCTAACAATATAAATGTGAATCTATTATCTATATATCCATATATATGTACACAAATATATGTATATATATTGTCTACCTATCTACTATCTATCTATCCATATATATATATATATCATCTATCTATCTATCTATCTATCTATCTATCTATCTATCTATCATCTCTCTGCCTATCTACTGTCTATCAAGTCTACTTAACTCCTTGTGGTTTGGCTTCGACTTTCCTTCTCAGTCACATCTCTAGATATTTTTCCAACACATGTTCAATGAACCACTCGTAGTGAATATAATTTACCTTATGGATTTCTAACATTTGTAGCATTTGTTCCCTCTCTCCACAATTCTTTTCCCTACTTATTCTTGCTCATCTTGCTCATTTCTCTATGAAATCTGCCTCATTATTTTCTCACCTCTCTTGCTTTCTAAAACCTTTGACATACCTTGGTCACATCACTTAGGATCCAGTAATTCAAAATGCAATTGATATTCAACCAATGTGTATTATGATTTTGATACATGCAATGAGAATCTGAGTAGAGCAGGCAGAGGGAAAAGTCCATAGAGATAGTAGGAAGAGCAAACAGTAGCCACAAGAGTGATGCTAGTGGTGAGAGAGAGGACAATGGCATACAGATGTCTCCCCTTTGGGGTGAAAGGGCTTTATCTGTAATCTAAGGGAAGTGGATAGACAGAGCACGGGGGGGGGGGGGCATCAATAGCTCCTGGAACAAGAGACAAGTGTGGGGAAGACAACAACCACAGATACAAGGAACCTACTGTTGAAGACCTATTAACTTCTCCATCAGCCTGAAGGCAGGTGATTAAGAATGCTGAGTCAGGGACATTGAAGATAAAAGCAGGCAGGGACAGAGTGAGTGCCTGTTTCTCATCACAAGACCAGACTCAACACTGTTTTGTATGACAGTGGTTTTATGAGTCCATGGCGAGAATACCTAACTGGCCATTTCTGGTGTTCTCAAGAGTTGTGGGAGGGAGAAGAGGTGATTTTCCAACACCCTGTGAAGCCAAAGATATGGAGACATTCCATTTTACAAATTGCCACGAGGAGTAATATTGCTGAATCAGTGTGGAGAGAGCTTTCTTGGGCACTACTCAACAAAAGATCTCCTACATTTCCTTCAGAATATACAATTCTATAATATGTAACATCTGAAATAGGTGTAGAAAAATCAATTTAAACATAAGAAAATAAATTTGATTATGTAAAACATTATGATCTATACATTCAAAGAAATTTATGTTTTCCTTCAAAATAGTTACCATAAGCACCTACAGACACAGGATAATCACACTACTGTCCCTGTTTTGTGTTAGATCTTTTTATTTAGATTGCCTAACAAGTTTTGATGTATTTCAGGAATGCTTCAGAGTCTTGAAATGTTACTAGGAGGTTAGCATCACTGTCCTCATTTTCCAGATGAGGACAACGTAGTAACTTGCCATAGTAGGTGACAGCCCAGCCCAGTGACAGGGGTTCGGAGGCAGGCTTAAGTGGAACATCAACCTGAGAATCACATTCTTCTTAATCAGTTTGATTGGGCTCTTTCTTTCTTTCTTCCTTCTTTCTTTCTTTCTTTCTTTCTTTCTTTCTTTCTTTCTTTCCTTCTTCCTTCCTCTCTCTTTTTTCTTTTTTCTCTCTTTCTTTTTTGAACCAAATTACTATGAAAGTTCTTTAGAACTGAAAGTACAACCATTTTAATGAGTATATTTGATGTGCTCAGAACATTGATTTTAGGATAGGTTTGAGGTTCAAGATAGTTTGATGATTTTTGGAATAGAATATAGTAGAGATGGTTGGAGACCTTGGTCCATTCATATGCTTAGGGAACAAAAAAGCAACTAAGAATGCTCTGGAAGACGTCCATCAAATACTGTGTATGGTTTTCAAATTGAGCCAGAAGATACTTTAAAATATTATAGGTTTTTAAATTTGTAAATCATCACAGTATTAGAAAAGTAGAGGCAGACACTAATGCATAGACTCTCAATCCCAGCACTTAAGAAGTTGAGACATGGGGATGAAGAGCTTGAGGCTGGACTTGGTTATATACCAAGTTCCAGTGCAGTCTAAGGGCTATGCAGTGAGACTCTGTTTCAAAAAAAAAAAAGTGAGACAGAAGGAAATGGGGTGGGGAAAAGAGAGTGGACGGAGGATGGAGGGAAAGGAAAGGAAAACAAGTATACTTGGTATAAAAGTAGAAAAAAAATTATGTCAATCATAATCCTATCCTTGAACTTCAGGGTTAGAATAATGATTATAGTTCACACTTTTTTTTCCCACAAATTATACATCAGTGAGTTGGCAGGACAACCTGTTAGTCTGAAAGTTCTTTCCTGTGTGTATCCTAGACTCTAGACACATTAGGAAAGGCCCCAGGCCCTGCCTAAAACCTTCAGAGCTTGCCTGATCCCTCTCCCACCCCAGCCTTATGCCAGGACTTTTCTGGAGAAGAATGTTCCCATCAGGGCATGTTATATTAAGCAGAAATCTCAGTATTTCAAGATTTTGAGAGGTGAATGCAAATTCCTAATCAAAAAAGGAAGACAAATTATTTAGACATAATTTAAAGAATGACTTTCAAAAACAAAAATTCAAACTCCAAAGCAGGTAAGCCTGATTTCCCCTTGCCTGACTGGAGGGTATTTTTTTGTTTGTTTGCTTGCTTGTTGTTGGTGTTGTTCATTTCTTTTTCAGCTGTCACACAACTCAACTTTTCTAAGTAGACTCAAAGAAAAGATACCAAAACTCTTCTCTGACTTTTCCATATTTAGCACAACACCACGCAAAATTGCTAAATACCATTTAACCACACTTACCATCCTGGGGCCTATAAATTCAGTATTCAGATACTTGATTACAGACCACAGGGTGACTGTTTCAGAAGTAGTTTGTGGGAATGCAAGGAAACATCCCTCCCTCAGATCTTCTTCTGGTTATTAACTGAGTAACGTGGGCTCTCTCCTCCTTTCTTTCTCAATTATTCTACCATGGCTGTCAGCTCTAGTTTCTGATGCAGATGCGTGGTTATGGAAGGTGCATGTAAGCCAGAGTTGGGGGATCACTTTTTACTATGTTTATAGTCTGAAAGGAAAATAAGAGCATATATTTTTGGTTTCACAGTAAAATTCCAAGTAACACAGGAGTCAGTCACTGAGTATTCGTACGGCAAACATGGGACACAAAGGGGGAAATATTATGGAATAATCTTTTGTATATTGTGAAGATATGTCTTTGACAAGGTGCCTTATGATTGTTTTAATCAAAGAGCTGACTGGCTGGTAGCTAAGCAGGATGTACAGGTGGAATAACAAAACACAGAAGACCTTGGGAAGAAGAAGGGCAGAGTCAGAGGTGTCACCAGCAAGACAGAGAGAAGGAACAGGAGATGCAAAATAAAAGAGAGACAGCACCATGTGGCAGGATGTAGATGAATAGAAATGGGTTAATTTATGTGGTAAGAGCTAGTTAGTAATAAGCCTGAGCTATCGACCAAGCTTTTATAATTAATATTAAGTCTCTGCGCCAGTTATTTGTGAACTGGTGGGTGGGAGACCAGGAAGTTGCTTCTCTGGAATGGCCAGCATCACTTCTACTCAGATGAAGACCCTCACCCTCTCTTCCTTCAAAATCATTTTCCTCTCTTCTGGATCTGCTTGTCACATGATGGACTAAGTGATGGGAATCACAGACTAGGTGTGATTAGTTTATATTTTGTAAAGATGAGCCTCGGGGTCTTTACTCACCTCAGGAACTATTTGAGAAATGGAAGCAAACCGCCCTGCTCACCAACATCAAAGGGGGCTCTTTGACCTTTTATCCAAGCCACTGCTATTCATAAACTTATTTACATAAATTAAAAAATAAAATGTTTAAGTGTTCCTGATGGCAGAGTCTTAGTTTTAAATATAAACCATTCATTTCTTTCCTCTGGGATACAGAGATAGTAATACAGTTTACCAATTCAAAGCAAATCACAGAGCTGCAAAATTGTTTACTAAATTGCAAAGCTCATATTGAGGCTTTACTATGCTTCAGAACTATAACAGCTGTGATTGATCCTGGAGAGGTATTGCATGTAGATATCATCAAACCAACTTCGACATTAAAAAGCTGTGAGTGGCAGCAAACATGTACCCCAGATAAACTCACAGAGGTTTGTATGTGACAGAGACAAGGCTGCTTCTACTCTACACTATAAAATCTTTGAAGATAGTAGGTTTAGTCTTGATGGGCATATGATGAAAATATTTCTATTGCCTAGATTTTAATTCTGGATAATTTATAAGAAAAATAAAGATCGTACAGAATACATATCTGCTTCAAGAGTGCTGGAAGATCAGAAGGTAGAAAGAAAATTAAAATTGCCTTGTAGAATGAGCCCAGGGAGGCTGAATCTGGAGCTTCTGTGATTGGGTCATAGACATACACCAAGGCCATGGTACAACTGACCCCACCACTAGACATGGCTTCTGTATTGCTCTTTCTGTTGCCCCTAAACTTGATCTTATGGCAAACTATTCTCAGTGTCAGAGAAAATTAGTTTGAATCCTCATTTGCTAGCATCTCTGAGTATTTATTCAAAGACTGAAGTGGACACTTTTGATTGGTGGAGCCAGGTCACGTGGCATGCACTGCCAATGGGACGGACTAGAAGGTTGGCTCAGAGCATATCTTGCTTCTATGATGATGAATATTTGAGTACCTCCCACCAAAACTCATGGGTGGATAATTATAGCCTGGGAATGAAGCGCAGACACTGAGTAGCCAGGACAACTAACTTGCTGTACCTGAAGGCCGGAGCAGCAATCTTCTCTCACTCGCCGCACAATTTAGTTCTTGCTCCATATGGTGGAAGACTCTCCTTACCCTTAGTCCTGTGGATCTACAATCATCAGTGCATATGGCAGGGCTCTGGGGTTCACTGGAGTGTCCTGTGGATGGTGAGTGGTGTCAGAAGAGCCCCTGAGTCATGCTTGGCTGGAATTTAGAAAGACAAAAAAAAAAAATAATAAGTTCTGGAAAAACGCGTGTTGGTGAATCAGTATTCTGAGGGCTGAGGCTAAAGAACACCATCTTCGGAGAAGCTGCATTTTGAATAAGAATGAGAGTCCTAGAAACACGTTCATGGTAAATGCTGACAATATGTGTCTCTTCTAGATTGGGCCCTCTTGTTTGTTTGCTATCCCCACCACCACCACCCCCAGAACTCATCTTCCAGAGGTTTCTACTATCAAAGAAAAGGCGAAATATCTGTGCTGGAGGAAAATGATAAACCTTGCCTGTTGAGCCATCTGTTCTTTCTTGGCTCAGCAGCCATTGTTCCATGCTTCCATTACTAAACCACAGAGTTCCTCTGGGAACGACCCAGCCCTGCGGGATGGAGGGACATTAGTCCTGAGTCTAGATTTAGGTCATACTACTTGCATGTGCTGACTAATACAGGGGAAGGTATATGACACAGATCCCCCGGCATCCCAGGGAGAGGAGTCTATGTCTCCTTTGAACATTTACAAAAGAAATGCCTCTCTCCCCCAGAAATTACTGGTTAATAAGTCAGACCTGGGTCTCCTGCTGAGCATTTTGCCTTACTATAGAGATCAAAATCAATAGAAAAATTTAAACAGATAATTTTTGAAAAATTAAAAATGACATATACCATTGTGTGTGTTGTAGGGCGGGGGGTTGCAAGCATGTATGTGTTAGTGTGAAGTGGAGGAAACCCCAGTTTTTCCTGTGGTGCTGACCACCAAGTTTTTTTTTTTTTTGTTTTTTTTTTTTTTTTTGGTTTTTTCGAGACAGGGTTTCTCTGCGGTTTTGGAGCCTGTCCTGGAACTAGCTCTTGTAGACCAGGATGGTCTCGAACTCACAGAGATCCTCCTGCCTCTGCCTCCCAAGTGCTGGGATTAAAGGCGTGCGCCACCACCGCCTGGCCACCACCAAGTTTTTTGAGACAGGATCTCTCTCTCAAACTGGGATCTGGAGCTCGGCAGTTAGGAGGTTAAATGGAGCCTCAGGGATCTGTCTGTCTCTGTCCCCTGAGCTCTGAGATTACAAACCCAACACATGTCCCTACTCTAAGCTTTACTGTGGGTGCTGGGCAATCAACACAGATCTCCACAATTTGCTGCCAGGCACTTCACTGTCTACGCTGTCTCCCCAGCCTGCAGCATCTGTTAAACACTCCAAGGAAGCCACATCCAGTAACCCAGAGTCTTTCACTATTGGAGCTTATACTTTTTAAAGTATTTTAGATGCTATCTCAGAGAGAGATAATGATGGGATTGCCATTGAGTGCAACAAAAAAACCCGCTCCCCATCTGGGCTGCTAACTATTTTAAGTTCTATTTAGTGTCTGGTGGTAATGCTTTTCATCATAAGTGCTTGGTAATTTCTAAGTTTGTGAGGCTTAAATAATTATGTAATTACTTCGTACAGCCACAGAGCACCACTTGAGCTGGACAACACAGTAAGCTCTTCATTATAAATTAGATTATGCTTAGCACATAATTTATAGTTTATATGACAAGAATAGCCATATCATGCAACTATTCCATAATAGCATAGCAATTACTCCTGTGTTGTGGGAACTGCCTGTGGAATGGATATTTCGTTCGTAATTACAGAGATGATAGCATCAAATCGGACAACTTCCCCACGATAACATTTTTAAGTATAAATTCAACTGCAGTTGAGTTGCTCCCTCTTAATCATTCTATCAGAGCAAGGAAACAAACAGAATAAAATATCTTCCTGTCACTTCGACATTAGATGCTATTTAGCAAGTAAATTTTTCGAGAATGGAAGCTTGGGAGCACATCATGTGCAATGAGATCAAAGTCTTCATTTACGTTCTGGCAGCAAATAGGCCTTGGTTGCTCACAACAGCTCAGGATCAAGGGACAGTGCAGGGAAGTGATATTTGGTTATAACATAAACCCAGTTGCCCCAATCCCCCGAAAGACGTGGTGTGAGTGACAGACTTCCATATGGCCGGGGAGGAGTCTGAAGACAAGAAGGCTGTGGACTTGGAGGTCTGACTTCAGCTCACTCTGGCACTGCCTGGCTAGGTGAGCATATCAACTGAGTGATCCCTGTCTCGGAGAATGGTCTTTGTCTCAAGATTTAATGAAATCACACAAGATTTGCTGCAAAAAGCAAATACATTAGGGAGGCTCATGGCAAGTGCTGAATAAACAGCCGGTCTTACAACCGCAGAGGGAAGGGACCTCTGTTTTCTTCTGTCCCATTTCATTGGAAATAATATACACTTGCTTCACATAAACTTTCATAATGAAAGAAAATGACACAGAGCCTACCTACTAAGTGTGAAGACTTTCTGATGAACTCCATTTCGCTTTCCATCTCTTCCTTCCTCCCCCTTTCTTTTTCCTCTTCTCCCCTTTCCCTTCTTTCTTTTAGTACAATCTGACTTCCCCCCAAAGCTTTCATGTATTTCTTTTTCCCCTGCAAATGTAGTGCTCAAAGGCTTCTGAGTTTCACATCATCAGTGAGGAACATTTTCTTAGTCAAACAAGCAAAAGAATAAAAGAGGTAGGGAATGCAAATACATCTGGTTATGGTATGTGATACAACCCCCTGGCCAGATTCTAGAAAGCAAAGATCTGAAACTTGTGGGAAAAAAATTAAGGTTACATTTTAAGGGCTTGGAATTCTTTTTGTTGCAGTTATTTCATCTTAAATAGGTAGCTTCGTTTAGTGATGATCTTGAAGTTGTCAGCGCTACTGTTACTTAAGTTAAATTCGCTTAAAATGAAATGATGGGCGCACAACACACACATCTCTCCTGGATAGAACTGACTTGGAAGGAGGATTTTTCAAGACAGAAAAGACTTCCATAGGGCCTCGAACTTTTGCTTTCTGTAAATGTCTGTATGGTCCTCCCAGGTATTTATAGCTGAAGATAGCAGTGAGCTGCGTGAGCTCCTTAGAGGTAAATAAGAGACACACAGCCCTTAGAGGGTTCTTTAAGGATTAAAGACAAGAGAAGCATCTTCTTAAGGTGATCTGTGCTAAACATGCTGAGCCCTGGCAGTTCTTACCTCAGGCTAGTCCTTCTATCAACTTCATACATGGATGGATCAGATTCAACTTTGCTCTAGATTCTCAATTATTTTTGCTTTGTTTTCAAATGTTTTTGCTTTTTCCAAACTTTCTTACCTATCATATTCTTGTATTAGTTTTCTAAGACTGCTATTACAATGTGCCATAAGCTAAGTTGCCCAAACACAACACATACAAACATGTTTGTGTGTGTGTGTGTGTGCATATTGTCCCACATTTCCATAGACTAGGAGTCCCAAATCAAAGTGTTGGCAGCGTTGGCTCCTGAGAGCTAGTCCTTTCCTCTGCTTGGCTTTTATGTGTCTACTTTCATTATTTATGCCACAATCTCCCATGTGCTTGCTTTATGCAAATGTTTCTGTCCTGTAAAATTCATGGCAATGTCCTGGTGCCAATGTCATAGTCTCTAGGATGGGGTTTTGAGGAGGTGATCAGAATTAGATGAAACCAGAATAACAAGGCTCTGAGCTGGTGATATTGGTGGTCATCTAAGAAGACATCCTGAAGAACTTGTCATTTCCATCCAACATGTGCACAGAGTTTATGTGCGCACAAAAGATGGTGACCATGTATAATCCAAGAGAAGCTGTCTCATAATCAAACTGGCATCTTTATTTTGGGCTTTCCAACTTTTAGAATTGCGAGAAATGCTTTTTGTTATTTAAGCCGACACTCTACGGTATTTTGTTAAAACAGACTGAGATGGTGCCTACTTCTAAACTTCCCTTTCTATAAAGGTTACATTCTTACTGGATTTGACTCACTCTAGTGATGCCCGTAAAGCTTGATTACAGCTGTAAAGTTAGTTACATTGTGTGATATTACAGACTAGGATTTCAATGCACAAATGGGGGAATTTAATTCATAATCATTTCCTTTCTTTCTAAGATATAAAAGTATATTCATGACACAAATCGCCTACCAACCAATCCTCTCCTCTAGCAGCTTAACTGAAGTATAAATTCAATAGTCTGCACACTTTCAAATGCAATATACACTTTGATAAGTGTCAAGGTGTCCCCATACGTCCAACCGCCGCCCCGGTCAGGGTGTGGGATGATTTGTGTTTTCCATTTGGTCTCTACTCTCCTGTACCTCGCTTTCTGTCCTCTTTTAGAGCATTTTATTTCTTCTCCTCTCATTTACTTACTAACTATAGTTTTGTTCTTTTGTTAACTTAGTAACTTATTTAATTAGACATCATTTTACAGACAGGACAAATCTTTACAATAGTGAACTTCTGTTTCTCCCAAACTGTACTGTGTGATATTTTTGTCACGCTTTATTTTTAGAGACTATAAAGTTATTATGCTGAATTATTTTAATAAAAATTTAAACCAGGTTAAATAAGATTAATAGAATATGAAATACCTACCTATGTGGCTGTCACCTCAGTGTTCTTCCTTCTCTTCTGTGACTCCTGGCTGTTCCTGGCCCTAAAGTATGGCTTTCACTGTGTCTTTCACTACAAGTCTTTCAGCTTCTTAGGTCTGAAAGAATAGCTGTTTTCTTTTTTGGAACATGCTTTTATTGAACCTAAATTCAGACTGACAGTTTGGTCTATCCCCTTCCCACCTGGTCCTCAGCTGGATTAGCCAGCTTCCGTTCAACCTGAGGCATCCGCTAGGTTCTGCTGACTCTATCTGGTCAGTATCTTATGTTTCCTATTACTCAAATCAGTCTCCATTCTTGCCTATGCCCAGAGTTTTAACACTCAGCATTTTATATGTTTTGTCCTGTTTTATTGTTGTTTCAGAAAAGAAGGCAAATTCAGTCTTTGTTACTCTAGTTTGGTTGGAAACAGAAATCTCTTCCTTCTCATCCTCTTTCTCCTTCTCCCTGTCACCACCACTACCACCACCAAAGCATGGAATAAAGTAGAAAGGCCTTTGGGAATTATTACCTGTGAACAGCTGTCCGTTACTGGCTGGCAACCAGATAGTGCCATTCTTTGTCAGGAGTCCACTCTTCTGGACTCTGAGGACACTACTGACCAATGTGAGCTGGCTCACATTCCTCCTTGCTATTGTCCTTCCAGTGCTAAACCTCAATGGAGACACTTCCCACTCCCTCTCTCCACATTCTTGTCTCCTTGCAGTTCCTCCTTCCAGTTTCCAAACTGAGGCTTCACACTTCTGAGTTAGTCTTCAGGGCAGGAACTGGAGCATCCATGACTGGGAACAGAAATACCATCTTCAGTAGGAGCTTTTCTTTCTGGCTTCAACCTCATTACGTAGCCAGGGATGACACGAGCTCTGATCCTCCCCAATGGTGGAACTACAGGCATGGCACCTCATCTAGCTTTGGACTGAGCTCTCTAGAGATTTTCTGGCAGTTTTTGACTCCTACCAATGCACTTGTTGCTGCTGAATGGCCAGTGTTGTCGCTTGTATTTTATAGATCTGTTATTATCTCTCAGTTCATAGATGACAGAGGTTTACAGGTGTTTCTCCCCTTTACCAAGTGCTAGAGGGACGCGAATGCAGAAAACAACACCAAAGTGAACCAATGCATCACAGATTTGGAAACATTTCTACATTATTAGGTACAAACCTCATTTTGCATACTTAAATATGCAGAAAGCAAAAAAAATTTAAAGATTTATATTGTGAAATCAAATCTGTCAGGATGGATGAAGCTCAGATAGGATCATCAGAGGGTTCTTCATGGTTTCCCCCTAACTTGTAGCCACTTAAGGGTGCTTATGGTTTAGAAAGGTCCATAAAGCTGCTTGTCTTGTGTCCATGAACTCAGTCTAGCCTACTGGCTTTACTCACTTCTGATACTCATGCTTCAGGCTACAGCTACTGTGCCTTCCCAGGTTCAGCAGTGTTTGATGCTGATCTTAGGAAGATGGAAATTGTTGTTTGGTTCTTTGTCACATTGGGTGTTAGCTCTTTCTTCTCCATCTCTGGCCATTTCCAAGAAGTGAAGCACAGATCCCTGTGCTCCAGGATTCCCAGGATGATGTGGGAAGTCTTTCTGTATATGTGTTGTTTTTATTGGTTAATGAATAAATCTGTTTCGGCCAGTGGCTTAGCAGAATAGTGCAAGGTGGGAATTCTAAGCAGATAGAGCATGGAAGAAGGCAGAGTCAGGGAGAAGCCATGTAGCAGCCACAGGAGACAGACACCTCCATGGGAGTGCGCTGAAACTTTGCTAGTGGGCCACGACCTCGTGGTGATGCACAGATTAATGGAGATGGGTTAGTTTAGGATACAAGAGCTAACTAGAAAATACACTAGAGTCACTGGCCAAGCAGTGAGTTGATTAATATGGCTTCTGTGTGGTTGTTTTTTTTTCTTCGAATCTGAGTGGCTGGGAATGAATGAGTAGCATCCCCCAACACTGGGATTTCTGCAGGGTTTCTCCTTAGAGAAAGAATCAAACCACATGTGCTATGGAGCAGTGTTTCCCCTCGTTCTCTCTCTCCATTGCTCTTCTCTCCTACTAGGTCATACTTTCTGTGTTTGTCTGTCTGTATATGCATGTGCATATAAACATCACTCAATGTTTTCTCCTAAATCATTGATCTCATGTCTCCTTTTGCTTTCTCTAAAATTCTAAGCAAGTGAAAGATATGAGGCAAAATGTCGCCTTTGTCTGACTGTCTAAAATAACAAGGAAGATGAGCTTATGAGCCTTAAGTGAAGAAAGTCCAAAGGCAAAGTATAATATGAGAAAAGTTAGCATCTAAAAGTGCCATTCTAATGCCTTACTTTCTTTATCACTTTTCTTTCCACCTCTCAGACTCATTAGTCATATGATCCTAGGAAAGTTAGTCTGTTTCCTGTGCCTTCATCTCCACATCTGAAAAATGGGAATAGTAACACCACACACACACACACATACACACACTACTTGGGACATTATCTGGTACTTAGTACTAATTAACTGTCAGCGATTAGTGTAATTATGACTAGTCATATAATAATTAAGTGACTAAAATCGTGAGAGCACAATTTTTCTTCTACACACATTGGCGAAACGTATAATTTGAGGTCTAGAGGAGATACGAGACATCTCCCAGCCCCGGCTCATCATTGGCCAGACACAGAAAAAGGCAGCCGAGTGGTTTGCTGTGGTGGACTCTTTCCTCGGGATCCTATTTCTATTCGCCCGGAGGGTAATGAGAGACCAAAGAAACAATTCCACCCAAGTCTAGCTTGGAAAGCCAATGAGCTTAAATGGGGTTATTTATGGGCAGACAAGTGAGGGGTTACTTACGGGCATGTGGGTGTACAGGAGCACAAACAAGTGAAGGGCATCTGTGCCACCAAAGAAGAGCCCCTCCCCCCCATGCTATTAACAGCATATGCATCCTTGGGTTGGGATATTCATGCACTTCGTCAGCTCTTCCCTCTTCTGCAAAGGAATCTTAGTGGGCCCAAATGTGAGTGTCTGCTGTGTGTAACCACCATCTGCATTCAAGATAGTCGCCGCCACGCCATGCCCTGAGGACTAAGCTCCACAATATTTGCCCAAGAAGAACTGGCTATGGAGCAAGACCAGTCCCCTTGATTCTTGATGAAGATATTCCCATGAGAGAGGGCCGCTTCAACTTTACCCACAACGCCCGCCCCCACATTGCCGCATAACCGGTCCTGGACACTGCTTTTGCTCTTAGCAGGGACCGATAGTGGGCTCTTTGATAAGATGCTGCTCCCATCAAAGCAGCAGTGAGTGAGGACAGGCATTTTCCAGGATGAGTCTCTAATGGGTTAAGCCTCACGTGAGGGAAGTGTCCCAGGCAATGCTTTTACTGCGACACCCGGAGTATGGCGCTTTCTCCCTCTGGTTCTCAACTTCTCTGGAAGTCAGTGGGGTTGGTTAAGGACTGGTTGTCCAATGGTGTTACAGAACAGATTCCCTGAGTCGAGTATCTTTGGGTTGGAGCCCAGGGGTCTATAATGTCACCCAATGCCCTAAATGATACTTAAGGTTTGGGAATGAGTAATCCTGGGGGACTCTGTTGTAACTTGAATGTGGAATGTCCCCTATAAGCTCATGTGAGTGCACTTGCCCACCGTCGGTGTACAATTTGGGAAAGTTACATAACATTTATGGAGCAGAGGAAGCGCATTGCGGTGGGCGGGCCTTGAGGCTTCACAGCCAGGCCCCACTTACAGTTTTCTCTGAGTTTTGAGACTGCTCATGCAACGTGACAGATCCATCTCATGCTCCCGCTGCCATGCCTTTCCTGCCACAGTGCTGTAATTGAACACAAAAATGAGCCTTTTCTCCCCTCGGTCGCTTTTTTTCCCAGCACATTTTCTCACAGCTGCAGATGGGAAACTAATACAGCATCTAAGCTTTCTTGCAGTTCTGACACGCTTTGATTCTAAATTAAAGTCCCAGACCTGGCAACTTTGCCCACAGTGACCTTCAAATATTTCTGGGGTTCATCTTTAATCCTATTTTTCGTCAAAAAAAGTGCATATAAACTGGGCCGTGATGGTGCATGCCTTTAATCCCAGCACTCGGGAGGCAGAGGAAGGTGGATCTCTGTGAGTTCGAGGCCAGCCTGGTCTACAAGAGCTAGTTCCAGAACGGGCAACAAAGCTACAGAGAGAAACCCTGTCTCAGAAAACCAATAAATAAATAATAAAAAAGAAAGAAGAAAGAATGTGCATACAATTTAACACACAAGAAGTCTTGACACTTGTATGCTTTCTATAATACAAAATTAGAAAGGATTTTTGATTTGTGGTTGAAAGTTTGGTACTAAAGTCTTTAGATTTGTCACTGTAAATATTCAATCAGCTGAATTTTAGAGTTTGATAACTTTATAAAATATGGTCCTTGTTCTAAGAATAATCATTTATATTCTTTGTCGTAGCAACAGAGAAAAAGTCTAAGGTCACCAGCACCACTCTTAATTGACATCAGTTAAGCATATAGTTTCTCCAGGGAGGAAGAATAGCTTGGCCTATTTACTATCTGTGATGTTTAAGGGTAAATTCTAGACTCAATCTTCTTGGCTAGAAATCAGCAGTAATTCCCACAGGTCTCTTCCTTCTCTTCCTGGCAAGTGCAGTACTGCATGCATGGTAGGAGGACACAGTGAGTGCGCATGAACCCATTCCCTCAAGGCCAGTGAGTGCACATGAACCCATTCCCTCAAGGCCAGTGAGTGCACATGAACCCATCCCCTCAAGGCCAGTGAGTGCGCATGAACCCATTCCCTCAAGGCCAGTGAGTGCGCATGAACCCATTCCCTCAAGGCCAGTGAGTGCGCACGAACCCATTCCCTCAAGGCCAGACGTGGCAGCTGGTCCCCACCCTCAGCCATCCTGACAGCTGTTGAGCACTGTCTTTGTATGTGGGAATGTAAACTGAGATTTATAATTTTGTCATTTTATTTTAAAGACTTAAAAAGAGCAAACAATATGGATGAAAAGTAGACAACACAAGCAGCCATCTTTGCTGTGGGCTCCAGAATTCTTTGCCAAAGGGCTCAGATGAGCTTTTTCTTTCCACTTGGTTAATTACTTTAAATTGGTTGTTCAGCACCCAGAACTACTAATTACTCTAAAATACCCAATTTTCCTTTCTCACTCTCAATTCTATGATCCTCTAATTAATGAATCTCTTAACTGCTTTGTGCATTGAATTACTGAGAAGTTTAGCATGATACTGGGTGCGTTAGATAATTGGGTCTTTCTAACATGGAAACACTTGATTTCTAGAAAATTCACTGTGGTGTGTGTGGCTCAGCATTCAAAGTGCACATCAGTGTACCACATAATGTCCCCTAACCATCTTGTCTCTTTTGACATCAGCAATTCCCCATCTCGTTTCCACTTTGGGGCTACTTGTAGAGAGGATGCTCCTGAAGCAGATTCCCCATGGCAACTGAATTTAGCAGCTTACTAAGTGAATGCTTTCCCTTTGAAGAGTAGATTCTGAGACAGTCTACCTCACCTTGTGTGTCCTTGTGTTTACCATTGTAGCACTAGACCTCACAGTGATTCACTGTTTGGGGACTGCGTAGCTTGTGAGAACTCTAAAGTGCTGTTGGGGACAAGAAGAACAAGCTGTCATGGCACCCATGAAATGCATTGAAACACTTGGAAGGAAGAATTGGAGAGATATAAGGAAATTGTGTCTTTGACATCTTTTAGGGTGGTTTTTTGCCTGCATATGTTTGCACTTGGAGTCTGTCAGTTCTTTGCAATTGCCAAGGCTCTTTTAAAGAGTTTGGAAATGGTGGTATAGATAAATACCCTCTCATTCCACAACTGATATTGTACTAGAAACAACAACATGCAAAGGGGAATTTAATTTCATTGTGAGATAAAATGTTGAAAAACATATTTTTGTCAATGTGTTTTCAGTTCTGTCACAGTTTTTGTGGATACTTCTCTTGGGTCAACCTCAGGCTGTGTGGAGATTGAAAATTGTGATTGCTTTTAAAGGCCGAGCATGGTAGTATTCAATATAATCCTATATTATAAGGGTGGGGTGGGGAACAGGATGGAGACAGATGGATCCCAAAAACTCACTGGCCAGCCTGACTCTAGGTTCAGTGAGAAATCCAGTTCTAAAGGGAGGTGCTGTGATACAGAGATATCGGCTGATATCTGATCCACTGATGGCTGCCTGGCATCATCCAGGATGGTTTTCTGGGATGGTCTCCATTTGCTGTCATAAGAAGCTCCTTTGGAGAGGCATGGTGGCTACACATCTCTACAGATACTTGGGGAAGGAGAATTTGCCTTTCTCAGGGATGAGCCCCCTTCTGGCTGTCTAATGGAGAGGGGTCAGCCAGAAAGCACCTATACATAAACAGCAAAAGTGGATCCAACAGATTGTATTTAAATGTTTGTACATACACACGTGTATGTATACATGGCAATAACAAAGAAAAAAAAAACTAGCAAGTTGGGGTCATGGGAAGGGTTGGAGGAAGGGTACCTTGGGGGAATAAAGGGAGGAAAGAGGGATGATACAATTCTAATTCAATTAAAAATATTTTTAAAAGCCAAAACACAAAACAAAACAAAAAAGTGAGGTAGAGACAAAAGGAAGAATACCTCTGGTTTGACATAGGCAAAAACACCGCTCCACACACACCTACACCACAAACACCTACACCACACACACACACACACAGAGAGAGAGAGAGAGAGAGAGAGAGAGAGAGAGAGAGATCACATAGATTTCTATAAAGTGTTGCAACTGAAGATTTTTTTTAAAACTATGAACTTCACCCCTTCAAACCTTGTCGAAGAGTAGTGGCTTTGTGCTGGTCTTATCTTCTGGTCCTTTCTAGAACTTAAGAGGCATTACGAAAACTTGTACCCTACCCATTTATTGCCCACACAGTATCATTTTCACAGTCTTATTCTCTAATAATTTTTCAACTGAATAAACTTTTCTCCAAATATTTTAACTCAGTTTCAGATTATCTTAGGTCATCTTCTGCTGTTAGCATCACCTGTGTTTGAGGAAACAAATCCAATTATTATAAAATATTATGTATAGTATATCCCTTTTGATTATGATGGTTAGTTTTAATTTTCAACTTGACACAATATAAAAATCACCTGGTAGGAGAGTCTCAGTGAGGGGTTGCTGGATTAGCTTAGCCTGTGGGCATGCATTTGGGGGAACGAAACTGCTGGATTGTATTGTATGTGTACATGTAGCTTTATCATACCCTGTCAAACGGTTCTGGTAGCGTGCCTGTACTGTTTACATTCTCACCTGCACTGTGCAAGAGACTGACTAACTGCAGCTCTGCATCCAAATGAAAGCCCCATCTCAATGGTATCCAACCTCATAGTTATAAAGATGCAAGTCAAGTACTTTCATTTATATTTAACCAGTGGCTAATAAATTATATTGATTTTTTTCTTTTGTAAGTAGTATTTTCAATTGGCACATCACTACATATGTATGGGTCATGACGTTACTTCAATACATGTATAGACTGTGTATTGATCATCACCTTAAGATAACTGTTATATTCATTCCCTTGGTCATTTATCATATCTTTTCTTTGGTGGCATTCAAAATACCTTTGGAAGTAAACAGGGAATTGTTATCCACTACAGTTATCTCTTCTGCTGAGTATGTAACCTTTGCTGGTGCCATTGGGATTTGAACTCAGTCACAGTTCTTCAGGACAGCTTTATACGGCTTCAATGTCCAAATTGTGGTCTTCTCTGACCCGTGTTAAGAATTCATACCTGCCCTAGTTAGCGCCAGCTGTCAGCTTGGCATAGCCTAGAGTCACGTGAGCAGGGTGAGTGCCCAGATCAGATTTGGCTTTGTCTACTGGGGATTGTCTTGACTGTCAGTTGATGTAGCAGGGCTCAGCCTACCGTGGGCGGCACCATTCCCTGTTGGTGGTTCTGACCTGTGCAAGAAAGCTAGCTAACATGACTCTGTGACAAGTCAGCAGCCAATATTCCTCCATTGTTTCTGCATCGGGCTCCTGCCCTGAGTTCCTTCAACAACAGACTGGAATTTGTAAGCGAAAATAAACCATTTCTTCCTCATAGGTTGCTTACTCAGTGTGCCTTGTCACAGCAACAAAAAAGAAACCAGATCACCTAAACAGATACCTTCTACTTTCAACTTCCTAAAAGCTCACGCAAGCCATAGTTACTTCCAAAGACTTCAAAATATGAAAAAATTAACTGGGCCATTTCTACACTTGACCTGCCAGCGGTTATTGACCTTGGGTTGAATTTTACTTTCTTTAAAGTGGTACTCTTACTATTTGTCCAGATTGGCTTTGAAGTTCTGGGCTCAGGCACTCTATCTACCTTAGCCAGAGCTGCTGGAACTGTTGGTGCCTGTCTCAGTAAGGGTGTAGCAAGCACACTTTAAGTGTGACTAATACTGTCAAGTTATTAACCTATTTGAATTCACTGCAAATGAATCACCAGCACTAACACTTGGTTGTGACCCTTGCCTTACATGAGAGGTGACTTGTCCATGTCAAGATATGCCAGTTTCCGTGAATTCAGAACAGAGCACAGAATCCTGTATTTCTAGTAGAAAAGCAATCTGCTCTGAGAGACTTCAAGCTTTACTGGTTGAACATAAATGTGAAGGTCTTCAGTTAAATTTAGGTTTCTGTACTAAGCTAGTTTTTCTTAAGTTGGAACAAGTACTTAAATGGAGATGACTTATTTGAAAATGTAAAATGCAGTATGAGAATGGGCAGTGATGAAAGGAAAAACAGAGAATTCATATCCAAAGATGTGCTATTGAGCAGGTCAGCACAGGTCTTGACTCCTGAACTTCTCTTGGGAGTATGAGTTCTCTACAAATTAATGACTTTTCTAGAGCCGACTGGCCAATCTGGCATCTCAACTTGATTTGTTTAGAAATAAGTTTATATGGTACTCAACTTTGTATGGAAAAGCAAAAATCCCAGGATTGCCAAAGCAATCCTGTACAATAAAAGAACTTCTGGAGGAATCACAATCCCTGACTTCAAACTCTACTACAGAGCTACAGTACTGAAAACAGCCTGGTACTGGCATAAGAACAGACAAGAGGAACAATGGAAACGAATAGAAGACCCGGATATCAATCCACACATCTTTGAACACCTGATTTTTGACAAACAAGCAAAAAATATCAAATGGAAAAAAGAAAGCATATTTAACAAATAGTGCTGGCATAACTGGATATCAACATGTAGAAGAATGAAAATAGACCCATATCTATCACCATGCACAAAACTCAGGTCCAAATGCATCAAAGAGCCATTTGCCATTGAACCTTATAGAAGAGAAAATGGGAAGTACACTTGAACACATTGGTACAGCAGACTACTTCCTAAATATAACCACAGTAGCACAGACATTGAGAGAAACAATTAATAAATGGGACTTCTTGAAACTGAAAACCTTCTGTAAAGCAAAGAACACGGTCAATAAGACAAAACAACAGTCTACAGAATGGGAAAAGATCTTCACTAACCCCACATCAGAGTTCTGATCTTCAAAATATAAAAAGAGCTCAAGAAATTGGTCATCAAAACAACTCTGAGATTCTATCTTACACCTGAAAGAATGGCCAAGATCAAAAACACTGATGACAACTTATGCTGGAGAGGTTGTGGGGAAAAGAAACACTTCTGCATTGCTGGTGGGAATGCAAGCTGCTATAGCCCCTTTGGATGTCAGTGTGGTGATTTCCCAGAAAAATTAGGAAACAACCTTCCTCAAGACCCAGAAATACCACTTTTGGGTATATATCCAAAGGATGCTCA
This sequence comes from Chionomys nivalis, assembly GCF_950005125.1. NCBI lineage: Eukaryota > Metazoa > Chordata > Mammalia > Rodentia > Cricetidae > Chionomys > Chionomys nivalis. Next base: position 66,220,958 of record NC_080097.1, on the reverse strand, counting down.
ATTGTGCCAAAAGGACATGTGCTCAACTATGTTCAGAGCAGCATTGTTTTTCATAGCCAGAACCTGGAAACAACCTAAATGCCCTTTGACTGAAGAATGGATATGAAAAATGTGGTACATTTACACAATGGAGTACTACACAGTAGAAAAAATAATGACATCTTGAATTTTGCAGGCAAATAGATAGAGCTAGAAAACATCATTGAATACATTTAATTTAATAAATAATTTAAATTTAAATAATAATTAAAATTTATCTTTAACTAAAATTTAATTAATTTTAATTTTAAAATTAAATAAATAATCTAATGTAATGAATAAGTTAATTTATTTAACATATATGTATTCATAACATCATATCATTGACATTGCCACAGATATCGGAAAGTCAGAGACACAAAGGGAATTTTTTCTCAACTTTCGGCAATAGAAGAATCTCTAGGTTTGCCACAAACAGAAGTTTACTTTTTAATTCTACACACCAGAAGTGGCATATCACCTAAGGGTTCCTTCACTGTAACAACAGTGTTTGACTCTCCCCATCAAGACCCTTAAGATACATAAAGATTTGCTGGGAATCTGTAGTTTAACACTAAAGGCCTTAAAAACTTTAGGCCTCTTTAACCAAACTTCTGTTGTTAGTAACACCTACGATGACAGCACTGCCTTTGGTCCAGGGTTTTCTCGGCTCTCCTGTCAAAGTTCTCTGAGGAAGCATGGCAGGGCCAGAGGTGGGCTCTGTGGAGGGAAGCTGACCACTCATTTCCTCTCCCTGATGCCTTGGCTTGCTTCCTCATACAACCCAGTACCAATGGCCCAGGAGTGGGCTGGACCCTCCTATGTAAATCAATCAAGAAAATGCCCTACAGCCGTCTGCAGGACTAACTGGTGGAGGCAGTTCCTTCATGCTCCTTCTTCCCAGATAGCTTTAGTTCTCGTCCAGCTGACAAAAGCAACAACAGACAGCCAGAACAGTGCAACTGTGGAGCTCATTTGGAAAGAAAAACTTCAGCATTGCCTGGCAAGGTAATAGCCGGAGACACATGTTCAGAAGAACACTGCCAACCAAGGAAGTCCTCTAACCCAGAAACAAACTCACACACGTACGGGCACCTGATTTCAAAAATGATGTAAAAAATGTACTCTGAAGAAAAGCCTTGATCCTCAACAAATGGTCCTGAGAAATCCGGACAGTCACACGGGGCTGAATGAAAGTAGATTCCTAGGTCTCACCCTGTGGGAGAATCTAATCCAAATGAACCAGAGACCTCAGCAGAAGAGGTGAAACTCTGCAACTGCTGGGTGAAGACAAAAGGAAAAGCTTCAAGACATAGACATAATAAAATTAGACTCCAGAGCAAAGGGGAGCATTGCCGGAATCAAAAGGCAACCTACAGAATGGGGAAAAATCACAGTCAACCATTGGTGTGACAAGGGGTTAAGATTTCACATAGATAAAGAGCACTAAACAATCACTTATTCTCAGTTCTTTGACCAGTCATGAATCCCTGTCTAAACCATCACCCACTGCTAAAAGCAATTTAACTAAGGTTGAGAGCAGCACCAGTGTATGGGACCAAACATAACCATTTAAGAGCATACCCATTTAGCAAAATAACTTTGGAAGATATGTCCCCATGACCTGTGACTTCTCCATCCACGGACAACTGACCATATCCAGTACCAGACTGCGGCGAACTCCCTGACCAGCAGGAAAAGACGACCACCAGACGAGGATTCTTCCCAAATCACGCTTTATTGGAGCCTCTTGATTGAAGGGAGAGTGGAAGCGAGGGGGTTGCTTATATAGGGGGTAAGGGAACGAGTCATGCCTGGATTGGCCGATGCACGCCTGCCGATGCTTCTGGCCACGGGATTGGCCCTAAGCACATCATCGTCACTGCACATGCAAGAGGCACGGTTCCACTGCATTGCCTAATATGGAGCTGTCCACCAAGCGAGGCCGGGGCCAAGCGCCATCTTGTAATGGCGGCCACTCGAATCGGCTCCCAGCACCAGACATCAATTTCCCTTGGAGTAGGCCTCAATAGATTGGTTGCCCCTCACACGAAGATGCTAACATCAAGTCTTTTATGTGTTTAACTTGGAGAGAGAGAGCCTATTGGGGCAGAGGTGTTCAGCCAGGAAGTATGGTGAGCACTGGGCAAATGAATTGGCATTGATCAAACAAAATGCAGGGTGTTTAAAAAAGCTAGATGGATACCTATGATCTTACAACCTGAGTAAAGACTGCAATAATAGGAGAGAGTAGAGCACATGTGATGTGAATTAACAGGGAATTGCTAAGGATTAGAGGTATTAGAGATAGGAGAAAGAGAAAAAAGGCAAGTTAACCGAAAGCAATCATGTATAAAAAAGCATTATGGAAATCCATCAGTTTGTAAGCTAATTAAAAATAATTTAAAAGTAGGCATTTGAACAGAAGTGCCCAGCATGGGTGGAAAATTCTGCTCCCAGAAAATGTGGATTATTAAATGAAAATTTCAATGCCAAGCACAAGTTCCTTTGATATGCGTTATTGGTCAGGGAATCCCCAGAGGCACCTAAGAAAATATAACTTATTGCTGTTGCCCTTAGTTGCCAAATAAAGCTGCACAGTAAGACTCTGTTGCTGATACATGTTCTTTAATTGCGGGACATACAGAAATCCATCTGAAATGGGACAGAAAATGCTCTCCATGCTGGCTGGCTGTCAGAGCGCTGAAGGAAGGCATTATGCAGGCTACTAGGGGAGAAAACACAGCCCTGGTCTTCCCTAGCACTCAACCCTACAAGCTGATCTGCCTGGTGAAATAGTACCATAGCTGTTAGGAGGGGAAACTGCTTTCTGACTGGGTTTGAGGCACAGGATGGAATACCTGGTACTGTATTTCTGATCAAAACCTCACAGCTGGAGAGGTCATAGTCCCCTGCTGTGGGGGTAGCTGTTGCTTTACTAAATGGTTGCCATAGGGTCTCTATTGCTATGAAGAGACACCATGACCACGATGACTCTTACAAAAGGAAACTTTTTCATTGTGGGGGAGAGCTTGCATTTTCAGAAGTTTAGTTCATTATCTTCATGGTGGGACATGGTGGTATGCAGGCAGACATGGTGCTGGAGAAGAACCTGAGATTCCGGCATCTTGATCCCAAGGCTACAGGAAGTGAACTGAGACACTGGACGTGGCTTGAGCATATATGAGATGTCAAAGCTCACCTCCACAGTGATATACTCCCTCCAACAAGGCCATACCTACTCCAACGAAGCCACACTTCCTAATAGTGCCACTCCCTATGCGCTTATGGGGGCAATTCAAACTGTCAGACTATCATATTCAAACTATCACAATGATCAATGCTGTCAAACTACCATATAAATATTTATGTTTACACCAGTAGATTTGTGTTGCTCTCAAGCCTGGCCAGAGAAACCCCTTAATACAGTGGGCAGCAGTTAATGCAGAGACTTGTAACTGGCCACAGTGCTGAGCCTGAGGGCCTGTGAGTGCTCAGCCATAGATGGCCTATTAGCTACATTTTTATTGCTGAAATAAAACACTGCAATCAAGGTAACTTAAAGAAGAAAGCATTTATTTGGGCTTATGGTTTCAGAGGGCTACAGTTCATGATGAGAAATGGCAGTGTGGTGCAGGATCAGAAAGTTGGGCACTCACATCTTGAACAGCAACATGAATCAGTTAGAGAACTAGAAATGTCTAGATCTTAACTCCCAAGCCCTTCTCTAGTGGCATACTTCCTCCAACAACACCATACCCCCTAAACCTCCAAAACAGTACCATTAACGGAGACCAAGTATTCAAATGCCGAGACTGAGGAGGCACCACACACAAACCACCATATTTGGCATATCTTTATCTACTATTCTCCCATGCCCCCTAACTCAGAGGACAGCATAGAAAAGGGAGTGGAGAGAGGTTCAGAGCAGGAGGGTGGGGAAGAGTGCTGCAAAAAGCTGTGTCTGGACACGACGTGACTATAGCATGCACGAGCTCATATGGGATGTGGTTACCTGCACAATAACAGCCTGTTAAAACTACAGCACAAAGGAGGGAAGGGCTCCCGGAGTTTTACCTCAGCTGAGGAGGTGTTGCCAGTTGATTGCAGCTTAGGGGAGGGAAGGTCACTCCTCTTTGAGGCTGTGACCAATGGTAGGTTGGTCGTATCCGTGTCCTCCCTTAAAAATACACACACACACACACACACACACACACACACACACACACATATGCCTCCCACTGAGTCCATATGTGTAGCAGGTGTGGGGCCTTCTGACCCCTACACAAATGCCATGGCTCTCTCTCTCTCTCTCTCTCTCTCTCTCTCTCTCTCTCTCTCTCTCTCACACACACACACACACACACAAATAAAGTAAATAATGTCATGTAAAGAACTTCACAAATCATGTATATTTTTAGGAAGAAAATATGATTTAATAAAGCTTGTATTGCCTTCCAAGTGCCTCTGTTCTATGTTGACCTTGAACATCTGAAATGTCAAAAGCAACCAAAGAAATAGTATTTCACTGCTGTGTGCATCAGTGTGGCCCAAGGAGGGAGGTTAGGAAACAGATCAAAAATGAATCCAATGGCCTATTATCCCATTACTTACATTATTTCAACAGTGGCATGTTTTGTGGTCTCCTTCAACCTTTCCAATGATCAGAACAGGATGTTTGCTTAAATGATTACTCCATGACGACCGTGTTAAGAAAGGAAGGCATCCAATTCTATTATAATCACTTTAAAACTCCCCTTTTGCTTATGTTGTTTTATGTTCGGCAAAATAATATGTTGAAAAAAGTCTTTACCTTAAAAGACACCCCAGTGGAGGCTGGCGTTGAGCACACAGGCCATCCACCAAGTTCCCCTTGGGGAGACAAGGCAGATTTAGCAAAAGTGCCCAACGCCTACATGAACATGTCTAAAAGTTTCATATTCTTAGTTTTCAAAGGTTCTAGAACCACATGTTACAAGAACACAGCTACGCAAAAAGAACATCTTTAAAATAAAAAGAAAGAAAAATAAAAAAGAAATCTGCCGTTTTTGTCTTGTTTTGAAAATACCCTGCTCCCTCCCTGAAGCCAGCTGGTATTCCTCAGGGAATCTTTGAAAAGTGACATTGAGCATTGTGGTACTGTAACTGTGGGATGGCCAGGAATGCGACATTGAGCTTTGTGGTGCTGGAACCCTGGGGTGACCAGGAATGCCACATTGAGCATCATGGTGCTGTCACTGTGGGGTGACTAGGAATGCAGATGCTTCACTGACCTTAAACCAATTTAGCTTGGTTTCATCTTGGAGCTAAGGACTGAATGGCTAGGAAATCCTACAGTGCTCCACCAGCCCTGCATCACTCGGAGCAGATGAGGGTAGCAATGTAGCAGGGGCAGCTGGACGGAGACACAGCCTCCTCCTGCTGTTCTGAGGTGGTGCGAACAACTTAAAATTGCTCTTCTTTCCGTGAGCTGGACAGCAGGAGTTAGAGATGCAGAACATGTAGGAAAGGCTATCTATGTCCAGAGTAGATTTAACACCAACGAAAGCACTAGAACCAAGTCCTGGGTACCACACTGCAGCCGTTCAGAGACTGATGGTATTTTTTTGATTATGCCATTATTTAAGTTTTAATATTTATTTTATTTTATGTGTATTGGTGTCATGCAGGATATGTGCAGGCAGTGCCCACGAAGGCTAGAAGAGGGCCTCAGATCCCTGGGAACTGAAGTTACACATAGCTGTGAGCCACCATATAGGTGCTGGAAGTGAACCCGGATCCTCTGCAAGAGCAGCCAGTGCTCTTAACTGCTGAGCTATTCCTCCAGATGCTGCATCAAAAATTATTTTGATAAAAGACATAGGTCGTTTCCTATGGGTTCTGCCAAAATGCTTTTTTTGACCAAATCATTCAGTTATTCAATTCTATGGTGCTTGTCTACATGTTTAATTTTGTTTTAATAGATACATTGAGAACATAAAATTGTTCATTTTTGAGATCAAGCCAGCCAAAAGTCCAGCATGGGTGGGGGTGGGACTCCTGGGCCACACCCCTCGCTGATGAGATTTGGCAGCTGATGGCTGCTGAGGGCGGAGACTTGTTTTTCTTTGGGGGTGTGGTCACTCAGAAGTCGTTTGTGCTCAGTGAATTCCCCTACCTCAATGCACATGGCAAAAGCACTGACTAGACTCAGGAGGTTATAAAAACCAACCCAAAACAACAAAGGCAGAAGAAAGGTTCAAGAAAATGTATTGAAGGAGTTGGAAGACTGGATTGAGGGAAGTATATGATAAAAATACATCGTATATACATATTTGATGTTCTCTAAAAGTACATAAAATACTATTTTAAAAATGTATATTAGTGGGAATCATGCAATATTCCAAAATTGTATCGTATTTAATCTGACTTAAACATCTTCTCAAGTGTCTGTCATTTCCCTATGGAGAAGCATCTACCGGCATTTCAAAGTACGCAGTGCATTACCCACTGCTTCAGGCTCCCATCCCACTGCCCTAGTGCCCATCATGCACCTTCCCCGCTGCTTCCTCTCTCTGGCCTGCAGCGCTCACTGTTCTACCCTCCATTTCTGTGAGCACAGTTCAGTTAGATTTCACATACGGGTGATACGAGATACAGCAGGGAAGGCATTGCTAACCGTCCAGTTCCCGCATTCTCTCTCATCTGTATTTCCATGATTACTTATTGATTGTCCATGACAGTGCTCAGGACACTGCCCTGGGGCTCGAGTTTGCCTGTCCCTTTCTCTGTTTGATGGGCCCTTTGAGGTCTAGCAACGCTTCGTTCCTTTTAGTAACCACAGCTCTCATCTTTTTCATGTGCCTGGGCCATGAGAGAGACTCGACAAACCCTGGCTGGAGGTGTGGCTCAATGGATAATCCTTCTGAAAGCTGCCATACTGTTTTGTGGCCTCACGTATTTACAAAGGATGCTTTCTGGGCTGTTTAATCAAATTGTGCCTGGCCTCCTCCTTCTTGGACCAGGTGATGGCAAGGGAATGCCTCTTCGCCTCCCGGCTAATGAGCCGTTCAGTCTCCATTCGTTGCTATGGCTTTTTAAGTACACATTTGTGGAGTTTTCAAAACCATTTGGAAAGGTAATTATCGAGTCTCCCACCTATCTAAATACATAAGGAATGGAGATGTTTGTGTGCTTAGGTGTGTCAGGTGTCCTGAGTTTTTCCCTCTGGAGCCTTCCCCTTTTCCAGCAAACATTTCTCGGGCAAAGAAGGTTATGCTCTATTTTAAGTCAGTGTCCATCAAAGCGAAGCTGGAGAAAATGTGCATATGCCCGAGAGCCCTTCTTCCAGGCCCCAGGTAATGACTCATTCCTGTTTACAAGAGGATTTCCCCTCGCGTGAAGCAGGTGCTGAAACACTTGGACAGCTCTGTAAAACTTGTAGTGAAATGTGGTAATCATTTATCATCAGTCTGTACAGGTTTTTAGAAAGTGTTTTGGGTCCTCTGAGCCACTTTCAAATTGTGGAAGAAACCTTTCTTCTTTTACCTTTGATATGTTCCTCCCCACCCTGTAGGCATCACTACTATCCTGCAAAACAAGCTCAAACTCTCCATGGTGATGTCTGGTCCTGGGCTCCTGCTAGGGCCCACGTCTGGGTTCGTGGCTCTGATGCAGTCACGGTCTCTGTTGATGTCCACGGCTTTTGATGCCACAGAGTTGGCCCCACCCCCTCACTGACTGTAACACAGGGGAGAACGGGTCCTGCCCCTCACCAGCTGAGCACCCAGGAGAGAGGATCTTATTGGGCTTCACAACAGAGCTGACTCTATTCACAGAACCACGGGTGAACTGACCCTGAGGGCATGGGAATGAGAGAGCAGGTTACACCCCTCTCACGAGCCCTGAGATTCCCTCCTCCCCTCAACCTTTGCAAGAAGAAGCAGGTGGGGACCTGACCCAACCCCTCGCCAGCTGCAGCACTCAGGAAAGCAGGCCCTGCACCCTTCCTATGCAGTTCAACTGAGCCGACTCTAGTGGCGGAGGTGTGGGTGACCCTGGGAGAACTGTCCCTATTACTCACCTGTCTAGTGGTGGTGTGGGTGGGGGAGAGATGCCCTCCTCCCGGCCCACCCATCAAGCCCTAAGACAGGTGGAAGAGCTGACCCTGAGGTCATAAGAGCAGGAGAACTGTCCCTGCTCCTCATCAGCTGCAGCACTCCATAGAGCAGCCCCTGTACCTCACCTGGGCAACACAGTAGAGCTGACCCTGAAGGAGTAGGTGTTGGAGAACCAACCCTGAGGACGTGGAAATAGGAGAACTGGTCTCTCCCCTTTCTCCTGGCTGTAAAGGGTTAACTAGCCAGAACAATGCTAGGGAGATAATCCTGGTGGTGAAGACAGGGGAAATAGGGAGAACTGACCAGCCCTGCAACTACCCAGGCCCAGCACCAGGGTTATGTGTTGGTCCTCCCCAACATCCAGCCCATCTGTGATCTGCTGGAGCGTGTGGGGAGGGGTTAGTCCTGTGGACACAGGGCAGCAATGGGATTTCCAGGAAGAGTCCCAGTGAGAACCCAGCATCAATGGTGTAACAGAGACCAGGGGCCTTGAAGCAGACCAACAATTCTGTGTGATAAATGCCTGTATATACAAATGTATGATAAAGAAGTTTACTGTGTGACTCTCTACGTCACACTGCAGCTTCTATGACGAGATTTTCTCCTTTCTTTTCTTTTTTTTATACCTATTTTTCTCTTAAATTTTATTTTGTTTTATTTGAGGGAGCAGGTGAGATCATAAGCTTTGATGTGGAAGGCACAAATGATAATAATAATAAAGAGTCACTAGGAAGATACTTGCTCACAAAACATAAAGGATCAATCCACTTAAGGAATTGGGTGGGGCAGCAAGACTGTTCAAACCAAGATCTCCAATAAATGGTGTTAAAATGTTTTATATTGATATTTTTAAAAAGAGCATAAGACTCAGACCCCCAAAAGAACTCCAAATAGGATAAAACAAAACAATTTTAAAAGTCAAAACCACAAAACTTTTCTAACACGCTTCAATACAAGAAACAGTCTGGAGTGTTTCGGAGTTGGGAGAAGAATTCTTAGAAGTAGTAAAGAACATTACCACAAAGACAATATTAATAAATTCGACTGCATTAAAATGTAAACAAACACTAAAGCCTTTTGAAAACACCATGTGGAAATTCTACTATAAGAATCTCTAAAATAGCCGGGCGGTGGTGGCGCACGCCTTTAATCCCAGCACTCGGGAGGCAGAGGTAGGCGGATCTCTGTGAGTTCAAGACCAGCCTGGTCTACAAGAGCTAGTTCCAGGACAGGCTCCAAAACCACAGAGAAACCCTGTCTCGAAAAACCAAAAAAAAAAAAAAAAAAAAAAAAAAAAAAAAAGAATCTCTAAAATATACACAAATATATAAAAAAGAATCCTGTCCCTTTGTTGGGACCTGAGGTAGACCTTGATTGTATTTCCCCAAGGGAAGTAATTCTAGCTACAATATGGAACAACTGTTATTTTAATTTGTTCTTCGCAGGAGTGTCAATTGATATGATCACTTTGGAATATAAGGACATGACAACAGGAAGTTTCCCGTGACGTCCCATGGATGTCAGAAGTGCCTTCAGGTTTCTCTGGGTAACAAAGACAGGAAGAGGAGAGCACGGGAACTGGATGGTGATATAAGCACGAAACATCTGGAGGCTCTTCCAAAACTGCCACCCTTCTGTCTTGGTGGCTCCATGCACTTAAGCCATGTTTATGCACAAAATTGCTTTAACTGAGGTATAAAATACCTTCAGACTATGCACATTAAGTATACATAAAACAAAATTCCCAAAGCTGGAACATCTGACTTGCTCTGAAAGAATCACTGAGCAAAGTACCAAATTTCCCATCGAGCAAATAGAGAAAAGACCACTCATTAAACTTAAGAACTATGCGAGGAAGGGGGTGGGAAGATAGCTCAGGCGGTACAAGAAAGAAGAACAAAGTTTGATGCCCAGAACTGGAATTTAAACGAGTGGACGTGATGGTACCTTTGTCATTCCAGCGCGGGGGAGGAGAAAACACTGCATCTCTAAGGTTCGCTGGCCAGTTAGCCTAAGTTACTTAGTAAGTTGCAAGCCCATGAGACATCCTTAAGTGTACAGTGCCTGACCATCAGCATCTAAGGTCATCTTCGGGCCTCCAAATGCTTGACCATAGAGAAGCACACACAGATGCTTCTGCATACACATGAACAAGCACAATTATACAAACACGCAGAAACACTCAGAGAGAGAGAAAGAGAGAAAGAGAGAGAGAGAGAGAGAGAGAGATATCTCAGGAAATGTCTCTAAAGAAGAAGCAGAAAGAATGTAAGAGCCAGATAAGGGGCAGAACGCAGTGAAACACTGTTTCCTGGACATACCAGGACTATTGCACATTTGAACTCACGGAAATTGTAGCTGACTGCACAAGACCAGCATCAGATTGAGCCAACCAACATCCCAGCATTGATGGAGGAGGGGTACATGAGGCTCCACCCTAGCTGAGGAGCTACTGACAGTTAACAGCTCCTGGGTCATAGGGAGAGTAATTTCTCTTGAGGGGTGTAACCTCTAGTCCATGAATTAATAAATAAACCCACATCCATACTCATGCAAGCAACTCCAATAAAGTCCAGTGAACTATTAAAAAATAAAACACAAAGACATGAAAATGAGGAACAGTATGGAGAAGATGGGTAGTAAGTATAATTGAAACATTATATGCATTTATGAAATCCTCAAAGAATAAATAAAAAGTTCTAAAGTTAACTGCAGAATAGTAACCATGAGTTCATAGCATAAAACCTGGATGCTGTCCATCTATCAACCTTCTCTTGGGCACAAAATTCACATTGCCTTACCCAGCACGAGCTAAGCCTCAGTGGTGCTGGGATGTGGATTACTTTAATTTGTAGGGGGCTTTCCCCCACTAAGTGTGTGCAATTTTAGTATTTAAAGATGATACTGGGAGCTGGGCAAGGATAGGGACTGAGTTCAGATTCCCAGCATCCATATTAAAAGGCAAAGATAAACAGCACAACAAAAACAGGCATGTTTGTGGTTGTCTGTCTTTACCCTCAGCACTAGGGTGCAGAGATCAGGAGGACTCTGGGAACGATTGGCCAGCCACTGTAGCCGGAACAGTCAGCCCCAGGATGAGGGAGAGAGCCTGTCTCAAAGGAAAACAAGGCAGAGAGGCAACTGTGGAAGACAACCTGGTATTAACCTCTAGCCTCCATCTGCATCCACACAAGCAGGTAAGCAAACCAATTCCCACACACGAACACACACACACACAAAGAAAATGAGAAACTAATATAGCTGAAAAAAGCTAAAAGGCAGTGTTTAGCTCTGAATGCTGGTTATCAGCTGAATTCAAGGGAGTGTGCGGGTAGCAGTGTCTGAAACTGACAATGGATGTGGAAAGATCTGAGAGGTTGTTTCCAAGGAAACTTAGTAATGAAGTCCCAGACCATCGTCTTTGTCAGAAAGAAGAAAGGAGGGTGGGGTTTCTGTCTGCGCTATGAGAAGATTAAAAGGGGGAAGTGAATGGAATTTTACTTTAATAACTAAGTAAACAGCTTTGTTTAAAACAACAAGGACCCTGCAGCTATTGAGGCTCAGCAGACAGAGCCAGCCGAGGCCTCACTCACTGCCCAGATAAGTGCTTGCCAAGAGTGAAAGTATCAGCAAAAGGAAGCGTATGCTAGACTGAAAGAAAATTAATTTCATCAAGGGTATCACTGCAAACAAATTATCATGTCTGATAACACAGTCTTTGTAAGTCAGAGCACAAAGATAATGCTCAAGTTCAAAGACTCGCCATTTACTTTGCCCTTAGTGGGCTGTTTACCCCAAACCCAGGAGGAATAATTAAGATGTTTCCTGTGCTGCTTCTGATATTAATTAGAGCTGACCACGGAGACCCGATAGGAGAACAATAGCGGTATAGCCAGTCAGATAGGAGTGCAGACTCATGTGCCTTGCTGCTTACGGCAAGTCAGCTAAGGAATCTGTCTGGGGCAGATCTGATTTTCCCTGGCTAGAAGAACGCAAAGTGCATCTGTCCCGTTGACAATCAGTCGGCGAAAACCAGAAAGGAGACAAATGACAGTTCAAGCGCAGAGGGACACGGCTCTGTAGGGCGGCCAGCACCTTTGGCGGGAGCCACCGGCTTGTGCATATCTGATCACCATTGTTTGATCATTCAGATGTGATTGTTTTTGCTTTTGGATGTATTCAGGAAGAATGTGGAGTTGACGAAACCCTCAGGAATGAAGGCTTCGACTGTGTGTTCTCACTCCCAGCCATGACTCATCTCTCTAGCGAGGTTTGAGGGCAACTATGTGACGCTTGGGTCTCCCTGTTTCATCTTTACAATGGAAACAGTAGCGCCACGTGATCTACCAGGGCATTTTGGAAGCCACCTAATGAGTGTGAGGATATTTCAAAACAAATAAAGCAGTGAGGACATATATGTGTATAAATATAAATACTTTTCTCATTCTGAAAATATTTTTGACATACAAAACAATGAATTTCATCATAGCATTTTTATACAATGCATCTTGTCATAAAAGTTAGAAAAAAATTTCTAAGAAAGGAAAACATTTCTTGGGAATGAATTTTCGCATTAGAATAAATCTTGTTTCTCTTGGGTGGTCCTAGAAGATCTGAAAGCGAATCCTGGGAGGAAATCATTTTTCCAGGTTCCCTCTGGTTCTGTGACTTCATCATGCTGAATTTTGAGGAACTATCTGTGTATATCTGCTCAGATATGGACACTGTTCCCGTCTTCAAACATCAGCAATGTACCACACAGTTCCTGTGCATTTTAGAAATTGGAATCTGAATGTTGTTTGATGCTTTAATTTACAACTATTATAGTCTTTTCAAACCTCAACAAATGTTCAAAAATATTGACCTCAATTAATTTTAGCAAAGAAATCACAGGATCATCTTTCAATGAAAATTTGATTGAAGCTCTTAGTTCTTTGTGAAAGCAACATAAAGGAACTACTTTCAAACATTGCAACAGGCAATAAGAGCGACAACAAAAGGCAGTAAACAATGGGGAGTTTCCACAAGTAATCTGACAAGCATATGGATGGGTACAAACGCCGATGCTGGCTGGCGATTTCACAGCTAATATTTCTAGAAGTCAGCATCTGCGGATCATCATAGTTTTTAAAACTCGGTTTCAGCAAGCAAAGGTGTGTTGATTGACCACGTAAGCAAATAATATGAGGGTTCACCCTGAACTCGGGAGTAGAGCAAGAAGCCTGTCTGTAGCCGTGTGGGATTGGGATGAATACCTTAGGACTCCTGGCTGGTGTCATCACTTCCTGGAAGACCAGCCCACCAACATTAAACAAATGAAACTGGTCCTTTAAGTAAGTATTAATTGTACACATATCTGGAAAGATGAAAACATGGGATTTTCTGTGGTATTTCCTAATGACAGCTGGAAGGATGATTTTTCTTTACTTCAGGAAACTAAAACCTTTGGGAGTTTTCAATGTTTAATTTGGACAAAGTCTGTGAAAACATTCAGTATTTATCCTGGTGCCAATTGAAGTGTGTGCTTTGGGCCCTGAGGCCCCATTTGGGTCTGAAATGTTAATTTTCCTTTGAGAAGATGGAGCTGTGACAGGGAGCAAAACAGTCACACACAGCCTGCAGAGGAACCGCGTGGAGCCCTTGACTGAGGCTCTCACTAAACGTCTTCTTTCAAGATCACAATGCTTGGAGAGCTGAGAAAACTGGGAAATTAAGACTTGCCCTGAGTTTAAGGGCCCTGAAACGGCTGAGGAAACCATGCTTCTCTCTTCGTGAGAGACTGGATTGGAGGCTTCATCGATTCCATGAGCTACTGTGTGAGCGCCATGTGGCATCTTCCCTGACCAGGAGCCCCATTAGAGGGCAACAGAGGCTTCGAGGGCAGAAGCAGGAAGATGACATTCATAGAGTCACACTCCTTCAGCTGTTCTCAAGAGTGTCTCAAGAACAAGAGAAGTCTCTTCCCTTCTTGGGTGTGTCTTAGTTAGGGTTTCTATTGCTGTGAGGAAACACCGCAATCACGACAACTCTTATAAATGAAAACATTTATTTGGAACTGACTTAGTCCATTGTCATCGTGGCGGCAAACATGGTGGCAGGGTGCTGAAGAAGTAATTGAGAGTTGCTTCTGCATCCACAAGCAGCAGGAAGAAGAGTGAGCACTGAAAGCTCAGAGCCCACCTCCGGTGGCACACTTCTCCCAACAAGGCCACACCTCCTCACAGACTCACGCCCTATGAGCGTATGGGGCTCGTTTCCACTCACGCCACCATGTAAGGGTTGTGCTTTTGATCCATTACTTTACCAGGGAGTCTCACATTAGTGTCGCTTCTCTCCATGTTAGGTTCCCAACCTCGCTGCTGTTTTTCCACAGCTACTTCAGCATCTTAAAATGGCGCTCTTTCGATACAGAGGATGATGAAGAGGACTTGAGAGAAGCAACAGTTTAGGCAAGAGAGCCAGATAATTCAGGTGAAGCAGAGCAAGGACATAAAGTAGTCTGGGGATTGCTGTGTACAAGAAGGCATTTTTTGGCTCTGAGCAATTGAGAAAGTGGTAAGGAAGGAACCCGACTGGGTTATATGCAACCGGAGACCAGCAGAGCTCAGAAAAAAAAAAATCTCTTCTTCATTAAGGAGAATATCCCTATACAACTCTGCAGGCAATGGAGACCTGGGCCAGCAGGAGCTAGCTCCCTGTCCCTGGGAACTGACAGCAGCCTGTATCTCCAGTGTGCTTGTAATTCCCACCATCAGGTTAATGTGAACCATGACAGCCTTCTGAATCAACATCACTTCCCCATAAAACAATGGCTGGTTTAGCCAAAGAGCGGCATCTTCAAAAGAAAATTTGTATGGAGACCCAATATTCAAAATATCTAGAAGGTGCCTCTGTGGTGACAGGCTCTGTCCCAGTGGGAGCAATGAGGCGGTAAGTCAGGAAGCTATGATCTCAAACAGGAAAACGGAGTGTGACACAGCTTCAGCAAAATGAGCGGACAGCAATGAGACACCACCATTGCCATCCCGCCTTCATCTGTCTCCGTTCCCCTCTTCAGCAGTTCTTGAACAGAGAGGCTGGCAGTGGAAGAGGGGACGGAATGCGCGACAAACCTCCTGAGACAATCTTGGAGGCACCAGCTCACTGGAGCTGTGCGTGCGCGTGATTCAGAGGGCCTATGTTGCATGGACGGGAACATGTTTTTGGGTCACAGAAGCCTCTGGATATGGACCTGAGACAGTGGAAAGCATCCTTGGCTTAACTCTGGGCAGTAGCAGATCTAGAGCCCATTTATATGAAGCATGCCTTAGGAAAAGAGGTATTTGGCCCAAGAAAAGGAAATGTCTTTATCCCAAGTGTGATGGGGATTGGAGTAGAGGGTTACCTAGGTATAAGAACATAATAGGAAAGCCACATTATAGAGTTATTGCATTAGCAACAGAATAGCCTCCATTTATATGATCTGTAAGGCAGAGCTGGGATCCATGAGTGAGCATTAAAGGGAAGAATATTTGCTCTCAATACAAAGGAGACTTCTGCAATACTTATGTTGTTCCAGGTTTAGAATGGGCTGTCTCGAAAAGGAGTGAGTACCCTTACTAACTGGAAACATTTGGATTAGGGTTAAATCACCTTCAATTAGGGCAGTTTAAAGAAATCCCTGGGACTGTTTCAGCATGCTGTGCTCTAGCCATGCTGAAGCTGAAAAGAAGGAAAGGAAAAGCTCATCCTCCTGGAAAAAAAAAATCACAGTGTAGATTGGCGCACAAGCAAACCCTTGTCATAATGTGTGCAAAGAAACGTGGGTCAAATTCTGAGAGTCCAAAGCAAACGGGATTTCAGTTCCCTTTTAGATTCAAGATTCCCCAGTTCCATACCTTGAAGTCATTCCTTTGGAGGCAGATGAGATCTTTCCTTCTCCTTTTTCAAAGTATTTTTTTTCACTATACATATTTGTGTGTGAGTGTGCAGAGTGTTTATAAACAGATTACATTTATTATGATAAAATGTTACTGTGTTTTCATCTGATTAGAGGAAAAGCCTCCTCCCCGCGTTTGTGGGCTCCTTGCCATTTTATCATCTTGAAATGATTCACCTCTCTGTCTGCTCTGCTTTATAAGAACTCTTGGAAAGAAATAATTTAGACCAGAGTTCTCGTGGGGCAGAATTATGTCTCTGACATGGTAGAGAAGAGATACCTACCTGGCCAAAGCGCCCGTGGGCAGCTTTCTGTGGGGGCTTTGGTTGACTCCTCCCTAGCAATCCTGAATAGGAAGGACAGAAGCAGGCCCAGTGAATGAACTTCAGATGAACCTAGTTTCACACTTAATGAGCACAGCATAGAAAATTTACTCAAAAGCACAATCAGTATATAGTGATTGGATTCTCTAGGCTTCCATCTTTGGGACAGCAATCCTATAAGCTCACTTTTAATTTTTCTACAGGGCAGGGGCAGCTCCCTCTGTCCTGAGCCCCCCAAGAGATCACTGAATTAACACTACCAGAAGACCTGGGACTTCTCTCAGCTTCTGAAGAGCTTCTGGTGATGACTGCTAGCTAGGTTTTCTCCTATCTACCCCTACTATCCCCAGCTCCTGCAGTCAAGTGTTAATATTCTTTAAGCTGTGTCTCCCCTTCTATGCTTCCCTGAAACCGAAACAGGTCTATGGAACCAGGAAGGATTTAGAGTTGAGACAGAAACGACTCTTCCAGAAAATTGTTCCTTACTCACCTCACCATGTGACAAAATACACAGGAGAAGCAACTTGTGGGAGAAGGCTTTATTTAGGCTGTGTTCCAGGGAATGTAGGTCCGCCATGGCGGGGAACACAGGTAAGATGGTTTAGGTAGTATGACTGCTTCGTATCTTGGACGATCAGGAAACAAAGAGCTCAAACCAGAACCAGAAGCAGATCGCACCTTCCAGACTTGTACCCTCAGCAACACACCTCTGCTAGTAAGAAGTTTTTGTACCCCGATAAACCTTTCCATCGACACAATAATCCAAATCAGACCAAATCAAACTGAACAGAAAAAAGCCCAGGTTTGATGGGTACCAAGGCTCTTGGGTGGCCTTTCAGCCCCCCAGAAAGGAGACGAGGAAGGAAGACCCAAAACCACATGTTATTTTCCTCTGGAGAATGATTTAATACCCCCGTGGGAGTGGTCTTGAGCATCTATGAGGATGGGGTCATCGTTGGGCTTTCTCAGAAGTGGAGTCTGGACTGAGGCAACTCTCAGGAGAGGGGGCTTGGGATGAAACTTCCACCCGAATATTCCAGACTCTTTAGATAAATGGATGCCAGGGGCTGTGGAGTGGCCTTAACCCAAACAGCCAGCTAGTCCACAATGCCAAAGGTGCCATGAAGGTCCCCAAACAGCACCACCATCTGGGGACCAGATCTTCAAATACATGAGCTTGATGAGGCATTTCATATCCAAAGCAGAACAATAATTTCCCTTCTGCTTGGGCATTTGCTTTCCATTGTCTTCAGTGGTCCAGGTGTGGGAGCAGGCACCATCTCCACTGGGGGCAGATCCTCTCCCATCCAAGTCTAATTTATAATCTAGTTTAGAGATCACAATTTTATGAGAGTCTTCTTCCTAGCAACCATGATAGAATGTTCTTAGAAATGCAGGAGAGCTGAGATTGACATTATCCATTTCAATAACTGTCCATACACACCAGTGAATATAGAGGTATTATATCTGTAGTGGCTTGAAAGAAAATGGCCCCGGAGGTGTAGCCTTCTTGGAGGAAGTGTGTCATTGTGGAGGCAGGCTTTGAGGCCTCATATGCTCAAGCCACACCCGTTGATTCAGTCTAATTCTTGTTGTCTGAATATTGACATGTAGTAGCTATGCCTCCAACACCAGGTGTGCCTGCATGCTGTCATGTCCCTCCATGATGATAATGGACTGAACCTTTGAACTGTACGACAGCCACCAAACTTAATTTTTTTTGTAAGTGTTGCTGTGGTCATGGTATCTCTTCACAGCAATAGAAACTCTAAGACAATATCCCTACTAAAACTAGATTCAGTAAAGAGATTCAGTAATGAGTTAACCAGATTAGGATGAAGCTGGCTGGGCAGGTGACAGTGATCCTCAGAAGAAACAATTCAATAATGCCATAAATTATTCACCACTTGTGGTCAAATGTGAGTCTAACAGAAGATTCCCAAGGGCTCTGGAAAGAAATGCACATGGTACTAACAGAAAACTGAATAAATACTGAATAAATTGAGAGCTCCTATTTCTAACAAGAATGAAGTAGCAAGTAATAAGTCTCAACCTAGCACTTAAAAGAACCAAAGAATGTGGAACACACAGGTGTAATTTATTTTTAAACATATCTACTGTATAAAATGTATATTTACATATAAATACTTTAGAATATAGTTTGTTTATATTAACATTATGATACATTATATTTACATAGACCATTCACAAATTTTTTATTTTTAAATGTTCATACTTGCCAAAATTTCTAATGTCAAAATCAAAGCATTCAGCCTTTTGAAATTTTTGGTGACATATATGTACAGAGTAGAAAATTATTTCTTACACTAAGGTAGCGCTTCTTAACCTGTGGGTCACATACCCTTTGGGGACCAAATGACCTAAGATCATCAGAATACACACATATTTACAGTATGATTTACAACAGTGTAGTGATGAGGTGAGCGGGCCGTGTCCCGCCGCCTGGCTAGCTTTACCAGAAATAATTACACAGAAACTGTATTCATTTAAAACGCTGCCTGGCCTATTAGTTCTAACCTCTTACATATTGATTCAACCCATTTCCAATAATCTGTATCGCCACTTGACTGTGGCTTATTGGGATGAGTCTAACCGGCATTCTTCTTAGAGAGGAGAACCATGGCATCTGCCACACTACCTTCTATCCAGCATCCTGCTCTGTCTACTCCGCCTACCTAATTTTCTGCCCTATTAAAAAGCCAAGGAAGTTTCTTTATTTAACCAATGAAATCAACACAAAACAGAAGACCCTCCTACACCACAACAGTAACAAAATTACAGTTATGAAGTAGCAATAAAAATAATTTTATGGTTGGGGTCACCACAATGAGGAACTGTATTAAAGGGTCACACCATTAGGAGGTTGAGAACCACTGATTTAAGAAGACACTACCAGCTAGTCAAACAATATTAGTGTCTGCTTTCTCTCTCATTCTGGTGCTCTGCTACTCAGAGTCTCTTTATTTTCACTTTTTTTTTGTGCTTTATTTTGGAGATGATTCTGCTGCTCAGAATGTTCCCAAATACAAGTCTAAAGTGCTGGCTAACATTCCTAAATCCAAATAGGCTCTGTGTATTTCAAAAAAAAAAAAATAGAGCTATTCAACAGCTTTATCTGGTTAGGAGTTATAGTAATGCTGGTATACTTGTAAGTTCAAAACAAAACAGTCAAGAGTATATATAAATGTATGGTTCTACATTTCCCAAGATCAGAGATCCAATATTCTTTGATGTACAGTTCATGGTGACTTTGCAGAACGTATATACGTCACATAATGAATACTTCACTTAATAAAAATTGACCCTTTGCATATATGTTTTTTACCTACATACACAATTGCTTTATATTTTCATGTTTATTCTGTGTAGTTTTCTTTATCATTGTATGTACTATGTGGTTTGCGGATATTGGGTAGATGTGGTTGGTGCCCAAATGACTGGGTGAACTAAAGGAAGGAGAAGCCGGTCCTCCTGGGAGAGCAGCTCCTTTTGACCATTTTCTTAACTAAGGGGACTTGTTAATTCAGGGTAATGACTGAAGGTTGGACTTGAGGGATGGATGGAGACTAGAAAGTCTTTTGGTGGTTGTGCAAGGGTGGTGTAAAAAGCAGAAACTCAGCAGCTACACATCAGAGTTCATTTTCTGAATCCCTATGTGGGAGGCCAGAAACCTTCAGACAAACTCGCTGTGGGGTTTGAATGAGAATGTAAACAAAAGATCCCCAGTTGGTGGGGCTGTTTGGGAAGGATGGAGGTGGGCTTTGAGGCTTTAAATGCTCATCCATTTCCAGTTTGCTCTCTGCTTCGTGCTTTCAGTAAAGGATGTGAACTCTCACCGTCCTGCTCAGCTGCTGTGCCTGCTGCTTGGGGCCACACTGCCTCACCATGACAAATTCATCCTCTGTAACTATAATCCCAAATAAACTGTTCCTTCTAGAAGTTGTGTGGGTCATGGTGTCTTATCACAGCAATAGAGCAGTAATTATAAACACAGTATAACTTCCCCTAGTACAGAATGTTAGACAGACAAGGAAATACTGAAGGAGGAACTTCATCAGCTACAAGGCAGCTAAAATGTTTGCAAGCTGTCAAAGACTATCTCAGAAGTCTGTAAGGATCTCAGTCAAAAGCTGGGAAGACGAGACACTAGAAAACAGAAGTGGACTGAATTTAATTAACTTCATAATCTAGCTCCATCTGAGTTCTAATTAAATCTAGAAATTGAACACTCTACAAGGAGACTATTGTTATCTTATATACACGGTCTCACATAAAATTTAAGACAAAAGCAAAATTAGATAGCTAAAGAAACATGAGAAGAATTATCAAGATTAAAAATAGAGCAAATTAGTGGATAACAAATATATACTCACTCATAACAGACTTTTATACGTAAAGCAAAAAAGAAAACATATAATATCTAAAACTAAAAACTTGGTAGATAAAGTCAAGAGCAGAAACATGGCAAAGTGGTCAATTAGAAGACCTCCAGATCCTAGGAGAAAAAAATGAAAAATAACTAAACACAATGTCAAAGACCTGTAGGATGCAGTGAGATAAATGTCTGTTTATTTTCAACTGAGACAAGAAAGAGAAAAGTCAGCAATGGTGTTTGAAGAAACAACAGATAACATTTCTAACTGAGACGGAATTGTACCACTTTCCCCTCTCTCACTTCTCCCTCAGGGCCTCCCAGTGGTCCTCTCTCAAATCCCTCCCATGCTCCCCAGCTCTCAGGTTGATAGGCTCTTTTTCTTCTATTGCTATTGTTGTGTACACACACACACACACGATATACATTTGACAGAGCATTAATATCCACATTATACAAAGAACTCAAATAACAAAGTCAATGAACAAACAACCCCATTTTTAAAAATGAGGTAGGGATCTAAACAGAAAATTTTCAATAGAAAAAATAAAAATTGCTAAGAAATGCCTCAAAAATTGGTGGTCATCCTACCAATCAGGGAAATGCAAACTAAAACAACTTTGAGATTTCATCTTCCCCCAGTCAAAATGGCTACAATCAACAAAATAACAAACCAACAACAAAACGTGGCAATGTTTTGGAGAAAGAGGAGCCCTCTGTCACTGTTGGTAGGAATACAAAGTGGTTCAGGAACTCTGACAATTGGTATGGAGAATCCTCAAAAAGCTAAATAAAGCTACCATATGACCCAGCTATATCACTTCTTGTCATATGTCCAAAGGACTTGCTATCGTACTCCACAGTTACATGTTCAGCCATGTTCATTGCTGCTGTATCCACTAAAGATAGGAAATGAAAACAACCTAAATATCCTTCAGTAAATGAACGGATAACAAAACAAAAATGTGGTACATACACCCAGCGGAATGTTTTTTATGCGTAAGAAAAATTGAAATCATGAAATTTGCAGGTAAATGGATGGACCTCAATACTTTATTGCATGAGGTATGAGAGAGCCAGAAAGACAAACACCCCATGCTCTTTCTCATCTGAGGTTCCTAGTTCCAAAGCATCAGATGTGATTATATAACACCAAAGAAGTACAGAAGCTAGGAAACTCTAAAAGGAATTTTGACAGCATACTAACATGATGGCCCAGTTAAACAGGTACTCAGTCAATGGCAGTATGTTTTTATTCTTTCTGTGGATTTCCTAATTTAGGAGCAGAATCTCCAGGAAACAAGGGGGTCACTCAGTGCCAGCTCATGTAAATCTTTAATCTTCTCTTCCACTTATCTGGACTGATTCATTAAGGAAGAAGTAAAATGCCTCCCTTTTTGGTGCTCAGCACATCCAGGGCTCTCTGGTTGTGTGAGGTGACTAATGCTAGGGAGGTATAGGTGAGCTGGTTTTGGAAGGTATAGGATTGAGGCTGACTCCTGGATGGTGTCTGCCAGCTGAGTGGATAATTTGTGGGACAGATATAGACTACAGCCTAGCCCCTTTAGCAGCTACTGAAGCTTCTTATTTATTCCAATAAGGACCAGTAAGGTCATAGCCTGTCAATGTCTGGAGAAGAGGAAAATCGAATGGGGTAGCAAGGACCATGCCTGATTTACCTATGTATGGATAGAGCTTTGTCAGTGTGGCTTATCCTTGTGGCTGTATACAGATTGAACTCATGAGAACTTTATAATTGGGTGAGTTGTAAGTAGAAGTTTCTGTCCGGCCAATTCCCACAGTCATTCAGTCCAAACAAGACCCATAGAGGCTTATATCAATTATAAACTATCTGGCCTATTAGCTCAAGCTTATTGTTGACTAGCTCCCCAACTTTAATTAACACATAATTCTTATCTATGTTTAACCATGTGACTTGGTACCTTTTCTCAGTGTAGCATTCTCATCTTGTTTCCTTTGTGTCTGTCTGGTGACTGAAGCTCTGCCTTTGCTCTTCCCAGAATTCTCTCAGTCTGGTTGCACCAATTATACTTCCTACTTGGCTATTGGCCAATCAGCATTTTATTAAACCAATATGAGTGGCAAATCTTTACAGTGTACAAAAGCATTATTCCACAGCAGTGAGTTTTCTTAATCCTCAGTATAAACTATCTGGTACTCTGAATAAAGTTGGCTATTGCATGAGACTTTAAGTCCCCTCATTTATTAACTTCATTCACCCAGGTCCCTCAGCTCTGGAGAGGTGACAAGTTATGACTTGTCCTCAGGGGTTATAGGGTATGTCATGAGAGATGTGAGTGGTAAAAGGTTGACAAGAGGAGATAAAGGTTTATTTAGATCACCAGGACCATTGTCAGTTTTAATCTGTATTGAAATCTCATTGCAGAGAAAGCAATTATTAATAAATGCCTACAAACAGCTTGAGCAGACTCAAGTTTTTGAGCCATAGCAAAAATAAAGCCCAAAAAGCTATCAACATAAATGTGAACAAATCTAAAATGCCCAAAGGAAATTTAAACTTTTCGAAGCTGTGACTATGATAATTTTCATTATTTTTGAAGTTTTGGAAGCCAGTACTGTCACTAAAAGTAGATTATGACAACTCTATTGATTTAATAGAGGTTTAACATTATGTCTGAAAATTTGAACTTTGATATTTTTTTTTGTTTTGTTTTGTTTTTGTTTTTCGAGACAGGGTTTCTCTGTGGCTTTGGAGCCTGTCCTGGAACTACCTCTGTAGACCAGGCTGGTCTCGAACTCACAGAGATCCGCCTGCCTCTGCCTCCCAAGTGCTGGGATTAAAGGCGTGCGCCACCACCGCCCGGCTGAACTTTGATATTTTAACATCCTATTATTATTTTTAAGTCTCATTTTTCACACACCTTAACTCACATTCCCAGATGCTCACAGCCTGTGTAAACCTTCTGTATTTTCTTCCCATTCTGGAAATACCCAGCCATCTTAATCTTTATCATGACTTGTTTAAACCTTTTGCCTTTCTACTTGGAACCATCTCATCATTTTAACCTTCACTACAACCTAAATCCATTGAGGACTTTGTTTACTTATGTACTTCAAGCTCTTATGACAGTTTCTGAGCCTGCTGGGAAACTCTATTGATTTATTAACCAATTTAGTCTGGTGGGTAATTAAGCCTCTGTTTTTGGAGATTTTTTTATTTACTTAAGAAACTCATGTTATTTAAACTTCCTGTTAAAGCTCTCAAACGTGCATCATCAGCAATAACATGTCCTTCCTTTACACCCAAATCTATTTCAAAGCCAGAAAGCTTTTCAGGTCAAAGCAGACTTTGAATGAATGTGACCAGGAAGCCTCCAGGAAGGAACTGACTGAGGTCTGCTTGCTTCTACAGCTGCAGGTGGCAGTCAGGGCTCTTTAACTGTTCAAGGAAGGTAGACCCAGAACAAGGTGGGGTCAGCTGTCAACACCCATCACAGAGATCTGAGTAGGGTAAGTTTTACCAGAGTAAGTAAAAAGTATGGACCAAGTAACCTCTGTATCTTTAAAAATGATGGACACGATTATTCTGGGACCATCTGTGGTAATATTGAAGTTTGTTGGGGGCTGAGGCTCCAGGGCAGTGTCAGTCTTCAGTGGCCAGGCCCAGAAGACCTGAGAGAGTTTCTTGTGAAGGTACTCAGGAGACTGACTTACCTTGACAAGGCAAAGGGGGCAGTAGACCCTCCAGTGTTCAACCTGTCCACAGTTTGGGCAGGGTTCTGGCAGTAGGCAAGGTGAAGTGCAGTGCTTTGCCCAGGGACTGATGACGTCACATTTAAAGCAGGTTCTGGCTGGAGCATGTGGTCTCAGGACGGCTGCCAGAAACTGGCATTCTCTGTCTATCATGGGAAGCCTTCCCTGCTCTACCCTTCCGGTAAGCATCTTAAATGCCATATTCAGCAGATATTTCTGAAGGGTTTGAGGGCCATAATCTAATCTTTTAAATTCTTTTTAATATTCCTTATTTTGAATATTATTTTACACTAAGCAAATCTTAAGTTTACTTTAAGCTTCTTTTCAGTTACTTGCATCAGGCTTAACTCTGACAACAAATGCAGAAGACAATATAATGGACCCTATAGATCAGTCTCTTCAAGTTTGTCCCTGTAAATGAATTACATTTGGTATGTACCATGGCAATAAACATAGTTCTGAGCACATCAAAAAAATGATTATTTATAAGATGTCTGACCTTTAACTTGTATGTCTTAATTATCTTCAACAGTTTATAACGTTAATAAATTTTATAATATTGGGATTCCACAATTTTATTCCTGTTAAATTTGAGCCTTAAAATTTATTATCATAAACTCATTTGATGGAGAGATTCTGAACCTCATTTTCCTAATCCCTTTATAGCATCCTTTCACGAAATGTCAGTTTCTTATATGACACAGTTTCTCCAGCTAAAATGTAGCAAAGTTACCAAAGGCATAAATGATTAGACATACATCCTTAAGTCAGTTTTTGTTAGCCTGAATAGAGACCATTACAACCTTAAGAATTTATAAATACTAACTATTAAACATATGTTGTTGGCAAGTCCTATTTTCCATAAACCTTGTTGATGGCTCTGTCCTCACTGTTATTTTTTTTTAACTTTTAGGACAAATATCATCATATTAAAATTTATCCTCATCTAAAATATTTTAGGAGCCTAGTGTTGCCTCCAGAGAAAATAAAATAAAACAGAACTTATTGGATCCCTAGTGTTGCCTCTTTATAAACAAAAATCTATTCTCTTAAATAAGAGTTATATCCAATTTACATGCTTTAGTAAATTAAGGTTATCCATACATAGACTTTAACTATCAATCCTTTTATGCTATAAGTTTTAAACTAACTTTTCTGTTTAGGATCTTATAGTTTTTTTTTTTTTTTTAAATACTGCCCTAATGGTCTTACAAATTCTAAGATAAAGAAAGTTTATATTTCTGCAAAATCTTCAAAGATATCCATAACCTTGAATGAGGGAGCATTTTTGTAAACAAAATCAAGAAGGGGGTAGGTATTTAGAGATTTAAGTATCTATGATTATATTTATCCATTTTAATTTTATACATACATTTTTCTTGATTAAAGTTTCTTAGATAATCTGAAATAAGCACTAGTAACCTCTGTTGAAATTATTGTACTGTCTAGCTGTTCCCAAGCACATAATGTCTTTTTGGGGGGCTGTCCTGTTGTCCTCCTTCTTCTTCTCATGGAACCAGGGGCCAACCAGACCCACGACAGAGCCTTTAGAGGAAACTTTAGACACATATTAAAGCTGGCAGGTCACATGCCATCTCCAGAGCCATTTTCAGTAGTTTAAACATCACATGACAATTTTCCAATAATATCCATACCCAAAAGACATTTGAATCTTTTAAAGACTCAACCCAGTGATCAGAGGGAGGAAGCAGACTAGAGAGCAAAAAAAAAAAAGCTTAGAGATAAGGTGTTTCAGACCATTTGCTGTGCAATGGCAGAAGCTGTAGCAATTGATGAGAATTTGGAAATTGAATGTGCCATTTTCTGGCCACTGAGACTGATGATCAAGATTGTATTGTGGACAAGTGAAGAAGGATGCTTAAAAGAAATCCCACACTAGCTCAGAATTGAGCATAATAGAGGGTTATTTATTTAGGGATAGACTCACAGATCACAATCTTCTACAGGTAACTTAAAGGCTACTGGCAATAGGAATTCCTACAGCAGACAAGCTGTATTGCAGTAAGAACTTAGATGGAGAGCCTTAATGGTCTCACTGAGCTCACAGAGGGAAAGGGATTTGAAGAGACAGACCAGAGGAGTTGAAGAGTCTGCTTCTGAATGGGAAGATTCCATGGTTAGTGGAAGGGAAGAGAACTCCCTTGAGGGGCAGTAAAGAATTCCCAGGCACAGAGCCAAGAGGATTTAGAAAAGATTTATCCTTCCAAGTATAGGTATTAGGGGCTACAAAAATGACTCTCATCAGAAGGAGATTCAATAGGTAGAAAGAAAGACACATAGAGAGCAATACAACAAAGGTAAGTGTTATAGGACAGAGTCTCAATCCAAGGGCATCTTCAGGGAACTAAGACTAGCCAGAGAGATGCCTAGGATAACAGTGAACAGGATCACGTGATGGGATGCCCAAAAAACTGTGGGGAGGCTGTCTGATATACTGGCATGACTTTTGTTGAGTGAGCAGAGAGTAGCAGAGAAGGTAGCTCCAACAGGACACTTACCCAAGTCTGTGAAGAGAGGTGGATGAGTAGGGAAGTTAGAGAAGAAAAGCAGTTGAATAGATGGACTCTATATTTGAAGTCAAATATGATAGATGGCAGAAGCCAGCAGAGGCAAGTGATCTTTACCCAGGATGGCCAAGTTGGCAGGCTGGCTTTGTGATAGTGGGGTCAAGGATTTGGGGGGTCCAGGCATCCCTCTTGGGTTTCAACACCAGGTGTAGGGCAAGGTACAGTGAAATCACCGAATTGATAACTCTGTGGTTAGAAAGACAATTTATTAGAAGATGCAAAATTTCAGGTTGTACCCATCAGGAAAAGCCTTAACCATTTCACTGGGATAGTAGTGGGGGGACAGGGTGTGAGAGACAGAAAAGACTGGGACTTAGCGTGGGAGCTTTGCTCTGCTGCAGGCTGTTAGGGTTCCTCAGGAGCTAGATGTCCTTTGCTCAGGGAGTTGACCACTGGGGGATGATGAAGAATGTAGCGCTTTCTTGGCAAACAGAAACCTGCCTCATAAGATTCATGAGAAATACTAAATTTAGGTTTAATGTTGACCCAATGCCAATCCTTGGATTTACCCAATGAGGGTTATTTTTGCCTAGGTTGACCCACGCAGTCACTTAGGACCCTGTCAGCAGTATTGCCATTTTAAGGGGCTGACTCTGGACATGACACTCAGAAAATAGGTATCTTGCTTTAAACAGGAAGCATTCACATTGATTGGATAACATGCACTTTCTTATTTATAAAGGAAGGGTTTGGTTGAAAGGGAAGGGAGCAGAGAAAAATGTAGAGCTCAATAAATAAAGAAGGGTTCATTCCTTTCTCTAGAGCTGCTCTGAGAGTCCTTGTCCTCACATGTCCTTTGCTCTGAGACTTGGTTATATTGTGGGGTGTGCTCAACCCAGTGTGCTCTCTGCTGAAGACTCCCAAAATGAAACTTATTAACTAGAACATCGAGGCTCTCTTTTCTTACTCCATGATAAGTGGTGCTCATAATATGACCTCGATTACTACAACATCAAAAAGAATCTTATGAATCATCATAGACTAATTGATTCAATATGATTTTTTTTTCTCGAGTGTATTTGCATTATTCCAAATCTTTGAAGTTGACAACCTAGGGGAGCCCTTGAGGGCAAGGCTCTGGAACTGTTTGTCAAAGTCCTGTGAGGTATATTCACAATGCTTGGACAACTAAGAGCTCAAGAAATACAAACAAAAGATGTGAAAACGAAGTATTTGCTGGGATCCGGTTTTGCCCTACCCTAGAATTATTTCACATTGTGTGAAACAATGTAGTTGTTACAACTGTGCACATTCTATGGGCAGCTTTTGACTGACATTTTAGGGATCGTGCTATGGGGTGGATACACAAATGACCATATCTGTCTGGCACCACCCATGTATCACAAACTAAAAATAACTTTATTTCTGGGAATGAAAAGAATGATGCCTTTTAATTATCAAGGTGAACTATGGCTGTAGGGCCACATGGACATATCTAAATCCTATCAGGCAAACCAGGTCCAAGAACTTTATGGTACAATTTCCTTACATGAACCCCACCAAGAGGTGGACACCTAGTGCTGTGATGGGGATAGTCCCCAAACCTGCCATCAGATCATTCAGTTAGTACATCAGGGGCTAAGAGGCAGAAAAACCCAGCTGTCTCAGGGGTTGCTACTTGGCTGGTTCTCACTGTTGATACACTTTATTTTCATCAGCATCTACCTGTTTACCTGCCATTCATCTGTCCACCTATAATTTTTCTGAACCTGGTCCAGACCTTCACTTCACCTCCTGCTACAACTTAACTCTGGCCCTGCATAAATCATAAATCAAGGAAAGTGGGTCTATTTGCCAAATTACTGCCACTGAAAATGCCATAACTTGTGAATTTATTGTTTGTTTTTTTTTTTTTTATTAAATTTGACATCAGGAGGCAGCAAACTCCACAGGAGCAGGACTGAGGCAGTGACCTACGCCAGAGCAGGCCTGAGACAGTGAACTCCACAAAACAGGTACAGGGGAGCAACTGTTGAGAAAGTGGGCCAGGGCCAGAGACCTCTGCAAGTCCAGGCATCAGTCTGGAACCTCTGAGGGAATAGGCAGGAATCAGAAACCTCTGCAGGTGCAGGCATGAATGTGGGGCATCTGAGGGAATAGGCCTGAGCCAGATCCTTTGCGGGTCCGGGCTCACCAAGTCTGGGACCTCCAAGGGATGCCAGCCCAGACACTATACCCAGCAAAACTTTCAATCACCATAGAAGGACAAAACAAGATATTCATGACAAAACCAATTTCACCAATACCTAGCCACAAACCCAGCCCTACACAAAGAACTAGAAGGAAAACTCCAACCTAAGGAAGTTGGCTACATCAACAAAAACATAGATAATTGATGATCTCAAAGCAGAAAATCCCAAAGAAGGGAAAAACACACAAATTAACATCACCAATAATGAAAACTAAATTAGTAGAAGATAGCAATCACTGGTCATTAATATTCCTTAATATAAATTGGCTGAACTCACCTATAAAAAGACACAGGCTGCCAGATGGGATACAAAAACAGAATCCATCCTTCTGCTGCATACAAGAAACACACCTCAACCTCAATGACAGATATCGCCTCGCCTCTTTAAAAGGTTGGGAAAAAATTTTTTAAATCAACTGGTCCTAAGAAACAAGCTGGTGTAGCTATTCTAATATCTAACAAAATAGACTTTGAACTAAAACCAATCAAAAGAAACAAAGAAGGATATTTCATATTAGTCACAGGAGAAATCCATCAAGAGGAAATCTCAATACTGAAAACCTATGCCCTGTAGGGTCCATGGGTCTACCCCTGTTCCCGGGTTTCGTCTTGAGGACAGTTTCTGGCCAGCCAGCTAAAACATCCTGTTTGTTCCTGTGCTCCCTCTGCCTCACCTGGTGGTTAGCTATAGGGCCATTGTTTACTTCACCTTGGGCATGGTAATTTCCCACCTGCCTGGGGGTATTCCATTGAGCAGAAACTAGGTATTTAAGGGTTTTCCTAAGTTTGAATAAACAGGCATTTGGCTGATCTACTTTCAAACGACCCAGGTCTCTTGTGTGTTCTTTCAATCTCCAGGCCCTTGAAAACTGTGCTGAGAGTAATACAGGAGTTCCAATGCCCCAAATACATGGCCAACCTCATATGTAAAAGAAACACTTCTAAAACTTAAATCATACATTGAACCCTACACACTAATAGTGGGAGACGTCTACACTCCGCTGTCAACACTGGACAGGTCAGTCAGACAAAAATTTAACAGAGAAAAAAAAAATTTAGCAGAGAAATAAGGTAACTAACAGTTGTTATGACTCAAATGGACTTAACAGACATCTATAGAATATTCCATCCAAACAGAAAAGAATATACCTTTTTCTCACCACCTCATGGAACCTTCTCAAAAATTGACCACATACTCGGTAACAAAACAAACCTCAACAGATAAAAAAAAAAAAAAAAAAAAAAAAAAAAAAAAAAAAAAAAAAAAAAGAATAACGCCATGTATCTCTTTAGATCACCATGGCTTAAAACTAGGATTCAACAGCAACACTGATTCCAGAAAGCCCACAAACACATGGAAATTAAACAATGCTCACCTGAATCATCAATGGATCAAAGAAGAAATAAAGGGAGAAGTTAAAGACTTCCTAAAATTAAGTGAAAAATTCAATGACTACACAACATACCCAAATTTATGGGACACAAATGATAGCAGTGTTAAGAGGAAAATTCATGACACTAAATGACTATATGAAGAAGCTGGGGAAAATTCCACACTAGTGAATTTGCAAACTTTAGAATAAAAAGAAGAAAACTCACCCAAGAAAACTAGATGGCAGAAAATAATCAAATTGAGAGCTGAAATTAACAAAATAGAAACAAAGAAAACAATACAAAGAATCAATGAGACAAAAAGTTGGTTCTTTGAGAAAATCAATAAAATAGATAAACCTTTATCCAAACTAAGCAAAAGGAAGAGAGAGAATATTAAAGTTAAAAAAAAATCAAAAAAGAAATGGGGGGAATATAACAAAAGACATGAAGGAAATACAGAGAATTATCAGGTCATATTTCAAAAACCTGTGCTCCAAAATTGAAAAACTTAATAGAAATGGACAGCTTTCTGGATAAATATCACTTACCAAAATTAAATCAAGACCAGATAAGCAAATTAAATGACATATAACCGCTAAAGAAATAGAAAAGTCATCAAAAGTCTCCCAAGCAACGACCAGATGGTTTCAGCTCAGAATTCCACAAGATTTTTAAAGTAGAACTAATACCAATATTCCTCAAATTGTTCCACACAATAGAAGCGGAAGGAACATTGCCAAACCCTTTTTATGAGACTACAATTACCCTGATACCCAAACCATAGAAAGACATTACCAATAAAAAGAATTACAAACCATTCTCACTCATGAACATTGATTCAAAAATACTAAATAAAATACTGACTAATTGAATCCAAGGACACATCAGAACTATCATCTACCATTATCAAGTCGGCGTCATCCCAGAGGTGCAGGAATGATTCAACATACGAAAATCTATCAATGTAATCCACCATAAAAACAAACTGAAAAATAAAAACCACATGATCAACTCGGTATATAGATGCTGAAAAAGCTTTCAACAAAATACAACATCCCTTCATGATAAAGGTTTTCAAAAGAGCAGAGATACAAGGAACATACCATAACATAATAAAGGCAATATACAGCAAGCCAACAGCCAACATCAAACTAAATGGAGAGAAACTTAAAGCAATCCACTGAAATCAGGAACAAGACAAGGTTGCCCAATATCTCCATATCTATTCAATATAGTTCTTGAGGTCCTAGCTTGTAGTAATAGAAGCGGCGGGGCTGCGTCCCCGGCACCCGGCTGCCCATATGGCTAGCTTATGCCCTGAAATAATTACACGGAAACTGTATTCTTTTGAACATTGCCTGGCCCATTAGTTCCAGCCTCTTATTGGCTAGCTCTTACATATTAATCTAACCCATTTTTAATATTTTGTGTAGCACCATGAGCTGGCTTACCAGGAAAGATCTTAACCTGCGTCTGTCTGGAGTGGGAGAATCATGGCGACTCCTGACTCGGCTTCTTTCTCCCAGCATCCTGTCTGTTTACTCCACCCACCTAAGGGCTGGCCTATAAATGGGCCTAGTCAGTTTTTTTATTATTTAACCAATGACCTTCCTCCATCATTTCCCCTTTTTCTGTTTAAACAAAAAAGAAAGGCTTTCATTTTAACATAGTAAGATTACATATAGCAAAACAGTTATCAAGCAAGAATTACAGTTACAATATTTATATCTATTTTATCTTTTATCATAAGTAAGGAAAACTATAACTAACCATTTTTTAACTCCATCAAAGACTTCAGAAGGATATAATATTACCTAAGCAAACAAGAAGTAAGATACTTCAAACTCTAGAAATGACAGAGACATCTCGCTGCCTGGACAGTCACCCAAAGTTTTTTTGTACCATTGGGGCATCCATCTTCAGCCTTCAGGCCCATAGTTTCCAGCAGACATTTTCATCAAGCAGGAAATTCCAAAGACAGTTCAGTCACTATCTGCTGTGTCCTGTAGAATGTCTCACAGACTCTTTCATGAGTCAGGAACCCCAAAAGACCATTTCACCTTTAGGCAAGTTCAGTAGTCCTCTCTCTGCGGGTTCTCTGTGTCCAGCTTATGCATCAGTCCAGGCAAGAGCAGTTTCTTACCCAAATAGCTATCAAACTCCATAAGGAGGCTCTTCGATGCCCATCTTCCTCTTGAAGTAGATTGGTGCTGCCAGGAGCAGACGTGTCTCATTGTCATGAAAAGTCCTAAGTTATTAAAACATTTAAATGCCATATTCTGCAGTCTTTGAAAGATATGAAGAATGCCTATCTAACTGAAATATATCTCTATATATCTAGAAAATCTAACTAACATGACTACAAATTTGACTATTATTGATGATTATTCATTAGCAACCTATATTTCCTAATTATACATTACATTTTAAATGAACTATACAATCACAATACAGTAATCAAGATCAGAAATACATATACATATAACAAAATTGACCTTAAAATCCATACCAATGCAAATTATTCATATCTATATCATATCCCCCTTTAAATGTAAAAGAACATTTATAAACCATATTTAGCTTTACCCGAAATAATTACACGGAAACTGTATTCTTTTGAACATTGCCTGGCCCATTAGTTCCAGCCTCTTATTGGCTAGCTCTTACATATTAATCTAACCCATTTTTAATATTTTGTGTAGCACCATGAGCTGGCTTACCAGGAAAGATCTTAACCTGCGTCTGTCTGGAGTGGGAGAATCATGGCGACTCCTGACTCGGCTTCTTTCTCCCAGCATCCTGTCTGTTTACTCCACCCACCTAAGGGCTGGCCTATAAATGGGCCTAGTCAGTTTTTTTATTATTTAACCAATGACCTTCCTCCATCATTAGCTAGAGCAATAAGACAACAAAAGGAGATCAAGAGGATAGAAATGGGAAAAGAAGTCAAACTCTCACTGTTTGCTGATGATACTTTACATAAGCAACCCAAAAAATTCTACTAAGGAACTTCTATGACTCAAAAAAACTTTCAGTAATGTAGCAGGATACAAGATTAACTCAAAAAAAATCAGCAGCCTTCCTTTACACAGATGTTAAATGGGCTGAGAAAGAAATCAGAGAAACATCACCCTTCACAATAGCCATAAATAGTATAAAATATCTCAGCATAACTCTAACCAAACAAGTGGAAAGACTTGTATGACAAGAAGTTTAAATCTTTGAAGAAAGAAATTGAAGAAGACACCAGAAAGTAGAAAGATCTCCCATACTCTTGGTTAAGTAGAATTAACATAGTAAAAATGGCAATCTTACCAAAAGCAATATACAGATTCAAAGCAATGCCCATCAAAATCCCAGCAAAATTCTTCAAAGACCTCATAAGAATGGTATTCTACTTCATATGGAAAAGCAAAAACCCAGGATAGCCAAAACAATCCTGTACAATAAAAGAACTTCTAGAGGCATCACAATCCCTGACTTCAAACTCCACTACAGAGCTACAGTACTGAAAACAGCCTGGTTTTGGCATAAAAACAGACACGAGGACCAATGGAACCAAATTGAAGACCTGTATATTAATCCACACACCAAGAAAAACCTGATTTTTGACAAAAAAGCAAAAAAGTATCAGGTGGAAAAAAACATATTTAACAAATGGTGCTGGCATAATTGGATATCAACATGTAGAAGAATGAAAATAGATTCATAGCTATCACTGTGCACAAAACTCAAGTCCAAATGGATCAAAGACCTCAACATAAAGCCAGTCACACTGAACCTCATAGAACAAAAAGTGGGAAATGTTGTCTGAGTTTTCTGTCCTGCCTGTTTTCCACAGTCATTAAGTCCCAAAGAAATGCGCAGAGGTCTACATACATTATAAACTGATTGGCCCATTAGCTCAGGCTTCTTATTAACTCTTATAACTTATATTAGCCCATATTCTGGTCTATGCTAGCCACATGGATCTGTACCTTATTCAGCGAGGCAGTCACAACTTGCTTCTTCTATAGTGGGATCACAACTGAAGAGCTTCCTTCTTCCCAGAATACACCTGTTCTCATTGACCCACCTCTACTTCCTGTCTGGTTGTCCCACCTATACTTCCTGCCTGGCTATTGGCCAATCAGTGTTTATTTAAAATATAATTGACAGAATACAGACCATTGTCCCACACCAGGGAAGTACACTTGAATGCATTGGCACCAGAGACCACTTCCTAAATATAACCCAAGTAGCACAGATACTGAGAGAAATAGTTAATACATAGGACTGTTTGAAACTTAGAAGCTTCTGTAAAGCAAAGAACATGGTCAACAAGTCAAAACAACAGTCTACAGAATGTGAAAAGATCTTCACCTACCCCACATCAGACAGAGTTCTGATCTCCAAAATATACAAAGAACTCAAAATTTGGTCATCAAAAGAACAAATAACCCAATAAAAT
Organism: Chionomys nivalis; assembly: GCF_950005125.1. Taxonomy (NCBI): domain Eukaryota; kingdom Metazoa; phylum Chordata; class Mammalia; order Rodentia; family Cricetidae; genus Chionomys; species Chionomys nivalis. The sequence continues at coordinate 66,185,869 of NC_080097.1, read as the reverse complement.
AATGGAGTACAGACCTAAACAGAGAACTCTCAAAGAGTAATTTAAAATGGCTAAAAGATACTTAAGGAAATGCTCAACATCCTTAGCCATCAGAAAAATGTAAATCAAAACAACTCTGAGATTCCATATTATACCTGTAAGAATGGCAAAATCAAAAATACTGATGACAAACCCCCAAAAAATCAGTTGCCTTCCTATACACTAAGGATAAGGAAGCAGAGAGGGAAATCAGAGAAGCATCACCTTTCACGATAGCCACAAGTAGCATACAATATCTTGGGGTAACTCTGACCAAGGAAGTGAAAGATCTATTTGACAAGAACATTAAGTCTTTGAAGAAAGAAATTGAAGAGGACACCAGAAAATGGAAGGATGTCCCTTGCTCTTGGATTGGGAGGATCAACATAGTAAAAATGTCAATTCTACCAAAAGCAATCTATACATTCAATGCAATCCCCATCAAAATCCCATCAAAATTCTTCACAGATATGGAGAAGACAATAACCAACTTTATATGAAAAAACAAAAAACCCAGGATAGCCAAAACAATCTTATACAATAAAGGACTGTCTGGAGGCATTACCATCCCGGACTTCAAACTCTATTACACAGCCACAATATTGAAAACAGTTTGGTACTGGCATAAAAACAGAGAAGTCGACCAATGGAATTGAATAGAAGACCCTGACTTTAGCCCACAAACCTATGAACACCTGATTTTCGATAAAGAAGCTAAAAGTATACAATGGAAAAAAGAGAGCATCTTCAACAAATTGTGCTGGCAAAACTGGATGTTAATCTGTATAAGAATGAAAATAGATCCATATCTATCACCATGCACAAAAATCAAGTCCAAATGGATTAAAGACCTCAATACCAGTCCAAACACACTGAACCTGATGGAAGAGAAAGTGGGAACTACCCTACAACACATGGGCAGAGGAGACCACTTCCTACGTATAACCCCAACAGCACAGACATTAAGGGCATCATTGGATAAATGGGACCTCCTGAGACTGAGAAGCTTCTGTAAAGCAAAGGACACTGTCACCAAGACAAAAAGGGAACCCACTGACTGGGAGAAGATCTTCACCAACCCGACAATTGACAAAGGTCTGATCTCCAAAATATATAAAGAACTCAAGAAACTAGACTGTAAAAGGCTAATCAACACAATTATAAAATGGGGCACTGAGCTGAACAGAGAATTCTCAACGGAAGAAGTTCAAATGACCAAAAGACACTTAAGATCATGCTCAACTTCCTTAGTGATCAGGGAAATGCAAATCAAGACAACTTTAAGATACCATCTTACACCTGTTAGAATGGCTAAAATAAAAAACACCAATGATAGCCTTTGCTGGAGAGGTTGTGGAGAAAGGGGTACACTCATCCATTGCTGGTGGGAATGCAAACTTGTGCAACCACTTTGGAAAGCAATATGGTGGTTTCTCAGGAAATTCGGAATCAACCTATCCCTGGACCCAGAAATACCACTCTTGGGAATATACCCAAGAGATGCCCTATCATACAACAAAAGTATATGCTCAACTATGTTCGTTGCAGCATTGTTTGTAATAGCCAGAACCTGGAACAACCTAGATGCCCTTCAATGGAAGAATGGATGAAGAAAGTATGGGATATATACATATTAGAGTACTACTCAGCAGTAAAATACAATGACTTCTTCAATTTTGCATACAAATGGATTGAAATAGAAAACACTATCCTGAGTGAGGTAAGCCAGACCCAGAAAGAGGAACATGGGATGTACTCACTCATATTTGGTTTCTAGCCATAAATAAAGGACATTGAGCCTAGAATTCGTGATCCTAGAGAAGCTATATAAGAAGGTGAACCCAAAGAAAAACATATAAGCATCCTCCTGAATATTAACCTTCATCAGGCAATGAAAGGAGACAGAGACAGAGACCCACATTGGAGCTCCGGACTGAAATCTCAAGGTCCAAATCAGGAGCAGAAGGAGAGAGAGCACGAGCAAGGAACTCAGGACTGCGAGGGGTGCACCCACACACTGAGACAATGGGGATCTTCTATTGGGAACTCACCAAGGCCAGCTGGCCTGGGTCTGAAAAAGCATGGGATAAAACCAGACTCACAGAACATAGCGGACAATGAGGACTACTGAGAACTCAAGAACAATGGCAATGGGTTTTTGATCCTACTGCACGTACTGGCTTTGTGGGAGCCTAGGCAGTTTGCATGCTCACCTTACTAGATCTGGATGGAGGTGGGTGGTCCTTGGTCTTCGCACAGGGCAGGGAACCCTGATTGATCTTCGGGCTGATGAGGGAGAGGGACTTGATCGGGGTAGGGGGAGGGAAATGGGAGGCGGTGGCGGGGAGGAGGCAGAAATCTTTAATAAATAAATAAATAAAAAAGAAAAAAAATACTAATGACAACTTATGCTGGAGAGGTTGTGGGGTAAAGAAAACACTCCTGCATTGCTTGTGGAAGTGCAAGCTGGTATAATCCTTTTGGATATCAGTATGGGGATTTCTCAGAAAATTAGGAAACAACCTTCCTCAAGACCCAGTAATACCACTTTTGGGTATATACCCAAAGGATGCTCATTTGTGCCACAAGAACATATGCTCAACTATGTGCATAGCAGTATTGTTTGTAATAGGCAGAACCTGGAAACAACCTAAATGCCCCTCCACGAAGAATAGATAAGGAAAATATGGTACATTTACACAATGGAGTACTACACAGCAGATAAAAAAATAATGACATTTTGAGATTTGCAGGCAAATGGATAGAAAACATCATTTTGATTGAGGTAACCCAGACCCAGAAGGACAATTATTACATGTACTCACTCATAAGTGGTTTTTAAACATAAAGCAAAGAAAACCAGTCTACAAATCACAATCCCAGAGAACCTAGACAACAGTGAGGACCATAAGAGAGACATACATGAATCTAATCTACATGGGAAGTAGAAAAAGACAAGATCTCTGAATTAATTGGGAGCATGGGGACCATGGGAGAGGGTTGAAGGGGAGGGGAGAGGTAGGGTAGGGAGCAGAGAAAAATATAGATTTCATTAAAATCAAATTAATAGTAACAATAATAATATACATTTGGAATCATAGAAAGATATAAACATGTTTGTATTTCATATGTAGGATGCTTTCAACAATATTGAAATTGATGAGGTCTGTAATGTATAAGACAGTTCAGTCTTATAATTAAGACTTCAATCAGTGCGAATGTCACATTTCCAACCCTCGCAGAAAACATCCTAAGACTCGGGTGCCTTTATAGTTATAATATTGTTTTATATTGTAAAATACCATTATAAAATGGTGTTTCTCTAGCTATGTTGCCTAGTGATAACAATAATTTATTTCCACTTTGTTTGAACTTCAACTTCTAAAGGTAGACTAGCAGAAGAGATGGGTTTCCTAAATATAGAAGCGTGTCTCACGTTTGGTAATATGCAGCTCCCACACTTTAAAATTTATACACTTAAGAGCTATAAAGATGTATCAAGAGTTAAGAACTTGCTTTTCTTACAGGGGACCCAGGTTCAGATCCTCACACCCACATAGCTGCTCATATTTGACTGTAACTCCGGTCCCAGGAGATCTGACACCTTCTTCTGGCTGTCTTGGGCATCTTAATGCATGAGGCACCCATACATACACTCAGGCACACACACATACACATAAAATAAAAGTGCATAAATTTTTTTCAAATTATATATTAACTCCATAACTAATTGTTACACATTATATTTAGAATTTAGAGAACCAACTTATGACTTAATATTGTAAAGCATAATTGTATAGTCTACCGCTTAGTAATTTAATTTGACCTCATCTCTTTATCCCCCAAGCAGTTTTATGTCATCTTACAATGTCTTTATTACAGTTTTATAGAAATATTACTATTAACAATAGGAAGCTTAGTTCTGATAGAAAAGCAAGCAAAACTCAATGGCAACTGCTCCATAAATTTAACTAGGAAGCATTAATCCTCAGAAGGACATTTAACTCAAGTCAGACAAGGCTCAGAGGCACGTAACTGTGCAAATACACAATCAGAGATCTACAACCTTTTATAGATTCTTCCTTTTATAGTCAGGTATTCATTCAGACATTTTAGGAACGTATTTTATAAAATAAGGTGAGACTGTTAATAACTAATCAAGGGTAACCCAACATCCGATGGGTTTGTAGCACAAAGTCTAGAGTAGTGGTTCTTAATGTTCCTAACGCTGTGACCCTTTAATATGGTTCCTCATGTTGTGGTGAGCTCCAGCCATAAAGCATTTCATTGCTACTTCATAACTGTAGTTTTGCTACTGTTATGAATTGTAATGTGAATATCTGACATGCAGGATATCTGATAGGCAACCCTTGATAGGCGAGTCATTCAACTGCCAAAGGGATCAAGACACACAGATGGAGAACCGCTGGTCTAGAAGCTTTTGATGATTTATTTCTTCACTTTCCTGCAATTTGGGTGGATACCATCTGAAACATACAGGGTTCTCTTTCTTACGTTCAGGTGGAACAAAGGCCTTTTGAGTGTCCGTGAGGTTAATCATGACTCATTGCATGAGTGTGTGTGTGAGATAGTAAAGTCAAAGAACAGAGAGAGATAGAGAGAGGAAGGAAAGGGAGGAAAAGAGGGGGAGGAAAGGGAGAGGGAGGAAGAGAGAGAGGGAGAGAGAGAGAGAGAGAGAGAGAGAGAGAGAGAGAGAGAGAGAGAGAGAGAGAGAGAGAGAGAGGAGTGTCCTTGCAGGTATGTGCTCCTGTGCACACGGCCCAGGAGTTCTGAGGGGGTGTTGGCTGTCCTGCCTGAGAATTCTTCACCTTATTCCTTTGGGGAAAGTTCTCTGTGCTAGGCTACAGTCAGCAAACTACAACATTGCCCTGCCTCCATCCCCAACACTGGTAGTAGCCTTGCCAGGCCTTTTCTCTTTTTAAATCTCAGTGATAAGATCCAAATTTGGACCAAATTTGCATAGCAACCATTCCCATCCCCTTAGCCATCTCTTCCAGCCTTTCTCGTTCTGTTTCTGATGCTCAGGCTGACTTCAAACCCATTAGCTTCTTCCCTTAGACTCTCGAATGCTGAGATTGTACGTGTGTTCCGCCATACTTATGGTGAGTTTTGAAATGGAAAAAAAAAATCTGCCATTCTAAAACCCTCATCCCTTGAGCATCAGTCTTGCTGAAGTTGATGGCAAAGTGCAGATAGCTCAGAGACGAGAAGATGACAAGGTGGTACACGTTGGAAAGAGATGTCTCGCCTTTGGACCTAAGGCATTACTCCGCTCTCGTTTGTCTCCACTCCACCCCCATCCAGGCGCTGTTCCTCCCCTGGACCCCCTCTGATGGGCTGTGCTTCCTGGACTGTCCTGGTACTCACAGACCCGGCTCTCTAGATTCCTGTGAACCATCTGCTGTTTTATTTTCATACCTTCTTTTAGATTCAAAACTTCCATATTTGTTAGCCTAAGTTTACTGCCACATACTTCGTGCGAATTTCTGTTTTAAGCCTCATACATCAACATTAACATGGTGCTCTTGGAAAAATTATAAAATGATTGCTTTAACTTTTTTTTATTGAATTAGAACATATATTACAACATCTGTTTCATAGTTACTATAATAAATAATGTTTCAGTTCTCAAGACTGAGTTATAAAAATAATTGATTTTGACATTAGCCCATCTATTTAATATGGTCTATAAAATTTTCAAAAAAAAATCCACATAACACGATTGCTTGATGAGAAAAAAAACAATCTGCTGCAGGATGAAGACCTCTGAGTTGCCTCTGCAGAGTTCTTTAGAAACAGTTCCTAAAAGGCTAAAAAGGTATCAGTTCGCCCATCCCTGTGTTTGTTCTCCGCTGAGTGGAGCTGATGTCTGGTATTTGTTTCTATGGTTATAAACTGTCCCTCCCTTCTGGACATTTACATTGAATCAGTCAGCCAGCTAGTTCTGAAAAAAACAATAAAAGAGTCTGGGAGTAATTAAAATAAGAGCTATAAATTTTTTTTTTTGCCATTGTACCATTTTTTTTCTGTCATACTCTAACAAAATTCAACAAATCTGAAACAAGACAAGCATATCTATAAATGTTGAGACTATATTAGCAAATAAGGAACTTGTTAGTAATTGATTCCAGCTATTAAGGCTGTGTGAATAAGGATCCTCCCCCCCTCCCCCCATGCATACCAGTTGTTTACAGTAGGCTACAAATAAGGCCATGCGGGTCTGGCCCCTGGTGAACTATAAAAGGTACCTCTCAAAGGCTCCTGGGAAGGAACTCAGGAGGGTAAGGTAGGGTCAAACATACCCGTTGGTTCAGAAGTGTTCAGAGAAGCTGAGAAAGTAGGAACAGCCTAGCACCCATCACTCCATTTTGTCCTCCAGGGTTTGCTCCTGAACAGTGAAGAACAGCTGCAGGTGAAGGTTGAAGCAAGCCTCTAGGGACAGCTCTTGCCACTTCAGTATCTGTGGCTGTGTATGTGGCAGTACCAGCCCGAAGCTCCCAGAGACCTTCAGCAGGAAGGAAGGGACAGGAAACGCTTAGCAGGAACTAGTCAAAGGCTGGCACCTCCCCACCATTTCCCTGATATTGACGGAGACTCACTCACTAAGCCAGCCATTTCCATTCTGTGCTGAAAAAAGAGGTTGCAGTTTCGAGAGGGCTGGGAGTTTGAACCCTACTGAGTAAGGCTGAGACAATAAGCCAAGGCTCCGAGACTCGCCTATGGCTCTGGCAGGGCCACTGTGTTTTAAGAAACCACCTAGCCTTGTTTATTGAGCAATGCGAAGGCCTTTCCAAGTACCCGAGACCAAGATTCTTGAAACTTACACAGGATTCCTTCAGATGACAGACCAGAAGGACAGGCAAGGCTATTAACAGACTCAATATTATTTAATTGTGACATTTCTCCTAGTGTTAATTCTGATCCCATCCTCACCTGGGGCACTGGGGGATTTTAAAAAGAAAAAGATCAAAAAGCAAAAGGCCCATGTTGCAAGATTTACCTGTGGTGACCATTGCCAGCTGATGCCAATGCCTACTGCATATATAGAGTGAGTAGTGAAGATCAAAAAGATATGGTTAATGAAACATTCTTCTAGCCATGCTGCAAGCACGCGTTTTTACATAAAAATCACTTTTATTTCCCAGGCCACCTGTTGTCAGAATGGCGTCACTAGGATGGATTTCTGCTTCACGCCTCATCCACTGAGAAGAGCATCCTGTTTGTCTCTCTTGTACTAGGAACTTGTCAGTCACTGTCATGTCAACTGCAGCTTCTCTGTGCCATCAACAGACATCAAAGGGCATCACAGGGAAGCCTTACACACCACTGAGTTACTATCACCACACCCTGAATAGAGTCATGATGGGAGTCAGATATTTATGAATGCTGAGCCAGTCTAAAATGTCTGTCCCAGAAGGATGTGAAGATCTGGAATGGGAACAGGAAATGATGTAATATTTAACAGAGGTCATACTTAGTGACCACAAACATTAATAAATTTGTGTCAACATTCTCAAGGGCTACTCCTAAAACGGTAATGAGATGATCTATCAGGCACATAAATGCCTTAGAAGGTCTGCTGGTACTTTTTAAATCTTACATAATTTTCAATTATTATAAAAACATAGATTGACAATGAGGCCTATATTTCGTACATTGAATGGCATGCATGTACCATAGACAAACCCTAATCAAGCAATCCTAAATCGGAAGACTGCAGACATAGGTATTACTGTGGATTTCACGGTATGAAGACTGCTGTATCCAGTTATGTGACTTCACTCATGATGGTGTCCATTTGCACAAAATAGACAAAAGCAGTGAAATATAAATATTCTTAAAGCAAAATCTCTGTTTGAAAGCATTGCCGACAACAGACACATAAGTAACCGGCAATGGGAGTGGGTGCCAAGGTTTCAGCTGTGCTCAGCTACAGCAACAGGGACACTAGCAAAAACTCAGCACACGCACTGTTCAGAATGGCAAGTTCAGAATTCCTTTTAAAAGCTTCATTTGTGTGTGTGTGTGTGTGTGTGAGAGAGAGAGAGAGAGAGAGAGAGACAGAGAGACAGAGAGAGAGACAGAGAGAGAGACAGAGAGAGAGACAGAGACAGAGAGAGCTGTGGCCTTGCACTGGAACTAGAAGAAATTGTGATCAGCCCTGTGGTTGCTAGGAACTGAACTCAAAGCCTCTGAAAAAGCAGCAAGTGATCCTGACTGCTGAACTATTCCTCTATTTCCTAAGGTTATTTTTAAATTGAATTTTGACTAAGAATGTGAATTACTTTTAACTAATAATGTTTAAAGTTAAATAATGTTTAAATGACATTTAAAAATTAGAATAGATTTTTAAAATATTGGGTGTGGTAGTGAACAATATATCAGATATTCTATTGTTCATACTGTAGATTAATATGATGGCCAGGTTTGTACCAATTCCTTCATTTCCAGAGACTCAGAAATAAGAACTCTGGGGAGAAAAATAGAAATGGGATAAGGGAAAGAACTAGTTTGTTGTATGGATAACTGAGATGCAATCCATAATTTAGTGAACTTCCTTGAACTAGCTAAGATAGCTCCCGTTCATACGTTTTACTGACAGGAAGTGACTTGTCATCTTCATGGACTATTCTTGTTCTTTGGGACACGTAAACAGGACGGTCATATAGAAAGAAAAGAAAATAGTGTCTACACGTCTTTTGTCTGGTTAAAAATAAATTTCCCCAATGCAATGTTTCTCTGGCTTAAATGTGGAAACAATTGAGTGTCCAAATAGGTGGACATTGATGTCTGAGAAGCCCCAGTACTTACTTGGTACTTGTGAATATAAGTATATATAGAGAGAAATTGAAAAAGAAAAAACTATATCAAGCAAATAGGTTGTATTATGATGGGATACATTAATATTTATCCCAATCCAGGCAGCAACAGAGAATGTAAGAAAGAGAACTCTCTTCACCTCTCATTGCATGGACAAAGAACCAGCGCTCCAGAGCTCCAGCGTGGCTGTGAGGACTGCATGACCTAGGCCAGGGGGCACTGATGGCGTGGCCTGTCATTTCAGCATGCTCTGTGTCAAGAGAGAAGTAGTTATATTTTAATGACATCAAAAATAATTAAATCAAATGGTGATTTTTTTTTTACACTGACATTCCCCTCCTCTTTCTATAATCCCTAATGAAGGACGAAGAGCTGTAGAGCAATGGTGGAGTCTGTTTATTTGGAGGTTTGTGGTGTTTTGTGAGGATTGATCTCACTGCTCGGGACCCACATCTCTCATACAGGGCAGGATGCTTGTCTGGACATCCTCTTCTCTGGGCCCTGACTGAGTCACCCACTCAATTCCATCGTGAAAGACTGAATAACTCGAGATGCTAGGCATTTACAGGAGTAGCGAGCATCCGACCCCTTCTGCATTTCCTTTTCACACCATGCTGAGGGCCTCAGCCCGCCATGAGGAATCTTCCTGAGCTTTGCCTGCCTCTTGGCAGGCTAATCACGTGACATCTTTCATAGTGATCGTCTTAGAGTATGCCTCCCATGATCTAAGGGAACAGTTCAACACAAGAAAATTAAGGCCTTGGCCCTTCAGTATTTCCATGGTCCCAAGAACACCAGAAAAACTTTTTCTACTGAAGAGAATAGGAGTGTAAGCGGAGTGAGACACAACTAACATCACTATTTTGTAGGCGTTTATTCTGATGACCAGTTTCTCTTTAGGTTGTGATATGGAGCCATGGATCGGGATCTGCGGATGATTTGCATGACAGTCTACAGGCCCCTTCTTCTCTCACTCTGAGCCTTTCGCAGCTCATCATGTCTCTTGAGATTAGAGCTTCTTTAGTAAGGAGCTCCTCCAGAGCAGCCCTTAAACCCAGAGCGATCAGGGAGACATGTAGAACCCACTGCTCAATGAACTACAACAGATCAAATGAAAATATCTCATTTCTTACCTCTTTCTATTTCTTAGTGCTCAGTTACATTGGCCCCTAGGTTGATGCATGCATGTGTGCATATGTGCGTGGGTGCCTGTGTGAAGTTACCACGTTGGAAATACAGTGTCATCAAAGCCCTTCTGATTTCCACACCCTACACTAGTGTCCCGCCCTCTGTCAGGCTTTACAGAAGTGTCCGTTTTCTTTGCTGTGCCTAGTGCCTTTGGTATAGCAAAAATAAGACAGGTATTGCCCAAAGATCAAGGTAATAAAGCATAAAAAAAATTAAGAGACAAATTTCCAGGACTATTAATCACAGGCTTTGTGAGCAGATTTCAATGGGAGTTAGCATCTTTTATGAGGCTCTTTCAGAGCTCCATTTACTGGTTGCCATGACTGTCTTCAGAGACACTGACACATAGAGAGATGTTGTACATTCCTGAAGTCACACATGGCACTGAAGGCAGAACGAAAACGTAGCATCCTACAAGACTATGATTAAACAAGGTTTGCTTTGAGTAAAACTGAGCTGCTATGATCGGCAGCATTATCTGTCTCTCCCATTCTGGACACAGATCTGAGAGGATGTGGATGAAGGAGAGGTAAAGAAAGTGAAACCAGGGCTATGGCAGGAGAGTCAACAAGCACTAATAATCTGTCCCAACGTTCTCTAAACGTTTGCCCTTCTTGGCAGAGATAAGGGTCATCCTCAGCCCTCACCAAGGAAGCTTCTCTTTGTAACAGATGGAGACCATGACAGAAAATCACAACCAATAAAATGCAGAGTGGTGGAGCCCAGTCCTGGCAGGCAATCTACAAAACACTCCTGCACTTAAGGTTTAGGGAACATTGCAGAAGAGGGGGCAGAAAAACTGTAAGAGCCAGAGGATCAGAGACTTTGCTGTGAGACTGTGTCTCCAAGTGATGTTAGAAGCGACACCCATAAAGTCATCTTTAAGATGACTTGTCCAATGTGAACAGCAATGGGTATGCCAAAGTGGATGGAGTGAATCCCGAGAGACCTCAGCCTACACAAAGAACCAGAGGCAACTGAAGAAAACGGAAAGTGGGCAAGGTGATCTTCCCCAGAGGAGAGGATATGAATTGGTTGTCCAGTGCCAAATGGTCAGCCCTGAAAACATACATGCAAGAAACATTATACGTACTGAGTAGGTTATATTTAGGAGTATATATGCATACACATAAAATTATGCAAGCAATAACAAATAGTGAAGTAAATCTGTATGTGAGTGGGGAGGGGCACATGGGAGATTACAAAGAGAAAAAAAAGGGCAAATGTTACAATTATAATCTCAAAAATTAAAAAAATTACACCATCAATAAAGTGAATTAAATGCAGAGATCCTGACTTAGGAAACAGAAAAACTGTTTACAATACGCTATAGGGACAAGGTATTTGTTGAAGATTTTGTTTAAGGCATTCTTTAAGAAGTAACTGTACAATTAATACCATGAGGCGAAAAAGAAATCGTGCTGTTTATGGCCTAGCTTACTTCCCACCTCCATCTTAATCTTATCCAGCCTCATTAAATCCGCCTTCCAGGCTGAGCAAGGGGGCCGTGCCAATGTTCAGTTTCAATTTCTTCATGGTAATTTGCGCATGACAATCACTCAAAGTGCTCGCTGTTTAGTGACGACACAATAAATAGATACCAACGTCTCTTTCACAGCTTCCTCAGCTCCAACAGTTGCTTCAGACAGAAACAGAGCCGGCCCACAGTGACAGAGCAGGCATCTTCTACTCATTTTTGCAACCATGGAACTTTTGAGGACATCTTAACCCCAAGCAGTGCTTACTTTAGCTCCATTTTGCTAGCATGTTCCAATTCTCACAAGACCACACGGCCCACATTTGTCTAACTCCCTCAACTCCTTGCAGCGGTGCTGTTTCTTATATCGCATTAGTTTAGTGAAGGAGCAGCTTCACTGTTGCATCCCCGCTGCCATTACTTTACGGCTTTTGTAACCTCCTTTCAGTTTGAAGTTCTTAGCAGCTAGAGATCCCGTGTTGTTTGCATGTTTCACACTCTCAGCAGCATGTGTAGTGTTGCTCACATGGTAGCAAATATTCAGCTCCTTTAGGAAGCTGATTGGAGTGAGGAGAGCAGAACTGAGGAGATGCTGAGAAGGCTCCGGCTTCCACAGCCGTCATCTTCACCCAGACTCACCTGGGAAGACAGTCTAAATGGGGAATGCCCAGATCATGTTGGCTGATGGGTCCGTTCATATGCCTGTGAGCAAGCCTCTGGAACATGTTCTGGTTGATAATTAAAGTGGGAGGGCCCAGCTTAATACAAGTAGTGGCACCCCTAGGTTGAGAGTCTTGGGAGTTATAATAAAGCAGGATGAATATAGTCAGACTTTTTCTATCCCGCTAGTCGGCTCCCAAATAACCACGCAGAGACTTCTTATTAATTATAAAAGCTTGGCTGATAGTTTAGGCTTGTAACTAATGAGCTCTTATGACTTAAATTAACCCATTTTCATCAATCTACATGTTGCCATGTGGCTCGCGGCATTTACCTGTCTTCTTGCACGCTTTGTTCCTTCTCTGTCTGACTGGCAACGCTACTCTTCTCCTTGCCAGAATTCTCTCTCCCTGGCTTTCCTGACTATACTTCCTCCTGCCTAGTTATTGGCCATTTAGTTCTTTATTAAACCAATGAAAGTAACATATTTTAACAATATACAAAAAAAAATTATTCCACAACAGGTGAGCAAGCTAATAAGTAGCACTCCTTCATGGGTTCCATTTCTTTCCATTTCCTCCAGGTTTGCTGTCCCACTTAAAGTTCTTGCCCTGACGTCCATCAGTGATGAACCATGCTGTGGAAGTATAAAATGAACCCTTCTTTCCTCGGGTTGCTTATGGGCGTGGTGTTTCGTCACACAGCAGAAAGCAAGACAATGTGATTGATCATCTCAAGCCCCTGCAGCTGTCGGTCCCATGCTGTGGTGGCCTGGAACCTGCAACTCAGAGCTGAAACGAACATCTTTCTCCTGAGTTGCTTTTTAACAAGATATTTCCCTTCAGCCTCAGAAATAAAACTAAAATATACATGAAGACCCAGTAACCGCTATCATTTGCCTCTTCCACAAATGATTTCATATTTTGGAGGCAAAAAGATTAAATTCAAAACTGCCTATTTTTGGTCCAGCTAACAGTGAGAAATGCTGAGGTCACGTTATACCAAATAGGAATGCTCTTGAAGTTTATACACACACCTTCGGTACAATCAAAAATAGCACTCATGACAGTCATCTACATTTATAACATGACTAAACACTGTAAAACCAACCGATTAAAATATCCTAGAACAAAGCATGATATAGGACAGGCTCATGAGTCTGGAGAGTCACATTTCTCAGGTGCGAAGTCATCTTGCACAGGTACAGATGAACGGTAACTTAAGACACCGAAACACTGCTCCATCAATAGCCCCAAGCAGCCCTGTGCCCTGCTCCTGTGTTTATGACACACCGCACAGAATGGACTGCCAAGTGGGCCCGATTTTCAGTTGAAGAAGTGCTCAGTCATTCCTTCCACATCTTGACTCATGAGAAATGATTTTCTAAATTCTTTCTGATGCGGGAAGTGCTCCAGAGAGAGCTCAGTAAGCTAACGTCTCCTAGGAGTTCCCAGAGCATGTGCATCTGAGAAGGGACATTATCCATATGCTTCTGATTCCTTCATACTGAGCCCGTCAAAGGACGGTCGCGAGGACTGTCTGATGTGTGAAAATACTTGAGGATTTTGAATGGAATTTTATACTTCCTTTCACCATTTTTGTAGTGAGCCAGACATTGATGCAAGTAAACAAACTTGGGCCCTTGAGAATCTGGGGTTTAATCTTATATTTAAAATGATGAGGAAGTAGCTGGAGGTCGACAGACAAATCATCCTTAGCCTTGGGTGCACGTTGGCACCATTCCCCAAAGGGCAGGAAGGGCTGAGGGTGAACATCCACAGAGAAGACCGTCTTTCATTTTGTGGTTGAGTCATTCTGTTCCAAAAGTCAGCCTCAGAGCTGAAACAAACGCAATCCTGGAAGGTAGCTGAGGGCTCCCCTTCCAGCTTGGGAAGGCGGCTTTAAACATTTCTGCTGCACAAGTGTTTCCTTTTGAAGGACGAGAGGCGACCACAGCTTTTCAGGAACTCGATGTGTATTCACCTGAACGCATCACTTCCTGCGTTGATGTGCTGAGGAGACCAGACAGGCATCGCTGGCTACAACTGAGAACTAATTAAGGCTGCTCTCTTACAAACATTTTGTGGTTCATTCCATTCTTCCCTGATTAAGAACAAAAGGAAAGAGGAGTCATTTACTGCCATGAGTCACTTGAGGTACAATGGAAGGAATTCCAAAAGGCTCCCGAGACAAAACAAAGCCGACATTATGAAAGCCATGTCTACACACTAATTTAAACTGTCAGCTCACTCCCAAGGAGGACTCCTGACAGACAGAGAATTAAGGCTTAAAAGACCTCATAAATCACTGCGATTAACACTACTGTGAATGACTTAAAATGCGTTTCTGCCGTGCGAGAGCTAGAGGGCTTCAAAGCCATCCTGCCGGACTTGATGGGGAAATTGGTTGGGATAACTAGTAAGAGCAATTCTCAACTACAGTTTCTTGGGGTTTCCAAGACTCGGCATCACCCACACAGTTATTTTAGATACCTGGGTGAGTGAAATACAATCTGCCCACTCTCAGGATTTGGGGGTATATAGCATAATAAAAAGTAACTTGAAAAATGTTAGAATTCAAAAACTATGATTTACAAATATCCAACATTTTTCAAACCCCAAACCATTAAAAATAACTAAAATGCTGCTCAAATATATGACTCAGCTGCGGCTTTCACACGGCTCTGTCCATCTCCCATTTCCCATCTGTGTCTCTTCCAACAGCTCTGCTGCGTGCCCAGTAAGTAAGGCATCAAGACTCAGCGCCCTTTCTGCCACTAGGGTGAGTGGCTAAGCTCTGCTGCCAATACCCGCCACAGAAAATGTTGTTAGCATTTCATCAACTTTTGTATTTTAAAATGCTGGCTCTTTAGGGCTTTTGAGTTAAGCATAAAAGATCCCCTCGCAAGCTGGCTGCAGAGAAACCCGTGTGTGTGTATCCACATGGTTTGAGAGAAGCCAAGGTACAAGATGCCAGTGAAGCCATTGAGAATGGTACAGCCCTTCTGCAAAGGAGAGCGAAGTTACGAGATGGTAACTTCTCCCACTCCCAAAGCCTCACCAGTTATTTCTCTAGAGGCATCCTCCGCCTTGCACAAAGACCCCATAAAATCCTACATTGTTTCCCGAGTCCTCGATGCTCCCTGGATGATCTTTAACTTGGGTCTTATCACAGTCCTGCCTTGTCCAGCAGTGAATTTCCTTTTGCATACAGCCATTTTATTCCGTTCTTTGATTTCTTTTCCTCCACTCCCCTTTCGGCTTAAATCAAGGTGATGCAGAAGTCCACAGGGAGAAGAGTAGATTCTAACTGCTGCACTCTTCACACTGAACCCACTCTTAGCTAGAATACAGCTGCCGCCCCCCCCTCTCCGTGCTGCACCCCTCTCCCTCTGCACCCTTGTGGGAAGCACTCAAGTGGGGACGTAAGGAATAAACAGAGTGCTAAGAACGCCTTTGAGGAAGCACCTTTGAGGTGAGCTAGTTGGCTGAACCCCACAGCCAGCAGTGGGACATTCACTGTTCTGCTCCATGACATAAAATTGAGGTCCCAGCTTGGACCTGAGTCTCAGAACCCCTTTAGGGATGTGATCAGCTCCGAAACTTCTCTTCCGTATTAGAAGTACGTCTGTCCTCTGCCCAATGGGAATCTTAGTTGAATGTTTAGTGGCGCTACAAGGCTTGAGCTACATTACTCTCTATCCAGGTTCATAATGCCAAAACTATTGCTTTTGGAGTGGGGGGCAGGCGGGGTGGGGAGTAGCAAGCATGCAGTGTAAGCACGATTACTCTTCGGGCTGTTCTTCTGGATTCCAATGGAGAACTCGGACCAGAAACTGCAAAAGTGATGTCAAGGAAACTGTTGTAAAGTGTCGCGGTCTCCCTCGGCCAGCAAGGAGGATGCGCAACACCGGAGCTCTTCTTGCTAAGCAGTTTATTTCAGGACTCCATTCACAGCAATCTTTTCCCTTCTCTTTCTCTCCCTCTCTCTTCCTCTCTCTCTTCCTCTCTCCTCGGGCAAAACCTCCCAGCCCTTAAGTAGGCATGGGCAACCAACCCCGGATTGCCAGGTGGGCGCTGCCCATAGGTCCACGCATATGCAAGCAGCTGACAATCATTGCGGGATAAGTCAGGCCTAGTTGATATTAGGAGTTGATTATCACAGAGAGCACTCGCTTTCGGGATAGCGGAGGGCGGGAGCCAGCACCATTAGGTGCGACTCCACGCAGCTCTCTACACATAGCCATCAGGTGTGACTCCACACGGCTCTCTACAGTAAAGGGCATCCTACTTCCTTGAAGGTAGACTCAGTCATATGCCCACAAATCTCCACCAAGTCACAGCCTTGGGGAAAAAAAAAGACCTTCCACTCTCACTCTTAAAATGGCTTCCTTTGAAAAGTGACAATCGTCACAGAATTCCTTTGAGACAATCATAGAAGATGCTTGTTCTGGGGGGAGCAGCACCACGGTGATGTCTGCTAAACACTGCTTCCCGACAGGAAACCCAACCTCTCGGTGTTCCTGTGAAGTCCCTGTCTGCTTTTCCTGCCCATCTCTCACGAGGCTGTAGCTTCCTGAGGACTCCCTTTTAATGGTTCGCATGCACTTCCAAGCTCTCGGCTCACCATGAGCTCATAGATGCATCAGGCCCCTGTGTTTGCTTGTGAAGTTTAGTTCATAGAAAATTGTCCCCGGTATTAGGTAGAGACTCTGGCATCAGGATGGGTGAAGCAGCCAGCTCTTGAAGTGCTAGAAGAATGGTCTGATTTGGTTACGCTATGTCAGGTTCCAAGTACAGGGATACCTTGCCAACCAGGAACAGTGCTTCGTGTTTGCAAGTCAAATGACCAGCCTTTGAGAACAACACAAAGATCATATTTGGATTTGGCCATATCTTGCTGACATTCCTCCTGTGTTTGTAAACACTGCTGACTTTGACCCCAGTCTCTCCCAAATCCATGACCAACACCAAACAGCCCCAGAGGAGCTGCAGAACAGAATGTGATTCTGTAATGCAAAACAGGATGGCTTGCTAAACAGGCAGATCTGGAGAGAATGCCTGACATAATCCTGCTTACGTCTTTTATGATAATCATTTCCATCTTTAGAACACACGCAAACAAAACTTCCTTGGACAGTGTTTCTGGAGCCTGCAACAGAATCCCCTCTGCTGGTCGAGTGGCAAGTGCTAGGGCACTGAGGCACTGAGCATGCGTGAAGCCACAACCTTGCCTGTGAAAGTCCCAAAGAGGAGAAACCAGAAAGCTAGCTAGCCTCGGGGCATGTGGGGTTTTGATCTTTTGATGTTTTGGATCCTTTGCTTTTGCAAAAGGCAAAGAGCTCAAACAGCAATGACTCCACGATAAACACTTGGAAAAAATGTTCCACCTGTGACTTCCTTACCCATATGCCCATTAAATAAACGCTGAATATATCTGAATATACATATATATATATATATATATATATATATATATATATATCCGTGAGTGTGCTACATGGGCAAGGACCATTTGTGAGCAGGGCTCATGAGCTGACATTCAATAGTGACCTCATATATTTAATAGGTATTTACAAATACATTCAGTCTCATCTATCAGAACATTGAAATAGAGTCCTCATTTGCATATGAAGTGACTCAAACTCTACACTTTCTGCTTCTGGACAGCTGCTCTGCCCATGCTAGAAAGAACAAAATCGATGTTACTGTCATCTTTGTATGGAATCACAGTTCTATTTAAAAACTTTTGTGTCTATGAACTATAAGGTATTTATGTTTACAAATGCAGGCATATACGTGCCCTGAACAGAAGTCCAAGGACAACCTCCAATATTATTGGTTGCCTTCTACCTTGTTTGAGGTGGGATCTCTTTTTTTGTTCAGATCTTATGTAGTTCTGTCCAGCTGGCCCTGGCTGGTCCAGGAGGTTGTGAGGATTCTCCTGTCTCTCTTTCCCATTCCCCCGTAGCAGCAATGAGATCACAGATACATGCCACCACATCTGACTTTGCACAGGTCCTGAGATTTGAACTCAGGTCCTCATGTTTTCCTGGCAAGTGCTTCAGCCATTGAAATATCTCCTCAGCCCTGGAATACCATCCTAAGAACTTCACAGTATGTAATTCATTTGATAATAAAGGGTCATGTTTTGCAAATGACATTTTTCTGGTTACTTCGTGAGTAACATACTGAACCTCTGTATGCAAGAAGGAAAAAAGACTCACACAGATGATGTGGGATCCCCTCTGTATGTTGTGAATATGTTTAATTACCATTAGTTAATAAAAAAGCTACTTCAGCCTATTGTAGGGCAGAATACAACCAGGTTGGAAGAGATATATAGAGAGAGTAGGTGGAGTCAGGGAGATACCATATAGCTGCTGAAGGAGAAGGACCCGGAACCTTCTCAGTAAGCCATGGCCTCATGGTAATACACTGATTAATAGAAATGAAATAATTCAAGATGTAAGAGCTAGTTAAAAATATGCCTGAGTCATTGGATGAACAGTATTATAATTAATAGAGTTTCTGTGTGATTATTTGGGTCTGAGCAATCAAGAAATGAATGAGCAGTCTCCAGCTACAAAGGACAGTAATTTAAAGTGAAAAATGTATAACAATCATGTTGACTGAAGAAAGCCCCAATAGATAATATACATTACCAACACTATCCTGAAACATGTATGCCGCGCACCGCGCCCCTATGTCTGCACTCTGTGCACTAGAACCCAGTTTGCGAGCTTTGGGCAAGGGGCTAGAGGTTGAGAATACAGACCTTTTAACACTGATACCAAAGCTCCCCTTTATTAGCACCATGCAGGCTTAAATACACTGCAGTCAATGGCCAACAGGTGATAATCCCATCCTCTGATCTTATTGCTTCCCTGTGCCTTCCTCTAACTAGGTACAGCTTCTAGTAATTTTAACTAGAAGGTTCTAGGTGGAAAGAGAAGCTGAAGGCCAGGACTAAATTGGTCCCAAAAATGTATCCACTTATATCTGGTTAAAAGACATGAAATTGAGACTTATCAGTTAATTTAATGTTTTCATTTTTATCAAAAGATGTTTTAAAGTTAAATGTAATCTTTAATAAAAGAAAAATGAGTATGCACCGACCTTGAAGTTGGGAAGATTTGGGAGGAGACACTTCCTCGAAGTTCAACAGACACCATGGTTGAAGTCTGCTAAAATTGGTAATTAAAATTCAGTTCAACTTTTAAAATTCATCGTAACCATGAGTCACTGCCCAGGGATTGCACGAGGTGCTAAGTGGCAGAAGAACGATGAGAGTCTGGATGTGTGTGTGGTGCTGGAGGAACAGCAAAGGTGTTTGAAAAGACCCTGCCGTCATTTCTTCTCTTTTCCAGTTAAGGAGATGTAAGAGGCAACACCAGACAAGTTTTGATCAGTTTATCCAGTCAATGATAATAGTGGACGCTAATGGTTGAGTCAGAGTAGATTGTGTTCTGAACCAAGTCTTGGGTTTTTCTATAGGCTATAGGTTAGATATTTTTTTAACAGTTGCAATTTAATTCAGAACAGTCTTTTATAATTCTGATGACCATTTTTCCGTGCATGTACCATGTGCCACACTTTCTTTTCCTCATAAGAAGATAGGGGAGATTTTTATACTTCTTTTTGAACTTAGAATCTGTCAATCTAATATAGTTGAATCATGATCAAATAGTGGCTGCACAGCTAAAAGCCAGAAGGAACAGAAGAGAGACTCAGGCATTTACCAAGATGATAAACTGCAAAAGGCTGTTGTAATAAGAGCGGCAGGGCTGCGTCCCCGGCACCCGGCCGCCCGCATGGTTAGCTTATGCCCCGAATAATTACACGGAAACTGTATTCTTTTAAACACTGCTTGGCCCATTAGCTCCAGCCTCTTATTGGCTAGCTCTTACATATTGATCTAACCCATTTCTAATATTCTGTGTAGCCCCACGAGCTGGCTTACCAGGGAGGATCTTAACCTGCGTCTGTCTGGAGTGGGAGAATCATGGCGACTCACTGACTCGGCTTCTTTCTCCCAGCATTCTCTTCTGTTTACTCCACCCACCTAAGGGTTGGCCTATCAAATGGGCCTAGGCAATTTCTTTATTAATTAACCAATGAAAGCAACAGATTAATACAAGACCCACCTCCATCATTTCCCCTTTTTCTGTTTAAACAAAAAAGAAAGGCTTTTATTTTAACATAGTAAGATTACATATAGCAAAACAGTTATCAAGCAAGAATTATAGTTATAATATTTATATTTATTTTATCTTTTATCATAACTAAGGAAAACTATAACTATAATTAACCATTTTTTAACTCCATTAAAGACTTTAGAAGGATATAATATTACCTAAGCAAACAAGAGATCCAAAACTCTAGAAATGACAGAGACATCTCATTGTCTGGACAGTCACCCAAAGTTTCTCTGTACCATTGGGGCATACATCTTTAGCCTTTAGGCCCATAGTATCCAGCAGACATTTTTATGAAGCAGGAAATTTTAAAGACAGTTTAGTCACTTTTTGTTGTGTCCTGTAGAATGTCTCGTATACTCTTCTATGAATCAGGAACCCCGAAAGACCATCTCAGCTTTAGGCAAGTTTAGCAGTCCTCTTTTTGCGGGTTCTCTGTGTCCAGTTTATGTAACAGTCCAGGCAAGAGCAGTTTCTTGCCCAAATGGCTATCATACTCCTTAAGGAGCCTCTTTGGTGCCCATCTTCCTCTTGAAGTAGATTGGTGCTGCCAGGAGCAGACGTGTCTCATTATCATGAAAAGCCCTAAGTTATTAAAACATTAAATGTCATATTTTGTAGTCTTTGAAAGATATGAAGAATGTCTATCTAGCTGAAATATATCTATGCACATCTAGAAAATCTAACTAACATGACTAAAAGCTTGACAATTATTGATGATTATACATTAACAACCTATATACATTACATTTTTAAATGAACTATACAATCATAATACCTTAATTAAGATTAGAAATATATACATATATACATATAACAAAATTGACCTTCAAATCCACTGTTGTAATAAGAGCGGCAGGGCTGCGTCCCCAGCATCCAGCCGCCCACATGGTTAGCTTATGCCCCGAAATAATTACACGGAAACTGTATTGTTTTAAACACTGCTTGGCCCATTAGCTCCAGCCTCTTATTGGCTAGCTCTTACATATTGATCTAACCCATTTCTAATATTCTGTGTAGCCCCACGAGCTGGCTTACCAGGGAGGATCTTAACCTGCGTCTGTCTGGAGTGGGAGAATCATGGCGACTCACTGACTCGGCTTCTTTCTCCCAGCATTCTCTTCTGTTTACTCCACCCACCTAAGGGTCGGCCTATCAAATGGGCCTAGGCAATTTCTTTATTAATTAACCAATAAAAGCAACAGATTAATACAAGACCCACCTCCGTCAAAAGGCAACTTTGTAATGGCCCAATGGTTCTTCTCAAATTGTTACTTGCTTCTTTGAGACAAAGTTCCGTTTTTATAAATTATGTAACCACAAACATTCTTTCCCAATTTAGAATCTCCCTTGAGATACTTAGAATGTCATTTTTTATTTGTTTGTTTGATTTTTAAGAAAGGAAAACAGATAACCCTGGCTAAGTGTCAGTCCTTGTCTTAGGATGAACTGTGGAGTGAAAGGTAGCTGGGACAGAGATGTCACACATCAGAAGCTGGATGCTAGTGAGAATCCAGAGAATGTCAGTCCTTGTCTTAGGACAAGTGTGGAGTAAAAGGTAGCTGGAACAGAAATGCTACATCAGAAGCTGGATGCTAGTGAGAGCCCGGACAGTGAAGGCTCACCATGATTGCCAGAAAACCTGTACCTACCCACAGGACTAGAGACCCTATTCAGGAGATCTTGATATGTGGAGGAGCTGTGTTGCCATGACCTCGGGAGCTCTAAGACTTCCCAAAGTTCAAGAGAAAGAGTCACTGTCTCAGAGTTTGCCAGCATCTGAGAGCAAGGACTTTAGGCATGGAATAACCAGAGCACACCTTCTCAGAGTAGACATGAACAAGAGGGAGGAAAAGACAGAACAAAGTGGCAAAGCAGGTTTTGTTTTTGTCAGTGGGTCTCCAGACTGGGTGGTGAGTCTTGGTTCTTGGGGAAACATTTGAAAAATGCGATTAAAATCTCTATGCAGATGCGATTTCCCTGTGAAGGCATGCAGTAGATTATCATTATAGCAAGCACTCAGTAAGCGGTTCTATTAGTGCTGATCTTATTGCTTCCCTGGAGATTGTCAGTAGGTTGATGTATATGTTCATGTGGAGCTGCTCCAGGGAGCCCTGCCAAGACTTCCTACTGTGAAGCAGTGGCAGCTGAGATCAGGGGCAAGGCAAGTGGGGGGCCACTCCAGCCTGTCGCTAAGGCAGCCTCCGTGTGGACCAGCTGCACTAACATCAGAGGAAGGATTCTGCTCTCATCCTCACAATTATTCTGATTCGGAAGATAAATGATACAGCGGCATAACCGTAAAGCCAAGGGGGAAGGACACCTGGAAGTGGAAGGCAGACGAATGTAATGTTAAGATGGCACAATAGCTTTCTCTAAACGGTGAGAAGAAAATCCATTTCCTCGGCCGACGAAAGATTATGATTGTCTTCTCGTCTGACCACTCAGTCACTGAACTGGTGATGCAAACTTATGTTAACCAGAACCTCGATTTATCAGTAAAGTGAGGGGGACCCAAAGGGGAATTTACAAATAGTATTTGGTAGCCTGGCAGTAGCGGCACATGTGTTTAATCCCAGCACTCAGGAGGTAGAGGAAAACAGATCTTTGTGAGTTCAAGGCCAACCTGATCTATAGAGCAAGTTCCAGGACAGCCAAGTCTACATAAAGAAAAAAAAAAAAACCTACTTTTATAAAAAGGAAGAACAAATAATATTTGGTATATAAATTCAAACTTTGAATAGTTCCTTGTCCTGAGATTATAACCTTAGTATAGTTATATAACTTTAATATAGACCTATAACCTTAATAGTATGAAGAGCTAAAGTTTGGAAACAATTAGCAGTAAATAAGCCAAGATCTCAGTATTCAAGAGGCTGGGGCAGGAGGATAGTGTGTTCAAGATACAGCCTAGGTTAGACGTGGAAACACAGTCAAAATAAAATAAATAAAATAAACCAAGACAAGGTACAGCAGCATCTACCCAATCACCTCCAGAAGAATGTAGGAAGAAATGCTGTCTCAGCAGTAGAGGAAGGAGACGAGAAGACCATCGCCTTGATGGGAAGGGATGGGGGTGAGGAGGCCTGCAAAAAACACTTGCAAAGCTGTGTGAGAAACAGACTTCAGAGACGACCCTGCGGAGACCGGCATGCAGACGACGCGGCAGAGACCGGCGCGCAGATGCGGCAGAAGTGGGATAGTCCAAGCATGAAACAGTGAAGCCCACACTGAGAGCAGATCGCTCCACTACAATTAAATCAAGTAGGTCTCTTGGGGCCTAACCTGCAGAGTGGGAGGCCTTTTATTGGTGAGGTCCTCTGGCGAACGAGGAGACTAGTCCTGTCCCTAAAGACCTTCCTGGGTGGGGAGAGTGTTCTTGGCCCGCGGCAGGATGCAGGAAAGAAAGCATGGGCGTTCCCCGACCCCCTTGACCCTCCAGTTAGTCTGCGAGGGCTGGTCCCCTCTGCTGGGGCTGCTCCTTCTCTACTGCGACCTCTCTCTCCCTGGCACATCCCAGCTTGTGCCCAGAGGCCTCCTTCACTCCCCCTCCCTTCAGCGGGGCCACAGGATCATCCAGTTTAGCCTGTTTGGGCTCTGGGTCAGGAGCTCGGGACAGAGGGCAGCGGGAATTTGTCTGTTTTGGTGGCTGGCCTACAGAGTGGTAGACCTTTTGTTGGCGAGGTCCCTGGTGAATGGGGAGCCTGGTCCTGTTCCTGAAGACCCTTCTGAGCGGTGAGAGGGATCTCGGCCCATAGCGGGAGCCAGGACACGGAGCGAGGGCATTTTGTAAGCGGGGTCCCTGGCCAGCAGGGAACCCTGATCCTGCTTTAAAAGACCCATTAGATAGCATCGATAGGAGGAGATGGGCAGGCGCCAAGACAAGAATTCACCCAACAATCTGAAAAACAACATGAAAACAGCAGAACCCAATGATCTTACAACAGAAGGACTTGAACACCCTAACACAGAAGAAGTGGAAAAAATTGACTTTATAAAAGCAATAGAGTCCCTTAAACAACTTGTAAAAAATGCCCTTATAGAAATGGATGAGAAGTATAACAAAAAGTTTGAAGAAATGAGTAAATACATAAATGATACCCTGGGAAACCAAGAAAAAAACGATCAAACAGGTAATGGAAACAGTTCAAGAATTGAAAACCGAAATGGAAGCAAGGAAGAAAACACAAACTGAGGACCAGCTGGATATGGAAAATCTAGGTCAACGAGCAGACTACAGAAACAAGCATAATCAATAGAATACAAGAGATAGAAGAAAGAATCTCAGATTCTGAGGACACCATAGAGAAAATAAATGCATTGATCAAAGAAAACAGCAAAGCCAACAAATTCTCATCACAAAACATACAGGAAATATGGGACACAATAAAAAGACCAAACCTAAGAATAATAGGGATAGAAGAAGGAGAAGAGTCACAGCTCAAAGGCACAGAAAATATTTTTAACAAAATTATGGAAGAAAACTTTCCCAACATAAAGAAAGATATTCCTTTGAATATTCAATAAGCATACAGAACACCAAACAGACTGGATCAAAAAACAACATCCCCTCGCTATACAATAATCAAAACACAAAATATACAGATTAAAGAAAGAATATTAAGAGCTGCAAAGGAAAAAGGCCAAGTAACTTATAAAGGTAAACCGATTAGACTTACACCAGACTTCTCTATGGAAACCATGAAAGCCAGAAGGTCCTGGACAGAGGTACTGCAGAAACTAAGAGACCATGGATGCAAACCCAAACTACTATACCCAGCCAAGCTATCGTTCACTATCAATGGAGAAAACAAGACATTCCAGGATAAGAACAAATTTAAACAATACGTTGCCACAAATCCAGCCCTACAGAAAGTAATAGAAGGAAAATCACAACACAAGGAATCCAACATAGCCAACACTGCCTACAATAACTCAGGCATCTAGCGATCCTTCACCAGCACAACTCAAAGAAGAAAGACATACAAACTCTACTACCAAAAACAATAGGAATAACCGGAGTAAACAACCACTGGTCATTAATATCACTTAATATTAATGGTCTCAATTCAACTATAAAAAGGCACAGGCTAAGAGACTGGATACAAAAACAGGATCCAACATTCTGTTGTTTGCAAGAAACACATCTCAACCACAAAGACAGGCATCTACTCAGAGTAAAGGGTTGGGAAAAGGTTTTTCAAGCAAATGGTCCTAAGAGAAAAGCAGGTGTGGCCATACTAATTTCTAACAAAACTGACTTCAAACTAAAATCAATCAGAAGAGATCGAGATGAACACTTTATACTCATAACAGGAACAATTCATCAGGATGAAGTCTCAATCCTGAATATCTATGCCCCTAATATAAAAGTACCCAGTTATGTAAAAGAAATATTACTAGAACTTAAGGCAGACATCAAACCACACACACTAGTAGTAGGAGACTTCAACACACCTCTCTCACCAATGGACAGGTCAATCAGACAGAAACCTAATAGAGAATTAAGAGAATTGTTGGAGGTAATGAAGCAAATGGACTTAACAGACATCTATAGAACACTCCACCCAAATAGGAAAGAATATACCTTCTTCTCTGAAGCTCATGGAACCTTCTCAAAAATTGACCACATACTTAGAAACAAAGCAAACCTCCACAGATACAAAAAAACATCAGTGTCCACCTGTATCTTATCAGGTCACCACGGATTAAAGTTAGAAGGCAACAACAATGCTACCCTCAGAAAGCCGACAAACTCATGGAAACTGAACAGTCAACTACTGAACCACACCTGGGTCAAGGAAGAAATTAAGAAAGAAATTAAAGTCTTCCTTGAATTTAATGAAAATAAAGAGACAACATAATCAAACCTATGGGACACAATGAAAGCAGTGCTAAGAGGAAGGTTCATAGCACTAAGTGTCCACTTAAAGAAAACGGAGAAAGCATACATTGGGGACTTAACAGCACACCTGAAAGCTCTGAAAAAAAAAGAAGCAGATGCACCCAGGAGGAGTAGAAGACTGGAAATAATCAAACTGAGGGCAGAAATCAACAAAATAGAAACACAGAAAATAGTCCAAAGAATCAATGAAACAAAATGTTGGTTCTTGGAGAAAATCAACAAGATCGACAAACCCCTATCCAAACTAATTAAACGACAGAGAGAGAACACACAAATAAATAAGATCAGAAATGAAAAGGGGGACATAACCACAGACACAGAGGAAATTCAGAGAATCATTAGATCTTACTACAAAAGCCTGTATGCCACAAAACTGGAAAATGCAAAAGAAATGGACATTTTTTTAGATAAGTACCATATACCAAAACTAAACCAAGACCAGGTGAACGATCTAAATAGACCTGTTAGTCGCGAAGAATTAGAAATTGTTATCAAAAATCTCCCTTCCAAAAAAAGCCCAGGACTAGATGGTTTCAATGCAGAATTCTACCAGAACTTCCAAGAAGAGCTAATAACTATACTCCTTAATGTATTTCACAATATAGAAACAGAAGAGTCATTGCCAAATTCCTTTTATGAAGATACAGTTACCCTGATACCAAAACCACACAAAGACCCAACCAAGAAAGAGAATTATAGGCCTGTCTCACTCATGAACATCGACACAAAAATTCTCAATAAAATACTGGCAAACCAAATCCAAGAACACATTAGAAAAATTATCCATTATGATCAAGTAGGCTTCATCCCAGAGATGCAGGGCTGGTTCAACATATGCAAATCTGTCAATGTAATCCACCATATAAATAAACTGAAAGAAAAAAAACCATATGATCATTTCATAAGATGCTGAAAAATAATTCGACAAAATTCAACGCCCCTTTAAGATAAAGGTTTTGGAAAGATTAGGGATACGAAGGTCATACCTAAGTATAATAAAAGCTTTTACAGTAAGCTGACAGCTAACATTAAATTAAGTGGAGAAAAACTCAAAGCCACCCGCTAAAATCAGGAACACGACAAGGATGTCCAATCTCTCCATACCTCATCAATATAGTGCTTGAAGTTCTAGCAATAGCAATAAGACAACATAAGGGGATTAAGGGAATTCATATTGGAAAGGAAGAAGTTAAGCTTTTGTTATTTGCAGATGATATGATAGTATACATAAGCGACCCCAAAAACTCTACCAAAGAACTCCTACAGCTGATAAACACCTTTAGTAATGTGGCAGGATACAAGATCAACTCCAAAAAATCAGTTGCCTTCCTATACACTAAGGATAAGGAAGCAGAGAGGGAAATCAGAGAAGCATCACCTTTCACGATAGCCACGAGTAGCATAAAATATCTTGGGGTAACTCTGACCAAGGAAGTGAAAGATCTATTTGACGAAAACTTTGAGTCTTTGAAGAAAGAAATTGAAGGGGACACCAGAAAATGGAAGGATGTCCCTTGCTCTTGGATTGGGAGGATCAACATAGTAAAAATGGCAATTCTACCAAAAGCAATCTATACATTCAATGCAATCCCCATCAAAATCCCATCAAAATTCTTCACAGATCTGGAGAAGACAATAACCAACTTTATATGGAAAAACAAAAAACCCAGGATAGCCAAAACAATCTTATACAATAAAGGATCATCTGGAGGCATTAACATCCCTGACTTCAAACTCTATTACAGAGCTACAGTATTGAAAACAGCTTGGTATTGGCATAAAAACAGAGAAGTCAACCAATGGAATCGAATAGTAGATCCAGATTTTAACCCACAAACCTATGAACACCTGATTTTCGATAAAGAAGCTAAAAGTATACAATGGAAAAAAGAGAGCATCTTCAACAAATTGTGCTGGCAAAACTGGATGTCAATCCTTAGAAGAATGAAAATAGATCCATATCTATCACCATGCACAAAACTCAAGTCCAAATGGATTAAAGACCTCAATATCAGTCCGAACACACTGAACCTGATAGAAGAGAAAGTGGGAAGTACTCTACAACACATGGGCACAGGAGACCACTTCCTACGTATAACCCTAGCAGCACAGACATTAAGGGCATCATTGAATAAATGGGACCTCCTGAGACTGAGAAGCTTGTGTAAAGCAAAGGACACTGTCACTAAGACAAAAAGGGAACCCACTGACTGGGAGAAGATCTTCACCAACACCGCAACTGACAAAGGTCTGATCTCCAAAATATATAAAGAACTCAAGAAACTAGACTGTAAAAGGCTAATCAACCCAATTATAAAATGGGGCACTGAGCTGAACAGAGAATTCTCAACAGAAGAAGTTCAAATGGCCAAAAGACACTTAAGATCATGCTCAACTTCCTTAGCGATCAGGGAAATGCAAATCAAGACAACTTTAAGATACCATCTTACACCTGTCAGAATGGCTAAAATAAAAAACACCAATGATAGCTTTTGCTGGAGAGGTTGTGGAGAAAGGGGTACACTTATCCATTGGTGGTGGGAATGCAAACTTGTGCAACCACTTTGGAAAGCAGTATGGCAGTTTCTCGGGAAATTCGGGATCAACCTACCTCTGGACCCAGCAATACCACTCTTGGGAATATACCCAAGAGATGCCTTATCATACAACAAAAGTATATGATCAACTATGTTCATAGCAGCATTGTTTGTAATAGCCAGAACCTGGAAACAACCTAGATGCCCTTCAATGGAAGAATGGATGAAGAAAGTATGGAATATATACATATTAGAGTACTACTCAGCAATAAAAAACAATGACTTCTTGAATTTTGCATGCAAATGGACAGAAATAGAAAACACTATCCTGAGTGAGGTATCCCAGACCCAAAAAGAGGAACATGGGATGTACTCATTCATATTTGGTTTCTAGCCATAAATAAAGGACATTGAGCCTGTAATTCGTGATCCTAGAGAAGCTAAATAAGAAGGTGAACACAAAGATATACATATACGCATCCTCCTGAATATTAACCTTCATCAGGCAATGAAAGGAGACAGAGACAGAGACCCACATTGGATCACCGGACTGAAATCTCAAAGTCCAAATCAGGAGCAGAAGGAGAGAGAGCACGAGCAAGAAACTCAGGACTGCGAGGGGTGCACTCACACACTCAGACTATGTGGATGTTCTATCGGGTATTCACCAAGGCCAGCTGGCCCGGGTCTGAAAAAGCATGGGACAAAACCCGACTCGCTGAACATAATGGACAATGAGGACTACTGAGAACTCAAGAACAATGGCGATGGGTTTTTGATCCTATTGCATGTTCTGACTTTGTGGGAGCCTAGGTAGTTTGGATGCTCACCTTACTAGACCTGGATGGAGGTGGGTATTCCTTGGACCTCCCACAGGCCAGGGAACCCTGATTGCTCTTCGGGCTGACAATGGGGGGGGACTTGATTGGGGGAGGGGGAGGGAAATGGGAAGTAGTGGTGGGGATGAGGCAGAAATCTTTAATAAATAAATAAATTAATTAATTAAAAAAACAAAAAAAAATAAATGAGACCTCCTGAAACTGAAAAGCTTCTGTAAAGCAAAGGACACGGTCAACAAGACAAATGACAGCCTACAGAATGGGAAAAGATCTTCATTAACCCTACATCAGACAGAGGTCTGATCTCCACAATATACAAAGAACACAAAAAATTGGTCACCAAAATAACACATAATCCAATAAAAAAAATGGAGTAAAGACCTAAACAGAGATCTCTCAACAGAGTAATCTAAAATGGTTGAAAGACACTTAAGAAAATGCTCAACATCCTTAGCCATCAGAGAAATGCAAATCCAAACAACTCAGAGATTCCATCTTACACCTGTAAGAATGGCCAAGATCAAGAACATTGATGACAACTTTTGCTGGAGAGGATGTGGGGTAAAGGGAACATTCCTCCATTGCTGGTGGGAGTACAAACTGGTACAGCTCCTTTGGATATCAGTATGGAGATTTCTCAGAAAATTAGAAAATAACCTTCCTCAAGACCCAGTAATACCAGTTTTGAGTATATATTCAAAGGATGCTCAATTGTTCCACAAGGACATGTGCTAATCTATGTTCATAGCAGCATTGTCTGTCATAGCCAAAACCTGAAAACAACCTAAATGCCCCTCGACTGAAGAATGGATAAGGAAAATGTGTTATATTTACACAATGGAGTGTTACACAGTAGAAAGAAATAATATTTTGAAATTTGTGGGCAAATAGATGGATCTAGAAAACATCGTATTGAGTGAGGTAACCCAGACCCTGAAAGACAAATATCATATGTACTCACTCATAAGTGGCTTTTAGACATAAAGAAAAGAAAACTGACCTACAATTCACAATTCTAGAGAACCTAGACAACAATGAGGACCCTAAGACAGACATACATGGATCTAACCTACATGGGAAGTAGGAAACCAAAAGATCTCCTGAGTAAACTGGGAGCACAGAGTCCATGAGAGAGGGTAGAAGGGGAGGGGGAAAAAGGAGGGGAGCAGAGAAAAATGTATGGCTCAATAAAATCAATTAAAAAATTTTAAAAAAAGAAAAAAGAAAACTTTCTCA
Source organism: Chionomys nivalis (assembly GCF_950005125.1). Taxonomy (NCBI): domain Eukaryota; kingdom Metazoa; phylum Chordata; class Mammalia; order Rodentia; family Cricetidae; genus Chionomys; species Chionomys nivalis. The sequence continues at coordinate 66,154,971 of NC_080097.1, read as the reverse complement.
AAAAAAAATAAGAGAAACAGACTTCCTTCCAATACACAGAAATTAATCCAGTAGTGCTTCAAAGTAGCAGGGAGACTGCTTACACCCAGAAGTAGGCCATTAAAACTGAAATCGTGGTATGGAAGCACTCCATAGGAGTGACTGAGGAGCACGCTACAGAAAGGAGCGTGACAAAGAGATTCACCTGACTGTGGATGGCATACCGACAAAAGAAATCTAACCAGTGCACAAGAGGGCTATCAGAGATACACAAAATGAAAATTTTAATGAAAATAAGCAGTGTTAATTACATAATTAAATTCATATTAAGAATCAAATAAATTTAGCAAAGAATTGGAAAAGCCAAGTATGGTTTAAAAAAAAGGATATACTTTTAGAAAAATAGATAATCCTACTAAAATCATTAAAATAGAAAAAAATCAACAAAAAATTAGACTTCCCCTTGATATTAAACAGGATTTAGTCTGTAATTGAAGATTTTATATTTAGAAATAAAGAGATTTTCAGATACAGACAAATTTACAATTACAGTAATTAGGTTTTTATAATAAAAGCTGTACTAGGGACTAGACAGTTGGCTCGTTTTCCAGGAAACATTTCCAGGAAAAATTTATCTTTGAATATGTGAAGAAAAGTTTAATTTCTAAAGTGACTAATTACCTCCTGGGTGCTCGAATAACAGAGAAAGAAACACAATAATCGTTGGCAGTGCACAGGGAAGTAAACATACCAGCGTGAGGTCTTTATCTTAGATTTCGACACGACCCAAGGGAGAAGAAAATTCTCTGTTCAGTTACATGGGAACAAGAGGGCGTTCTTCAGTGAATTCAGAATCAGCACGGAGAAGGGAGATGGCTTGGCCATCGGGGCCATCAGAAAGCACAAGGCTGTGAGATAGCCTGCCTGGAAGGCCACCCCTCACTGTGGAGCAGTTGGTTTCACATAAACAGGAAATTTTAAGCCCCAAATATTTTGACTCAGCCTTGTTTAAAGTATTGGTGAGACTGTATGTGCTGAGGCTAAACGGTGTTTAAGCTGGATGCATGGAGGCAGAAAATAATTGCTGACACCAACGCTTGCTGGAAAAACGGAGAAGTTGACATTTTTACCTAGAGAAATGCAAGAAACAGACTCCAGGAAGGTGGAGTCTGTTTACCGGATACTTCGTTTACACCTTGTTGCCAGGAAAATTGAGTTCTATCAGTCACTTTACCAAACATGTTCCCAGAGCATTTCCAACAGTCATCTCTGTGGACTGTGCTCTTTGACCTATGACCTAGGGCTAGTTAGGTTTATATGAGAAACGGGGCTTCCATAATATTTTACCCTTAAAAAGGCTATTTTAGCATTTAGAAGATTTTGTGTATGTGCCTGTCTGTGTATCGCGTATGTTTGTGTGAGCACATGCATGCAGACGTGTGTGAATGTGTATGGAGGTCAGAGGTTGAGGTCAGGTGTCTCCCTCTGTAGCTCTTTAGACAGGGTCAGAGCTCACCAACCTACTCGGCTTTTGTGGCCACCAGCTCTGGGTATCTGCCTGTCTCTGTCCCACCCACCTCAGCCTAAGGTTTCAGGTATGTGCCATGACACCTGCCTTTTTATTATTATTATTATTATTATTATTATTAGTGGATTCTTTATGTTTCATTTTGTAACAAATTATTCAAAAGGAGACTTCAAAATATAGACAAAAAGAGCAAAAGATTCTACTGCCCTATGACCTTGGAGATACTGAAAATCGAAGGTGCCAATTAAAAAGCACAGAGGTTAGCCTGTCTTATACTGTTTTGCTCTGCGTGTTGTTGAAGCAACATTCAAAGCTCTGGGAAGAAAGGTGGTTCTCGATTCCCTGTGCTTCATTGAGAAGCCCTGATTTATCCTCTAATTCCATGGGCTTTTGACATCCACATGGATCACAGCTGTGCTTTTCAGAACCCTGGGGCTGTGGTACAATTGACATCACAGTGGAGTAGATTTCTTCGATGATCTGATGATGCAGACAGGAGGTCTTACTCCACAAGTGTTTATCACACCACTAAGGTCAGAAAAAAAATAATTTTAATTATTATAAACCCAAGGGCAACGATATAATTTAAAGACATGTTCTTTTCATCGGGATTTGCTGGTTGACTTCAGAAGGCAGAGAGGCACCGTGAAGAACAGTTGGATTAAAAAGTACTTCTTATTTTTTTTTTAGACAAAAAGGGAGCTATTCTAAGATTAGAAGAAAAGCCCTCCCCCCAAAAAAAATAATGATGTGGGCACTGGAGATCTTACCTCACGTCCTCATGCTATGTGACAAGCCCTCTATCAACTGAGCCAGCTCCCTGCCCTTTATAGTGTTTTGTCCTTAAACTCCGAATTTGTCCACTGATTTTGTGACAATTGCCTCACCAATGAGGCATAGATCTTGCTATAAATAATCTAACTCCAAACTTTAAATTTCTCCACAAATGAAAAAGAAGTTTGTAGGTTTTTCTAATCAAATATTTTACAAATAAAGTGGATTTTTTTAAAGCAAATTTTTTATTTAAAATGGAAAGCCTCACCCATTGTAGCTCAAAACAACAACAACAAACTCCTGGTGGTAAAAATAAAGTAGTGCACTATGTAAAAGCCAGAGTAACTGAAGGTGACATTGGTAGAAATTAAAAGGAAAACACAATCATATTAAAAAAAAATCATGGTCAATTTATAAAGCAAGCTAAAATGTATGTGTATATATATATTTACACAATTTACATATATATTATTTACTTTATTATATATATATTTAGCTTGCTTTATAAGTATATGCATGTGTGTGTGTGTGTGTGTGTGTGTGTGTGAGAGACACACACACCTCAGATGTGGGCTCAGAAGCTCAAGTGAGGTAGGTGTGACACTGGACCCACAGAGAGGGAAATAGCCACCCAGTATAATACTTAGCTTCATGATGTATATCCATCATCATATCATAAATAAATAAATACACTTTAGGTACAAATTACAGAATAAACCCATATAGGAAGCTCTCCAAAATTAAATTGGAATTGCAGATTAAAATTAGTGTTATAGGCTTAAAGGTATAACTGATAGGACATTGGAAGCAAAAGAACAAAAAATGAACAGAGAAAAACAAAAAAGCTCCAAAACAACAAGCAAAAAAGAATAATATTTAAATACAAATACACAGTGCAAACAGAGGCTAATGAAAAGAACACAAAGCAGCAATACTGTGTGCCAGCCAAAGCCAGCTGCCTGTGCCCAGTCACAGCTCAGAAGAGTCATTCAGAACTCAGTCATAGGTGTGAATGAGTCTCCAGAACAGAAAAGCCAAGAAGGAAGAAACGCAGAGACACCAAGATGGGGAGATCTAACATCTTCAGGGGGAGTCAAGGAGATACTTACTTTAAAAAAAAATTAAAAACATAAACACACAAACAAAATAAAGACCTTGTAAATATTACAAGGTGAATTCTAAAATAAAATCATTTAAAATATAAAAATTGAATAAAGTGCCCAGAAAATAAAATGAAAATGAAAAACTGAAGAAAATGAGGGAGGGACTGGAAACAGGATCTACATAAAATCAACCTAATAAGAAAGGGGAATTCAGAGGAAGAATTATAAAAGAAACATCAGTAAGTTTTTCAGAAATGAAGAACACATCAAATTGGTAAGATGATTTACCTAAGTCAGCTTAAACAAAAAGAGATCTTTACTTAGGAATGCCATTGTGCCTTTTCAAAACACCAAGGTTGAGGATGAAAGTTTAGGAAACTTACAGAAAGAAACAAAAAAATTGTCTAGTAGTAAAAACATTCCTCTCTCTCTCTCTCTCTCTCTCTCTCTCTCTCTCTCTCTCTCTCTCTCTCTCTCTCTCTGTTTCTAACCCCCCCCCAACATCTTGGTAATATTTATTTGTTTGAGAATGTTTTACCTGAATGTATTTTTACCTATATGCATACCATATATGCCTGGTGCCCACGGAGGTCAGAAGAAGGGGTCCGGTCCCCTGGAATTGGAATTACACACAGTTGTAAATCATGTAAACCCAGGTCCTTTCCAAAATCAGTAAGTGCTCTTAACTGCTGAAACAACTCCCATCTCTGAAATATTCTTGTTTAAGAGGCCTGGGGTCACACAGTGGAAACAGCATAAGGAATAAAACCCAACTTGTCTATAATTCAGGCTTTACGGGAAACAAAGCTTACATAGAAAAGATGGATTCGGAAATGTGGGGTTTTCAGAACATGCAGGCTTACAGAAAAGGGTATGACTATGAGCCTTGACTCAGAAAAATAGGAGGGGAGAAGGCGGGAGGTAGAGTGTGGCTGGGTATCAGTATCAGGAGAGCACAGGAACACACTCGTCTTTAAAGTGTAGACTCAAGAGGCTCAGTTGGCAGCACATGGATCAAGAGGACAGATTGGAGGAAATGATGTCTGTAATCGGAAGAGGGCTGGGGAAGATCAAGTTAGAAAGACAGCAGGGATGCAGCAGACCAGGTCTAGAGTCAAGGAGTCAATACCTGGAAGGAACGGGAGCAGCGAGGGAGCTGAATAAGCAAGTCACTTGCCTTGTGAGCCCAAGGTCTGCAGTTCCATCCCCAAACCAGAGGCAGATGCTCCCCGGGGCTCGCTGGCTGGCCAGCCTAGACAACTCGCAAGCTCCAGGCCACTGAGAGACTTGTTCTAAAAAGACAGAAAGAAAAATTTAAAAAGGTAGACAATACCTGAGGAACAACAACAAAAAAAAGGTAGCCTTCTAATACACACACACACCACACACACACAAACACACACACACAATAGACCAGACACATCTACCTACAAACTCATATGTTAACACATACACAGAAAAGCTTTTTTAAAAGTACAGAATATATGTATACCGGAGAAATAAAGGTACACATTTGAAAAAAGATAAGGGAAGGGAACAGAAGCTGCGTTTATTTCAGATTTTCCTGCCACATCCAGGGTTAACAATGTGACAAATCACTGGGGTTAGAAAAACACTTGAAGGAGCAAGCCGAAGAGTTACCTGTCAAGCCCAGGAGAGAATCACTGAAGGAAGCTGTCCAGAGCAAGCCTGGAGCTGACCTCCGCTGACTGACTGCCACAGAGAGCAGGGAGCCCCTGCCGCATAGGTGGATACACAGGTCTGGCAGGGCTCCATTGGCCTTGTACACACTGTTCCCCTAAACTAACCTCTAAGATGCCTCAAAGGGTTCATAGTAAGCTGCATACTTCCAAGTGTTTGAAATACCAAACAAATCTTCAACTAATAGTGAGAAATTTATTATACATGTTATTCAATTAAAAATGGTGCTGCGGGGCTGGAGAGATGGCTCAGCGGTTAAGAGCATTGCCTGCTCTTCCAAAGGTCCTGAGTTCAATTCCCAGCAACCACATGGTGGCTCACAACCATCTGTAGTGAGGTCTGGTGGCCTCTTCTGGTCTTCAGGCATACACATAGGAAGAATACTGTATACATAATAAATAAATAAATAAATATTTGAAAAAAAATGGTGCTGCATGCAAGGAATGGGTGAGACGGGGCTCACAGCGGAAGGGAAATCAATCAGCAGGAAGGGATGCAGAAACCACAGAGAGAATGCCATTGCAGGCAGGGTTAGAAAGGTGTCATACAGGGTCCATGTGTTCAAGAAAGCCAGAGAAAACATGGCCATAAGGTGGAGAAAAGACTCCAGGGAAACTCCTAGAGTTCTATACCATGATTTCACATAAGATCAAACATGTAAAAATGAGACAAAAGAGAATCTAGGTATCGTGACGCATTTGCACATAGAATCTATTGATTTTCGACAAGATTTCAAGCCATTTCATGAGCAACGGCTAGTTTTCTTCAATAACACTAACGCGATGATAAAACTCAATGCAAAAATGGTTTTGCACCTTCTCCTTAGACCCCCAAATTGGCTTTCAATGAATCATAGAACTCAAGTTAAAAACTGAAATTACGCAAGAAAATATGAGGAAATCTCTGTGCTCTTGATTTAGGGGAAAAAAATCTTTACAACACAAGAAAGTACAACTCATGAAAGAATAATAAAATAAATTTTTTTCTCAAAATTAGATTTTCTCCTTTGAAGCACAACATTAACAAGAGGAAACAGACAAACAGTAGGCTTAGCAAACGCACTTACAAAGTACATATCTTGTAGTAAATTTGCATCCTGGACAGACAAAGAATTCCTGTGAGTCTACAATTTAAAAAAAAAAAAGCAAAATTAAACTTTAAATTAAAAATTTCAATAGACACTTCCTCAGAGAACACTGGATGTCAAATAGTTCTATGATAGGGTATTCCATATCCTTTATCATTAGGAAAAAACGAATGAAAACCATGTGCATTGCCATATACACCAGATGGACAAAGTGTACACTCACCTGCCAGGCCAAGTTCATGCAAAGAAGCTGAACAATGAAAACATATTTGTGATCCAGTATTACAGGTGAAAACACGGCTGCACCAAGAATGTTGTACAAGGGGCTCATGGTCACCAGCCACAGCTTGAACAGCTGCACAGACATCCTGTTCACAACACAGGCGCCCATCAGTGATTGAACGAGTGAGCAAGCTATGGTGGAGCCACACAAGAAAATTCGATTCAGCAACAAGAATAATTGAGTAAATGGTTTACACAATGCCACAGGAAATTCTTAAAATGAATCAGATTAAAAGGAGCCAGACACAAAAGATGTCTCCTTCTATATGCAATTATCAGAAAATAAAAAAATAAAAACAAACACATATCAGTAGTTACCAAGATGGAGTGAAAGAAGGGATTGACTCTAAAGGGTCCAAAGAATGGTTCTGGGGTGATGGAGAGTTTCTGTGTAATGATTACATTGATGACTACTGTAGATATTCGCCAAGAATGAACAAATTTTGTACTTAAAATGTATAAATTTCACCCTGCAGTGGTGACACACACCTTTAATTCGAGCCTTTGGGAGGCAGAGGCAGGTGGATCTCTGTGAGTTCGAGGCCAGCCTGGTCTACAAGAGCTAGTTCTAGGACAGGCTTCAAAAACTACAGAGAAACCCTGTCTTGTAAAAACAACAATAACCAAAAAAAAAAAGAAAGAAAAAGAAAGAAAGAAAAGAAAAAGAAAAAAAAGAAAGACAAGAAAAACTGTGAATTTCATTCTGTGTAAATTATTCCTCAGAAAAAGATGATCCTGAAAGAATACAAGTGACTATCCAAGGGAATATGTCTGGGGTTACCACATTATTTCCTGCCATTGGGATTTCTATACTTTTATTTAATCTGCACCACACATTAACGTGATCAATACACTGCATTCTTTATGCCAACAATAAAAACATGTTATCCACAAAACACCCAAACTGTGAACATCTCATTCATAAGCTTAAGAACACATCTGAAACCTCTTCCCTACAGAATATCAGAGAGAATCAACACTTTGCCAATTTTTTGATCACTTCTTTTAAACATTCCTGCCTCCCAACACTTTAAGTATGTGCCCACAGAAAGTTAAAGTGCAGTCTTACACACATGTAGGTGAACACACACACACACATACACACACACAGCTTGTGTTTCCCGAAGGACAACTCTGTCCCACAGAGCAAGGGTGCTGTGAAGTCTGGAAGCTGTTTTATGCCCTGTGATTCAGTGTCAGGCCCCCATTTGGTGGATCGATGGCTGTTTACAGTGATCATTAGCTAAGTGAGCTTGGTTTACAGTAGACGCTCTGGAGGGGATGCCGACCTCATAATGTGGGGAATTCTTCGAAGTTCATTCCCATTACAGCATGCGATGGAGACAAACTGCACTGACTTAATGGGTTTGGATTTTAAATATTTAGTTTGTGGATGAGATGCTTGCAAGTCCTCTTATGTGTGCTAGCCAATAGAGAAGTCCTGCTTAGGTTGAACGAATCAAGAATGTGTAAATTTGTTTGTCAATATTACCTCAAACCTGTGCCACATAATGGGAGTTTGGGAGCTTGTGAATCAACTCAAATAGCGTGCCGACGATCATTTAACAGACTGTGTGGGAAATTGAGTTTCCTTCAAATTTATGAACTGATGGAGCCATTCCTTATAATGATTAACAATGAGTCATAGAAGAACCCAAGGGTCACGCGCAGGCGCAGGCATCCAGTGTCAGGTGTGGAGAGAGTGAGAACAGCAGAGACGAGGGAAAGGTCTCCTGACATCTGCCGGCTAATTCTCATTTCTAGAGTGAAGACATGGACTGGAAAAAATTTCAAGGCAAACGTAGTACCTAAAAACATCCCCCAAATGGGTGCTTTGTGAAAAGGCTGGGTCACAATCCCCAGAAGATGATTATTAATACAAGAGCAATAACTTAAAGGGGGCTGTAATAATATCACAATATGTTTACCTAATTTGGAGACAGAGCATAAGCATAGGGGGACAGAGGGTGGCGGCACACATTTCTCTAATAATTGATGCTTTTACCTGAAAAACACACCATGCACACATTCCAAGGCCCAGATGTGAGACATTTTCAAAAGTACAGAAAAAAATAACTGGAGCAATTTTATAGCAGATGGCTAAATAAAAAGAAGGCACAGACACGAAACTTATTGCCTACAAGGGACTTTTGTAATGCATTTGAGCAATACTTCAACAGAAGAAGAGTTTGTTCAAGAGATATGGAAGGAACATCTGTCTTATGCACATTCAACATACTCTCATTCCCACATCACCAGAACCTGATGAGACACACATGTGTTACCGTATGCCATGCTTTATGACCACGTGTTACTGTCAACCATGTTTTGTGACATACTTGTTACCGTTTGCCATGTTTTGTGGCACACATGTGTTGTACAAATGAAAAACAAACACAACATAATAACCCACCTGAGTTCATGTAACTAACCTGTGGTAGAATTGGAATTCAAGTCCAAGGTGTCCTGACTGCTAAACCGCCAAATATTATCAGGTAATATATATTTAAATTCTGAACAAATACATATAAAACAGAAATTTTGAAATTTTGCTCTTTAAACAAAAATGTGATTCTAAGAAACTCTACTTATAAACTTTCAGGTTTAATTGTACTGATATTTTGTTTATAATCTAACAAATAAAGCTTGCCTGAGGAGCAGAGTGCAGAGCTAAACCACTAGATAGACATAGAGGCCGGGCAGTGGTGGCTCACACCTTTAATCCTTACACTCAGGAGACAGAGACAAAAGATCTCTGTGAGTTCAAGGCCATCCTTGGCTACACAAGATTGAATCTGTCTAAAAGGAAACAGAGCTCACACAAAGGTGATCCCAGCAAGGGGATCCCATGCCTTTAATTCCAGCACTAGGGAGGTGGAGACAGGAGTGATATGGCTGGGTGGAGAGAGGAATATAAGTTAGGAGGAGCTCAGATGCAGTCTGAGAAGGCAGTCTGAAGTTTTGTAGCGACAGCAAGTCTGAGGATTCCTAGAGACAGGATCCCCTCCTTGGTCTGAGCATTGGTAGAGGTAAGAACTCTCTAGTGACTGATTGCTCTACTTCTCTGATCGCTCAGCTTTCACCCCCTAATAGCTGAATCCAAGTTTTTATTGAGACCAACTAGAATTCATGCTACATTTGGTTCTTTTATAGTATAACCAGAAAAGAGATCAATGTTCCTCTTGTTTGCTTGGTTATTTTAAGAAAGAAACGGTCTTAAGGCCTGTCAGACCATTCATCTTCTCCATTTCTGCATCACTGTGTCTCTCAAACACAAAGTTCAGTCCTATACCAGACACCGTGGACTACACACATAAGGAATTTGTGATCTAAAGTAAATATATATATATATATATATATATGAAGTAATTTGTGAAATTACATTGTTAACCATGTTCCATGTGATTCTGGCTAAATAATGGGCAAACACAACTATGTATAAAAAGCCTATAGTATTCTCACGTGTGGTCCAATCCCAACACAGTCTCAGGAGAGCTTCAAGGTCACGTTCACTTTCATCACGGTATTTAACTCTGTTATGAACTTAACAGGTGTATTGCCCACTGCTCAGGCCTTGAGATACAGACTCTCAACTGATCCAGGCTCAGCAGGTGTTTGATGCTAGATAAAAATGGTAAGTAGGGCCGGGCGGTGGTGGCGCACGCCTTTAATCCCAGCACTCGGGAGGCAGAGACAGGCGGATCTCTGTGAGTTCGAGACCAGCCTGGTCTACAAGAGCTAGTTCCAGGACAGACTCCAAAACCACAGAGAAACCCTGTCTCAAAAAACCAAAAAAAAAAAAAAAAAAAAAAAAAAAAAAAAAAAAAAAAAAATGGTAAGTAGGTGACTTGGAACTATGAAGGGATCTCCTCAAGTTCTTAAAAATGATTCCTGTCATCCCCTTACCCAGATCTTTCAACCTCTGTGGGAGAAAAGGCTTTTGTCTCCACTGGAGAGCCTGCGTAGATGGAGTCACTGGACACCACTCCCAGATAGTCTGAGGTCCTGGGGGTGTTAGGAATGACTGCTGTAGAGCTGCCCACTCTCTCAGTACCACCCATGCAACTGGCTGGGCTTTAGTGGACACCGCCTTGTGTGACCTTCCTGGAGGCTTGTCTCCATCCCTGTTCCTCAAAGGCTTCCCACCTGAATACAGTTGTTTTCAAATAAGTGCTTGGGGAAAGCTTTTGAAACATTCAGAATTAAAATATGTTCTACAAATCCACACTTGGGAAGCACAAGTTGGAGTTGGATGGCTTCATCTTAAGGTGATTCCTAAGAAACGCAGTTATGTACGTAAAACCTCCGAATCCAGGGTTCTGAGCCAACAGCACGGAGGCTCGTCCAAGCCTGCTTGGTAGGTGAGAGAGCTGTTTAAGGAATGCTATCACCTACAGTTGCTGAGAATGTGCACTTGCCACCCTCTGAAGCTTCCATTGCACCAAGCACGATTCTAGAAGTCTCTGAGGGCCTGTTGTCTCAAGAGAATGCTTGCCAGGATCTGACCGAATTAGGAAGTCCCCCCTTGAGCTGCCCTCTAGACAGGAGAACACACAAAGGAAGTCTTCGTCTGAAATCTTAAGTAAATGAAAGTCAAGTGCGGGAAATGGAACATTAAACTTTCCGACAGCCAAGCTGCAATACAGTGCAAACCTGAGATATTTAACTAAGAGCGGAAATTCTGCCTTACCATGCAAAAACAGTTTTGATGACCCAGTGCCCCTAAATCTGAAGACTTTACCTGGAATAGCCTAACGTGTTATTCAAGCTGTGTTAACTAGCACTGTGGTCACACATGTCAAAATTTGGGGGTGGGGTTCCTTCAGAAAAAAAAGAGAGGGAAGAGAATTGTCTTAGGAAAGGATGTTTTGGGCACACCTGCCTTTGGATAGACCGTTTCTCTTCTTAGGGATTTAGGTTATGAAACTCCAGGCTCCCAGGAAGCTTTTTCATGGGTAGGGCTGCCTTTGGCCAGCTCTGTTTATAGTCTTGAATTCCCAGTTATTTCTAAACTAAGAACTTCACAAGGTCTACAGGTCTCAAAGTTAGTTAAAAAGAGGCTGGTGCCTTTGTGTGCAGCACACTTTCGGGAGGATTTTCTATGTGATCCAGCTGATGAAATGGACAAGCTGTGTTGTTTTGATGAAAGAGGGGTGAAACTCGCTGGACACCCCACAGGCTGAACTATGGGAGAACTGGAAAGCCTGGAGGCAGAGGAAGCCTGAGATATTGGCTTTGTGGAAATGGCAGAGTTTGAACTTGGGTAAGGGAGGACGGAGCAGCAAGTACAAGGCTGACATTACAGTCTTACCAGTGTGTCTGTCTGATGATGGAAGGAGGGTCATATGTCTATTGGTTAATAAAGAAACTGCCTTGGCCTTTAATAGGACAGAAAATTAGGTAGGTGGAGTAGACAGAACAGAATGCTGGGAGAAAGAAGCTGAGTCAGGCAGTCGCCATGATTCTGCCACCCGAGACAGACACAGGTTAAGATCTTTCTTGGTAAACCACTGCCTCGTGGTGCTACACAGATTATTAAATATGGGTTAAAGCAAGATGTGAGAATTAGCCAATAAGAGGCTGGAACTAATGGGCCAGGCAGTGTTTAAAAGAATACAATTTGTGTGTTGTTATTTCGGGTAAAGCTAGCCATGCGGGAGCTGGGTGGCGGGAAGCAGCCCACAGCTTCTACTACAGTCTGATAGCATCCCTGGGCAGGGCAAACACAGACTGCCCCAGATTCTTCTGGGAGCCAAATCAGCGTAGTCATAGAGCAAGCCCCCCAAATAAATAAATCAAGTAACATCTTTGTCTGGAAATATTATTAGAAGTTTTTGTTTGTTTTTCTCCCTTTGGCCTGGATATCTGACTTTCTAGTGTGAAACATAAGGCTCCAGGAGGACCCGTTCAATTTTGTTCCTTGTTTGGAGCAAATTCTCGAAAAGAATCATGCTGGAATGCCTAAGATTTGTATACAGATTTAGGATGAGAAAGACATCTGCAGCTATGCCCTACCCCCTGGAGACAAGAGGAAGGCATCCTGATGGAAATTTCATGACCTCAGATCTTCTCCAGCTGCTTCGCAATCCATAGTTTCAATTTCCCCCTCAAGAAAACCTGAGTTTGAAAGGAAAGAGGGATGATTTTTCAAAAGGTTGGGGCTGGGAGTAAGAAAATATAGCAACATGTAGGAGGAAGCTGTTGGAAATGAGGCCAGCACAAAAGAAGCCGGGAGGGAGGAAGAGAAGGGAGACAAGGTTGGGTGACAAGAAGCCATGCTAGAACGGCCGCCCCTTTGCCGGCCTTTATTGTGAAAAGTACCACGGGGTCCTGAACCTCCTCTAGGGGCACACCCATTATCAGGACTCTGAACCATCTGTCTGGATGGCCTCTGGTATTTCTGTCCTTGTGGAATAGGGGAAAGACAGACAGAATGCATGGGCTGGAAGAGGCGATGCATGCCAGAGGCGCCCTCGAGAATTGGAGGAAACCGACCAAGCCTGTCTGAAGAGCCAGACACCTGTGTAAACTGCAGGAGCCCAGAGGAGCCCAGCTGAGTCGATGGAGACAGCACATGCATGTGGCAGTAGGGGGCAAAGTCACAGAGACAAAGACATAGGAGTGAAGGCAGGTGTGTGCGCGCGTGCACATACACACACACAAACACACACACACACAATCAGGAACATGAACGGAGACAGAGTAACTCAGGGTCAGAGTAACACTGAAGAGAAACATTAAGACATGCAAAATGATCTTCCCAAAATTTCTTTAAAGTGACATTTCTAAATTATCTTGTTTTCATTTTAATTGACCTTTATTTGCTAAATTTTTAAAAAAAAGTATAAATTGCACCTTTTATTGGACTGAGTTCTGAGTTTATTACATTTCATAATTTTTCACATCCAGAGAGGTAGCGCTTGTGGTTGTTTTATGAGATACCAATACCGGGATCGATTGAATCAGACTTTCAGGGCATGAGCTAAAACAAGGCAGTGCCCAATCTGTTTAAAAGCTGTTTGGGTGTTGGCAGTGGCTCACATTTCACCAGGGGAGTGTGTTTCTAGGAAATGAACTTGCACATTAAGGGGAGGGGCAAACCCTAAGAAAACTTGAAATCAGAATTCTTAGAGAGTGAATATGTAATATAAAAATAATAACTCTCATATAATATCACTAAGGTGAGGTAATTTTCACTTAGGAATATTTATTCTCATGGTTTCTGTTGTTATTCCTCTAAGAGTTTTGTAAGATATTATTTCCCAAAGCATGTTCCATGTCATACTAATATGCAAAGGCTCTTTGGTGAATAAGGTTACAGGAACTTGAGAGGGGTTACACATCTCCTCAGCACCTCCACACACGTACCAAGTACCACAACACAGAGAGCATCATTATGAAACTCTCTCTGTAAACCAGTTTAAGCTTATTTTTTAATGCATTTTCCGATCTTATGTGACCACAGAACCAATTTCCAGCATGATGTCTACAAGGGTTACGAGGAAACAATACTGTAAGGAATTCACTTATAAAAAGCAACAGATTCCTATATATATAAAGAAATATAACTCATTGCCAACCACAACTTCTTGTAAGCTTAAAGAGACAGAGCTGGTAGTTTGTGGAGTTAAAATTATAAAGACATAGCAAAAGAAGCCTATGTTAACAAAACAAAAATGAACCACCATTCAGAAATTTCCAAATTCATAGTTACCTAGTATATCTTAAGTGAAATTTCTAGTACATTTTTCCAAAGGCTTCTGGGGAATGTGGGCTAAATGTGGCTCTGGGCCTAAGAGAATCACAGTTCTGGCCATGGGCAGGAGATGCTGGGAGTGAGCCACATAGAGGACTCGGATGAGCCTGTCTCAGGTGGTTGAGTGCCCACTGCCCATTGGGTGGAAAAATGAGGTGAAATCCTGTTCCTGACTGTTCACTTGACGATGGCCTGAGAACTTTTCAGGGAGCCAGCATGAGAAGAGGAAGATGCTGGAGAAGGATGCTGGAGAAGGATGCTGGAGGAGGATGCTGGAGGAGGATGCTGGAGGTGGATCAAATGAGCAATTAGTGAAAACACTAGGTTGATTCATTGCCGGGTGGCTCACCAGCTCGCACACATCTGTTCTGTAAGCAACGCTAGCTTGATAGAAAGGCCTTCAGGGAGTCCTGAAAGTGGGGCCAATTTAGTATTAGCAAGGAACACAGGATGTGAAACAAAAGTCTCAGGAGGGGAATTGAAAAGATGGAAAGTAAGGGGAAAGGTAAGGGTATGCAAACTTTTTTATTTGTAGACCTAATGAGCCTAGAAGAAATCTCCCTCCGTCGTTCCTGAGGGCGTTCATAGTAGGGCCTGAAAAGTGAGCAAATAAAATGACCTGTTCAAGTGAAGCCTTTATCATGGAGGGTGGCTTTTACACATGGGTTTGGAGCGAATGGTTGCTAGGAAATATGACAGAATGAGGAAACAGACTGTAAGTGATATTCCGGGTGTGTGCAAGATCGGGTGCGGTGGGCAAGATGATCTAATGTAACTACATGTAACTAAATACATTTTTCTTCCCTGGTTGATTTGGCATCGATTTTGAGTCTTTATTTTGAGATTTCCAAAGCACACCTCTCTAGCTGGGTTTCAGAATATGAAACCTGATATGCATTCTTTTAAAACCCAATGTCCACACAGCTCTTTGTAAAGAACAATTTAACAGAAGGGTAATGAAGATTTCCACTGGGTGTTTTATCAGGTCAAGATTTTGTTCAAGTCTCAGTTTTCTTCATAGAAACAGGTGTGGTTGGATTCTGAAGCAAAAATATCAAATAATCTGCTAACAGTGACAAAGCTATGTTCTGAGTTTCATTCCCGTTGCTCTCTTTCCCAAAACCTCACCCGGACCCACCCCTGAGTATTTCAGCAGACTACTAAGCCAATAGCTGGGTGAATCAGACCATAGCAACTGGCTCCTCTGGACACTAAAACAACAAGCAACTCTCACACTAGCACCACCTGAGGAACAAAAACCCCAGGCTGGGGTTTGAGGCAGCACCTTGGAAACATGTCACAGACCCCAACTGGCGTGAACTTCTGTGTGGCTCCATTGTCTCTCAGGGGAATCTTTGCTAAGGGGCGAAGGAAGGGTTCTGTGACTTGGGGTTGACTTGACTGCTGAAACTGTGTCAGAAGAATGGAAATGTGAAGGGGTTCATTGGGTCCAACACTCACACACTGTAGAATGAGGGGTTCATCACTCATGAATAGCTCATATAATGGTGGTTCTGTGCAATACCACGGGATGGTAAGGTTGGAGCACTGTCAGTGTTCTTAAGTATACTCTGAAGTTCACACAGTGGCTTACTTAAATGGTGCATTTTGTAGATCTCTCTATATATATATCTCTCTCTCTCCCTCTCACCATCCCTCCCTCCCTCCCTCCCTCTGCACTAGTTGTTATGAATGGCTGGAGCTGGGAAATATTAACTATGAGTCACAGAGAACTACTACCAGATGGTTTTATTTTGCTCAAAAAAGTGTTATTTTGTTGTAGAACATACCCTGTAGGTCAGTATGTCAGCTGTGATTGAGGGCTTTGGTATGATAGCTGAAGCATGTCTGTAAGGTGGGCTTCCATCGTTTATGTCTATGCAAGTCAAATTGTCAAGCACAAGTTTCTTAGTTGTAGGTCACCTATCCAGGGACCTCCCAGCCACTCCAGGAAGGTTATAAAGGCCAAGTGAATCTTCACCTCCTCCTCCCCATGCCTTCTTACCTTTCTCTTTTTCTTCACTTTTCTCCTCCTCCTACTCCTTTGTTTCTGTCTTTTTTCCTCCAATGCAGAGAGATTCACTATGTAGCCTAGGCTAGTCTAGAGCTCACAATCCTCCTGTCTCAGTCCCTGGATGCTGAGATTACAGGTTTCTCTGACATGCTTGGCTAAAGGGGTGTTTCTGGGAAGGGCGGGTGCATAGCAGCACTTACCCCCTTAAACAGGGAGTGTCTTGTGTGCTGCTCTTCCACAGGGGTCCCTGTAGCCTGGACTCTCATGAGATCACCTGGGGACATGAAGCTAGTCCCCATGCAGAGAGAGCACAGAGAACTGCTAACCAGCACACCAAGACTGTGAAGACCTGTAACACGTGACATAGAAATTGTTAACCTAGGTGTTGACGGCTTTAGGATCATTTGGGAAACCGATGCATGAGTCAGAGTAGATCACATATGAGGGCAAGCTAAGAAAGAATAAATCTAGAACTCGAAAAGAACCATCCAAAAGAAACAAAAAGAAGACAACGGATTCTCAGAAAATTCAGAAGTAGTTATAAATAACACCAACAAACAGAATTAATGTGGTCCTCAATAGTGGACATTCCTGAAATAGCAAAACAATTAGGGGGGGGGGAGCCTCAACTTCAAGGAGGGTGACCAAACTAGGACATTTTTGAAGCGAAAATGAGAACTATGAGCAATGATTTGGGGACAATAAATATGCTCATATTAGCACACGGCAGACAATATGCTCATATTAGCACACGGCAGATGATATGCTCATATTAACACACAGCAGACGATATGCTCATATTAGCATATGGCAGACAATATGTTCATATTAGCACACAGCAGACAATATGCTAGTATTAGCACAGCAGACAATATGCTCATATTAGCACACGGCAGGCATATGTTCATATTAGCACACAGCAGACAATATGCTAGTATTAGCACAGCAGACAATATGCTCATATTAGCACACGGCAGGCACAGTGGGAAGCATTCTCTTTCTACTTTCAGCTTTGTGCCCTCAGACAGCCTCATGCCAAGGGCTTCACCACTGGTTACCTAACCCAACACTCTGTCTCACTCAACAAGTTCTGGGAGGGATGAGAATTCTTCCTATGGGGGACAATCAGCTTCATTTGTCCATCACTGAGTGTTGCTTCATTTTGAATCTTAGGATTTTATAAGTTAATCTTTTGTTACTAATTCTTAATTTCTCTATTGTAAATTTTAAGAATACAGTCTTTTGACATTGACTTGAGACTTTTCAGTTTATTGAAAATAAACTTTCACAGGTACTGCTTGTATGTTTGAAAATATATTCTTTTCTCCTCAGTCAAAGTCCACTAGAGTAGCTTGAGCTTACTAATTATGTTTTTCAGATCTTAAAAATATCTGCTTTATAAAATCAGCCGTGATCTGTTATTTCCTGAGTGACGCTCTCAGAACTTGAAACTTATATTGCTAGCTGTTATTTCCCTGACATTCGGTCCTTCTCCTTTGGTATCTCCTGGAACTACACTGCTAGGTACGCACCCAACTGGGACAGACATGTCAGGAATAGCTTCAAAGCAATGAGGGGAAACTGACAAATGTCCTTCAAAGGGGTGAAGAATGGGCGAAGAGCTGACTTCCTGACAAAAAACAAATGACAAAATATATTCAAAAGAATTGGAGAAAATAGCTACTAGCTTAGAACTTTCCAGTGTCTTTCCCAGTGAATGTAGAACAGAGACACTTTCATAAGATGAAGTTCAGAGAGTTTGCTGCCAACTTACCTTAGCAAGGGGAAGCCTTCCTAGGTCCCTATCAGAGCAATGCTCTAACATGCAAAGTATTGGGTGCAGAAAAGCAAATGAGAATTTAATAAACTTATAAGTTAAAACAAACATTTGGAACATAAACAATAACAACAGTGTTCTGCATAATTCTAAAAAAAGATAATACTCAAATATACTATTCCAAAAACACTGGGTGAGCTATCTTCAAAAATAAACTATTGTAAAGTTTTCATATTATTTGAATGAATAATGTATAAATTTTGAAAATTATATCTTATAAAAGTTAGAAAAACGAGGGCTACATATTTTTAAGATATCTAAAGGAGGTGACATCTCTAAGTTAATAAAGACAAAAATATTTAGTTATACAAATATGTCAACTATGTCAAAGGCCATCCCCAGTGACACACCTCCTCCAACAAGGCCACACCTCCTAACCCTTCCCAAACAGTTTTGCCAACTAGGGATCAAGTATTCAAATACATGAGCTTGTGAGAGCCAATCTCATTCAAACACCACAGCTGCAGACAAGAGATGAGTATGTGCTCTTATTATTTCCTTCAACATAGTACTAAAAGTTCTACTATAATAAAAGGAAATAAGAGGTGCATATATCTAAAAGCAAGAAACAGGACTGTTCTTATGTACAGAAGGCACACTAGCCTACATGGAAAATCTGAACAGTTATTTAAAAAAAAAAATATCCAGGGGAGTTGTATGGTTAAATATTGTTGTCAAGCTAATTTTTCTGATGTGTTCTTGGATTCGGTTTGCCAGTATTGTGGGAGCCTAGGCAGTTTGGATGGTCACCTTACTAGACCTGGATGGAGCTGGGTGGTCCTTGGACTTCCCACAGGGCAGGGAACCCGGATTACTCTTAGGGATGATGAGGGAGGGGGACTTGATGGGGGAGGGAGAGGGAAATGGGAGGTGGTGGCGGGGAGAAGGCAGAAATCTTTAATAAATAAATAAATAAAATATTGTTGTCAACTTTTCTGGATTCAGAATCGCCATAGGAACACACTTGTGGGTGTGTCTGTGAGGGTGTTTTCAGTTTGAAAGGTTTTAACTGTTTCGGAATATTTATTTAGTCAGAAAGATGTGTCTCTGCCTGAGGCACCTTCTGATTGCTAATAAAGAGCTGGAGCAGCCAATAGCTAGGAGGAGGGAATAGGCAGAACTTTTGGGGAGAGAGAAGAGAGAGAGCAGGATGCCAGCAAGACATGGAAGGGGTTGGACATACAGAATGATGGGGAGGTATAAAGCCACATGACTGAACATAGATGAATAGAAACAGGTTAAGTTTTAAGAGCTAGTGGGATGAGCCCAAGCTAAAGGCAGAGCTTTCATAAATAATGAGCCTCCGTGCCGTTATCTGCAGGCTGACCGGCTGATAAGAAAGTACCTCTACATAAGGGTGGAAAACCCACCCACATGAATGGTTTCATTCCATGGAATAGGGTTATGGACTAAATAAAAAATAGAAAGTGAGCTGAGCACCAGTGCCGAAGTGAGACATCAATTAGAACACAGAGCAGGATGTAAAATGTTATGTGTTGACTGTGGTTTGTCCTCCAAAATTCCACGTCCTGGCAGCATGGTCCCCAGCATAGTGACATTAAGAGAAAGTAGACCCTTTGTGAGAGAAGCTCTGGAAAAATATAATTAGATCACGAGGCCGTTGCCTCTAAAGGGATTATTCATTCTGGTCTAACAGAAAGTGAGTTAGTCCTGAAAGGATAGATCCTATTACAAAGTGAGAACAGGGCTGGAGATACGACTAAGTAGCTAAGAACATTTGCTGCTCTTGCAGAGGGCCCAGGTTCAATTCCTAGCATCCATGTGGCAGGCAGCTCACAACCATCCATATCTCCAGTTCCAGGGGAACCCAGCTCTCTGTCCTTTCCTCCCCTTGACTGTGACACATCCAACAGAGTCCTCACCAGTGACAGAAGAGGAACAGAGCTGCCCAGTGCTGGACACTTAGCCTCTAAAGCTGTCAGCGGATTCGCACCTTTTCTTCATAATCACTCAGGTTTGGAGATAATGGTAAAGCAAAGCAACGTGACCCCAAAATCAGTTCTGCTTCTATGAACCAGCAATGGGCATGTGGACACCAAAATGAAGATGTGACATCATCTATAATTTCTCAAAATAAAGAAACCCTTAGGTGAAGTCTAACAACCAAAATGGATTTCTCTATTGATGAGTGCAATTTAAAAATATCTAAATAATTAGAAAAATATTTAATATAGACAGATCTTTAAAAATCAATAAAAATTCCAGATCATCCAAACCTGATATATGAGTTTACCATAACTTTTATTAAAATCTTAGAGGGGAAAGAGATATTTACCAAATTGTCATAAAATTTATATGAAATATAAAAAAATACAAATTAAAACAATAATGAAAGAGAAGGGGAAAGTTGTTATTGTCACTTTTTCTGATGCTAAGACTCATTATTTAGTTATATAATCCACTCTATGTAGGACAGAATTTTTAAAATCCAGAAATAATTTTGATGAGTTATTGATTTTTGACAAAGGTGATAATGTAGTTAGTTAGGTGGAAGACGGCTGTTGACTTCACAAATAGTATAGAAGCAATTCATCATCCATAGGCAAAAAGCATTTGAATTCAATAGAATACCTGAAAATTAAACCATTAATTAAAAATGATAGTAAATGCAGTATAAAACAAAACTCTAGAGGCTGGAGAGATGACGGCTCAGTGGTTAGAGCACTTGCTGCTCTTGCAGAGGACCTGGGTTTGATTCCCAGCACCTACGTGGAGGTGCACAAGCATTTATAACTCCAAATCCAGTGCCCTTCTCTGGTCTCTGGGGGCACCAGGCATCCTCAAGGTGCACAGATATACATGCAGGCAAAACATTCATATACAGAAAATAAAATAAATAAGCCTTCAAAATGGCAAAAATAATACAATAACTTTTCAAAATAGCAGAACACAAAATCTTCTAGGTCTAGGGCTTAAAGAAGAACTCATGGAATAAAACAAAAGTGTAATCCATTAGAGAAAAGTACATTATGCAGGAGTTCATCAACTGGCATGGTGGTGTAACCCTTAATACCAACACTCTCGAGGTAGAGACAGGCAGATATCTGAGTTTGAGGCCAATCTGATCTACAGAGTGAGTTTCAGGACAGCAAAGGTACACAGAGAAACCCTGTCTTAAGAAGTGAGACAGAGAGAAGACATGGGCTGGAAAAAAATATTTATAAACAGCATACCTAAAAAGGCACCAGGCTGCATAAAGAACTTCCGGGCACAGCAATGTAAGAACAGACATGAACTGGGCACACACTATCGATAGCATATTCCCACCATGGATCCTGCCCACAACATTCAGTGTGGAAGTTGACAGAATCTAGATGAGGCATTTGCCAGTCTGCCTGTCCCATCTTTGCAATTGCTTATGACTCTCTAATCATTCTCAATTTGAAAAAGAATTTTTTAAGCTCCAAGGATAATAAAATCTAAAATAACAACCTTACTGTGGTATTTGACTTTGGTTGTCAGCTCGACTGCATTCAGAAATGTTCAGGTGAGTGAAAGCATTTGACATCTGAAGGCATTTGCTGAGATCGGGAGGGCCCGGAACTAGTGCTCTCTTGACGGATTCGTAATTCAATGACATTACTGGATGATGGAGGAACTTGTCTAGAGGAAATATGCCGCTGGGGTGTGTCATTGAGGGCTGTATCGAGGCTCTTCCTGTATTCCTTTTCTCTTCTTGTTGTCTCCTTTTGCAAAGCAATGATGACAGAAATCGTCTACACATTCCTACCACTGTGACGTTCTGTCAAGCCCGTGAGGCCCAAGCCACCAAGGAGTGAGAACTCCGAAGCCAGGGGACAGAGTAGGGATTATGTCTACAGGTTCCAAGTTAACTCTGCTCACAAATCCAAAGAAGAACATTGG
Organism: Chionomys nivalis; assembly: GCF_950005125.1. Lineage (NCBI taxonomy): Eukaryota > Metazoa > Chordata > Mammalia > Rodentia > Cricetidae > Chionomys > Chionomys nivalis. Next base: position 66,133,025 of record NC_080097.1, on the reverse strand, counting down.
AAACAAGGAGGAAACGCTAATGAAAAACGAGTTTATGCAACTCATAACTTTTTACTAGACAAACTCACAGAGCATTTAAAGAAGACAACTCCTCATTTTAAATGTTATTTTTAAGAATAAACATTCTTTGCTTTCTTTTTGTTGGTGGTGATGGTTTGTTTTTCCTTTTTCCCTATTTTTGAAGTAGATTTTCTTCTCATGCATTATCGCTCAATTGTAGTTTCTTCCCTCTTCTCCCCTCTGGATTCCCCCGTTTTCTGTCTCCCATTAGAAAAGAGCAGGCTCCTAAGAGATAACAGCCAAACATGACAAGATAAAATATAATAAGATAAAACAAAAAACCATCATATCAAAGGAGGACATGGCAACCCACAGGAGGAAAATACCAACCATTGGCGATAGTCGACAGTAATAGAACATAGAGGTTTGCCCAAGTTTTGTAGTCTAAGATATAAAAGTTATTATAAGAAAAAAGAGTCCAAGGAAATGTGACTTTTGCACTTAATTTTGGCTGTATAAAAGCAGGTGAGCAGTATTGAGTAAACTGTGGTTTTGCATATCCACATCAGGCCACGCAGACAGAAGCAGGAGTCTGATGGAGTTTGACAGGGCAGATATTAATGACAAATCCAGCACTGCTTCTGCTTTCCTTGGCAGTCGTGAGATTCCTGGGTGTCACTAACTTAGTGATTCTGATTAAACAAATATTTATAGCATGAGACCATCACTGAAAAAATGGTCGTGTAATTATCACAGACAAGGAAACAAATGTGGTGAGAGCCATGTCATAATTTAGGAAGGAACCCTGCATGCAGGACGCTGTGTTAACATCCTGGTGTCCTCAGAAAGCAATTACAGGATGGCAGAATATATTATCTCTGTCAAAGTCAAGCTCCATGACCTATGAGAGAGTTTAGAAGTACCCTGCCTGGTACTCTCACAAGATAGGCAAACACAATGAAACTGCACCAAACCCTTAGTTTCTTTGATGCCCCAAGAGGAAGCAATTCCACATTTTGCAGATAATAATACCAAAGCCAAAATTCTAACATTAGCTCATTGAGAGCTTTATTTTGTGGAAGTTGATGGAGATTGAAACACATTGAAACTTCTTGAGACAGCAAATATTTCTCATAGGGCAAATGATAATTCCATTTCAAGGAAGGCCATGGAATACATGTGTGTGTTGAACAAATGCTAAGATTCAAGAGAGGACTCAGGCACAGCTTCCTTCACTTGATTGTTGCTCACTTCCAAAGCTTGAATAGAAGTCCCTAGGTGCTTTGTAAAGTGGAAATGACAGACAATCCTGTCCTCTCTTGCTTCATAACAAACTGTACTCAAATCCAGCAACCCAAACCCACCATTGTGCAACCCTTTTAGTTTGGGGGGTGGTGTCAATAATTAAAGCAAGACCAAGAAATAAAGTCTATGCTCCACAAAGTCAGTATGGAGGTGTCTCAACAGCTGGGGGCAAGATGTATTTGAAGGTGTGTTCCTTTACTTTTCCAGCAGCCCATGGTTATTGTTAACTAGGGCTTTTGGGGGGCTATGAAAACAAGTGCCACCTTCCTCTGGGGCTCAACCCATGTGAGCCAGTTTGGACACAGCAAGTAGCTTCCTGGTATGAGGGTTCTAAGATAACAAGGTGGAATGTGGAACATTTAGAATCCATACAGTTTTGCTCACATCAATCACTGACTGAAACTAAGTTTGAGTGTATCACTTAGAGTAACTGCAGATGCCAAGAAAGTAGGAAGTGACCTTTAGTGATATTTCATTTGTATTTTAATAAATAAAGCTTGCCTGAATATCAGAGAGTAAAACAGCCACACTGATCAGCCTTACAGACCAGGCAGTGGTGACACACACCTTTAATCAACGTGGGGTTGATAACAATGAGTTTATGAGAAATGATGGAATATAATTTAATTTAATCCCATTAGCCACGCTAGTTTGCCATAGAAACCAGGTGGTAGTGGTGCACGCTTTTAATCCCAGCACTAGAGAGGAATATAAAATGAGAGGAGACAGCTCTCACACACAGTCTCATTCTGAGATTCCTGGAGGCAAGATCACCATTTCGGACTGAGGTAGAGGTAAGAGCCAGTGGCTGGCTGTTTTGCTTTTCTGACCTTCAGGTTGAACCCCAATTTCTGTCTCTGGGTTTTTATTAATTTTACTACAGGAACCATTGAGGAGGGCTGGAGAAAGAACTTTAGGGAGGGGGAACCATAAAACACAGGTGCTGTGGAGGGGGAGAGGGGAAAATATAGGGAGAGGGACTTCACTGGGTTGGGGTGGAAAGTGTCATGTAGAAAGAGGAAGTATAAACAAAAACACAAAAGATGCTTGAAAAAGGCAAGGGAAACATTTTATAAGCTTTCAAATTTATAGGCTGTAGAGATGGCTCAGTGGTTAAGGGTACTGGCTGCTCTTATAGAGGTCCAGCTTCCATCCCCAGTACCCTTAGGGCAACTTACAAACACCTGCAGCACCAGTCCCAAGGGTTCTAATGTACTCTACTGGACTTGGTAGGCCCCAGACACACATGGTGCATAAATGTACATGCAAGCAAAGCACCTTTACACAGAAAAGAAAATTTAAAAATGTAAATACCTATATAACATGCACACACATAAAAATATAATTGGAGTTAGACCACATAAAGAAACAATGCTCTCTCTAGAAGCCATAGACTATCTAACAAACATCACAGTGCTGGGCAAAGGACACTTGCTTTCAAGTTGTTGGTTGGGGGGATCCAAAAGATTCCTCCAAATAATGCAAGTTATTGTCATGGCTCTTGGCTACCTGACAAAACTTGAGGAAAAGACCCTCTTGGTCAAACACTCTGGTTTACAGAAAGAAATGTCCAAATCGCACTCCATAAAACACACCTGGAGTGCCCTCCCCTTCCATGACTGAGGACTGTTAGCTTTAGCTCTTGGTACTTTTCAAGACTCATGGGAAGGTAGAAGGGTACAGGGAGGAGGGAAGAGAAGTGAGGGACGAACGTATAGCAATGTATCCAAACAATTAAAATGAGAAGTACTAGAGGGGGAGTTCTTTGATCTAGTTGTGGATCCGTATTTCCATCTCTCGGCATTTCCACTCTAAAGATTTCTTAAAATATTCCCTCCATGAGTATGTTTTTGCTATCTTAGCTAATTCTTCATTACTATGACATGATATTCAAGATGTAAAATGAAGAAAAGCTTAGAACTTGGGTAGAGGCCTGTGACGGTTGGCTCACTGCTTTTGGCCCTGTGGCAGGGACGGCAGTATGGAGAAAGCTGCTCATCTCAGGGCACCTGGGAACAAAGGCAGAAGATCGTATGTAAGGACACTGCCCTATGACCTAACTTCCTTTCACCATGCCCCAGCTCCCAAATTTTGTTTTTCTTTTTCCTTTTTTAAATTTTATTTTATTAACATTTTATCGTTTATTTCACATACTGACCACAGTTCCGCTCCCTCCGCTCCTCCCATTTACTCATTCACTCTTCCTCCCTCTCCATCCAGAAAGGGGCAGGCCTCCTTTGAGCTCAACAAAGCATTGACACAAGTGGAGGTAGGACAGAGCTCCTCCCCTGCATAAAGGCTGGGCAAACAGGTTCCCAAAAGTCAACTAAGTGCCAGGGACAGGCCCTGATCTCACTGCTTAGGAGTCTTACAGTCACACACACGCAGAGTGCTTAGGTTGGTCCCATGGAGGTCCAGGTCCATCTGCTCCCTTGAGCTCAGGTCAGCTGTCTCTGTGGGTTTTGCTGTCATGTCCTTGACCACCCCTGGCTGGTACTATCCCTCCTCCCTTTCTTCAGGAGGACTCCGGAGCTCGGCCCAGTGCTTGGCTGTGGATCTCAGCATCTGCTTCCATCAGATACTGGCTCTCTAATGACAATTAAGGTTGTCATCTGACTATAGAAGCTGATGGCCTGTTCAGGTCCCCTCTCCACTATTGCTAGGAGTCTTACTTAGCTGGGATCATCTTTGTGGATTTCTGAGAGTTTCCCTGGCACCAGGTTTCTCCTTAAACCCCCTCATCAAGATACTAGAGATACTCTCTTCCTAAGTCCTGCCCCCGCCCCGCCTCCTGTACCAACCCACCCAACCTGCTCCCTCAAGTTCCCACCCTGTAGCCCGTTCACTCCCACCCCACTTCACTCAGGGGATCTCTTCTATTTCCCCTTTCCAGGGAAATCCACGTAACCTTTTTTGGGCCCTCTTTATCATCTCTCCTCTCTGGGGCAGTGATAGGCAGTCTGGAAAGGAAGGAGACTTTGGCTTTGTTCCTGTCGGTGATCTTGATCCTGTGGATAAAAATATCACAGCCCAGTGGCCACGATGCAGAAGTTAGAAAGCTGGCATCTAGACAAGAAATGGAGGAAGTCCCAAGTTCTAGGAGTGGAAGAGAAGGAAACTTTGGTTTGGGGTATACTAGTGTGGTGGCGGCGGCGGCGGCGGCGGCATTTTGAACCAGGAAGCAACTTTAAGGGCGGATCTGGTAGTTACGGGATTGGATATGGAGTTGGGGGTAGATATAATGCCCAAACTTTCTACTTTCCAATAATACCACAGGTTGGAGAGCTTAATTCTTTAAGATCTGGGCCTTGGGGGACATTTAATGCTGAAATCCTAGCATTGGCATGAATTATTTGGGCTCTGTAGTTTAGATAGCCTGTTTTGTCTGTTTTTGAATACTATTTCACTGGGTATAGATTTTATGTTAATAGTTTTATTATTTCCATAGTATAGAAATATTGCTCAACTACTTTCTAGATTTCCTTGTTTCTAAAAGAAATCTTCTGTATTCCTTACCTGTGTTTCTTTGTATATAGAATGACTTCCCTCCTTCTGCATGTTTAACAGTCCCTTGACACTGATACTGAATGGTTTATTGTCTTAAATGTCTTGCTGTGATTTTCTTTATGATTTGTGTGTGTATGCATGTGTGCGTTCTTGTGCGTGCGTGTGTGTGTTTTATGGATCTTCTTTGCTCTGAGATCTCTTTGTTTTCATTAAATCTCAAAGTACTTTGACCATTATTCCCTCAAACAACTTTTATCTCCTTTCTTAAAGTAGTAAATGTTATTTCCACTATATTAATAACATTTTTCTCAATATTATTTTCAGAATAATCACTCCCAGTATGTAGAAATACAATCAAGTTCACATGTTTATCATGTATGAGGTCTATTTTTTGTCATGACTAATGTCACTAAACATTAATGTGGATTAACACCCCCCAATCTCTCTCTTTGTCCTCCTATGATGGCACGGCCAGAAGGCCATGACCAGAGGCTCACACCTCAACCTTGGCTGTCTATCTGCAGAACCATGAGTAAACAGATTTCTATTCATTACAAATTACCCAGCCTGCAGTGTCTTGTTATAAGAGCACAGAATGGACGAATGCCCTTCAAGACAAACGCAAGGGGCAAGGGTGGAAATGAGTATAAATGTAACAAAACTGACTTGTTTGGAGGACATTCTTCAAATCAACTACTTATACTTTCTTTCTTATAACATTCACACTGTTCAAAGAAAAATATGAGGCCTTATAGATCTTTCTTTGAACTGCATTATATAAGTATGTTTTGTTTTTTCAAGACAGGGTTTCTCTGAAGCTTTGGAGCCTGTCCTGGAACTAGCTCTTGTAGATTAGGCTGGCCTCAAACTCACAGAGATCCGCCTGTCTCTGCCTCCCGAGTGCTGGGATTAAAGGTGTGCGCCACCACCGCCCAGCATAAGTATGTAAATCTATTCTTTTCAGTAGTAGAATTACAGTGTAAAATTTAAAATCATTGGCTTTCTGGCCAATTTAGGAAATATGATGTAAAAATAGAGAAACAGAACTAACTCATAAATATGCACGACAGTTAAAGCTGACCAAGATTTTGACCTACTATTACTAGAAGCGCATTTGCCTGGTTTGTGAGGGGTGTCTTTTCCTCTCTCCATCGCTCTGAATAAAGACCCACCACATGTGCTTGCAGCCGTTTGGTCTTTGACAGACCACATATATGATAAAGGTCCCACAGTACTGTAATAGAGCTAAAAACTTTGTCATCTAAGGGCAAAAAGCACAGCGCAGCATACTCTCCGTGTTTTATGCAATTTTGGTGTCAAGGAACTTCCTATCGCTTGTAAGTACACATACCACTGTGTACAATCCGTATACTTGGTGACAATCAAGTGTGCCCCTGGTGTCTGTGCCTACCCACCATTTGACCTTTTCTGTCATTATTTCACACCATGCAATCCTGGGTAGATAAGAACTAGTTTGCCATTAAACAATGTGCCATGCTATGCCAGCAGCAGCAGTGCCCACCTCATCTCGTGTGTGCTGCATCTCTTGATTGCGTCTCAAGGTCATGCCATGTTACTGGCCTCCACAATCTGGATTTGGATAAGGATGTGCTGTGTTCTGAGCACAGTGATGAAATTCCCTAACAATGCACTTGCAAGGCAAGATCAATTACGATCAGAGCACCGATCAAATAAGCCCCGGTACACCCCAGCAGATTAGGAAAAACTGGATGGGGGGTTGTGATTAGGGAAACTGAAACAGAGAGAAGTTAAATGCCTTCCTTCCCACAAGGTCACAGAGAGACTCTGCACGGGGCCAGGGCAGGGGTGTCTTTCCCCCACTACATGCTGTTCTATATGTTAACCATCAAGAACACGCAGAGTCAATGGATGCTGGCACTTTACATAAATACATGACGATGCAGTGCTAGATGCAATAAAAATCTCAAGCATAAAATGTGGAAGCAATTCAAGAAAACAGATCTCACAGTTTTGCCTCTGTCAGAGTCAGAATCTCACATGCTCTGATTAAAATCCAACATCTGCAGGCATTTAAAACTCAAATATACAGGTATTCACATTTTTCTCCATTCATGATGTTTTACTGCTGCTTTTTCATCTTAAATATTAAAAACATTACATTATTTTATTTCATATGTCAAACTCCATGTCTCTGTATATTACACATTGCTCTTTCACCCCCAAGCTCTGGTTCAAATCCAGCTCCTAGCTAAGGAAATAAAAAACATCTGAAAATATTTAGCAGGCTCATCTCCAGGCCCAAGCAGACTGCAGTTTACGCTAACTTAACAAACAAACAAACAGATTTGCCACCAGTTAAGGTGTTTATATGAAAACATTGCAGAATGAACAATGCAGAGAGGTTCCTTTCGCAGACCAGAAAACCTGGTCTTTATTTCATGATGAAGATGGGGATTGATCATGCTGCACCTGACCCTCCACCGGCAGGTGAACATGAGATTGTGATTCCACGAACCCTCTGCCTCTAGTGGCAGGGAAAACTGGAGTTTGGAAGGGCTCAGATGGTAGGAAAGAATATAATGGCTTTGAGATCCCATGATAATACATGCTGCTAAGTATGACTTCAAAGGCATGCCTTTCAGCAAATCAAACACTTAAAGACAAATCAGAGAAAGACCTTTTCATTCTCTTGAGGGCTCCTGTTATGAGCAAGTTCATACTTGATGAATTCGATAGTGCAGGAAGGGCCACTCTTCCCAGGAGTTGAAGACCAAATGCCTCCAGAGGTAAGGGGCTACATGGGCAGTCAGAGGTGGGTTGGGGAAGGCTGAGGAGGACATGCCAAGCACAAAAGCACTTCTTTTATCTTTAAAACTGTTGTGTTATTCAAATAAAATATATGTGCAAGGCCTGGGTCCATAGTCTGCCTTCGAGCTATTCTCCAATCACGTTTGATCACCCCAGAATCATCATTCTGATGAGTCCATGCTCCAACCCCAGCTCATCTCTCCTTCTCATCTTCAGAACAAGCTGGCCTGAACAGCTGCAATTTACAAGTCGAACAGGTCATTGACGTCCCCGTCAGAAATTCAGAGTACGTCAAAATGCCTTGAAGGATCAGATTTAAAAGGATATTCTTAATTCCACTTTCCAGAAATCCTGATTCTAAAGATTGGGTTTTGGGCCTAGGAACATGTATTAAAAAGTTTATCAGGCGATGCTGGGCCACACTTGGGCATGGGGTGGGTGGCTTGTGCTGTACTTTGATTCAATCTGTGTTCAATAATTTTTTTCAAACTGTAAGGAAAAAACCAACACAGTGGAAATGTCCACTTTCCATCATTGCTTCCTGTCCTCTGTCTTTAGGACCAATAGGCCAGGAAGGTTTCTGAAACTTGACATGGTGGGGAAGAAAACAAAATACAAAACAAAACAAAAGACCCATCATTTCAGTTGAAAAAGACCAATATGGAAGGATTTTCCATCCCGAGTCGCTTTTAGCTGAAAACTCATACTCTTTGCAACACCAAATGAATGTACGTGAGCGTGTGTTTGTATGTGTGTGCACATATGCACATGGGTAGATGCATGTTGTTGATGAATATTAAGCCTGCCACCTTGCATATGCTAGACAAGTACTGTACCACTGAGCAACATCTGAAGCCGCATGCCCCAATTCCTTCCCCAGTTGAATGAACCAACTGACCAAATGCCCTTGCTCCCAATTCACCTGCATAGCACACAGTTAAAATATAGGGCCATTTTGCTTTTTTAAATCTGCACTCAACAGAAAAAGTGGATGTGGGTATAACCTTTGGAAAATTTATGATTATGATAAAAGATGTAAAATCAAGATTCGGCAATAATTCAAAAATAGAAACAATCCCCAATTGTGATAACAGTTTGAAGGAACTTTTAAGATCATTCTAGCTTCTTACTGGGGCAGTCTGTATGTGAAGCTATTGCCAAGCCCCAAATAATCTCTTAGTGACGAATGCTTCAAGACAGAACAGCACTTAGGCACTCAGATTTGGTAGCATTAGCTGCAGCCACATAACTCTGACATTCCACTGAAGGACAAGGGGTAGAACAATCATAAAAACCTTCTGCTTCACTTAATTTAATGTTTGACAAGTCCCTTGAAGAATAACTGGAATATTCTCGCCAAATGCTTTAAGTCCTGTCTTGACCACATCTGTCCCTGGAGTTTGTTCGTGGACATCTTAGGATATAATAAATCCTTCCTTCCTGAAACCCAGCCTCCAGCTAGGACTGCTGCTACACAGATGGTATTAATCATAGGATGCCAGTCTGATTTCTAGGTAGATGCCCTGGCGAGGGGAAAATGGTTCCTTTTCTATTGTCCTCTCCATCATTTTTATGGTAAGAAGCCTTTAGTCACAAATGATAAGGTCAGAAACGAATACTTTTTCTCTATTGAAGAATTTAAAGATATGTGTCCGTATTTGGTATTTTTATGACACATCTTGGTCACATGATGACGTGTCTAGATAACAACCCTAGTACTGAGCATGGCTTCTTCTTCTGTAGTGGTAAAGAAGCACATCCTGTAATTTCAGTGACTTCTGGTAGACATTTTAGACCAGACAGTTCACATGTTTTATCTCATAGACACTGGCATTCGAGGCGATTGCAATGTGCAAGTGCATTTCAAATTCTTTCTTTATTTATTTTTTATCTTTGCATACATGTGGTGTGGTGTTTCGGAATGTGAGTATGGGTGCACGGGGGTCATGGCACACATGGAGAAGGCAGACACCTCCACACCTTGGGTGTCCATCCTTGACTTCCAACTCGTCTGAGGCAGAGTCTCTAGCTGGCCACTGTGCATGCCAGGCTACCTGGCTCACAAGCATCCAGGAATGCTCCTGATTCTTCCTCTCAGCTTTCTGGAGGAGCATGGGGATTGCAGGCATGCACTTCAAAGTTTGACTTTCCATAGGCTCTGCTGGTTCAGACTCAGGTTCTCATAGTTTTGAAATTCATCTCATTTTATTTGTTTGGATAGGAATGTGTTATACATTTTCCCTCACGGCCCTCACTGCCTCCCCTCTATCCTTCCACCCTCAACCCTGCCCACCATGCTTCCAATTTACTCAGGATATCTTGTCTTTTTTCCCCTTTCTTGGTGGATCCATGCATGTTTCTCTTAGGGTCCTCTTTGTTGTCTAAGTTCTCTGTGATTGTGTACTATAGGTTGGATGCTCTTTGCTTTCTGTCTATTATTACTTATGATGAGTACATATTATATTTGTCTTTCTGTGTCTGGGTTACCTCACTCAGGACAGCTTTCTCGACTTGTGTACATTTATCTGCAAATTTCAAGATGTCATTGTTTTTTTTTTTTAACTACTGAGCAATATTCCATTGTGTAAATGTACCACATTTTCTTTATCTATTCTTCAGTTGAGGGGCATCTAGGCTGTTACCAGGTTCTGGCTAATACGAGTAATATTGTTATGAACATAGTTTAGCAAATGTCCTTGTGGTGTGAGTGAGCATCCTTTCTATACATACCTAACAGTGGTATTGTTGGGTATTGAGGTAGATTGATTCCCAATTTTCTGAGAAACTGCCATATTTATTTCCAAAGTAGCTGTACCAGATTGCATTCCCACCAGTGTAACATGAGGGCCAGCTTGTTGGGGTTTCTGTCCCACCCGGACCCCCAGTCATTTAGTCACAGAGAAAAATCACACAGATAGTCTGCATTAATTATAAACTGATTGGCCCATTAGCACAGTCTTCTTATTAGCTCTTGTAGCTTATATTAACCCATTATTCTTATCTATGTTAGCCACATGGCTCGGTACCTTTCTTAGCAGGGCAAGTCACATCCTGCTTCTTTTGTGGTCTAGGCAGGAATCGGGAGGAATGGGCTTCCTCCTTCCTAGGATTCTCCTGCTCTCATCGCTCCACCTCTACTACCTGTCTGGTTGACCTGCCTATACTTCCTGCCTGGCCAATCAGCGTTTATTTAAAACATGATTGACAGAATACAGACAATTCTCCTGCACCACTTCCCCCTCTTTTTCTTTTGTTAAACAAAGGAAAATATTCATAGTCCATATTTTGGGAATGTGGGCGTAGTATTCCAGGCTACTTCTGGCTGGTTGGGGGAGCTGATAATCTTATGGGGACCTAAAGAAAATTTAGAGTTATGATCAAATCCTGGTGGAGTATCCTGTGAGGTTTGATCATCTCAGACAGCATCTTGAATCCATTCTGGATGTAGAACTCAGACATCCAGGCCATCTGTTCCTGCCAGAGATTTCTCAGGTGGTCTTCCTTGATTGAACCTTATTTTTCTTAACTCAGGATGAATCCACAGTCTCTCTTTTCCTGTGGAAACAAAATCTCTTCTCCAAAGTAACATACCTTTTGACTTCAATTTTGAAGTCAAGATATTTTCAAAATACCTATCTTGATTAATTCAACAGCACTTATAAGCAAATACCTTTTAGCAACTGTTGCTCTTTCCTCAGCATTCAAACAATTCAAAGAGAGCATAATAACATACAGTATCAAGATTCTCTGTGTATTTTTCATTTTTATGCAGCTTTATTTTAAACTCTATTTCTTTTATTTTTAATTTTTGGCTTTTTGAGACAGGGTTTCTATGTATCTTTGTTCTGGAACTCACTCTGTAGATCAGGCTGTCCTTGAACTCACAGAGATCTGCCTGTCTCTGCCTCCCCAGTGGTGGGATTAAAGGTGTGTGCTATAACACCTTGAACTCACAGAAATCTGCCTGTCTCTACCTCCCAGGCATTGGCATTAAAGGTATGTGCTACCACACCTTGAAGTCACAGAGGTCAATCTACCTCTGCCTCCCAAGTGTTAGGATTAAAGGTGTGTACCACCACACCCAACTACTCTCTTTCTTTCTTTTTTACTTTAAGAACTTTAACCTTTAACCTGCATATATTTTTAACACACTGTAAACCATTTAGAGGTTTTCTTTGTCTTTGAATCTTTCTTTACTGTATATTTCTCTTTTTCTGACTACATGAGTCTTTAGTTTGCTAAACAATATGGGTAGGATTAAAGCCGTGGCTTTGATGGCTGGATCCAGCCCATTTCTTAGCTTTCTGTGATTCCAGCCTCATGGCAGAGGTACTGGCTATAGCCATGTTTATTGCCACAACTCTATGTCATTTCAAGGTCCCTGCCAACAAGCAAGCTGAAACAGTATTTCCACAGACAACATTCAAATCCTCTCTCTGTATCCAGACCTCCTGCCTCAAAGAGTCAGAGTTTGCACTGGCAGGATAGCCCAGAAAGCCAGCATGTTGAAACAGTGCAGCTTTTTTCCTGCTATAGCTGAAAACCAAAAAACATGTGTTCAGCTTTTCATCAACACCACTTAAGTGTTTTATGGCAAGACCTCTTTAAAAAGCTGCAGGGTTTTGCAGCTAAAGCTGAGTCAGGAAGCCTCTCTTAAATGAGAACACTTGCCTCAAGTAAGCAGAGCAGATCCAAGAAATTGCTGCTACCAAGAAGACATGCTTTACTCTTTTCTTTCCCAAGCTTTTCTCAGGCTTTCTGTGGATGCAGGTATCTACATGGGCACCATTCTGTAACATGGGGGCTGGCTTGTTGGGGTTTCTGTCCTCCCACCAGGTCCCACAGCCAGCAAGTCCCAAAGAAAATCACACAGAGAGTAAGCATTAATTATAAACTGATTGGCCCATTAGCTCAGTCTTCTTATTAGCTCTTTTGGCTTATATTAACCTATTGTTCCTATCTATGTTAGCCACATGGCTCAGTACCTTTCTCAGCAGGGTAGATTACATCCTGCTTCTCTGGTGGTCTGGGCAGGTGGCTGGGAAGAACTTCTTTCTTCCCAGAATTCTCCTGTTCTCATTGCTCCGCCTCTACTTCCTGTCTGGTTGGCCCACCTATGCTTTCTGCCTGGCCAATCAGCATTTATTTAAAACATGATTGACAGAATACAGACAATTCTCCCACACCACTATGCCCACATTCCCCCCCCCAAAAAATGGACTATGGATATTTTCCTTTAAGAAAAAAAAAGAGGGGGAACACATATGGCTTACTAAAATTGAACCAAGAGAGTATAGAATAAAACAATTTAAAAATAAGTAATGAGATTGATACTGTAACTTAAAGATATCTCTTAGCAAAGAAAATCTTATGACCAGACCACTTAACTGGATGACTTTTCCAGATTTAATGAAGAGCTAATGGTAACACTTCCCAAACTACACCGCAGGGGAGGAAAGGAAGGGATGCTTCCACACTCATTTTGTGAAGTGACTATGACCATAAATGTGAGAGTCAAACCCAACCAAAAAAGAAAAAAATAAAAGCTGAAAAAGCAATAGAGCAAAATCCTTCCTGAGCATTGACACAAAACCCAGCAATTAAGGGTTATTTGGTGGCAGAGGTGTCATTTTCTTCTGTGGCAAACCACTGATACATTGAGCTTTGTCCTGCACATAACCCTCCTCCCACATTCAGGCAAGAAACTATATGCAAAATCTGTGAGCTACACACAAAATGATGTGAAAGTAGGGGGGGGGGCGTGCTGAGGAGCAAGGCTCGGGGGAGTGGGAAGGGGGAATGGTGAGGAAAGCAGCTCAACCCTATCACGTAAGTGAAGGAAACCACCACACAACAGCTTCTAAAAATCCTCCACAAAACAGTTTCAGAAATTCACTAACATGTGAAGAGGATGCATGCAATCAAGTTGCTTTCATTCCGGGGTCACATGATCATCTCAGTAGAAAACACTTTTGACAAAATTCAATAGTTCTTCATGATAAAAGCTTCATGGAAGCTAGGTGCAGAAGAATAATGCCTTCTGCATAGCAAGAACATATAGCAGACCTGTGGCCAACCTCACATTAGATGGAAGAATTGCTGTATCACTCTTATTTAATAAAGATCTGGCATCTTTGCCAAGGAAATAAAGCAAACAATAAGCATAATACAAATAAGGAAAAATCGGGGCCACCTATTTTTATGGATGACATGATCCTGATATACAGAAAATATGCCACCAAAAGATTGGGTAGAGCTGACGGACCAATTTAGCAATAAAATCAAAAGAATGTTAACATAAGTTAATATTTTTCTGGCATCAATAATGAATTTGCCAAGGAAGGAAATGGGGGAGGGGAATCCTGCTCACAGTAGCCTCAAAAACATCAAATATTTAGAAATAAATCTAAAGAAGACGCCAGGCAGTGGTGGCGCACACCTTTAATCCCAGCACTTGGGAGGCAGAGGCAGGTGGTTCTCTGTGAGTTGGAGGCCAGCCTGGTCTCCAAGAGCTAGTTCCAGGTCAGTCTCCAAAAACTACAGAGAAACCCTGTCTCGAAAATTTAAAAAAAAAAAAAAAATCTAAAGAAGAAAGAAAAATCACTACAATAAATCCAAAAACCACTAAAGAAATTAAAGAAGATGGTATGTGGTGGAAGGACCCCTCGTGTTTCTGGTTCACGCAAAACTATATTGTTATATGGCTATTTTACTAGAAACGATCTGTAATTGGTAAATGTCATCTAACTAGTTGTGGATGCTCAGCGAATCCCCTGTATTCTTTATTTCTGTTTCCTCTTTTACAGCAAAGGAGGCAAAGTAGAGGATGGTCTTTGGATCCTACTTCCCTTTCCCAGGAAAGGAGCTGGTTTTGAATACTGAGACAAGGGCTGTCAGATGAAAGTAATCTCTGTGAGAGTGGAACCATCAGCTGAGCACCAGCACCGCATGAGACCACCCCTTGGAAGAAGGCCCCCACAGTCCTGGCAGTCTTGCAGTTCCCTGCTGCCTGGCAGAACAGTTTCCAGCAGAGAGATACGGGCAGGCTTCATAGGTAAGAATGGTTTCGATCCTAATACATGAACTGGCTTTGTGGGAGCTTAGCCCGTTTGGATGCTCACCTTCCTGGACCTAGATAGAAGTGGGAGGACCTTGGTCTTCCCGCAGGGCAGGGAATTTGGACTGCTCTTCAGTATCGAGAGGGAGGGGAAATGGACTGGGGGGAGGAGAAGAGGAGTGGGAATAGGGGAGGGGAGCGGGGGGAGGGGGCAATATGTGGGAGGAGGGGGAGGGAAATGGGAAACGGGGAGCAGTTGGAAATTTTAATTAAAAAAGAATAAAAAAAATGAGAAAAAAAATTTAAAAAAAAAGAATGAACTCTGTTTATAGTTTTACATATACTTTTTAATATGGTGTTTTAAAAGTTGGCCTTTTCTGCTGGAGTGTAAGCAGTTGACTTGAGGTTCTCCTAAGTCTATTTCAGAAAGTGACATTCAGAGAAACAGGATGGCCTGCTTCATGTTCCAGCTAAATATGTTCTGATCTTCTAGTGGACAGGAATCTCAGTTTAGACACTTAGAGGTTGCACTGCCTTTCAAGAATTACTTACGTTCACTATTTCCAGATTTCTTCATTCATGAAAAGAGAATAAAAGAATTGTTCCTTTGTGATGTAATCCAAGAATCAAAGAGCATATAAAATAAAGATCAAAACTATCAACTTATTTCTGATACCCAGTGTGTTCCAGTCTTCTGAAAATATTTTAATAAAATAAGTTGTCCAAAGTCAGAAGTTATATTGATTGTTGATTATGAATAACAAATGCAGTATGGAAAACAAAGTTGAGCTAGGTACAGCCTGGGTTACTGATAAAAATTCAAGTGGGGAGGGGAAGTAAGGCACAGGGGAATAAATAAAATACTAGGTAGAATTAGGTAAATCTGCCTCAGAGGCAGCCAAGTGCGAGCAATAATTCAGAGGAGAAGACAGCAGGGTGAGCTCCCACCCTGGGTGTGGCAAAGGCTGTGTGGCTGAGTGGTGTCTTTCATTGTGATGCAACAAACAGTGCATCTGCTGCATCCCCCTCTCCCAGTCCTCCCCGTGGAGATGAGTAGATTAATGCTGAGAAACTCTTCATGATTCCACCCACAGGAATCAAGAGGTAGGGTCGAACTTGTATCCACTCCAGCTAGGAATTTTCAAGTTTAATTTTTGAACCAGAGTAGGGGCTGGGTGTCCCTGGAGGGTGGTGTTCTGGTCAGGATGGGGGCTGGGTGTCCCCAGAAGGTGGTCTGCTGGTCAGGGTGGGGGCTGGGTGTCCCCAGAGGGTGGTCTGCTTGTTTTGCAACCAGAAATCACCGCTGCCAAGCACTGGAGGCATAAGCATCAGTGTAATACCAGGAGAGCAGCCAAGGCCCCACTAGGGTTGCTTTTATTGTTTGTCTAAAGTGGATGTTTTTCCATGGAAATTGCATTGTTTTCCCGAAAGGAGATCCATCATTCTTGTCTTTGTGGTTACAGAACAGGAATCAAATTGATGGGGCTATGGCTGCCTGCTCCAAAGGAAAGAAAACTTTGACAAACCAGACATCTCCTTCCTTTGCCTGGCCCTGCCCAAGGGTAAGAACATCTTTGAACTCAGAGTGTCATGCCTGGCCTTGAAGAAGGCCATCCCTAGGATCTGACCCTAAGAAACCTTTGGATACCTTGGAAACACAATGCAGAGACTGGGGTCCTTCTTAAAAACTTCAAAGAGTGCTAATCATTTCCTTCATCTCAGATTCTGGAGGGTTAATTTGAACCCGGATGCTTGGGACATTATAGAGTTGTATGACCCAGATTCCCAAATTCAGCGAAAACATTTGAATAGAAGTGGGGCCAAAGAAGCCCTAACTATACCCAGGTTAATATTAGCACTGCTAATGTTAAAACTATAATTCCCCCTGATTTGACTAAAATGTATTCCAGTGCATACAATTTGGGGGTGCTGTAAATATGGACTTCTCAGCCATCCTTGCCGTTCAGTGTCTATAGTAAGATACTACCTAAATTTTAAGTGATCCATCTGAGTCAGAGCCAAACCTCAAAACATTAGACTAGTGCCACTGTCTTGGGATTAAATCCAGGACCTAACAGGGTGCAGAGACCAAAGGTTCATCCCACCCCTTGCCAGGCTCCCTCAGAGATTCGTTGGAGCACCATCTCTCAAGCCGTTCCGCCACTGTTCACTCCCACAGATTGCTCACTGTGTTCCTTGGCGATGACAGTGCCTTCACCTCCAGGAATACTGACCTCCTTTTCCAAGCTGAATCTCTTCCCTTCTCCCAGAACGGAGGCCTGCCTCTATCTACTATGTTCTCCTGGCAGCAACTTTCCCAGCTCCTTCTCCTGGGCCAAGAGTACAAGCTCACGTCCAGTTATGTCTTAAAGGGCTGAAAGTCTACCACGTTCCTCATCTGCTACTGATTGCTTGCTGTGTCTCAGGCTTTGTATTGCTTTCTTCAGACCTCAAATGGTAAGTCAAATATTACTGTCTTACAAATGCACATTCAAAGCTCATGTCTTGGCGTTAAGTCGTCAAATTCAACTGTTGAGTTCGTCCTTTCCTTTCCATTTGCTCCAGTTTATCCCTGGACCTACTTCATTCTTCTTGGGTTTGCTGCTGCTGTGTTGCTTTGTTTTGTTTCTGGTGCTAAGCCTGGCTCAGGACCCTGCACACCAGGGCCAAGTAACATGGCATTTGGTCACATCCTCAGCCCTCTGTTTTTGCAACTCTTCTAAAACCATCTCTAACCCCGTAAACGCTTTCATCATGGATATAGCCTGATCTTTTTCACATCCAAACAATCCATTTCTCCTTGAAACTCCTATCTGGGTACACCCATGCGAGCCGGGTGCTTTCCCTCCATCCTGTCTCCAAAGGGGCATTTAGTGCCCTTGTAAATTCAACAGTCCAATAATTCAGACCTGAAGAGCTAGCTATCTTGGTCCCTTCTCCAACCTGCTAAGACATGACAAAGATCAGATACAGGGTACCCTTAATATGACCATCTGTGGATTTTAGGAAAACATGTAAATTGCCTATAAGTTCAAGATTCCAGATATATTAATGTTTAGGGGATATTAAATATTTTAATAGTAAATATTTCAAAGAAATACTAACTAAATAAGGACACAGTATGATGATAGGAGACAGAAATCATGAGAGTGACACTCAAATTATGCAAACTGGCAGAGCATTTTGTTCTGTCGTCAAAATGCCCCTCCCCTTTAGTCTTCATATCATTTTGCTTTGCCTGTTTATAGTCAACAAAGCCCTCTTACTTCTCGGTCCTCTAAACTCACAGCCTTTGTATGAGCACATATCTCCCCATCTTCTTCGTTTTTTTTTTTTTTCTATATTTTGTTCACTTTTTCAGACCTTGGCAAGCACAGTTATTTGTTGCATAGCTTTTGAATCCATAGACAAATTCTAGAAATTGTTGAAACAAGTGCCCCACCTGCCTTCCAGCCAAAGCTCTTCAGAGTGATTTTCAGCCATGTGCCCAGAGCAAAACCCCATAGCAGCAAATACAACTGTTGCTCCCTGCCTTCTTTCTAGGCTGAGGACCATGGGGGAATGTGTGTTTTTAAACAGAAAGGTTTAAAAGCTAGAGAAGTTCGTCTTCATGGTAAACATGTGACTGTTTACAACAGTCACAGGAGGACAAGGCACACTCCCTCCCTCCCTTAAAGTGACACTCAGCTTATTGTTGAACCTGTTTGTCACCTCTGTGTCCAACCCCACCTGAGAGGGGAGACCTTTCAGTACCACCTGTCCTCCATCCACCATCCCTAAGAAAGTTAATTTCTGTCCGATCTAAACCCAGCCCTCTGGTAACCTTTGTCACCACGCCCTGTGAGTGACCCGCGTTCCCCGTTTCAGGTAACTCACTATATGTTGTGTCGGCTAAATTCTCGAGCTGACATTTCTCCTGCGTTTCTCAGATGAGCTTGCAGCCACCTGAAGTCTACTCCTGCACTCTCCATCTCCCTATTTAGAGCTTCAAGTCATGGTTTGTTTCTCCAGTCACTCAGCAGAGTCTCCTATTAGTATCTGCCTGTCCACTTCTACCATCCTTTCCCCCCAGCTCAGATCTCCCCAACCATCTAAGATTTTTCTCACCCTTCTGAGCACTCCTCACGCTTCCCAGTTGTCCTAAGCATACTCCTAGCCACTGGTCTGCATGACGTTATAATCTAGCACCTTAGAATTCCCACCTTTCTTAAAGGTGACCTGAAGCTCCTTAAACCCGAGCCTCTCTTTACTCTCCCGACACCCACTCTTAGCCCTCTTCCCATTTCACTGACAACCTCCTGGCTCTTCCCCAGGTTCTCTCTCATTTTGTGCCTCAAGCCGGTGGATCCTGCACAATTCTGTCCTTATTTCTCCTTTTATTTCCCATGGTACAAGATCAAACCTGCTGTACCTCTCAATTGACATTACATTCTCCTTTCCTATCCTTGGCCAAATCCATCGGTCCCGGGCGATGTTTTATTTTATCTTGCAGCTGACCTCTTTTCTTTCACCCGTGTTCTTCTAAACTGAGCATCATTGTCCCTACTTACAAAATGGTTTGAGGTAATTTGTTCCAGGGTTACACATCTGACAAATGATATGGATGGCATTAAAATGCATGTCAGTTTCAGGGTCCCCCCCCCAACCAGACTAGTCTGAAAATAGAGACTATTACTCTAAAAATTAAGAATAATTTCCAATTATATGCCATTGGAAGTATTTACACTTTCTATAAATTTTTCCTCCTCTGGAAAGGATTGATAATTACTTTATTGGGTTCTTATTTTGAAAGATCTGCTGATAGAGACATCAGCTATACACACTACTAGGGTGGTAGCTGGAGAAAACCAGCTTTAGAAGGGAGCTTGTCCTGGGTTTATAACCTCTGTCTCCTGTGTGACCGACCTGCTCTAGGGGAAGGCGCCCAACCAGACTTCTCTCTATCAGAGACCTCAAAAGTCCTCTTGCTCTTCCAAGTCTTCCCACAGAGCCAAAGGGAGACTGTTGTAGCTTCTTCTCAGAGAGATACTCATAGCATCCTCCCGAAACTAGGAGCGCTCCGCTCAGAAATACATCTAAGCAGTCATAGCTTACAAACAGAGTGCTTGGCTCGCATGTCACTGTTTGCTAGCTATGCTACACATCTGTCCCATTATGGAATTGTCTCAGGAGACTCTGATCCTCATAGACAGTGCCCACCTAAAGCGCTTCTTCCCAACTAGAGCGTTCCAACTGCAAGGCATGCAGTCATCCTCAGGAAAAAAAAAAAACTATTCCCTCTGCCAACTTCTGAGTGGAGAAGTGGGGTGTGGAGACATGATAGGGTGAGCATAGATATGGGTGTGGAGACATCTACACGGGTGTAGACATGGCAGGAGGAGGAAGCGCCACACAACACTCTGACTATTAAGGGAAGTTCCCCTGGAACAGTCCATCTTTAGAAATGGAGGCTCCAATCCAGGCATCTGATATCACAGGAATACTTTTTAAATCTCTATTATTCAAAAAAGAAAAAGAACACCATCGGGTGAAGACCCATTAAACCTAATCTCAATTAATTCTAACTTGAAGACTGCAAAAGTCACTTCGCACTTTTAGTTGGCACAGAGTAATCATGCACAGCAATGTGTGCAAAGAGTGTGTACTGATCAGATCGAGGATGCTCGCATCCCTACCATCTAGACACATCATTTCTTGGTGTAATATTCAACTGATTGTTGTCAGCCATAATTATCCCAATGCTATGAAACATTAGAAATTATTCCTATCTAATTACATCTCTGTACCCACTTAATATCCTCTATGGGCAGCCCCCCCCTTTGTGTATGTGTGTGTGTTCTCCAATGGCCTTCACACATGTCCGTAAGACAATGTAGAAGTTGGAGAACCACCTCAGAGGTTGATTCTCTGCTTCCACATTGTTTGAGACAGGGTCTCTTTGCTGTTTGCCAGGACCCGGGGGCTCTGGTAGTCCACCAAGCATCTTACTATAGAAGTTCAGGGATGACAGATGAATGCTACTTCCCTTAGCTTCTCCTCTGGGTTCAGGAGATTTGAGATTAGATCCTCATATTAAACCAGCAAGTTCTTTACCCACAAAGCTCTCTCCCCAGCCATGGCAGTTTCCTTTTAAGAAAATAATGATTACTTACTTATTCATTATCTTAGGGTGTTTGTTCACTCTACGTGTTGTGTGACCCATTAGCAAGACTTGAAAGATTTGCTCTACGCACAGTTGAGAAATCATTATGTGCTTTTATTTTTATTAGACTGTCATCTAAATTCTATGCAAGTGTCCAGTTTTCCACACTCTGATTAAAAGCCTGAAGCAGAGGTAAAGGAAATCCTCTATAGATCACTGGACTGGGCAGCTCAAAAGACAGCTTCAGTGATGACAAAGGCTCAGCTGCTTCCTCAATGTCCCCAAGGACATGAGTTCAGATGAGATTAGGCACACTTAAGCTGGTACAGCCAAACCCACAAAGTACATAAAAATGACCTTGTTAGATGTGAGCTCAAAAAGAAGTCAATGCATATTAGGTATAATTTTAAGCATGTATATGAGACTAAACCAGCGAATTACATATTATAAACATTTAACTCATTAATATACATTATGTACACTGTACGCTAGCCTGTCAAAAGGCTTGGCAGAGGACTATGTGCTGAGAACAGCGGCTTCCCATCTCATACTTAGATGACCCTCCGCTCGGGTATTCACCGTGAGTCTGGGTGCAGACAGGGAGGATGGGAGAAGGTGCGCATGAACAGACAGCTGGATGAGGGGCCAGCCCAGGAAAAATGATGACAACACATTTTCTTATTTTTTATTTTTTCACAGCAAGGTCACAAGTGTGTCCTGTGTTAAGAAAGACTGGGACACGCTGGTCTGAGGACAAGAACTCTAGCTCATTTTGTTCTATTCCCAGAACGGCAAGTGCTTGCTGCAGATTATTCATCCACGGTTCGGGAGCGCTGCGAGCCTGTTTACTGCTGCATCCTTCTGCTCGGTTACATAACACAAGAGGATGGGCTCTGGGAAACACGAAAGGGGGGACGCTCGCATAAGAACATCATGTGAGATACCTCAAGCTCTCTCCACAAGTGTCTCACGCCTTCTGTTAAAAGCCACTTTCCCCGAGCTCCCAAGTTTCTTTTGGTGAACAATTGCAATGTATAGTCAGAGTTTGAATGGTTGCCAACTAAAATTCTTGCATCGGGCTCCATGGCCGTCTGTTCCACCAAGACAAATAAGAGCGGCCCCAACCCCTCACTTAGAGCATTGTTCATGGTGCTGAGCCGTGATTTTCCATATCTGTCTTTGTGTTCACCCCAGGAGGAAGGGTGAGCCTGGTTTATTGAGTTCTTATTTCTCACAAAGCGGTAACATCTGGAGGGCTGAGCAGTTTGTTGGCAGGTCCAGTCTGAAGGAATTCGGCCATGATTCCGATTGGCTCTTATCAGTAGGTGTCACTAAAGACAGTTTCAGAGACAGAAAAATAAATAGGCCAATTAAGTAATGCCAAGAACAGCCTATTTTATAGTCATTTCTGCTCCTTTTATTGTTGTTCCAACTGCAGAAGTTTCAAGATTGTAATTATCCCCGGCTTCCCCCCCTGCTGCAAATGAACATTTTTCCATTTTCCAAATGCCTCCAAGAGAGGGACATTTAATTAATATATTTATTTTGTGGTGCTTGATGTAGTGGGTTAGCAAAATGAAAACAGATGAAGGCTATTAATTCTAACACTTTATTGCAATGAAGCTACAGCCAGCTGTTCCTCTACAAACAGGCTAAGGGAGACTTTGCCAGCCCCTTTCTCTGCAGCACGATGCTTCATATTTGTAGAGAACAAGGCCCCTCACTCATCCCACCTTGGCCATGCTTTTGTGTCCCTAGAGGTTACAAATGCTGGCTGCCTATTTCTGAGATCAGCAGAAGTGACGCCTAGGCCACTACACCCACTGGTGACTGACACCTGCCCCCTGCAAAGGAAGAAGTCCAGTAGGGAAAATTCAAGTTGATCTCCACATCCGAACAATCCTGAGAGTTACCTGAGAAAAGCAAGTTGGGAAATGGTCAAATCAATAGATTTTATTTGCAAAATGGTTTGTGACTAATACCAGGTATGGATCTCAGTATGGGTACATTGCTGGCCTCGGGTAGGTGTCCAGGTAATGTTGGCAAAATTAGTGAAATAGTTGCCATGGTTTGTTAAATTATGAACCTGTTCCTTAAGGCTCTTAAATGCGCTCTGCACCTCCCGGGCACTGTGTGCTAAGATGGATGCACCGCGTTTGGGTGAGCGTTTGCAGTGCATGGGCCTGGGTGAGTGCTTATTTGTCCTCCCGCATCAGAAACATCCCCTTAACACCTGTATGTACACTCTTGGGTTTAAGGACAAAACTCGGTGGCTTTTAATCCAAAATACCTAATAATTACAAAGATAAAGGCAAGCAGCAGGCAATAATCAAGTGCAGCAGTGGGCTAGTGTGTGCTCGTCCTAGTGTGTGCTCGTCCTGGCCCCTACATGGTTTCTCTTAATCCCACAAAGGCCACGTGCTGGCTGTGATGGATGCTACCATCATCTTACATGAGAAAACGTGCATCATCCTCGCTATCTGTTCACAAGGATACAACTGCAACGTTGTAGAGTCAGGCTGGAGAGCAGTCTATCTGTTCACAAGGATACAACTGCAACGTTGTAGAGTCAGGCTGGAGAGCAGTCTGCCTGAGTCTAAACCTGCTCCCTTGGTGGCCCCTTCTGACCCAGAACCAGTAGCAAGTCAGAGGAGGACATCAGATGCTCCTGGAACTGGAGATTGTGAGTCATCATTGGGTGCTGGGAATCAAACGTAGGTCCTCTTTAAGAGCAGTTAGTACTAAGCAGCCACAGCACACCTTTCAGAGTGACTGTTTCTGAGAAAATCTCATCCTCTAACATGTGCAACTCATCTAAAGTAAACATTCCAGCACACTTCAAAGAACACTGGTCATGAGTATCCTAGATGGTGACTATCGTAGTAGCATTATATCTATAACATACTCAAAAACCCAGCTTAGGAGGTGTTTTTGGCATTCTTCATCCTGATGGCAAGTGGAAAAGAAGCACTTAGTGGGGGAATGAGGGTCCTTTTGTCAGAATTAGTGATATGGTTTGCCCAGGTCACCAAATGGTGCAAGAAGATTCAGTAAGGGCATACTTTGTGGGCCATAGCAAAACAACTTGGAATAAACTTTACTAGAAGCCTCAGTCCTTACTGATGGATTCACTAGATCCACATCTTTAAACATTGGAGGCCTGATACGAACTGGGAACATGGTCAGCTGAGACAATGAAAGTTAGTGCTGTTATTTGAGAGGCCAAGATCATCACGCAATTAAAAGGCAAACTGTCATGAAGGATTTGTCTTTAAAAGAATGAGAGATGTCCTCTACTTGACAAATCAGTAAAAGCTTTTTGGAAGAGATGGCTTTTGAGAGGTGCCATGAATAACATGTCAAATAAACCTTTGTAAAGTAGATAAAAGCAGCCATAATGGGGAGGTATTCAAAAGAAAGTACAAACGTGCTGGAGAATGGACGTGGTTTAGTCTGGATGTGGTGAAGACAGGGCCTAAACTACAAAGGAGCACTACTTTCTGAGGAACACCAAGGCCACACTGAAGAGTCTGAGGATTGGTTATTGCTCTGTCTTAAGAAAATTAATGGAGAAAACAAAGATAATTGACTTGTGAAAGAAAGAATGTTGGTTGTACTACTAGCATAAGAAAGTAAGAACAAGAATGCTTCATGGGTGGCGGGTCCTGACATCTTATGTGGGCACAATGAGTTTGGCTGTCCCTTATCCAGGTTCAAACATTCTTATTAGTAGATCTAAAATTTGACCCTGGGCCTATGAATATGGAAAGCCCTTTCCATGAATTGTCAATAGAAGCCAGTCAATTGCCAAGAAATAGTACTGAGGAGAAATTATTCTTGTATAGGCAAGGACCTCAAAATCCCAGAGGGTAACAGTACAAACAGACACTATAATTTTGCTTCCCAGCTGCCAAGACCTGAATAATCACACAGAAACCATATTAATTGGAATGCTGTTTGGTCAATGGTTTAGGTATATTTCTAGCTAGCTCTCACATCTTAAATTAACCCATTTCTATTAATCTGTGTATTGCCATGAGGCTGTGGCTTACCAGTACAGCATGTTACTCCTTCAGTGACTACATGGCATCTCTTTCAACTCTGCCTACTCTCTCTATCTCTGTTCAGATTTCCTACCCAGCTTACTCTGCTACACCCATTGGTTCAAACAGCTTTATTCATTAACCAATAAAAGCAAATCATATCCAGAAGGACAGCCCCATCAACAGAGTGCTGTGGAAAAAGCACCTGTCAAGTGCCCAGACCTGAATTTGAATCTGTATTTCACCTTCTACTAACTGCATGACTTCCAAGAGTCATGTTCTTCTGACAGTTCAGTGACAGGTGTCTAAAAAGTAATAGTGAAATCAACATCCAGTCACAGATGCCATCCACTACAAGACCTACAGTGGCAGCAGCAGGGAAACAAAGCTCTGAGTATACTGGTGAGTTTCTATCTTGCGTAGATCCTGGTGGGAGGACCATCTAGCAGTTAGGATCTTAGAATAAATACAAAGGAAGAAAATGAAAGCAAGCTGAGTACCAGCATTCATCTCTTGATGTTTCCCAAAAGAAGATGTAATGTCACTAGCCGCCTCAGGCTCCTGCCACCATCCATCCCTTCAACCATGATGGATGGTATCCTTAAAAAGCCAAGATCAGTCCCATCATAGAAGCTGCAGTGTGACACAGTGAGTCACGTAGTAAACGCTTTTGTCCACGTATCTGTACTTGCAAGTGTCCTTTGCAAAGAGTCACTGGTCTGGTTCAAGGCCACTGGTTTCTGCTTCACTATTGATGGTGTACCCTCACTGGGCTTCCTCTTGGATATCCTGCTGTTTCCCTGTGTTGTGAAAATCCTGCAGCTGTGGGTCTGCAGGACCAGTCCCTTCATGGAGATTTTCTTTCCTTTCTTTTTCTTTTCTTTCTCTTAAATTTTATTTGTGGGGTGGTGGTAGTAAGGCAGAGGATATATGTGAAATGACAGGAAATGAATGGAATCGAGATGTAGGATGTGAAAGACACAAAGAATAAGTAGAAAGAAAGTCTTTTTTACAAGTCAAACAAACCCTGGCTTCCTTTGCTTGCCTCCATCATGGGTTCTGTCTCTGTGATGGGAAAAGTGACGGCTATCGGGAGAGGGGCATTATAAGATCTGGCATCAGAGAGAACCTGGAGATGGTAGATGAATGATTGCATGGAAAGATATACAACTTCAGAGTCATGCAAATTGAAACCACAGTGAAATATTGGTACAATAGACCCGCTCAAATACCAAAGAATATCAGCGCAAAGTGGCAAAATCATATGACTTACACGTTATTATGAGAATGGATGGTGGCTCATTCATTCCAGGAAACAGCTTGACAGTTCTTTCAAGACCTATAGATTTGTCCTGTAAAACCTGGTGATTGTTTTGCAGAATTTGTCCTGAAGAAATAGACACTTGCATTCACACAAAAAACCATACAAAAATAAATGTTTGTAGCAGATGAACACCAACACCTTCCAACAGAAGCTGGTCAGTCACACCATAGCTCATTTACACCACACTGAGCCATAAAGATGAGCAAACCGCTAGTACATGAACAGCCTGGGTGGATATTCAGAGAATTGCCTGAGGAAAAAGAAAAAGTCAAAACCCAAAAGTAATATTCTAGAAGATTCCATTTAAACAAGATCTTGGTTTCTTTTTTCCCTTTAGTTTGAGGCACTTGCATCTTTGTGTGTGTGTGTGTGTATGCATGATGTATCCCCGTGAGTAGGCAAATGTGTAAGCCCATGCTCCTGAAGGCACACTGGGTTTTTTCTCTGTTGCTTTGCGTTTTGTGTCTTTGGATAGGGTCTCTTACTGAGCCAGAATCTCATAGTTTGTGCTAGGCTGGCTGGTCAGAAAGCTCCTGGGATCTACTTGTGTCCACTCCCTGCTGTCCTGAGATTTCAGGTATGTGTAGCCACGCCCAACATTTTACATAAATGCTGGGGATTCGAACTCAGGTTTTCATGCTGTACAGCAAACATGCTTTCCCAGTGAGCCATCTCCCCAGGGGGCCTCCACTTATAGAACATTCTTAGAAGAACAAAATTAGAGACTAATAGTTGACAATGACTGTGGAAAGTGTTGGAATGGCTGTGTGTGGACATAACTTATGAAAGGGAAAACGAGGGTGTCTTTCACTGATAGAAATACATTGGGTATTGACTGTATTAGTGCCAAGGTCCTGATTATGATGGTCTATAATAATTTTCAGTGTGCTTTCATAGGTGAGCCCTCAAAGCATTGTTTATTACTATGTCCATGAGCCTACAGTAATTGTTTAGAACAATCTATGGCAATAGCCCCAACTATCTTCTTGGGTTTACTGAGATTCACAAGGAGTAGTCCTACATGTCCCTGAGTTATTGGGAAGAGAGAGGAGAAAAGGGACGAAAACTGGACTGTTGGGAAGAGAAAAAAAATTAAAATTCAAAAGATTACTAGACCGTTCTAGAGGGCAGTCTGGGAGAAATAGAGGCAAGAATAGTTGGGCCGTCCCAGTAGGAAGTGAAATATGACATCTTTGATAACAGAGAGGAAAGAGCTCCCTTCTCAATAAAGCACATGAATTTAATTTATTGTGAATCCCTTGAGAATTTCTCTTGGCATGGAGTCCCTGGAGTGTCCAAGATAAAACAATGGCCCGTGGGGCACAACTCCGAAATTTTCAAAGTTAAAATGCAATCTCCCTATCTTCCCAGCACACGTGTGTTCATGCAACATGAGATTTATGATGTGAACTGGGCTGATTAAATCTATTTTCAGGTTCAGAGATTTGTAGACCCTGAATATCCTGGTTCTCAGGGAATGAAGAACTTTGTATCCTTTATACAGTTGGTCTTGTAAAACGTTTGTTTCTAAGTTGTTTGTCATAAGAACTTGGCATGAGGAACTGGGCCTGAGGGGTTTAGAGATGTACTGTGAGTGTCCATCTAAATACAGGGCTCCTCACACATGGATTTGTGAAATCGTCTCATGAGCCCTGACCTGGGACTTTCCAAAGAGTTGAAGTGTATGAAAGGCTGGCCAGGAGAAGCTCCTCAATGTTAGTAAACACAGAAGTGATGGATGTGGGGGATAATGGAAACAATATCCTCGAAGCTGGAGGAAGCCATTGTCCTCAGAAGAAACGGCAAATAAACCAGTGAGTTGACTCAATGAAGAGACTGAAGATCATCCCATATGCCAGGCCTGAACTCGTATCTGGGCTTCACATAGTAACACGCATTAGGAAACATCACTACCTCTTGAAAAATTCAGTAGCGGCTGACCTTGCATTGTCTAATGTCAAAAGCCCAATCTCCTCTACAGTGAAAGATCTTCTTGAAAAAGAGTCAAAGAAAGATCCATATGGTAAATTCCCTTCACTCTGCACTCTCACTGGACAGGTGTTTGAATACCTTGTAGACCTGATGAAGCCCTGGTGAGCAGACTCCAAGGCTGGACCTGTCACCGTGTTTGTGGTGCTTTCTCATTATTCGCCCCCCTCCCCCAACCCACCAGAAGGAAAGATGCTCACTTCCAAACCCACTATGACATGAAATTTTCTCTTCTAGTGCTGAGCTGGGAGATCTAAAATTAATCAGTGCTAAAGAAACCGTAGGTCTTATGGATGCCACAAAGATCACCGTGGGAAACATTCGGAAGATAAACCTGTGGGGTTGGACCTTTCCTCCTGCAAAGGAGACCCTCTTGGGGAATTATTGGCACTCTTGTAATTGCTGTTGGGTCCAGCCCTGCACTCCTTTCTGCAGGGCAATAGACGGTATCACAGATACAGAGAAGATATCTGGATGCTCGTCCAAGATTTCGGCAGTTCTTCCTCTCACGTCCACGTCTGTCTGAATCTCTGAGGGGTTTCCTTCTGTCACATATGTTCTATCTCTTGATGCAAGTCAAGAGAATCTTCCAGACCCCTGACTTTTGACTATAGTCAACTATATAATTTACCTTTGGTCGCTACCACCCTTAACATATGGAATCAATTAATTCATTTTCTTTGCCATCATTAGACTAGGAATTCTAGAATTTTCTACATGTAACCCCATCATAGATTTCCCTTAACTAATTACAGAATATCTAACCAGTTTCCTTTAAAGTGAAACTTGCTGGTCAAGAATATGGAGCAGCGTTGCTTCTAATAAGCTGGGCATGCTACACTGGAATTTAAGCTGTACTGTTGTGTACGGTGAAGGCTGAAAGTTTAGAGTTACTCCCCTTGGCAAACATTTTTTTTAAGGATTGCTTAAATAAGCAGTACAGAAACCAGATGTCATTTGGCAAGGGTATCTGAATGACCAAAAATTTGCTGTCTGGGTATTTTTTTCCTTTATAAAAACAAGAAAAATTCTTTGGATTTATATCATATTTAGCAGCTGTGAAACAGTGCAAACATCTGTTTGTACCTATGGGGAGCTGACCCACGGGGGCCCTCCGCTCCTAATCACCAGCTCTCACCAACTCTCACATGCGCAGTTGACTGTTTTCTTTGCCATTGCCTCCTGCACTTCAAAGTCTTTGCTCATGTTCTGTCGGCAGAGACGAGGAACTAATCCATTCATCGTAAGACCAGATGATTAGGATTGTTTTTGACACACGATCACAGCATTCTCTCCACCCAGCCTGTGCTCGGAAACATAGTCACATTTGCCTCTAGGTTCATTCTGGAGTGTCTACACTTAATCAAAATAATTCAAGATTTACAAACTTCGAGCAAGATTGTAGTAGAGCGTACATGGTTGCGCACAAGACGGTTGCACACAAGACACACACCAGCCGTTTGCAGGACACGGTCTCTAAAAGGTCGGCTTAAAATAATTTATCCCTTTTATTTATATAAAAACAGATTTTATGTCGGATCTTATTTGGGAGTTTTCTATTAGATTTTTGCTATAGTTTTTTAAAGAACAATAATATTTCTTTTAAATATTACCACACTAGCACACCCAGGGGATATCAGTTTCTAAAGGCCAACATTTTTCCTGCACTTTATAAAAACAGGAAAAGTATGCTGAATTAGAATTGAAGCTTGCCAGGTCAAATCAGTGACTTTATTTATACATTCTTTTATATATAAAAATATATGTGTGTAAAAAAACCTGCCAAATAAAGCATTTCTATTGGAAAAAAGAATCCGCTTCATTTTATATATTAAGGAAAATTAATTAAAACAAAGTGTTCTTACATGATGTTCATTACAAAGATGACATGGTCTACATACCAATTATTTATGCCTGACTTAATACTACTAATAAAAATTCATTAGTGACAATTGATTCTTGATTAACACATGCCTCCAACTGCCCTTATTCCTGTTGCATTTTCTGCACTACATGTAATTAGTATTCTACTTTAGAAACAAACACAGGTCATGTTATAGCTATAATTTGCCCTCAGGAAGATGTCTGTTGTCAGCTTTTTTATGTTACCAGGATGGGGCAGAAGGAGAATGACCAATTAAAGTCTGGAACATCCAGGAACTTGAAGGAAACTGGTAAGGTATAAACCGCATGGGCAACAACCCCCTTTCATCCAGCTGAGCTCCAGCCCAGATGTAATTTGATGAGGCACTAAACAAGGACTGGGCCTTAGATTGCTCTCATCCTTGTGAGCATTCTGGTATGTTCTGAATCTGGGATCCATAAAACAAGGCTAACCCCAAAATGCAATAGAGGTTCTTGGGGTTCCATGATTAGTTTCAGTCATGGTCAAAGCTGCTCTGGGAAACTTAAGAAAACCTCCTCTCAAAATAAACTTTTAAAAAGTAAAGAAGAGCAGGGGTGTAGCTCGGTGGCAACCTCCAGAACCACACACTGAAGATAAAATCCATTCTTAATTAATTAATTAAGATTAAACCTTAATCAAGTTTAATAAAACGTGTTACAAATATAATCAATCCATCAGAATGATCTTCAACATATCTCACCCATCTCTCAGCAGTAACAAAATTCTGAATGTGATATATATAGACATATAATCACATTTATACATATTATATATACATTTACTAATGTCTTCCCACACATCCAAAGCTGTTACTGTACTGATTTTTATCTTTTTAACTTTCAAAGAAATTTTATCTAATACCCTAGATATTAATTTAGTAATTTGAGGGAACTCAACATTGTATTATGAGATTTTAATATACACAGAACAAATTCATTTTTTTCACTGCTCTATTTTATACTAATATATCAGTTTATTTGTCTAGCCTCCTCTTTACATTAATTACTCTCAGTACTAGTACAGGGGTGTGTGTGTGTATACATATATAGATATAAACATACATACACACACATATAATATGTGTGTGTGTGTGTATATATATATATATATATATATACAAATATATATATTACAGAGTAACCAAAGAGAACAGAACAGAACAGAGGCATAGGAACAGTATATATATATATGGAAAGAGATTATATGTAGATCAGAGTACAAAAACAGAACAGATAACAAATTTAAGTCTCTGTTTAAAAATATAAACTCAAAAAACTAACACAATCCTATCAAGACTGATCAAGAAAAATGATCATAAATAATTATTAGGAATGAAAATGTACCTACCTATCTACAGAGAAATAAAAACAAGAAAAACAAATAACTTTATGTCAAGAAACATTTAAAAATTCAGTAAAATGGATAAATTACTAAGAAATACAAACCACAGAAACCAACTCACAAAGAAGTTGGAAAGTAGATAATGATGTAAACATTGAAGAAATTGAATTAGCATATAAATATCTTTCCAAAACCAAAACATTAGGCAAGGAAACATCACAGAAAAGCGGCTCCCAGCATCCCAAGAACAGGTTCTTATGTATTCAAATTCCTCCAAGAATGGCAAAACAGGAACCACTCATTCCAACTCTGTCAGGCTATTACACCTGAGGCATCAGAATAGGTAAGGAGAGCACAAAAAGAGAAATACCATAGGCAAATCATGCAAAAACATATAAATTCTATGCAAAAGCATTAACATATGAATATGAGAATGAATAAAAGCTGCAATAGTTTATGACTGAATAGGGCTTATGCCAGGTTTGCAAAGTTGCTTCAATATTAGGAAAGCCTATAACTTACTGCACAAATGATCTGAGAGACAGGGAAATGATGCAATCAAAGATGTAAAAATTCCTACATATGCTGCTGTCAATTTTAGAGTTTTGGAAGTTGAGAATCCTTTGGGTACATACCCAAAAGTGGTATTACTAGGCCTTGAGGAAGGCTGTTTCCCAATTTTCTGAGAAATCACCACTCTGATATGCAAAGGGGCTGTACCAGCTTGCACTCCCACCAGCAATGCAGGAGTGTTCCCTTTTCCACACAACCTCTCCAGCATAAGTTGTCATCAGTGTTTTTGATCTTGGCCATTCTTGGAGGCTTAAGATGAAATCTCAGAGTTACTTTGATTTGCATTTCTCTGATGGCTAAGGATGTTGAGCATTTTCCTTAAGTGTCTTTCAGCCATTTTAGATTCCTCTGTTGAGAGTTCTCGCTTTGGGTCTGTACTCCATTTTTTATTAGATTATTTGTTCTTTTAATGACAAATTTCTTGAGTTCTTTGTATATTTTGGAGATCAATCCTCTGTCTGCTGCGGGGTTGGTGAAGATCTTTTCCCATTCTGTAGGCTGTCATTTTGTCTTATTGATTGTGTCCTTTGCTTTACAGAGGATTTTCAGTTTCAGGAGGTCCTATTTATTAATTATTCTCTCAGTGTCTTTGCTACTGGGGTTATATTTAGGAAGTGATCTTCTGTGCCAATGCATTCAATTGTACTTTCCACTTTCTCTTCTATGAGGTTCAGTGTGGCTGGCTTTATGTTGAGGTCTTTGATCCATTTGGACTTGGCAAATTGCTTACAATGCACTTCCTGTTTACTTAGGTAATATTATATCCTTCTGAGCTCTTTAATGAGTTTTTGTTGTTGTGGTGGTTTTGTTTTGTTGTTTTTTGTTTTGTTTTTTTGGTTTTTTGGTTTTTTGGTTTTTTTTTTTTTTCGAGACAGGGTTTCTCTGTGGCTTTGGAGCCTGTCCTGGAACTACCTCTTATAGACCAGGCTGGTGTCAAACTCACAGAGATCCGCCTACCTCTGCCTCCCAAGTGCTGGGATTAAAGGCGTGTGCCACCACTGCCTGGCCTGAGCTCTTTAATGAGTTGAAGAATAGATAGTTATAATTATAGTTATCTTAGTTATGATAGAAGAAAAAAGAGATATAAATATTGTAACTATAATTCTTGCTTGATAACTGTTTTGTTTTATGTAATTTTACTATGCTAAAGTTAAAACCTTCCTTTTGATTTAAACAAAAAAGGGGAAATGGTGTGGGAAATCCTTCTGTCTATGTTTTGCTTTTATTGATTAATGAATAAAGCTGTTTCAGCCAGTGACTTAGCAGAATAGGGCAAGGTGGAAGTTCCAAAGCAGATAGAGGAGGAGAGAGTAGGTTGAGGGTGGGGGAAGCCATATAGCCGCCAGAGAAGAAAGATGCAAGTCAGTAGCTAGAACCTTGCCGGTAGGCCAAAGCCTTGAGGTAAAATATAAAATAATAAAAATGGGTTAATTTAAAATATAAGAGTTAGCCAAAAATACACTTAAGCTACTGGACAAACAGTATTGACAATAATAAAGTTTCTGTGAGTTTATTGACAGACCAGGCAGGACAGAAACCTCTGCCAACATACATATATGTTTATAATTTAGAAAGCAGAAGTTGGGTAAACTATATTAAAATTGATGATGGTATCTAGTTATGTGCCATATATTCACACATACAAATAAACAATGAGTTAAATATATTCATATTTCATATATTCATATATATATATATATATCACAGTGGTAAACTATTCAAAATTTCAAAACCAGCTTGGCATGGTGACTTGAGCCCATATGAAAAAGGACACTTAAAAGAAATCCCACACTAGCTCAGAATTCAGAAGAATAGATGTTTATTTATTTAGAGGTAGACTCACAAATCAGAATCCTCTGCTGGAATGGAACATAGCAACCAAATCCTGCCCCCAGAAAAGAGACCAGATGCATGCTTTACATGGGCATAAATAGTGTAAGAGGGCATGCCCCAGTGGGTGGGTAACTTAAAGGCTACTGGCTATAGGATTTTCTACAGCACCTCCCTCTTTTGTTTAAATAAGAGATTTCTAAGCCTAATACAAAATTATATACAATAAGAACAAATCAATTCAATAATTATCCTATCCTAATGAGTTTAAGTCTTGTATAATAAATAACTTGGCCAAGTCATGAGAGGAAAGTAACTACAACTCTCTAGTCTTCAACCCCATTGAAGCTCCAAGAAGGGAAATAATATTACTTGAGTAAGCAGGAAGTGTAATCAAGCAACTTCCAAAATGCACAACAAATGGCAGACAGAGACAACTGGCTATCTAGACAATCACCCAAAGTTTCATTTGCAACACCGAAGCAACCTACTTTGGCAAAGGCCTAGACCATTTTCAGAGGTAGGAAATTTTTCAAAACTGACTTACTCTGTCTTGGCAAGTTTTGACAGTCTTTTCCCTTGTGTCCTGATTATCCATTTTTGGATACCATGTACCTTGTTAGTGGTTGAGGCATGGGCAGTTCCTTGCCCAAAGGCCAGGTTTGCCAAGAAGAAAACAAGCTCCAAGTAGAGTGTCTTTGGTGCTCAACATTCTCTTGGGAATAGATTGGCGCTGCCAGGAGCAATCGTGTCTCACTTCAACAGAATTCAAAGTTATTTAAATGCCATATTCTACAGCTCTTTGAAGTGGTTGAAGATTACCTATATGCAAAATACAATCTCTATTTATCTAAAGAAACTGATAAGTCTAACTATAAGTATGACATAGATGTCTATTGATCTATAATTCTTAATACTTATATAACTTAAAGACTAAGACTTCATATTAGAATATTATATAATAAACAACAGTGCAACAAATGAGGACAATGACCTCAAAATATAAACAATGTATAAGTATCTTGATCAGAAGTAGAAACGTACACTGCAATATGATTTAAGCAGGGGTAGAAACATGCATGTATACAAAATAATGTTACCTAGGTATACCAATATGGTAGACGAAAATAGGAATATATTCAATATAATTTAACTTTGTATTAATAATATACAAGAATCTATACCAATGTAAATTGCCTATAAATAACAACTCACAAGTATTCACTCTATTACTCACTATTACTATTAGTGTGAGTAAGCTCACACTATTCTGTTATCCCATCCGATTTCCCTTTTGTTCAAGGAGATCCCTGAGCCTACAAAATTTCCTCCCAACCCCCAACCGTATACCAATTATAATCATCCCCTAAATGATATCTTTAACTCTGAGGACAAACTTTGTTGGGAGAGGGGATGTCATCTTCTAGACTTACTTCCAGCTGACATGGGGGTGATGTTCTTTCTATGGGATCCTGTGAAAGTAAAATGATGGTTAAGTTCCAAGATTACTGTCTTGGTATAATTGCAAACAGTCTCTGAGTATTCCAATAGGATTTTCCTGAGGTTCCCATTTGGAGTTCTGGCCAGAATGTTGTAAAAAAAAAAGTGCACCATTTCAGCTAACCAGCTTGGAATCATCTTGAGCAGCTGGTAGCCAAAACAAGTCTTATAGTAGCACTATTACTATCATGATGACATATCAACCAGGTGGAGTTGTTTTTTGGGGGCCCCTTCTTCTTCTTGGAGGCTTCAAAGATTACTGAAGGAAAATTTATTGTTCATTGTGGAAAACAAACACTTAAACATTATATTGACATATACAGACATATATATTCAATGAAAGGTCTGATAGAGACAAAAATATGTATGAAGAAAAGTAAAATTTTTCTAATTTTTTTCTTCTTTCTGTCTTATACCAGATGGCTCTTGACATAAGACAGAAACTCTGAATATCCCTTTTAACAACATGTTTGGATGTAGAGAAGGACAGAGTCACTGTCTATCTCCAAAACCAGCTCTATATATTCATATATACATATATGTGTGTGTGTGTGTGTGTGTGTGTGTGTGATCACCTGTCCTTACAAGACATATTCTTGATGATCCTTATTGGATAGTTATTTTTTCTTCTGTCAGCATCTAAACATCCAGGGTCTCTTGAATTTTTGAAGATGTGTATTTTCCACAAAGATAAAAACAGGACTCTGCCCCAACCCTTATGAAGTTTCCTTACCATCTGTATGGTTATCACCATTATGGATGAGCTGTCATTTCTCTTTTTCAAGAGGTTTCTCTTTTACAAACTGATATTTATTAATTTTGATGGTATCCATAGCTTTTCCTTTCCTGCAGAAGCAAGAGCAAAACTCCTTCCCCAACATAGGACATCTCCTGGCTTCCATTGTGACATCAACACATCCTTGAAATAAACTTGCTGATTTAATTTAGAAGACTTTTCTATTTTCTGATGTCTCTCTGCTACTGTTGTCCCTTTCTCATAAATGTTAAGAAAATTCGAGGTTAATAAAGAATTATGTAATCTACTTCTGGGGGTATCTTCCACCCCTTTCTGTTTGTTTAAATATCCTTCATAGTTTGATTTGATCTTTCTATAACTGCTTGACCTGGAGAATTGTGTGGTGTACCTGTAATATGCTTAATATTATAATAAGCAAAAAACTGTTTCATTTTCTTAGAGACATATGCTGGACCATTATCTGTCTTTATTTGTGCAGGTATACCCATAATGGGCATAACTTCTAATATAAAGCTGATTACTGAATCAGCCTTTTCTGAGCTTAAAGCAGTTGCCTACTGAAAACCTGATTAAGTGTCAATGGTGTGGTGTATATATTTTAATTTTCCAAATTCTGCAAAGTGGATCACGTCCATCTGCCAGATTTCATTCCTTTGAGTACCCTTTGGTTAGTTCCTGTAGGTAGCAGTGTTTGGTTATAGAAAAAGCAGGTACAGACTGGCCTGCCTGCACCAAGCAAGGTAGACGCTTTGTTTACAAACTACCCAACCTGCACGGAGATCTGATCTCGGCACCAGGAGAGACAGCAGTGGGGTGAGTTTGTGACCGGCGGCGGCAGAAGCAGCCCTGGACAGGGAACTCTGAAGTTCCTCATCCCCCACCCTATACTCCCTGGGCTCCCTGCAGGGGCTCTACACCCCGCATACTGCCTCTCTCTTCTTGTCCCACCCAGCTTGCATCCAGAACCCTTCTCCCTTCTGCCCCCTTTCCTCTTTGGGCACATAACACCATCCAGCTCAGTCTGTCTGGCGCTGGGGGCAAATCCTCAAGGCAAGTAGGCAGGCGAGACTTCCTTTGTTTCACTGGCCTGCCTGCACCAAGCAAGGTAGGCGCTTTGTTTACAAACTACCCAACCTGCACGGAGATCTGATCTCGGCACCAGGAGAGACAGCAGTGGGGTGAGTTTGTGACCGGCGGCGGCAGAAGCAGCCCTGGACAGGGAACTCTGAAGTTCCTCATCCCCCACCCTATACTCCCTGGGCTCCCTGCAGGGGCTCTACACCCCGCATACTGCCTCTCTCTTCTTCTCCCACCCAGCTTGCATCCAGAACCCTTCTCCCTTCTGCCCCCTTTCCTCTTTGGGCACATAACACCATCCAGCTCAGTCTGTCTGGCGCTGGGGGCAAATCCTCAAGGCAAGTAGGCAGGCGAGACTTCCTTTGTTTCACTGGCCTGCCTGCACCAAGCAAGGTAGGCGCTTTGTTTACGAACTACCCAACCTGCACGGAGATCTGATCTCGGCACCAGGAGAGACAGCAGTGGGGTGAGTTTGAGACCGGTGGCGGTGGAAGCAGCCCTGGACAGGGAACTCTGAAGTTCCTCATCCCCCACCCTATACTCCCTGGGCTCCCTGCAGGGGCTCTACACCCCGCATACTGCCTCTCTCTTCTTCTCCCACCCAGCTTGCATCCAGAACCCTTCTTCCTTCTGCCCCCTTTCCTCTTTGGGCACATAACACCATCCAGCTCAGTCTGTCTGGCGCTGGGGGCAAATCCTCAGGGCAAGTAGGCAGA
The DNA here is from genome assembly GCF_950005125.1 of Chionomys nivalis. Taxonomy (NCBI): domain Eukaryota; kingdom Metazoa; phylum Chordata; class Mammalia; order Rodentia; family Cricetidae; genus Chionomys; species Chionomys nivalis. The sequence goes on along the minus strand of NC_080097.1, from coordinate 66,095,168 downwards.
CAAGACTTCCTTTGTTTCACTGGCCTGCCTGCAACAAGCAAGGTAGGGGCTTTGTTTACGAACTACCCAACTTGCAGGGAGATTTGATCTTGGCACCAGGAGAGCCATCAGTGGGAGAGCTAATCTGGGTACCAGGAGAGCCGTCTTTGGGCACGGAGATCTGATATTGGTACCAGGAGAGACATCACTGGAGCACCAGGAGAGCTATCACTGCAGAGTGCCATCACTGGGAAGGTACATCAGTAGGCAAGGAGACCTGATCCGGTAAAAGAAGATCCATAGGGGAGCATTCGGGGAAAGAGATGGGCAGGCGCCAATGCAAGAATTCACCCAACAATCTGAAAAACTATATGAAACCACCAGAACCCAGCGACCTCACAACAGGAGGACATGAACACCTTAATCATGAAGAAGTAGATAAAATTGACTTTATGAAAGTGATTGACGCCCTTAAACAGCATGTAAAAAAATGCCCTTATAGAAATGGATGAGAAGTATAACAGAAAGTTTGAAGAATTGAGTAAATCAGTGAATGATACCCTAGGAAACCAAGGAAAAACAATCAAACAGATAATGGAAACAGTTCAAGACTTAAAAACTGAAATGGAGGCAAAGAAGAAAACACAAACAGAAGGCCAGCTGGACAGGGAAAATCTAGGTAAACGAATAGAGACTACAGAAACAAGCATAACCAACAGAATACAAGAGATAGAAGAAAGAATCTCAGATTCTGAAGATACCATAGAGAAAATAAACACGCTGATCAAAGAAAACAGCAAGGCCAACAAATTCTCATCACAAAACATTCAGGAAATATGGGACACAATAAAAAGACCAAACCTAAGAATAATAGGAATAGAAGAAGGAGAAGAAGCACAGCTCAACGGTCCAGAAAATATATTTAATAAAATTATAGAAGAAAACGTTCCCAACCTAAAGAAAGATATACCTATGAAGGTTCAAGAAGCATACAGAACACCGAATAGGCTGGATCAAAAAAAAACATCCTCTCGCCATATAATAATCAAAACACAAAGCATACAGAATAAAGAAAGAATACTAAGAGCAGCAAAGGAAAAGGCCAAGTTACTTATAAAAGTAAACCTATCAGACTTACACCTGACTTCTCTATGGAAACCATGAAAGCCAGAAGGTCCTGGATAGATGTACTGCAGAAACTAAGAGACCATGGATGCAAGCCCAGACTACTATACCCAGCCAAGCTTTCGTTCACTATAAATGGAGAAAACAAAATTTTCCAGGATAAAAACAAATTTAAACAATACGTAGCCACAAATCCAGCCTTACAGAAAGTAATAGAAGGAAAATCACTAATCAAGGAGTCCAACAATGACCACAATAACTCAGACATCTAGAGACCCTTTACCAGCGCAACTCAAAGTAGGGAAACACACAAAATCTACTACTAAAAAAGTGACCGGAGTTAACAACCACTGGTCATTAATATCACTTAATGTCAATGGACTCAACTCACCTATAAAAAGGCACAGACTAAGAGATTGGATACGAAAACAGGATCCAACATTCTGCTGTTTGCAAGAAACACATCTCAACCACAAAGACAGGCATCTACTCAGAGTAAAGGGTTGGGAAAAGGTTTTTCAAGCAAATGGTCCTAAGAAAAAAGCAGGTGTGGCCATACTAATTTCTAACAAAACTGACTTCAAACTAAAATCAATCAGAAGAGATCGAGATGGACACTTTATACTCATAACAGGAACAATTCAGCAGGATGAAGTCTCAATCCTGAATATCTATGCCCCTAATATAAAAGCACCCACTTATGTAAAAGAAATATTGCTAAAACTCAAGGCAGACATCAAACCACACACACTAGTAGTAGGAGACTTCAACACACCCCTCTCACCAATGGACAGGTCAATCAGACAGAAAACTAATAGAGAATTAAGAGAATTGTTGGAGGTAATGAAGCAAATGGACTAAACAGACATCTATAGAACACTCCACCCAAATAGGAAAGAATATACCTTCTTCTCTGCAGCTCATGGAACCTTCTCAAAAATTGACCACATACTCGGAAACAAAGGAAAGCTCCACAGATACAAAAAAATATCAATGTCCACCTGTGTCTTATCAGATCACCACAGACTAAAGTTGAAAGGCAACAACAATGCTACCCCCAGAAAGCCGACAAACTCATGGAAACTGAACAGTCAACTACTGAACCACACCTGGGTCAAGGAAGAAATTAAGAAAGAAATTAAAGTCTTCCTTGAATTTAATGAAAACAAAGAGACAACATACTCAAACCTATGGGACACAAAGAAGCAGTGCTAAGAGGAAAGTTCATAGCACTAAGTGCCCACTTAAAGAAAACGGAGAAAGCATACATTGGGGACTTAACAGCACACCTGAAAGCTCTAGAAAAAAAGAAGTAGACGTGCCCAGGAGGAGTAGAAGACTGGAAATAATCAAACTGAGGGCGGAAATCAACAAAATAGAAACACAGAAAACAGTCCAAAGAATCAATGAAACAAAAAGTTGGTTATTGGAGAAAATCAACAAGATCGACACACCCCTATCCAAACTAATTAAACGACAGAGAGAGAACACGCAAATAAATAAGATCAGAAATGAAAAGGGGGACATAACCACAGACACAGAGGAAATTCAGAGAATCATTAAATCTTACTACAAAAGCCTGTATGCCACAAAACTGGAAAATGCAAAAGAAATGGACACTTTTTTAGATAAGTACCATATACCAAAGCTAAACCAAGAGCAGGTGAATGATCTAAATAGACCTGTTAGTCGCGAAGAATTAGAAACTGTTATCAAAAATCTCCCTTCCAAAAAAAGCCCAGGACCAGATGGTTTCAATGCAGAATTCTATCAGAACTTCCAAGAAGAGCTAATACCTATACTCCTTAATGTATTTCACAATATAGAAACAGAAGAGTCATTGCCAAATTCCTTTTATGAAGCTACAGTTACCCTGATACCAAAACCACACAAAGACCCAACCAAGAAACAGAATTATAGGCCTGTCTCACTCATGAACATCGACACAAAAATTCTCAATAAAATACTGGCAAACAAAATCCAGGAACACATTAGAAAAATTATCCATTATGATCAAGTAGGGTTCATCCCAGAGATGCAGGGCTGGTTCAACATACGCAAATCTGTCAATGTAATCCACCATATAAATAAACTGAAAGAAAAAAAACCATATGATCATTTCATAAGATGCTGAAAAAGAATTCGACAAAATTCAACGCCCCTTTATAATAAAGGTTTTGGAAAGATTAGGGATACAAAGGTCATACCTAAGTATAATAAAAGCTTTTACAGCAAGCTGACAGCTAACATTAAATTAAATGGAGAAAAACTCAAAGCCACCCGCTAAAATCAGGAACACGACAAGGATGTCCAATCTCTCCATACCTCATCAATATAGTGCTTGAAGTTCTAGCAATAGCAATAAGACAACATAAGGGGATCAAGGGAATTCGTATTGGAAAGGAAGAAGTTCAGCTTTTGTTATTTGCAGATGATATGATAGTATACATAAGCGACCCCAAAAACTCTACCAAAGAACTCCTACAGCTGATAAACACCTTTGGTAATGTGGAAGGTTACAAGATCAACTCCAAAAAATCAGTTGCCTTCCTATACACTAAGGATAAGGAAGCAGAGAGGGAAATCAGAGAAGCATCACCTTTCACGATAGCCACAAATAGCATAAAATATCTTGGGGTAACTCTGACCAAGAAAGTGAAAGGTCTATTTGACAAGAACTTTAAGTCTTTGAAGAAAGAAATTGAAGAGGACACCAGAAAATGGAAGGATCTCCATTGCTCTTGGGTTGGGAGGATCAACATAGTAAAAATGTCAATTCTACCAAAAGCAATCTATACATTCAATGCAATCCCCATCAAAATCCCATCAAAATTCTTCACAGATCTGGAGAAGACAATAATCAACTTTATATGGAAAAACAAAAAACCCAGGAAAGCCAAAACAATCTTATACAATAAAGGATCGTCTGGAGGCATTACCATCCCTGACTTCAAACTCTATTACAGAGCTACAGTATTGAAAACAGCTTGGTATTGGCATAAAAAAAGAGAAGTCGACCAATGGAATCAAATAGAAGACCCTGACTTTAGCCCACAAACCTATGAACACCTGATTTTCGATAAAGGAGCTAAAAGTATACAATGGAAAAAAGAGAGCATCTTCAATAAATTGTACTGGCAAAACTGGATGTCAATCTGTAGTAGAATGAAAATAGATCCATATCTATCACCATGCACAAAACTCAAGTCCAAATGGATTAAAGACCTCAATATCAGTCTGAACGCACTGAACCTGATAGAAGAGTAAGTGGGAAGTACTCTACAACACATGGGCACAGGAGACCACTTCCTATGTATAACCCCAGCAGCACAAACACTAAGGACATCATTGAATAAATGGAACCTCCTGAGACTGAGAAGCTTCTGTAAAGCAAAGTACACTGCCACTAAGACAGAAAGGCAACCCACTGACTGGGAGAAGATCTTCACCAACCCCGCAACAGACAAAGGTCTGATCTCCAAAATATATAAAGAACTCAAGAAACTAGACTGTAAAAGGCTAATCAACCCAATTATAAAATGGGGCACTGAACTGAACAGAGAATTCTCAACAGAAGAAGTTCAAATGGCCAAAAGACACTTAAGGTCATGCTCAACTTCCTTAGTGATCAGGGAAATGCAAATCAAGACAACATTAAGATACCATCTTACACCTGTCAGAATGGCTAAAATAAAAAACACCAATGATAGTGGCGGTTTCTCAGGAAATTTGGGATCAACCTACCCCTGGACCCAGCAATACCACTCTTGGGAATATACCCAAGATATTCCCTATCATACAACAAAAGTATATGCTCAACTATGTTCGTAGCAGCATTGTTTGTAATAGTCAGAACCTGGAAACAACCTAGATGCCCTTCAATGGAAGAATGGATGAAGAAAGTATGGAATATATACATATTAGAATACTACTCAGCAGTAAAAAACAATGACTTCTTGAATTTTGCATGCAAATGGACGGAAATAGAAAACACTATCCTGAGTTAGGTAAGCCAGACCCAAAAAGAGGAACATGGGATGTACTCACTCATATTTGGTTTCTAGCCATAAAAAAAGGACATTGAGCCTAAAATTCATGATTCTAGAGAAGCTAAATAAGAAGGTGAACCCAAAGAAAAACATATAGGCATCCTCCTGAATATCAAACTTCATCAGGCAATGAAAGGAGACAGAGACAGTGACCCACATTGGAGCACTGGACTGAAATCTCAAGGTCCAAATCAGGAGCAGAAGGAGAGAGAGCACGAACAAGAAACTCAGGACCGCGAGGGGTGGACCCACACTGAGACAATGAGGATGTTCTATCAGGAACTCACCAAGGCCAGCTGGCCTGGGTCTGAAAAAGCATGGGATAAAACCGGACTTGCTGAACATAGCGGACAATGAGGACTACTGAGAACTCAAGAACAATGGCAATGGGTTTTTGATCCTACTGCACGTACTGGCTTTGTGGGAGCCTAGGCAGTTTGGATGCTCACCTTACTAGACTGGGATAGAGGTGGGTGGTCCTTGGACTTCCCACAGGGCAGGGAACCCTGATTGCTCTTCGGGATGATGAGGGAGGGGAACTTGATTGGGAAAGGGGGAGGGAAACGAGAGGTGGTGGTGCAGAGGAGGCAGAAATCTTTAATAAATAAATAAATTAAAAAAATAACCATAAAATCAATCCACTCCAAAAGGGGCTGGTTACTCCGATGTCATTTGTGCTACCACTGTGCCAGTGTATTTCACAGGAAGATCTGTCTTGTAGGTCACATGGTTTTAAACTGGGTGAAAAATAAAATTAATAAAGAAAAAAAAAGAAAGTATGGAATATATACATATTAGAGTACTACTCAGCAGTAAAAAACAATGACTTCTTGAATTTTGCATACAAATGGACGGAAATAGAAAACACTATCCTGAGTGAGGTAAGCCAGACCTAAAAAGAGGAACATGGGATGTACTCACTCATATTTGGTTTCTAGCCATAAATAAAGGACATTGAGACTATAATTCGTGATCCTAGAGAAGCTAAATAAGGTAAACCCAAAGAAAAACATATAAGCATCCTCCTGAATATCAAACTTCATCAGGCGATGAAAGGAGACAGAGACAGTGACCCATATTGGAGCAATGGACTGAAATCCCAAGGTCCATATCAGGAGCAGAAGGAGAGAGAGCACGAACAAGGAACTCAGGACCGCGAGGGGTGCACCCACACACTGAGACAATGGGGATGTTCTATCAGGAACTCACCAAGGCCAGCTGGCCTGGGTCTGAAAAAGCATGGGATAAAACTGTACTCGCTGAACATAGCGGAAAATGAGGACTACTGAGAACTCAAGAACAATGGTGATGGGTTTTTGATCCTATTGCACGTTCTGGCTTTGTGGGAGCCTAGGTAGTTTGGATGCTCACCTTACTAGACCTGGATTGAGGTGGGTGGTCCTTGGACCTCCCACAGGGCAGGGAACCCTGGTTGCTCTTCGGGATGACAAGGGAGGAAGACTTGATTGGGGGAGGGGGAGGAAAATGGGAGGCGGTGGCGGGGAAGAGGCAGAAATCTTTAAGAAATAAATAAATGAATGAATGAATGAATGAATAAATAAATAAATGAAAAGAATTCTATGCACTTTGGGGGAAATACGGAAATACATAATAAATTGTTACTGCAGATCTCAGAGAGAAAGTGTTTAGAAGAAAGGTAGAGAAAGGAGGGCTTGTTGAAAACGCTAAGTTCAGTTTGTGAGTCCAGTGTACGTGCTTGAAAAGTTGGAGTCCTTTTGTGTGTGAGCATGGGTGGACCGATGTAAGATGTAACACTAAGGACACTGAAAGCCCTTGGCATATCTCAGAGGCGTAAATGAAGTCACGTTGTGTTCCCAGAACAGTTCCTCTTTCAGAGGACTTATTTTCAGGCTTTCTTCTACTTCTTTAGCCATTTAGCTAATTTCAGAAAGCTCCTTACAGGCCAGCCGGGTATTTTGGAGTCCTTCAATGTCAGAGTGTGATGTCGTTGCCATGGCAACATAAGAGGTCACACATTCCAGATATCTATGACTTGTCACTTGACCCCTTTGTGTCGTCTTTAGGTATTTTCAATTGTAACCTAATCAGATTCATCAACATGTTCTTTAAAATGTTGAGATTCTGTTATCCTCAACTCAGGACAGTGTGGCATGTTTTTTCTCTAAATATTTAGGGTGCTACAAGTCATGATAAGGCTCTGTGCCTGCCTGGGATTTACTTTAGTGTACAGTTTGAGTCCTGGCTCTGATTCTGCCCCTCCTCCCTACACTGCTGGGGCCATTCTTCCTTTGTCCATTCACTGATGGCAGTGCTGCCCTATGCTAGTTTCTGAAGCCTCAGAGAAGGTGCTTGGGTGAGGATGGGTGGCTCTGAGCTGAAGAAGGTGGAAGAAGTCCGGCCTCACAGGCAGAACCACCACCCAATCTCTCCCATCAGAGGCATCCCACTCTATCCTCTGGACGTGGGAGTGCCCAGCATGTGGGAAATAGCCTTCTCTTTGATACGAGGTAGGTTTAGAAATTCCTATTTCCTGGGACAAGGAATTAAGTGAAAAGAAGCATTTCTACCTGCTGGTAAAATACTTATTGACCATTGAAATCTTCCCTGCTGGTTTCCATTTCTGCACTAGGTAGACATTTCAGCTCAGCTCTGTAACTCAGTGTGGGAACTGCACAGGTGACAATTTGCTAGAGAATCCCAGAGCAGCCCAGCCTTGTGAGTGGAAGCTGCATGTTAACCAGACCCACAACCTAGCTCTACTTACATTCAACTTTGAGATGCTTTCTCTAATAACTTCCAGGCAGGCCAAGACACCTGGCCCTCTGCCACCCTACCACTCACCCAGTGGCCAATGCCTCTAGATTTCACTTGTCCTATATAAAAGTCAGAGACTTGTCACTATTTGAGATGTGCTGTCAAATGTTTTATGTTAACACACAAAAGCCAAAGTGAACTTATTCTTGTTTGTATTAATTACATATTGAACTAAAAGTCTAGAGATGGGGGATTAAATGAAATATTACTAAAATTATCCTTGCCTATTTCTGTTTTTTATTGTGACTACTAGAACTTAGCAGCTTGCCTTTGTGGCTTGGGTTGTATTTTAATATGCCTGTACTCTGTAGACCCTGATCCCCGCCTCCCCACCTGACCCTGAATGACTCATGCACCCATCACCATGACAGGCATCTTTCTGGGTATAGTTCTACTATGGTGACTCCAATAACTCCTTTCAGTGACAAGTCTTCCACTCTGGCCAATCCCTGTCAGATTGCTAGCATTCCAACGAAAGGTAATTATTTTTTTTTCCTTTTTAAAAGTTCCATGTTTGGATCTTATTATAGTTCACAAAAGGCCTATAAATAAAAGAAGAGGGATTGGTGAATAAATTCAGACTATGTCTTTAACTTGCAATGCTCTTTAAGATTTTGACCATAACCTGTATCTTAGTGCCTGCCTTTCCAAGTACTTACCTAAAACTGAGAAGTTCAAACTAGATGTCCTTGAGATGCTAGAGAACCCACATTTGCTGTCAGTTACATTTGTACAGATTAATTGTCACCCCAATTAGATCATGAGCTTCTCATACACAAGTGATTAATTTTATGATTTCATTTACAGCAGCCTGTGCAATGACGGGACCCTGGGTGTCTCAACAAGCATCACTGTCCATGACTTCTATCTCAAAGGATGAAGCACTCACCCAGGCAGATCCAAGCTCTGCAGAAGAAAAGAAAACATAAGCTCAAAAAATAATAGAAAAAAATCTAATCCCCTCAAACTGCCACATTTTGTGGGAAGAAGGCTTTACTTTCCCTACTTGGATGTGCACATTTGTTTTTAAAATGAACCATCTGACTGTTACCTGAGAAATCTTGGTTAAACATTTCTTTATGCAAAACAAAGAATGTTGAGTAGTTAAATATTTTACCTCTGAGGCTAAAGTTAAGGGTTTTTTGTTTTGTTCTGTTTTTCTACTATGACCATTTAAAGGAGAAATCAACATATAAATGTTCAGAAGATTTCCAGTTCTGAAAAAGCCTGAGACCTATAAAAGAATCGTGATAAATGCCGAACGGGTAATTAAATTAACAAACATGATTGTTTGTCTCCTACTGGGTGAGTTCCTGGTCTTCACTGAGATTCTGCTCAGTGTAAGGAGCTCTCAGATAATACAAAAGAAACAGAAGACAAATGCCTCTTCTCAAGCAACTACAGCCTCACTGAGGGAAGCCAAAAACAACTTCGTGAGTATTCACAAAAAATAACCAAACATCACTGACTGAGCTCTTGATACATGCAATGTGCACAGAAAACCTTATGATGAACACAATGGTACAAGCCCTCCCCATATATGTTCAATATGACGTCCAGTTAAGACCCTTGGATGCTCAAATGATTAAGGAAGTGTTTGAAAGGGGAGGAAGACAGGAGAAGGCAACCAGGTGCCTGGCAACAGAGGCTGTACATCCCCTGACTGGAGAAAGAGAAAAGAGCATCTGAGATTTCCCTGGAGACCCCAACTGCAGGGCCCTCTTTGAGGTCTTGTTCTACCTGCAACTTATTCCGGTCTCTCCGGAACTGTAGCTTGACCTCTGAAGGGGAGCTTCAGAGGCCTCTGGGTACTTGCACGGAACATGCCTCTTGTGCACACTCCAGTTTCTAGAACATTCATTCAATAAGCACCAGATGCCTGGGCTACTTCAGACCTGTCTCCACAGCTCTGTGACAAGCTGTCACTCTTCCTCACTACGCCCAAGTTCCCCCAAATGTCAAGTGAAACCGTAAGTACCACCTACCTACATTCTTGTTTGACAGCCAATGAATAATCTACATATTTAGTGTGCACTTGGTTAAGACAAAAAAGAAAAAACAGGTAATGAACTCATGAAGGACTCACTGGGTCAGAACAAAAATGTCAAAGTAATGACAACTGAGAGGGGGACATTCTAGGAACTCAAACAGAAGGCTGGGCCTCTGCAGGTGTGTCTCCAACAATCATCACCCTTACTGACCACCGTCCACGTGACAGGCTCACATTTATTCAAAAGACCTTTATATCTTGTTTAGAAGGTCAAAATGCAGCTGAATGTTGGCGAAGTTAGGTATCCTTGGCAGTGTGACTTAGCTAGTAAGTCACACACAGCATCACTAGGGAACAAAGTACATTGGCAACAATTGGCCAGAATCCAACCAAGGAGGCACCAATATGCCTCCACTGCACAGAGATGAGCCATGGCAGTGCCAGAAAAGGCCTGGAGTGAAGCCAAGCTTTGAGACCAAAGGGAACATCGAGAATCGAGGTTGAGGAATGAGAGGTCAGCAGAGGCAGAAGAAAACGCGTTCTGCTGAAGAACTTCCTCATTGCCCGCTAGCGTTAGCAAGTGGGAAAGAAAGGAAGGGCAAGCACTTATTTTTGCCACACTTCTGAGAGTGATGAAATCAGCAGCACACCGTCTCGTGCTGCAGTCATGACTGCCTGTTAATATTAAGTGAAAGTGTTCGGTAGTGCACTTGACCAATGGGTAAGGTTCAAATTCCAAGCACACAGAAACCAGAGCTTAGGAAGGCCCACTCAGCCTAAGGAGGCTGTAGTGAACATAGGTTGTTTTCACCTAACTAGCAACCATTCCCTTTTCCTTGTCAGCAACCTGGTTTCCATGTGAACAGTACTCCGTGCCTTCCCTCACCTAACTCCTGAAAGGCTGGATGCCGTTTGCATAGTCCAAGGACACAAAGATGCCAGGCTTCTGCAATTAGTAGATCCCACACCTCTGATGAGAGTCCTTGGCTCAGGGACGGCAAGTGAGATGAACTGGGCCAATCTATTCAAGAGCTCAAGAGTCCGACTGAATTATCAAGCAGATAAAAGAAGGGATCATCTGCTGGGACTGGATTTGTTAGGAAAGAGTTACGTTAGTCACAGTGGTTCTCATGAAGAAAGTTCGCCTTGTTATTTGTACCTCTGGGTCCCTCAACAGTAAAAGGCCCACCCCTAGACTCTTCATGAGTAGGAGTCAATGAATTTCATACCTTCCCAAATCTGCTTAAATTAAGACATCTGTTACTCAGGAAAAGAGTACTGTCTGAGTAAGAGTTGCCACTGACTCTTATGTAACGTGCGAATTAAAGACCAGAGATATTGCTACCAATTCACATCTAGAGTGAAGTGATTTTGTGAGTGTAAATAACAGGGGGGCTGGGTGAGGAAAGGGAGACAGGTTTCAATCCATGGCCAGGACAAAGAGCTCAAACAAATATGGCTATGGAGGGCTTAACAGTGATGAGACTCTTCAGGAGAAAGTGATGTTGGAATATTTACCCTCTAAAAATTAGTCTGAGTGCAACAACAGAGGCTGGAAAGGAGAGAGAGAGGTAAAAACAACTCAGTCCCAAGAGATAAGTGGACTAAGGCAGGACTTAAACAGAAAACAGTATGTGGGGCACTGTTAGGGTCATATTCCGCACCAAGGGGATTAAGGTCAAGGGCTTCTCTAAACTAAGCTGGCCCTTGGAGAACAAACTTAGACAACCTATCTGAAACGAACTTTTTATTAGGCTGCCAGTGTTTTTATTGGTATTGTAGGACTGTTAGGGAATTCCCAACAAGGCAAAACTTCGTAATGTTCATAACCAAGACAGAGAAGCAATCAACTTAAGCACATAATTCCATTTTAATGCAAAAAATTAACCCTCTAAATAATCTCAAGAACTGAAAGATTCTCTGTTGACACAAGTAGATTTTTGTTTCTTTTTTATTTTTTAAAAAGAAAACAAACTATCTTTTTTATTATACATGCTAAGCCAAATTCCCACTCTCTGCCCTCATCCCATTACCTCCACTTACCCCCTCCCATCCCTCCCCCATACACTCCTCAGAGAGGGTAAGGCACATTTCTTTGGGGAAGGTCCAAGGCCCTCCTTACTATATCTAGGTTGAGCAAGGTATCCATCCAAAGAGAATAGGTTTCCAAAAAGCCAGTACAAGCAGTAGGGATAAATCCTGGTGTCACTGGCAGTGGCCCCTCTGTCTGTCCCAGCCATGCAACTGTCAACCACATTGAGAAGGACTAGTTTGGACCTATGCTTGTTCCTTCCGAGTCCGGCTGTAGTTGGTGAGCTCCGCTTATCGCAGGTAGACTGTTTCAGTGGGTGAACCCATCATGGTCTTGACCTCTTTGCTCATATTCTCACTCCTACCACTCTCCAGCTGGACTTTGGGAGCTCAGCCCAGTGCTCCAATGTGGGTCTCTGCCTCTGTTTTCCTCAGTTGATGGACAAAGGTTCTATGGTGATTTAAGATATTCATCAGTCTGACTACAGGGCAAAGCCAATTTGGGCACCATCTCCTCTATTGCTTAGGGTCTTAGCTGGGGTCATCCTTGTGGATTCCTGGGAATTTCTCTATAGGCAGGTTTCTTGCTAGTCCCATAATGGCTTCCTCAATCAAGATATCTTTTTCCTTGCTCTCATCTCTGTCCTTCCTCCATCTCGACTACCCTGTTCCCTCAAGTTCTCGGTCCTCCCCTTCTTTCCTCCTCTTCCCCTTATCCATTGCTGGTGAGGTAGCAAATTTGTACAATCGCTTTGGAAATCAGTATGGCAGCTTCTCAGAAAATTAGGAACCAACCTACCTCAGGATCCAGAAATATCACTCTTGGTCCAAAAGTTGCTCAATCATACTGCAAAGACATTTGTTCAACTATGTTCATAGCAGCATTATTTGTAATAGCCAGAACCTAGAAACAATATAGATGCCCCTCAACCAAAGAATGGATAAAGAAAATGTGGCACATTTACACATTACTACTCAGTGGTAAAAAACAATGACATCTTGACTTTTGCATGCAAATGGATGGAATTAGAAAAGATCATTCTGAGTAAGGTAACCCAGACCCAAAAAGATGAATATGATATGTATTCACTCATAAGTCAATACTAGCTATAAACAAAGGATATTGAGCCTATAGTTCATGATCCTAGAGAAGCTAAGTAACAAGGTGAACCCTAAGAAAAGCATACATAGATCTACCTGGAAAGTTGAAATAGACAAGATCACCTGACAAAATTGGGAACATGGGGGTGGGGGGAGAAGAGAGGATGGAAACCAAGTAGATTTTACAATTTCTTGGGACTCCCCTGTTCCTGTCTCTGGGTTTTCTTGATTAACAGCAATTAATAGATTGTTTAATCCCAGGTATCTCTTCAGGTTCCATCTATCAAATCAAGTTAATTTGACGTAAGTTGGGTAAAAGGTAAAAGCTATTAGTACTGTTAAAATTCCTTCCTTGGGAGATACAAACAACTCTACCCTTGCTCCTAAAGACTGAATGGCAAACAGGAAGATTTCTACCCAAGTTCATTCTAGGGCATCATTGGGCTAGTAGACTTACAGCGCAGTGGCAGAGAGGCTATGGGCAGGAGCGTGGGTACCCTTAAAGCAGCCTCGCCGTACCCAACATGAACAATGACTTCCCATGGTCAACTAGATGGAGGCCCCACCCCCGGGTCCTTCCCAGACTGTACAAGACAGGCCCCTCCCTGAGGCACTGTGCAATTAGGGCAGTGGCTTGGACGATGGTGAGGGTCCCAGACCCCTCCTTGCCCTTCCTTCTAATGAGGGAAAGTTAAAAATGAACAAACCCAACTGCAATGATCTTTTGCAAGAAGGCATGGCTAAATTCATGAAGATGGTAGCAGTTTGGTTCCAAGAATAGTCCTGTGCAACCATCAGTTTCCACCTGGAATTCCATCCAGGCCCTCGTTGTTCCTATGCAACCTGGAATTTACAGGATTCAGAACACAGTTCCCACCAAAAGCACAAAGGAAAATGTGTTACCATTAACAAAGTGAGGAAGCTAATGGGACAAATGGAAAACACAGCCGCACTGGGGGAGATTCCTCTTGAACCCTCTCAAATCCTCAAGTTCCAAAACTATAGGTTCTGTAGACTTAGGAGTGACTCCAATATGCACTCGTGACAACTGTTTACAATCGTTCGAAGTGATTGTGCCTACTACTACTACAATATTTACAGCATATAGATTCAGACTTGGCTATCAGAGCCAGGCATAGTGGCCCTTCTGCACAATCCTAGTATTGGGATGCTGAGGCTGGAGGCTCATGAGTTCAAAACCAGCCTAGGCAAGTTAAAAACCAGCTTGGCCTACAAAGGAAGACTCTGTCAAAAGAAAAAAAAAAGCATCTTATGGAGTGGGCCTTAACCCAACCAGAAAGTGATCCATTCTTCCATAACATTTGGGCCACTATTGCATTAGTGCGTGTATCTTACCAGACTGGTTATTATTGTGGTCCACGGGGTTCACACCTGAATAAGACTGGTGATTATTGAGGCTGGAGTGATGTTCAATGATTAACACCACTGACTACTCTTCTAAAGGAAACAGGTCTAATTTCCAGAACCCACATGGAAGTTCACAACCTTGTGTAACTCCGTTTCTTTTGGCCTCTACGGTCACTGTATACATGCAGACAAAATACTCATATATGTGAAATCAAAGTAAAAAATGTTAAAGGTTTATTATTATTTATCTCCTCCTGCAGCAAGCAGTGAAAATATTTTTTAAATCAGAAAATAACTATTTTTATTGACTTCCCAGCACACCTCTAAAAAATTTCTCCAGCTTAAGTATATATGCCTGTGTGTATGCATGAGAGAGAGAGAGAGAGAGAGAGAGAGAGAGAGAGAGAGCACTCTGTCTTATATGGCATATGTGCACGTGAGGGTATGCTTCTGCACAGGAGAGGAGACCAGAGAACGTTGGGGTCTCCTCTTCTAGCGCTGTACTGTTTAGCTGGATCTCTCCAGGAACCTAGAGTGAGGTTGGGGGTGAGCAAGCCGTGGCGAGCCTCTGTCTCCAGTGGGATTGCGAGCATGTGTGACTGTGTCCTGATGCTGGGGTGGTCCTGGGATCCTCTGTCTCCAGTGGGATTGCGAGCGTGTGTGACTGTACCCCGATGCTGAGGTGGTCCTGGGAGTGTGAACTCAGGCCTCGTGTTGTGCTCACACTGGCTGAGCCGTCTCAGTAGCCCCTCTTTCACATTCAAATCTCTATTTCTTTTTTTTTTTTTTTTTTTTTTTTGGTTTTTCGAGACAGGGTTTCTCTGTGGCTTTGGAGCCTGTCCTGGAACTAGCTCTTGTAGACCAGGCTGGTCTCGAACTCACAGAGATCCGAAATCTCTATTTCTTGATCATCCACTCTGGGCACATTGTCCTTACAGTCAAAACATCATTCTTTCATCTAGACTTATTGATCACATTTTACTTTTAGTAATTTTTAAAGTTTCTTTTACTTAGAGCTCAAGAGGCTGAGGCAGGAGGATCATAAATTCAAGGCTGACCTGGGCAATGCAGTGAGATCGTATCTCAAACTAAACAAATACAGCAAAGCAGTCAATTTCAGCACAAAATCCATTACTAACAAGATAAGCATAGTCACAGGATGGTGTCCAAGGACTGATTTGAATTCTGTCAGGTGTCTTTCACATATGAGCTGTACAACTTCAGGGCAACTCGACTCTTCCTATGCAGTCAGAAATAATACTCTGCAAGTGAACAAAACTGAGTCAGTAAACTCGTTCTAATGATGCACTTTATGATGCTATTGCTACCCGTGTTCTACTTTGAATAGTTACAAGTGCTTTTGTGCCATGATGCTGGCAGGGTCAAGCACTGGATGCTGGGTGGGGACCAGGAAGTAATTTTTATCCCAAATCAGCCAGTTACATAGCTCTGTATTGATACGGCTCACATCAAGGAAACACAGCTCTGACCTAAATGGACCCCAGATCAGCCTCATGGTAGCTCCTTCTCCAGGATGCCTGTAGCAACCTCATTGCAGGAAAACATGACAGGAAGAGATGGAAAGGGAAGCAGGCTTTAGCAACATTATTTCATATTGATACATGGAGTTAATAAAGAACAGAGGGATGGACAGAAACTTAAAAGTTTCCATCTTAGCAACTGTCAGCAAATGTCTTTGCTCCCTAAAATTTATCCACTGTGAACCTTAAATCTGATCACAGAGACATTTCAATTTTCAAAGACTTAATTCTACACAATTTTAATATGGAACCTAGGTCATTATACATGAGCAAAAATGTGATTGATCAAAAGCATCATGTACTTTAAATCAATTGGAATTGATCGATTAGACCTTCAAGCTATCACCCATTCTGTCAGTATTATGTAGACTCTTAACAGTCAAGGGTGTGTGTGTGTGTGTGTGTGTGTGTGTGTGTGTAGTGGGCTACCAAGAAAACCATTAGAACAGTTATTGTCTCCCATGACACCTGAAGAACACAAGGGCCTACTGAGGTGCAAGCATCTACTTCCTGCTCCCACCTCCTTTTGCCAATAATCTAAAGTCAGAACAGGGCACTAGAGCACAGGATTTGATCTAGAAAGGCCCATGGAGTTTTCAAACAAAAACATAGAGGACATCTGTTAAATGAACATCTATTTTCCAACTGAAAGTAAATTCAATGCCAGAGATCATTTCAGAGATAAAGCTGAAACTTCAGTGCACAACTGATGCAGGGGAATTCCAGAATAGGACAGCCTTCTGACCCAGAGTAGGTGGCTCTCCTGAGAATGGCAAGAGGACTTTTTAAAAAAAATATTTATTTTCCATGTAAATTGTCACCCATTTGGAACCTCATTTGCATACAAACCCTCCGCAATCTTAACATTAACCCGCCCTAATTTCATTTTATGCCTAATCCTTACCCCAAAGAGTATAGGCTGAGAATAGGGTGAAGTTCAAAGATTGAGATCTGGATTACATATAATTCCTAATTATAAAAGGAACACTGCTAGGCTTTGCTGGTCAGTTTATGTCAACACTTTCCCACCTCAAAACCACTGGATCAAACAGCCACACCCAAACACTGAGAACACTAGTGGACTAATTAATTCAGGCAGCAGATAATGAACAAATAATACAATCATGAAAGATGATGTAAAATCTGTGTATCCCATATTGCACAGCCTCCTCTGAGTAGAACACAGGACACCTTCATATGACTCTACTGTTCCTTTCCCATTCCTCATGGCTTAGAGTAGGTGTTTTGGCAGTTAGTTTCATAGAACTCCATTTTAAAGAGTTTGTAAAAAGTTTTCCCTGTTCTTTGTTTTTATGTCAAGTGATAAAATAGAAGATGCCACGGTCACTGTTGGGGCCCTCCAAGACAGAATTTGTATATTGTTACAGAAGAAGAGTCAAAACCTTGACCAGACCAGGTGGGTGACCCAGCACTCTGATTACACTCCTTGACTCCTTCTGCAGCCAGAGCTGGAACGGCTGTGAAGGATCTTCCATGGGCATTTCTTTTAATGTACTCAGTTATCCATTTTTTTCTTCCTTTTATCCATCAATGACTTTCTCTATGTTAAAAACACAGATATTTCAGTGAACTAAACAGATGGCTCTGTTGCCATTCTACAATTAAAAATTGGACAAGAAAGATGGCAGGAAATGAAATATCACTTGACCTAGTATGCCTTAAGAGCTTTCCCCCCTGTTGCCCATAATAATAGATTAGAGCTTGGGATCTGGAGGAAGATAGATGAGTGATGACAGCAGCTTGGAGCACACATTTGCACTGTGGATTCAGAGGAAAGACTGCTTCTCCATCCCCAGTGAGACGACCCCATTAACCAGAAGGTGTGGATCATCATGCCTGCCCCAGGGTGATGGATCAAATGCTCACCTAGGTGCTGAGGCTCAGGAATATGAGTTTCCAGAGAAGTGGGTAGGCTTGCTTACAGATCAAAAGAGAAGAGTCCGGTGGGACTCTCTGAATGTGGTGGACAATGAGAGCTGACGAGAGGCCAAGGAGAATGGCACAGGAACTTTCATCTGGCGATGGATCGAGAGAGAGAGAGAGACCCAATTTGGATCAACCGTCTGAGCTCTTAAGGTCCAAATGAGGAGCAGAAGGAGGGAGAACATGAGCAAGGAAATCAGGACCACGAGGCATGCACCCACCCACAGTGACAGTGGAACTGATCTATTGGGAGCTCTCCAAGGCCAGCTGGACTGGGACTGAATAAGCATGGGTTGAAACTGGACTCTCTGAACAAGGCGGACAATGAAGGCTGATGAGAAGCCAAGGACAATGGCACTAGGTTTCGATCCTAATACATGAACTGGCTTTGTGGGAGCGTAGCCTGTTTGGATGCTCACCTTCCTGGACCTAGATAGAAGTGGGAGGACCTTGGTCTTCCTGTAGAGCAGGGAATTTGGACTGCTCTTCAGTATCGAGAGGGAGGGGGAGTGGACTAGGGGGAGGAGAAAAGGAGTGGGGATAGGGGGAGGGGAGCGGGGGGAGGGGGCAATATGTGGGAGGAGGGGGAGGGAAATGGGAAACGGGGAGCAGTTGGAAATTTTAATTAAAAAAGAATAAAAAAAGAAAAAAAAAGAGAGAAGAGTCACACCCTCTAGCCATGTCATAGACCATGAACACCCATGGCTTAACCTAAGAGCAAGCAAAACGAAAAAAAAGCCAAGAGGTTAAGGGGGCACGGAGTAGCACACACTATGAATCCCTGATTGGATTCAGAAATCTCCACGGGTTTGAGACTAGGCTGGTCTACAAGGACCAGTCTCAGAGGGAAAGGAAAAAAAGCCCAGACCTTACTTTGATCAAGGAAGTAATGTGATCAGATTTATGTAAGTGTCCTTGACTACACTATGAATAACAGAATGGGTATGAAATAAGAACAAAGTCAGCAAGATCAAGATTTACTTGGTAGATAAAAGTCTAGAGCAGGCACACTGGGAAGGGCTGACTGAAAAGGATCAAGATGGTGCGTCCATGCCCGAAAGCAAACAGCATGTCTAGTGGGTCTTAGAACAGACCTGAAAGTGGCCATGGGCTCACTGCAGACATTCCTCAGGGACCCTGGCACAGCTGTGCTCAGGAACCTTTTCATAATCTAGAATGTGTACTTAGATGAGAGAGTTCCTGATTTAGCGGACAGTAGTTCCCATGATGAAAAGCCAGTCGACAGAAACAGACTTTCTAGGACCTTCTTAGGTCCCATCATCTGAGCTTTTGTCCAAGGAGCTTGTGACCTCTCCAATTGTGAAATCAGGCTTAGAGGAAGCCATTCGTATCTAGGTATTAAAGGAAAGATCTGAATAGAGATAAAAGCAAGGTATGGCTCACTGCTGTAATCCCAGCACCCAGGAAGGCTGAGCAGGAGGACTGCCAGGAGTTCAAAGCCAGCCTAGGCTACATAGGTGAGTTCTAGGTCAACCTGAGCTACAGAGTGAGGCTCTGTCTCAAAGAAAAAACACCATAAAAAATTAAAGAGAAGAGAGGTGACAGCAATTGCTATTTGTATTACAATAGAAGTTACAACAGGATGATGTGCAATTACCTGTAGACAAAGGGGAGTGAGAAGACAAAAGGGCCCTGAACATATTACAGAGAGGAGGGTGGCTAAGCCACTGCCCAAGAGTCGG
This sequence comes from Chionomys nivalis, assembly GCF_950005125.1. NCBI lineage: Eukaryota > Metazoa > Chordata > Mammalia > Rodentia > Cricetidae > Chionomys > Chionomys nivalis. Next base: position 66,075,541 of record NC_080097.1, on the reverse strand, counting down.
AAGTGAGGAGGAAGCCCAACACCTGGTGTTTCCCCAAGTTGCTCTAAGGTGGTGGTTCTCAACCTCTTTGGGGGTGACTCTTTTGGGGGGTGGCATATCAGATATTTTCATTACAATTCATAACAGTAGCAAAAACACAGTTATGTTGTAACAGCAAGATAATTTTGTGGTTGGGGTCACCACAAGATGAGGAACTGTATTGAAGGATCACAACATTCAGAAAGCTGAGAACCACACTGCTCTAAGGAAATAGTTCAAGCAGAGAATGTGTAAGTAGACTGAAAATGTGTCTAATTTTGGCAAAGTCAGGTGCTCCACCCTCCACTCCTCCACTTAGTCGGCAAGGTTGAACTTTGGTATGACAACTGTCTGTGGGGAATTATCTCTTAAAGTCAAACTGTAGGTGACTCCAAGCCACCTTTTCTTCTAAGATTTGGAGAATAATTACAATCCCCTTTCAGATGCTAAACGCCAAAGGCTTAGTTCCTGTGCATAGCACTGGTGACTTACAGTGCTCACGTGCATATTGTGCTTGCCTATTTGTGGGTTTGACATTGGCAATGACCGAAACTCTCAGTGTTCAGTGGTGTTCTTGCAAATGCCAAGCCCACCCAGAACAGAAGAAACAGTGACCTTTTGGAGCCGATTTCTTGTAGGCTCCCTACTGACACTTAGATGACTTTTTGTCTCTGCTGTAGAATCTATGGCTTTTTCAAACTCTGCCTTGATTTGTCTCCTGATTTCACTGAGGCCAGGCCCCTCTCTTCAGTGAGCCGCCATCTCCAGGGCCTATCATTCTGCCTAGCACTTGGAATGTGCTGAGTGAATGTTTGTCCCATGAATGGAAAGTTGCATAATTTTCTGTTAATTCATGAACAAGGGATCAGGAAATTCCACCTCAAAGTATTCTTTCATCATAGACTGTTAAATACTGTTTAAATAAAGGATGTGGTTTATCCATGTTTAAGTTTTAAGTCACTATTCTATGGAGTTCATAAAATCTCATTCCAATACAAATGATCTAATCCACTGGTGTCTGGGTTTTCTGCCTATAAAGTAAGAATGGTGATTCTGATTTTCTTGGTTCTGAAAAGAAGAATGGAAAGCTCCGAGTTCTGCTGACCCAGAACAACACCCCCTGGGTTGACACTCAACCTTGGTCTCATTCTCAGGCTGGTTAGGAGGCTGTGGAGGTTCTGCCTAGGATTTGGAGTCAGCTGGTGATTGCTCCTAGAACAAGGGCTAAAGATGAGTCTTCTAATCATGCCATTCGTTGACTAAGAAGTTCTTGTGTGGGTGTTGACTGCTCTTCTAACAGACTGTGTTATGTGCCTTGAAATACTTGCTGTGTAGTAGACAGAGACAGACTGAGAGGAGGAGAGAGCATCCTCACAGAGACCAGTAAGATGCAGAGATAGGAGGGCCTGCCTGTGTCTGGAACGACTGAAAACAGTGTGTTAGGGGACACATCAGTGACAGCTTCCTGAGCAGAAAACCAGGAGGTCATTCTGATCATGGAGAAAAGAATAGCAGATACAAAAAAGCCACCCCACGTAAGTTCTCCTCAAAAATCAGAAGGTACCTAGAGCATGGAGTGTAATAAAGAGTGGTCAAGGGCTCCAGGTCATAATGAGTGTGCACATCAGAGACACGGCCTGAGCATCACTGTTAGGACAGGTGTGCACGTCAGAGAGACACGGCCTGAGCATCACTGTTAGGACGGGTGTGCACGTCAGAGAGACACGGCCTGAGCATCACTGTTAGGACAGGTGTGCACGTCAGAGAGACACGGCCTGAGCATCACTGTTAGGACAGGTGTGCATGTCAGAGAGACACGGCCTGAGCATCACTGTTAGGACAGGTGTGCATGTCAGAGAGACACGGCCTGAGCATCACTGTTAGGACAGGTGTGCATGTCAGAGAGACACGGCCTGAGCATCACTGTTAGGACAGGTGTGCATGTCAGAGAGACACGGCCTGAGCATCACTGTTAGGACAGGTGTGCATGTCAGAGAGACACGGCCTGAGCATCACTGTTAGGACAGGTGTGCATGTCAGAGAGACACGGCCTGAGCATCACTGTTAGGACAGGTGTGCATGTCAGAGAGACACGGCCTGAGCATCACTGTTAGGACAGGTGTGCATGTCAGAGAGACACGGCCTGAGCATCACTGTTAGGACAGGTGTGCATGTCAGAGAGACACGGCCTGAGCATCACTGTTAGGACAGGTGTGCATGTCAGAGAGACACGGCCTGAGCATCACTGTTAGGACAGGTGTGCATGTCAGAGAGACACGGCCTGAGCATCACTGTTAGGACAGGTGTGCATGTCAGAGAGACACGGCCTGAGCATCACTGTTAGGACAGGTGTGCATGTCAGAGAGACACAGCCTGAACATCACTGTTAGGACAGGTGTGCACATCAGAGAGACACGGCCTGAGCATCACTGTTAGGACGAGTGTGCACATCAGAGAGACACGACCTGAGCATCACTGTTAGGAGACATTAGCTAGGAAATGACTGCAGTGATCTAGGTAAAATGTCTTGAAATGCGGAGATTCAAGACAACGGGGTGTTTAAAAAAACATTAGGGCTTTCCCACTGGTTAGTGAAGGGAAGGGGATGGAGAGAAAGAAAAGCAAGTAAATTACTGTGGCTACTGGGTTGCAGAATACCAGCAGAGAATGGACTCTGGTCACCCAACATGTTTGATTCCACAGCAGAGGTACCCGAAGTCAGTGCCATGGATTCTAGGGTCAGAGATTAAGATTCAAGGCCACCCTCTCAGTATCTCTATGGTGTTTAAAAGGGGGTCTAACCTCTCTATGCTTCAGTTACCAAATGGTAAAACTAAGGTAGTAACAGTATGCAGTTTACACCGCTGATGTTAAAGGGGGTCCCAGGAATCGAACTCAGTTCAGTCAGGCTCAGTGGCAAGCACCTTCACCTGTTAAGCCATCTCCGTGACTCTGCTTCTTCCTTTAAAATAGTGGGATTGATATGCTTTTTGACACTAAGCACATAAAATGTACTTTTTTTTAATTTCAATGGCTTAAGTGAATCTCTGCAAAGGTGTTTAGGATACCAAAAGAAAGTCATTCTCCAGTATGAACACTTACCACTGGCTTCTTAACCATGGACTGTAGCCTCCTGGGAACCTGCACTCCACAGCCCCACATATGATAGAGGATTAGACTACCCTGGGGTTGCGCTGGGATTAGTCCCAATCCAGACAGTATTGCCACTTGGCTTCCTGTTACACACAACTCTTGTAAGCTATCTTCAATAATTGCTAGAATGGACTAATACTTAAGTTCATGGAAAAGACATCTCCGTGTTCAGCATGGGGCTTGGTAGCTAGGAATTGCTTGTAAATTGTGGTTGTAGATGCAAGCTCTCATTTCACATCGCTTTTATGCCTAGCCTGAAAAGCACCATTTGTTCTAGGCTGATATGCACATATTCCGTCTCTATGCCTTAGCCAACTTCCCTAAGCAAGAATATTTTTAGCATGACTCATATTTTATAGGCCTTTCAAAAACAAACCCAACGTGTTTAATGCACCAATCATAAAGAGAAGGCAGTTGAATGAACCTGGATGGTGGCACCACATTCACACAGGTAAATTTCTTCACAGACACTGGTAAACTAAGATGTTTGGCCTTGAAGTCAGTCAGCAGATTGACCACCCTTCTCTGCCCAAACCTGAATAGAGCTACCTTGACAACTGGACACAGCATGAATTAGCCCAGGTGTGTTTATAAGTGTCTGTGATTTAATGAACCTTGTGAGATTGAGCACACATCCCACTGAGATTTAAAACAGAAAATAGAACACTCCACTCAGGCCAGGAAAGCAGGTAGGCTAACTGCAGACCTTCTCCTCTCCCTCTGTTGCCGGGAATCAGATCCCCCAGTCTCATTCCCAGCTCTGTAGCAGGGCACCTACTGCAGTCTCCCCTACCTCTTTGACCCCACATCCAATGGATCACATAGACCTTCTCCAACCCCCTTTTGCCCCAAGTCATCACTTTTATCCTGTAGCATGACTAATAAAAACCCAAAGGCAGATCTTGGGATTCAAGATCAGAGAAGCAAAGCAGCCAAACACTAGAGAGCTCTTATGTCTATGAAATCTTCAGACTGAAAAGAGAATGAGTTCCTGTCTCATTCCACCTTATATTCCTCTCTAGTGCTGGTATTTAAGGGATGCATCACAACTGCCCAGCTTCTATGGCTAACTAGTGTAGTTGTTGGGATTAAAGGTGTGTGTCACCACTGCCTGGTCTATATAACTGACTAATGTAGCTAGCTTTGCACTCTGATCTTCAGGCAAGCTTTATTTGTCAGGTCATAAAAAAATACCACTATATTATCCCAGTCCCCAACTCCAGCAGGCAGTCCCTGAGAATCCACAGGCCTCTCCACCCAGGGAAGCAGGTAGCCTAACTACCAATCATTATTCTCCCTCCTCCCCTCCAAATCCAGTCCCCCAGCCTCATGCCTAGCTCTGAAGTTCACTACCTGCTGTGGCCTCTCCTCACTCTCTATCCCCAGTCCCAGGCAACTAAGCAGGTCCTGGTGGAACATCCTGCCTTAGTCTTTCCTGTGGAACCTTCTCAGCTATGAGGGATGTCTTCTAACCCCATACTATTCTTAAAGGTCAGCTCTGATGTAGGAGGCTCTTCTGTCTATGTGTTGCTTTTATTAGCTGAATAAAAAAAAACTGCCTTGGCCTTTTGATAGGGCAGCACTTAGGTAGGTGGAGTAGATAGAACTGAACACTGGGAGGAAGAAAGCAGAGTCAGAGAGAGGCGCCATGAAGCTGCCAGGTCAGACATGCTGAATCTTTCCCGGTAATCCACGACCTCATGGTGACACACAGATTATTAGAAATGGGCTGAATCAAGATGTGACAGTTAGCGAATAAGAGGCTAGAGCTAATGGGTCAGGCAGTGATTTAATTAATATAATTTCTGTGTGATTATTTCAGGGGTTAAGCTAGCCGGGAAGCTGGGACAACAAGCAGCCCATTTGCTCTTCCTTGTAACACAGCTCCCAACACCTAGGTACTCATTCTACCTGGAGCCCCAGTGACCACAACTATCAGGATCCTGGAAGAATTTCTTGCCATCTACCACTCTCTCCTAAAACCAGAGAGGCTAGCAGAAACCAAGGAATAAAACACCTACCCAACAGAGACAAGTCCAGATAGCAGCGCCTAGAATTAGAATCTTCCCAAACCCAGATGCCAAGATATCAGCATAAAATAACAAACAATAACAGCCAGGACAATACGTCTCTACCAGAGTCCAACAACACTGCCACAGTAGATCCTGAGCACTGCAACACAGCTGAAGCACAAGACAAAGACCTTAAAATAGCCCATGAATATGATAGAGGTCCTTCAAGAGGAAATGAGTAAATTCTAAAAAAAAAAAAAAAAAAAACTGAAACCAGGCAGTGGTGGCACATGCCTTGGGAGGCAGAGGCAGGCAGATCTCAGTGAGATCTACAAAGTGAGTTTCAGGACAGCCAGGACTGTTACACAGAGAAACCCTATTTCTAAAAACAAAGTGAAACAAATGTGAAAACACAAACAATAAAAGGAAACAAATAAAATAGTTCAAGACCTAAAGTAAAAATAGAATTAATAAAGAAAGCCCAAACTGAGGGAAATCTGGAAATGAAAAATTTGGGAACTTGAAAAGAAATCACAGATGCAAGCCTCATCAACAGAATACAAGAGATAGCAGAGAGAATCTCGGTTATTTAAGACATGTTAGAAGAAATGATAGCTATGCCAAAAATGTGATATATATATATATATATATATAAATTTTATACATCTACATGAATATGTATATAATAAAATATCCTGGCAGAAAACTTCCAGAAAACTTGTGACACTGTAAGAAGATAAAATCTACAAATAATAGAATTAGAAGAAGAAGATATCCAGGTCAAAGACACAGAAAATATTTTCAACAAAATCATAGAAGAAAATTTTCCTAACATAAGAAGAAAATGCCTATCAAGATGCAAAAGTTCTACAGAAAATCAACTAGACTAGATCAAAAAATCCCCTTTGCACATAATAATCAAAACACCTACATAAAACACAAAGAAAGAATATTGAGAGCTGTAAGAGAAAAAGGCCAAGTAACATATAAAGGCAGACCTATTAGAATAAATACTGAGTTCTTATGGAGACTCTAAAAGTCAGGAGGGCCTAGACAGATGCTCTACAGACTCTAAGAGACCAGAGATACCACCCTAGACTGTGATACCCAGCAAAAGTTTTTTCAGGGGTATTTTTTGAAGGGAGCTAAAGAGTCAGAGTTTTTTGTGTAACCCTTAGTGTCCTGAAACTCACTCTGTATACAAGGTTAGATCTCAGAATCTCAGATCTACTTGTCTTTGCCTCTTGAGTGCTGGGATTAAAGGTGTGAGCCACTACTACATGGAAATAAATTCGATCACAATACATGGAGAAAATCAGACATTGCATGCTAAAACCAAATTTAAACAATATCTATCTACAAACCCAGTCCTACAGAAAACACTAGAAGGAAACTTCTAGGAAAACAATAATAATAATAATAATAATCCCATAATAAATAAATAATCCCAGACCAGGAAACAGAAAAGGGAAAACATCTTGGTATTGGTACAAAACACAGACAGGAAGACCAATGGAATTAAATCGAAGACCCTGATATCAATCTACTCACCTATGAACACCTGATTTTTGACAAAGAATCTAAAAATATAAAATGGAAAAAGAAAGCATATTCAACAAATGGTGCTGGCATAACTGGAAGTCAACATATAGAAAGATACAAATAGATCCATATTTGTTGCCATGAACAAACTTCAAGTCCAAATGGATCAAAGACCCCAACATAAAACCAACCACACTGAACTTCATAGAAGAGAAAATAGAAAGTAGCCTTGAATGCACTGTTACAGGAGACCACTTCCTAAATATAACCCCAGTAGCACACATACTGAGAGCAACAACTAATGAATGGGACCTCCTGAAACTGAGAAGCTTCTGCAAGGAAAAGGACACTGATGGGAAACCTCCATCAGCTAATGACCTTTAAGAGGTTGGACCAGGTTAAGTCATGACCTTTTGGGTACCCAGAGAAAACCACCTGCCTGTCCAGAGATCACTTTCTCTGTTTCCCACATTACAAAACTGAGGTTGAACTTCTTGTTTATGTTTTGTAAGTTTTCCCCTTATAAGAAAAAATATATAAGTAAAATCTTTTGGAGTTAGCTTGGAATTTTTTGATCCACATCCACACCCCAACATCTGGCACCTGAATCGTGGGTCATGACTTCCCACACCAGGACATGGTCAACAAGACAAAATGGAAACCCTCAGAATGGGAAAAAAAAATCAGCAACCCCACATCTGACAGAGGGTTGATCTCCAAAATATACAAAGAACTCAAGAAACTGAACAGCAAAATATCAAATAATCCAATTTAAAAATGGGGTACAGATCTAAACAGAGAATTATCAACAGAAGAAACTCAAATGACTGAAAGACATTTAAGGAATTGCTCAACATCCTTAGCCATCAGGGAAATACAAATCAAAACAAGTTTAAGATACCGTCTTACACCTGTCAGAATGGCTAAGATCAGAAACACTGGTGACAACTCATGCTGAAGAGGATGTGGAGAAAGGGGACCACTCTTCCATCACTGGTAGGAGTACAAACTTGTACAGCTGCCTTGGAAATCAGTAAGACAACTTCTCAGAAAATTGGGAATCAATCTACCTCAAGACCCAACAATATCACTTTTAGGTATATACCCAAAGGAAGCACACTCATACCACAAGGACATTCGCTCAACCATGTTCGTAGCAGCATAATCCATAATAGCCAGACGCAGGGTGGTTAGATGTGGAACTAACCACTGAACAGAGCTCCCAGAGTCCTGTCGAAAAGAGGGAGCAGTGATAACATGAGCAAAAGGGTCAGGACCATGATGGGGAAGCCCACAGAAAAAGCTGACCTGAACTAGTAGGAGCTCACTAACTCCAGACAGACAACCAGGAAACCTGCATAAGATCAATCTAGCCCCCCCTGAAAACAGGAGACAGTGGGTGGCTTGGGCAGTTTATGGAACCAGGAGTAATCCTTAATGAATGATCTGGCTTTTTGAAGCCCATTTCCTATGAAGAGAAACCTTGCTCAACCTAGACACGAGGGGGAAGGCCTTGGTTCTGCCTCAAAGTGGTGGTGTGACAGAATTTGTTGACTCCCCATGGAAGGCCTTACCCTCTCTGAGGATGAGATGGGTTGAGGTGGGGTGAGGGGAAGGTAGAGAGAGTATGGGGCGGGCTGGGATTAGTATGTAAAAAAATAAAACAAAGTAAAAGGGGAAACACACACACACCACTACCACCACCATCACAACAACAAAATAATAAAAACCAACAAACAATGTTCATTGATATCTCTTAACATCAGTGGCCTCTCAATTTCCCAGTGAAAGACACAGACTAACAGAATGGATCTGAAAACAGGGTCCATTCTTCTATTGCTTCCAAGAAAAATACCTTAACATCAAGGATAGATATCAACTCAGGGGAAAAAAAAAAAAACAACTAGAAAAAAGATATTCCAAGCAAATGAACCCAAGAAGTAAACTGGTATAGGTATTTTAATATATAACAATATAGACTTCAAACCAAAATTAATCAGAAGAGATACGGAAGGACACTACATGCCCAACAAAGGAAAAATCCTCCAAGAGGACATTGCAATTCTTAACATCTATGCACCAAACAGAAGAGCACCCAAGTTCATAAAAGAAACACTACTACAGCTTAAATCACATATTGACCTTACACACGGACAGTGGGTGTCTTAGTTAGTGTTCTGCAGCTGTGAAGACATCATGACCACAAGAACTCTAATAAGGAAAACATTTCATTGGGGCTGCTTACAGTCCGTTATCAGCATGATCAGAAGCACAATGGCATGCAGATAGACATGGTGCTGGAGAAAGAGCCAGGAGTTCTACATCCCTAATAAGAAGAAAGAGCACCACTGGGCCTGATGTGAGCATTTGAAACCCCAAAGCCCACCCTACTGACACACTGCCCCCAACAAGGTGACACCTTCTAATCCCTATCAAGTGGTGCTGCTCTCTATTGACCAAGGATTCAGATATATGAGCCTATGGGGGGCATTTTTATTCAAACTCCCACAGTGAGTGACTTCAGTGCTCTGCTCTCATCAACAGACAGGTCATCCAGACAACTAAACAGACATATTGGAGTTAAACAATGTTAAAAATTAAATGAACCCAGCAGATATTTTTGAACATTTTGCCAAACACACACACACACACACACACACACACACACAAACCTTCTTCTCAGTGCCTTGTGGAACTTTTTTCAAAATCAGTTACATTCTAGGACACAGAACAAATCCCAACAGATAAAAAGAAATTAAAATAAAACCTTGCTTCCTATCTGACCACCATGGGTTAAGACTGAATATCAACAACAGAAAGCTTACAAACTCATGGAAACTGAACAATTCACTACTGAACAAAAAATGAGTCAAAGCAGAAATTAAAGACTTTCTAGAATTGAATGAAAATGAATACACAGCATACTCAAACTTCATAGAACACACTGAGGGTAGTTTTAGAAGGCAAGTTCAGAGCTCTCAATACTTACATTAAAGAAACTGGAACGATCTCATACTAGCAATAACATACCTGAGAACTCGAGAACAAAAGAAAAGTATCACGCCCAAAATGAGTAGATTACAAGAAATAATCAACTTAGGGATGAAATCAATAAGTAGAAACAAACAATCGAAAAGAACAATACAAAGAATCGATGAAAGGGGCTGGAAAGGTGGCTCAGAAGTTAAGAGCATTAGCTGTTCTTCCAGAGGTCCTGAGTTCAATTCCCAGCAACCACACAATGGCTCACAACCATCTGTAATGAGATCTGATATCAATATTGTATATATAGTAAGTAAATAAGTAAATCTTTAAAAAAAGAATCAATGAAACAAGGAATTACTTCTTTGAGAAAATCAATAAGATTGGTGAACCCTTGTCTAAATTAACCAAAAGGCAGAGAGAGAAGTTCCAAATTAACAAAATTGGAAAAGGGGAGGATATAACAATAGACACTGAGAAAATCCACAGAATCAAAAGGATATACTTTAAAAACCTGTACTCCACCAAACTGGAATTTTTTTTAAAAAAAAGGATAATTTTCTTTTATATACCACTTGTCAAAGTTAAAAATTGGATAAGAAATTTAAGCACACCTCCCTACCTCCCTATAACCCCTGGTGGGAGAAAAAAAGAAGCAAGTAAAAGTTTAAGAGTCAAAAAACAAAATAGCAACAACAAAGACCAGATAGTTTTAGCACAGAATTCTTCCAGACTTTAGAAGAGTTAATGCCAATACTCCTCAAACTATTCCACAAAATAGAAACAGAAGAGACATTTCCCAATTTGTTTCACAAAGTCACAGTTACCCTGATACCCAACCACATAAAGATCCAGCAAAGAAAGAAAATTACAGACCAGTTTCCCTTATGAACATACATTCAGCAATTTTCAATAGAATACTTGTGAACTAAGACCATGAACACATTAAAAAGATTATCCACCATAACACAGATTCATGCTAGAGAAACAGGGATGGTTCAAGATTCGTAAACCAATAAATATAATCCACCACATAAACAAACTGAAAGACAAAAACCCCACGAATATCTCATTAGATGCAGAAAAGATCTGACAAAACCCAACATCCCTTCACAGTTAAAGTCCTAGAGAGACTGGAAAAACAAAGAACAAACCTCAACATAATAAAGGCAATTTAGAGCAAGCCCATAGCTAAGATCAACTTAAATGGAAAGAAACTAAAAGCATTTCCACTAAAATCAAAACAAGACAAGGTTGTTCACTCTCTCCATACCTATTCAGTACAGCACTTGAAGACTTGGCTCGAGCAACAATACTGAAGGGGAGCAAGAGGATACAGATGGGAAAGGAAGAAGACAAAGTATCTTTATTTGCAGGTGAAATGATTTTCCATGTAAATGGCCCTAAAATCTCCACCAGGAATCTCCTACAGATGATAAACACTTTCAGCTAAGTAGAAATTACTAGCTCTCCTATAAACAACTGACACACGCACTGAAAAGAAGATCAGAGAAACAACACTTTTCACAATTGCCTCAAGTGATACGATGTAGCTTGAGATTATAATATATAAAGATATCTAACCAAGGAAGTGAGATGACATAGCTTGGTATAATATATAGAAATATCTAACCAAGCAAGTGAAAGACTCACATGATAAAAACTTTAAGACACTGAAGAAATAAATTAAAAAGATATCAGAAGATGCAAAGATCTTCCATGATCACAGATTTTGTAGGCTTAATATAGTTAAAATGGTCATCCTACAAAAACAATGTACAGATTCAACGCAACCCCTATCAAAATTCCAACACAATTCTTCACAGATCTTGAAAGAATATTTTTCAGCTTCATATTAAAACATTTAAAAAATGACAGGATAGTTAAACAGTCCTGAACAGTAAAAGAACTGCTGGAGGCATCACCAGCTTCAATTTCAAATTGTGCTACAGAGCTATAGTAATAAAAACAGTATGATATTTGCGGCGAACTCCCTGACCAGCAGGAAAGGACAACCACCAGACGAGGATTCTTCCCAAATCACGCTTTATTGGAGCCTCTTGGTTGAAGGGAGAGTGGAAGCGAGGGGCCCCGAGCGCCAAACGGCAGCTGCTTATATAGGGGGTAAGGGAACGAGTCGTGCCTGGATTGGCCGATGCACGCCTGCCGATGCTCCTGGCCACGGGATTGGCCCTAAGCACATCATCGTCACTGCACATACGAGAGGCACGGTTCCACTGCATTGCCTAATATGGAGCTGTCCAGCAAGCGAGGCTGGGGCCAAGCGCCATCTTGTAATGGCGGCCACTCAAATCGGCTCCCAGCAGATATTGGCCCAAAAACAGACATTTTGATCAATAAACTTGAATTGAAGACATAAAACCACATACTTATGCAAACCTAATTTTTTATAAGGAAGCCTGGGAAAAAAGATAGCATTGTCAACAAACAGTGCTAGTCAAACTGAAATGTCTGTACACAGAAGAATGCAAATAGATCCATACTTACCACTCTGCACAAAACTCAACTGCAAGTGAATCAAACAACTTAACATAAAACTAGAGACACTTAACCATATAGAACAGAAACTGGGGAATATCTTTGAGCTCATAGGCACAGGAAAAGACTTTCTGAATAAAATACCTATAGCACAAGCACTAAGATAAACAGTTAATAAGTGGGACTTTATCAAACTGAAAAAGCTTCTGCATAGCCAAGGGCACCGTCATTCAGAGAAAGAGGCAATATACAGAATCAGATTAAGTTGTACCTACTTCATATCTGATAAAGACCTAATATCCAAAATATATTAAGAATTATAAAAAAATCAAAAAAACGACACATGACCCAATTTAAAGATGTTGTAGAGGTCTAAACAAAGACTTCTCCAAAAAGGAAACTCAAAGTAATGAGAAACATGTAAAGAAATGTTCAATGTCCTTAGATATTAGAGACATAAAAATAAAACTACTTTGATAATTCATCTTACACATCATAGTGGCCAAAATCAATAAAAACAAGTGACAGTTCATGCTGTCGAGGATGTGGATTAAGGAGAGCACTCATCTATTGCTGGTGGTAAATGTGTGCATTACTATAGAAGGCACTGTGACAGTTCCTCAGAAAGACGGGAATCAACCCACCTTAAGACCCAGCTATACCACTCTTGGGCATTCAAAGGTTGCTTCATTCTCCCACAGAGACACTTGCTCAACCAAATTTATTGCTACTCTATTCATAAAAAACAGAATCTGACAACAATCTAGATTCTGATCAACAGAAGAATGGTTGAAGAAAATGTGGCATGTTTATACAATTTAGTATTACTGTGCCATTTAAAAAATGAAACCATGAAATTTTCAGATAAATGAATAGAACTAGAAAAAAGTCATCCTGAGGGAGTTAACTCAGACACAGAAAGGCAAATATAGCATGTTTTCAATTACTTGTGGATTTTAGATGTGAATTCAAGGATAGCCAATCTATAATCTGTAGAACCATACAGAGAAATAGAATCAATAGTCAATGGCGGATGGGCAGGGACAGGGTGGAAGACTGAAACAGGAAGATCAAATGGAGGACAGGTGAGGATGAGGGAGATGAGGAAGGGAGTACAGGTAGAGACAGCTAAAATTCATAGCCATTTGAGGGGTAGTATAGAAACCTAATACAGTAGAACCTTCTTAAAATATATACATATATGAAGGAATATAAATGAAATCACCAAATAATGGGGGAGTCAGAACACCAACAGGCCATCTCTTGTCACCAAATGAAGTTTCTAGTTCCAAGATTGGGCTACATCTAATTGAGGTCTTGGCCAAAGGAGGCCATGGAGATGCCCAACAATCCAGGCAGTTGCTAAGAGAATAGGTTGCTCTATACAGACTGACAGCAAGGCTCCATTGCTGAAGGCATCAGCTACACAACTCACCAAACATGGAGAAATGGAGCTGGCTCCTACAAAGAGCCTTCACCCCTAGATCTAGCATCTTTAGTATGAGAAGGTATTCTGCACACCACCAAAGAAGAAATGCAGACATAAAAGTTTGGTCTACAGTGGTACACTTTGCAATGGTGGTGCAAAGCTTTTGGGAGTAACCAAGCAACATCTGGCTTGACTGAAGGCCCACTGCAACAAGATGGAACCCATATCCCACACTGCTTAGGAGACCAAAACCTGAGACTAGATAGCCCAAGGGACCTAGGATGAAAACCAAATACTGCTGTTCGTTTAAAATAAAAATAAACAGTAGCTATAAAATGACTCGCAGTGGCCTTCTATTGTACTCATAGATCACTGCCTGGCTCATCCATCACCAGAGAAGCTTCCTCCTGCAGCAGATGAGAACAAATACAGAGACCCATAGCCAGACATGCAGAGAGCAGGAGACCTTGGGACACTCAGCTCTAAATGGAATGTCTCCATCAAATCTTTTCCCTCGGGGCTCAGGGAACCCTGTAGAAACAGAGGGGAAAAGAGTGTAAGAGCTGGAGGGGATGGAGGACACCAGAAAAACAAGGCCCTCTAAATCAACATGATCGATGCACACATAAACTCACAGAGACTGAGGCAGCATGCACAGGGCCTGCTGGGTCAGCACCAGTTGGGGTTCTAGTGGACACGTACCCCATCCCCATCTAAGGGGCTGTCTCCTACTTATAGCCACATGCAAATGAAAATTTAATTTTTCCCCAGGGGAGTCTCACTGCGGGGACAAACTACTTTTAAGGGCAGGCTGCATGCCCAGCGGTAGATGCCAACAGGAAACCAGTTAAATGGCATCTATGGAGGCTCATTGCTTCACAATGCCATATAAGGGCTTTTTCTTTTTATTTAAAAATTATCTTAATATTTTAGCTTTATTTTATTCATATTTTTCTTCTCTTTTACCCTACAGGTACTTTTTGTGTATATCACAGCTTCTGGCTTAGTTTTCAAGTGTGCAGATGAGGGGTCTCTGCTTCCTCTCCCTTGGCTTGGGCTCTTTTCCTTTTGCTTGTTTGTTTTGTGCTAGTCCAGTGTTAGTTTTTGTTTTATAGCATTATATTTTGTTTTATTCCTTGAAAGCCTCCCTGTTTTTTTAATGAGAGAAAGGCAGTGGAAAGAGACGGGAAGATGGGAGGAAAGGCAGGGAGACACTGGGGTAGCGGGGGAGTCCAGGGAAGGAAGCCGTAATCAGGATATATTATGTGAGAAAAAAAATATGTTTTCAATAAAGGGGTAGGAGAATAAAGGGAAAAGACAAAACAAAAAACATCAAATTGTTTGAGTTACTAAAAAAAGCACAGAAAATAAATTTAAAATAGAAAAACAATAAATAAAACAAAGCTGGTTTAGCATCAAAGGCACAGAAAGGTTTTAGAATTATTTATTGCTTTCTGTTCTCCACATCAGGACTGAATTGTGATTTTCCAGGTTTTTCATTAATTTAAAAAGTTCTGAAGTAAACACATTGCTGTGTGTACATGCAAATTGCTCCTGTAGCTTCCTTCTGGTCACCTAAAAACTAGGCTAAAATAAGACTTCTGATTGGAGGGTGCTGGAGAGATGGCTGAGTGGTCAAGAGCACTGGCTACTTTTCCAGACGACCCTGGTAAATTCCCAGCACCCACATGGCAGCTGACAACCATCTGTAACTACAGTTCCAGGGGATGCGTCCTCCTCACACAGACATACATGGAAGCAAAACACCAATAAAAAATAAATATAGATATATTTATATAAATGCATATAATATATATAAAAATAAAAATAAATTATAAAAAATCTGATTGAACCCTTTGCTATGGCAATATTGGTGCAAGATGCATACAGGGGTCCCCACAAGTAGGCTGGAATTCTTACAACAAAAAGTTGCCATGACTGCCAAAGGCTCACAAAATTGTACAAAAACTTAGAGCTAATAATCTTCAGCGCCTTCCACCTCCTGATCCTGCCACAGAAAGATGGCTTCAAGAAGGAAACATGAGGCGATGCCTCTCCTGAGGTGTTTCTCAGCAGCCTGGTGTCTAGAAACTTGGCTGGGGGGGTTGGGTGTCACTGCGCTTCCCATTGCTGGTCTCATCTGATTTGAACTATTGGATTCACTTATAGAAGCCAGGCTTTTAGAACAGACGCAGGGGCATAAGGCTGAATGGAAAAGCCAGTTCAGGTGGTCCTTCCTCACTTTCCCCAGAAGCCCTTCTTCAGGCTTGGTGATGCATGTGTGTCTGTGGTGACTTCCCTAGATACTTTCCTGAAAAAAATCCATCAGATGGATAAACACCAGTGATACAACACTGGCCCTCACTTGATACTACATTCAGGAAACAAGCTCGCCCATTAGAACAGCCTTGAGTTAATGATGTTGAGGAAGGAGAAAAGACCCTACACAAGAATTTTCAGAGCAATTTAAGAAAACAGTTCTGTGACCCTAGCTACTTTATTTGGTAATGCAGTCAGAATTTAAAAGCTCACTCCCGCTGGTCCAACGATGACCACAACAGAGACAGAAGACTCTGTTCAATTATGGGAGAATCCCCTAAGCTGTTCCTTCACATGAGACAGGATCAGGCTTTGACAATGCTTGTCCAGGATGGGATATTGCCCTACCCATCAAGACATTAGCAGAAGCTCACTATTACAGGATTGTGCCACCACACTCAAGTAAGAATCAAAATGTTCTAAAGAGAACACACCACAACAGACAGATTTGAGAGGAGAAAAACTGCAAGGCCATCTACTTTTCAGGGTGGCTAAAATTATTAAAGTCATTGAGTATGGGAAGGGGATAAGGAGGTAATGTCCTCTGCCACTCCACAAGGCCACACTGTATTTCTCTGACATGGTGTTTGCATACCAGGAAATCATGATTGGCTTCCTCTAAGTCTTTTAACTCTGAATCCTCCTGTGGTTTCAGTTTCTTCACTGACCAGCTGCCTCTCATCAGGAGATGGCTTGGGTCAGGCCACTCTCTGGTCCCTTTTCTCACTCTGCTGTTTCCTAAAAACAAGCACGGTGCCACTGTATTGAAGACTTCCATTTCTTTTCCCAGAGATGGTTTATAGACCCAGCTCTCGCTGCCCAGGTCTTGGAGTTTTAACACAGAAAGAAGAGATGTCTAAGGCATGTGGTTTCCCCCAATATCCTGCCACACTAGACACCTGTCACACATGTTCATGTGCCTCTCAAAGGGCAAGGCTGTTCACCAGTCTTCCAACTCCAGGGTCATGTCCGACAGACCTCAATGAACCTCACTGACTGACTTCACATGTTTGAGGAGAGAGGCATGAGGTGCTCTTGCCCGGATCCCAACAGCAAAGTTGCTTGCACCAAGTGTATTATCAGCCTCCTCACACAGATGGGAATGTGAATATGAGTTGAGGCTAGGGTTACTCTTAATGTCTCGAAAGGTACAATGTGAACTTAAAGGAAAGATGTTTAACTCACTAACTTGGTGCTGGATCCTGAGCCACAACTGTCTTGCTTTAATCTCACCTCTCAGAGCTCACATTTGGAAGCAGTGGAGGCAAGAGCAAAATGGACCATGGAAGAATGAAGTTCAGGTCTGTTGTGTTTCCAAAAGCATGCTATAAAGCACGATCACTTAGCTCTGTTGGCCATGGCCCACAAGCACCAGCCCTTCCATGGTCATTCTTGCCCAGAATACTGTTCTGACATCCACGTAGTCCTCCCTGCCTCGGTCTTAGTTAGATACCACAGACGTTCCAATTCCTTTCTTGTCCCCAGAATCCCTTGGCAGATTGCCGTAGCACAAAGGATGCGTTACCATTACTAAAGGTCCCTTGGTACATCTTGTAGCACATTCCTGTTGTCATCGATGACTCAGGCATAATAAGAAAATGCAGAACACAACCCAAAGACTAGTAACAATCACCTAGATCTGTTTTACAAATCACTTTCACATATAATATCACGGTCAAGATACTTTGAGCCATATCAGAAACCAATTCAAGCTAATTATAGAAAAAAACTTATCATTATGATGATAAAGTGTGGATGTCAGGATATTTCACTGATCTTTGAGACAAAAATAAAACTGAGCCTCAAGAATGAGAAGTTGAAGCAACCTCTTCCGTTTGTCAGTTATCTCTTATTTACTTATGGTTTTAACCAGAGATCTGTATTCTTTCAGGCTCAACTGCAACCAAGGCCTTCTGAATTGCCTCCCCTGTATGTAAAAGAACAGCCAGTTAAAACTGAAAATTTTTGATCCTACCCCTCAAGTTTTTAGGGCCCTCCTTGGTCAAGATCTCAGGTCTGGCTATTTCAATTGGGATTGGGAGATCAGGCTGTGTTGAGCAGACAGAGCTGCAGGAGACCAGCCAATGAGACTATGTGGGCAGGCTTAAACTGGGGAGCCTTTGGAAAGGGTCCAGGAGAAGTAGCCTAGTTGCTCAAATAGCTACTTGGTGTTTATTTGATTGTCTGCCCTGCCCACTAACATGTTTATTAGTTATGATGTTTATATATTAGTTTATATGTTTATATTCTCATCTTGCAGAAGATATTGGCTTTCAGGATGATTACAGTAAAACAAAGAAACAACCAAAAGTGGAATCAAGGTCTTGGTGTCTTCATTGGCCCTTATGAGCCTTGCTCTTGAGTATGATGAAAAAGGGGGGGGGACTAGAAAAGAAAAACTAAACCCAAACAAACAGACAAAACCCACCATGGCTCCTACCCTGTCTTTGGAAGGTTTTAGATTTAGTTGGATTTATAAAATAGACCCTCAGAAATAGTTTGATAACATTTTGGAAAGCATTATGAAGATACCGCAAAAGGGGAAATAGAAAAAATAATGTCAAGGCGAGTGCAGCCATTAGAAAGCATGAATTTGAGTTCTTGTTCAGAAGGAATTCTGGGGAAACTTTAGGAAGAATGTTTCAGATATAAGAAATAAAAGAACCAAAAGTCCCCAGCAACAATTTCCATATCAGTACCGCAGATCTGACTCATTCACTACCTAAATAGTTGACCAAAAGCAAGACAGACATTTTCTATTTTAAAGAAATAAAGAAGGATGCAAGTTGAACTAGGGAGTCCTAAAGTTCCAGGTTTGCAGGCAGACACAAAGCCCAGATCACACACTTCCCATCTCCCCCTGTAGAGGGCTGACTCCTTGGACTCACTCTGCTTCCTGAGGCAAACCCTCTCCCAAAGGGCTGCTGATACCTCTGGTTTAATATAGTCCAACGCTTTCTCAGATCACCCCTTAATAGGATTCCTTTTGATTTTGCATCATTGTACCTAAGATTAAGAAATTGCTTCTTCTAAGAAAAAATTCTTCTTGCCATTTCAAAAATGGCATCCAGGTCTAAACAAGATGGAGTGTAGTTCAGCAAAGCTTGGGTGACTTATTGGGAGTTTGGTTTCCATCTCAAGCATACTGTTGTGTGTTCAGCAGTTGGAACACTACCTAAAACTCGGAAAGACGTTGACCTGGAGGAATGGGCCTGTAAAGCAGGAGCAGGAGGGGAGGTGTAGGGCCATTCCCACTGGGAGAAGATCGCCTTGAGGAGTGAGCCCCTGAAATTAACCCACAGCATCAGTGAAGGGAGAAAAACAGATGAATGGGTTTTAAACTGTGAGATTATAAAGAAGTTTCAAAGATGTGACTGTAGAAAAGAGTGAGGTCCAAATATGGAGTCCTGGGGGCACCGATGGTGGAAAGAGGGGGTCCCAGTTAGAGAGACCAAGAGCCAGTGACGTAAAGAAAAAAAGAGGAACAGACCTGTCTCCATCTTCACAGCGTATTGGGTATATTATGCCAGTCAATTGATTGGTTGATTTATCAGTTTTATAACTCTAGCTCATGACGTGCATCAGAGACTGTGATGGAATGTAAGAAGCAGATACAGAAACCTAGGTCCTGTCTTCTACCTCCATTACAACCAGAGCTGGCCTGACTTTTATTTGTTTGTTTTGTTGCTGCTGTTATTGTTTGGTTTTGGTTTTGCCTTTTTTTTTTTTTTTTTTTTTTTTTTGGCCCTTGAAAAATGAGTCACTACTGGTAATTTTATGTGTAGAATAGGCAGTAGAGGGTGAGGGGAAGCAGATTCTCACTACAGAAGGAAAAGGAGAGACAGATAAAGAAAGCCATTACCCTGTGGAGTCTTTGAGGCCATTGATCCCTTTGGTCCTATCTAGCCCTGAAATTTGTTCGATTCTGACAAAAATTGAAATAAGAAAGGATTTTCTAGTGCCAAAGGCTACTGACCGATTTCATCTGGTAGAGTAAACGACGAGGCATTTGTGGTCTTTCTCTTAAATGAGATCTTTGTGCAAAAGAAATTAAGTCATGGGAAGGCGGGAAGAAATACTAACTGGTTGTGAGGTGTGGAGGGCACAGCATTCAGCAAGCATTTCGCTCACCAGCAAAGGTATATTCTAGCAGAGAGGAGACAACACTTCTCTCAATCCCTGTGAACTCAGGAGGGTTCCCCTGGTCTAAGGCATCCACAGAGATACATTCCAAGGGAGTTTCTTGCAGTATTACACTGAAAAAAATCAAAAGCCCTGTATGGGTTGACCAATAATTATCAACAAGAAATGGTGGCCGCTGCCCATCAAGCTAACTCTCGATGTATATTCCTTCACTTAACCCTCACAACTGCCTCAAGGCAGGTATCCTTAGGCTCTCAACAAGTCCTTGTGGAAATAGTACCATGCCTAAGACTCAGAACCATTAGCTTGCCCAAGCTTGCCTGCTGAGTGTTAGAACTGTGCTAAATGTGAGCTGCCTGGATGTCAACACCAGTGTTCTTAATCACAGTGTTTTGGTTAACTCACTGGATCTTAATGCTACACGTAGTAGAGGCTTTGTGTGCCCCACCCAACACCTGCTGCAGCCACGGCTGCCAGGAGCGAGGCAACCGATGGCTCACAGCTGTTTCCCTGGACTGTCCTCCCAGCCAAACAAATCTGCCCTGCCAAGGCTACTTCCTTTTCTTGGGGGAAACTTAGGACCAGTGAGAGATCAGTGCAAAGGCATGGGTCTAGTTCCTTGTCTCAGCTAATGTGACCTCCAGCACCCCAGTGTAACCCTCATTCTGCCTGATCGAACCTTTCTTATTCTCTGAAATTCTCCCCAGTAAACCTCCCAACTTGAATGTTCTACCCAAGAAGTGTGGCCTAGGGAGCCTACAAGGCCATGGCATCTGCAGAGCTCTTCTGCAGCTCCTTCTGCTCATCTAATAACTAAGAAATATGCACTGAGCTCCAAGCACATGTGACTTCAGCTTTGGAGTATCGTCTGTTTGGATCACTTGTCCAATTTCTATTGGGCTGTCTTGTTACAGATAGTATAGGTAGTAATCTTGTATTGGCTATAGGTGTTCCTTTAGGCTATGTCTTGTCTTTTAGCTGTTTGGTACCTTTCTTCTTTAACCTAAGTCTCTACTCTTGGCATGCTAGGCGTGTCTCCTTTATCCCTACAGTTCTCAGCCTTGGGGTGGGGGTCTCGACCCCTTTGGAAGACCTCTGTAAAACACAGATGTTTGCATTACAATTCATAACGGTAGCAAAATTACAGTTATGAAGTGACAATGAAAATAACTTTATGGTTGGGGAATCACAACAACATGAGGGTCGCAGCATTAGGAAGGTTGAGAACCACTGTTCTAGAGCTGTGTGTGTGTGTGTGTGTCTTTGTGTGTATCTGGATGTGCTTATAGTTCATGAGTCTTCTATACCGAAAAGACTATGTAAATTAAAACAATAATGAGTTCCAGTTTCACTCTGATTATACTAGCGAATGTTTAAAATTTTGTTAACCACAAGTACAAGTGAGTGTGGAAAAGCAAGAGCCTCCCTGCCATGGATACAAATGCATACAATTAGCAGAGAACTGTGTCAAAGGCTGAGGAGGCTGAAGATGGCCACGCACGGCACCCTTGGGACTCCGCCCTTAGCTGTCAGCCCTACAGGAGCTCTCACCTCAGCTTGAAGAAGCAAGCACAATGTTCAGGAAAATGCTAAACCATTTCTCCAACTCCATTCCTGGCCCTGCTTCCTTCCAGTCCAGGTAGGCTCCACCAAACCCTGGAGTGCCGCCACCTTTCCTCCTCCCGCCATGCCCTCCTGTCAACTGCAGATGCCTAGAAACATTCTCTATCTGGGATCCCCAGCGGCCACAATGGACTGAGACTCAGGTGACTTTCCCTCTCACTCATGCCTCCAGGCTCATCCCAGCACTGTAGCTGCCTGCTTGAAGGGACCTGTCCTCCCTCTTGGAGGACTCAGCCAAACACTGGAGCAGACACACTATTTCTCCTTACTGGGGACCCTCTCAGCCCCACCTTCTTTCTAGCCTGTGTTCATTCCTTCCTGTCAATACCTGATACCTACAAACACTTTCAATGTGGGATCCCCAGTGGCCACCCCAGCAGGGTCTCAGCTAGGTGAATCAACTATCCTTCCTGTCCGGCATTACTGTCTCTTCATTCGAACCCTCGGCCCAGTAACAATGTGCTCCAGGTGCCCTTCCTCCCACCTCAGCTTCAGTCACTGGAGACTCCAAGTCTTGGTTCAGACCCAAGGTCCCCCCAGTCCTTTCATCCCTGCCTCTCTAGATAATTATTTCCCTTACTACAACATACTTGCAGGATCCCCTTTTCCCACCACGCCTCTAATTCCTGGTGGACTCCATCTTTAGGTGTAAACAGGATCCTCTTAGATCCTTTTAGATCCCCTCTCAGCCTTCCGCCTAGCCCACCTCTATTCCTTCCTGACCTACCTACATTCCCACAGAAGCACACCCTAGCAGGCTACCAAACTTTCCCAAGAGTCAGAGAGGCCGGCAGTAATGAAGGAGAACCCACACAAAGACAAGACCATATGTCAACTCCAGATTCCTAGACACTGAATCAATAACAGCAAGACAATATGACTCCAGCAGAACCCAGTAATCTTACTACAGTAGGCATAGAGAAAAGACATACAGTTATAGGGCAAGGCAAGGACTTCAAAATAGCCTTTGTGAATATGTTCAAGGACCTTAGAGAGGATATGAATAAAGTCTATGGTAACTAATAATAATAATAATGAAATGAGGTGATAAAAACAATTCATGACATTCAAGTAGAAATAAACAAAGGAATAGAATTACTAAATCCAAACTGATACAAAACTGAAAATAAAAACTTTAAGAAGTTAAACAAAGATAAAGGTAAGCCTTACAAGCATAGTACAAGCCATGGAAGAAAGAATCTCAGGTATTGAAGACATGACAGAAGAAATGGATGGCTGGGTCAAAAAATATGTTTAAAAAATCCTGGCATGAAGCTTCCAAGAAATCAAGAACACTATGAAAAGGCAAAATCCACAAATAGTAGGAATAGAAGAAGAAGAAGAAACCCAAGTCAAAGGCAAAGAAAATGCTTTTTACAAAATCATAGAAGAAAGCTTCCCTAATCTAAAGAATGAGGTACCTATGAAGATACAAGAAGCATACAAAACACCAAATAGAAAGGATCAAAAGAAGAAATTCCCTGTGAAACATAATAATCAAACCACTAAACATACATGTGGTAGTTTGAATGTAATTGACCCCCATAACTTCATAGGAAGTGGTACTATTAGGAGAAATGGCTTTGTTTGAGTAGGTGTGGCCTTGTTAAAGGAAGTGTGTCATTGTGTGGGTGGGATTTGAGGGCTCCTTCATTCAAGATATGCTCAGTGTGATATAGGGTTCACTTCCTGCTGCTTGTGAATCAAAATATAGAATTCTCGGGTCTTTTTCCAGCACCATGTCTGCCTGTGCACCACCATGCCTCACCATGATGATAATGGAATAAACCTCTCAACTAATTAAGACACCCTAATTAAATGTTTTCCTTTATAAAATTTGCTGTGATCATGGCTCTGTTCATAGCAATAAAAATCTTAACTAAGACAGTAAAGAACAAAAAAAGGTTATTAAAGCCTCTAAGAGAAAACAACTATGCAACAAAAGGCAGAACCATTACAATAGCACCTGACTTCTCAATGGAAACTCTAAAATCGAGAAGGGTCTAGACAACTATTCTACAAGTTCTAGTATGCAAACTCTAAGAGACCACAGATATCAGCTCAGACTACTATACCCAGCAAAACTATCAACCACAATAGACAAAGAAAGAAAAATATGTTAAAATTAAATTTAATCAGTATCTAACTACAAATCCACACCTCTATAGAAGGTGCTAAAAGGAAATCTTCAATCTGATAATATTTAGCACACCAAGAAAACAGAAGGAATAAATAAACCCAGATTTACAAATCAAAGTGGAGAATTTACACCATAACAACAAAATATCAACAATATACATATGTATAAAACAACAAAATATCAACAATATATATAATTATTGATAGTTTGTTGTTTTGTTTATATATATCCTGAATAAAACTCTACTCCAAGTGGTTCAAGGACCTCAACACAAGGCCATATTTTCAAACTTTATCAAAGAGAAAGTCAGGAATAGCCTTGAAGTCACTGTCATAGGAAAAGACTTTCTGAAGAGGACACTGATAGCACAGGCATTAAGAGCAACAATTCATAAATGGGACCTCATAAAACTAAAGAACTTCTGTACCTCAAAGGACAGCATCATCCAGACAAAGCAGCCGTCTACAGAACGGGTAAAGATCTTTACCAGCTACACATCTGATAGACAGCTAATACCTAAAATATAGAAAGAACTAAAATAACTGAACATCAAGAAAGCAAATAACCCAAATTAAAAATGGGGTATTAACATAGAATTCTCAAAAGATGAAACACAAATGGATGAGAAACACTTAAAGAAATGTTCGACTTTCTTAGCCATCAGGGAAATGCTAATTAAAACTACCTTGTGATTCCACCTTACACTAGTCACAATGTCCATGATCAATAAAACAATGACAGCACATGGTGGCAAGGGTGTGGGGACAGGGGAACTGTGAGTTTGTACAGCCACCATGGACATCAGTGCCGTGGTTCCTCAGGGACATGGGAACAGCTAGAACTCAAGCTCCAGCTATACCATTGTTGGACAGATACCCAAAGGACTCTATATCTACTACAGAGACATTTGCTCAACCATGCTCATTGCTGCTCTGTTCATAATAGCCAGAAACTGGAAACAACCTAGATGTCCATCAAGAGATTAATCAAAGTATGGTAGATTTTTACAATGGAATATTACTCAGATGTAAATAAAAACAAAAAAATACACTGAATCATGAACTTCACAGGTAAATAAGTAAAGCTATAAAAAATCATCATGCGTGAGGTAATCCAGACCCAACAAGACAAATATAAATGTATTTTTTTGAATGTGAATGCTCAGTTCTTTAAACCTTCACTAGACATGCTACAATTGGTATACCCAGAGAGATTCAGTCTAGAGTAAGAACTTGGGGAGGGAAGGATCTCCTAAGGAAGAGGAAATAGATGAGATGGTTATTAAAAGACATGGGGTGGAGACTGGAATGGAAGGAAGGGAATATGGGAGAGACAGATAACAGTGAGGGCTATTTGAGAAGCGATATAGAAACCTACTGCTGTAAAGCTTCTTAAAATATATACACATATGAAATAATTCAATATAATAGAGGTTGGAGAGACAAAGTCCCAACAAGACATCTCTTGCTACCAACTGAAGCCTCCATTGCCAGGACTGAAACTCATCTCTTAGACAAAGGACTCCATGGAAACCCACAAATAACTCAGACCATGACTATTGGTTGTTCTTCACAAACTGAAGGCAAGGCCCTATTGCTGAAGGCAGTACCTACACATGTCACTGAACACAGAGAAGTTGAGCTGGTGCTTAATTTGAGGCTTCATCTATCCTGACTAGTGTTCATGGCACTGGAAGGTACTCTACATACTACCAGAGGGGAGGTAAATACCAACCAAGCTACAAACCCTTCAGTCTGCAATGGCGACCTGCCTGTATGATACGTCAACACAATAGTGGCACCAATGTTTTAAGAGTAACCAATCACCATGTGATTGGATTTAAGGTCCACTCCATGAGATGAAACCCATCCTGACACTACTCTGGTAGCCAAGGATCTGAGACTAGATAGTTTGTTGGCCTAGGGGACAAACAATCACTGTGTTCTGCTAAAGAAATGTAGCTATAAAATGACTCCTAATGACATTCTGCTATATTCATAGTTCAATGTCTTGCTTGGTCATCATCAGAACAGCTTCTTGCTACAGTAGAGGGGAACGAACAGTGACCCACAGCCAGACAAGTGTGCAGAAAGTGAGAGACCTTGGAACACTCAGTCCTAAACAAGATGTCTTCATCAAGACCCACCCCTCCGGGCACCCCTCAGGAAACTGTGTAGAAGAGGGGTGAATGATTGTAAGAGCCTGAGGGTATGGATAGCCTCAAGAAAACAGTGTCTCCCAGAAACAGCAGGCCTGGTGCACACAGGAACCCACAGAGACTGAGGTAATGTGCACAGGGCCAACACAGGTCCAAGCCAGATCGGTGCCAATGCTGAGAGGGGAAGAGGACAGGAACCTCCATCCCTAACTAGAAGCTATCTCCAAGTGTCAACCACTCTCAAATGAAAAATTAAGTTTCTTCCAATGGAATCTTCCGGATTCACAAACCACACTTAAAAAGCCAGGCTCCATGCACAGCGACAGATGACTACCACAAAGTGAACTCAGTGCCATTTGGGAGATGCTTTGTCTCACAATGCTTTGTTTGGATGTTTATTACCTCATGGGGGTTCTGCTTATATATTATGGCTTCTGATTTTACATTTTAATAGATGTTTTGTGTGTTTCTCTGTGTGTATGTGTTTCTTGTGTTTTTTTTTCTGTTTGCTGGTTGATTTGTTTTATTCTGGTTTGATTTCTTTTAATATACCTGTTTTAATATGCCTCTAAAGAGAGAGAGAGAAAGAAGGCATAGACTTGGATGGGTAGGGAAGGGGGGAGGATCTGGGAGGAGATAAAGGAGAGGAAACCTTAATATATTATGTTTTCATAATAGATTGTATTTTTAATATTTTATTTAGGAAATATTGTCAATAGGAAAGAAAATACTAGGGGAAGGCAGGCCTGCCCCCAGCATAGCCAACACAGTAAATGGAGAAGTTGAGAACTGGTTACATCTATGTTGTCATCCCTGGCTCCACCCCGTACACAAGGGCCTGGGATACATGTGTAGTCAGACTCGTTTATTATTTATTATGCCAGGCTTCACACAGCCCTCTGGGGGACTGACAAGAAAAGAGGCCCTCACGGGGAATATCCATGCCCTGGTTCAATTTACAATCATGCCACTTACTACGTACTCACAAATGCACAGAGTTGCAGTCATAGTCAGAAGAAACTGTACTTCAGTTGTTAATTATTCTTTCTTTTTCCAAGTTGTTGGCATCTGGTATGGTGTTTTCTTCTAGAGCTGGACAGTAAGTGTCACAGAGCTTCAGCTCCCAATCAACCACCTATTCCAAGGGGAAAACAACGTGGTGAGTTATAGTTAACACTTTGCATGATATTCAATACTTTATTAGATACACATAATACATATATAAAACACACTTTGTGTTAGGTCCTTTTGCCCCCAAAGAACTCTCTAGTAGAATGTACTGAGTATATTTAAGTTGGTCTAGGCTATTAGGAAGGTGTATTAAAAGCATTTTTAACTTAGAATATTTTCAATTTAGAATGAATTTACAGAGACCATTACCAGGTTAGAAACAGTGTCCCACCGGTTCTGTTTCTCTGGGGAATCTAACTATCTCCAGACCACAAGCAAAATAGTATGCACTAAAAGTAGGAACCGGATTGCTCAAGTCCAAGTGTGGAACAGCTCTCCAGTCAATACAGGGCCAAATTCAGAGACTGTCTGACTCTTCTATTCCCATTCGGGTCACGGGAGCATGGAGTGCACCTCTCTGGTATGTAGTGGGTATTCGCTCTGCCCATGTTTTGTGGAGTTCCATGATCATCGTCACGCAGCTGCAGCGCTGGCTGCTATGCTGGTGGGTGGGTATGGAGAGGGCAAAGATTCCAGGCTCCTGCGACTTGTTAAACATTAATCCTGTTATATATGCCAAGGAGAAAGAATAGCTGTTGAACATTCACTCCGTAACTGCCTTGGATGGCAAAGGATAGTTACCTCCTTGTGGTGCTAGTGTGCAAGCCTCTCCTCCACTGGGTGACTCGTCCCCTGGGGGAGTTTCTGACCACCTTTACAAGCAGCTTCCTCTGCTTGGACATACAGCCTGTACCAGCCTAAACCTACCTTCCTGTGAGCCTATACCACAGGAGCTGGACATCGAGCTAGTTAGACACAAGTTACCAACAAAAACAGCCGGAGAATTTTGCAAACTAAAAACCTGGCAGGGAGGACAGTAATAACAGTCCTTTTTCTGCTTTAATCCAATGCTTAGACTTGAGCCTGAGACTCACACTTAAAAAGAGCTTTTTTCTGTCTTGCAATATATTTTGCTAAAAGAAAAAAAAATTAATGACTTTTTAAGCATACATGAAAAATAAACTTCTCAAGAGTTATTGAGAGCTCAAAGTACTAAAATTCCAAGTCCTATGTACTGTTGAAATAGAATTATTTTTCCTATCACCCTTCAAGTTTGTACTGCAAGAAAAAGATACAGTATCTTACATTGTGAAGCTATGAGAACTTTGTTGGCAAGGATTCTTTGATGCAGATAATTCCACAACATAAGTCAAGGCTTGTTAAACACACAAGAAACGGAAAGGCAACACAAGTCATTTTACAATTTGCTAGACACAGTAGTAAGAAAAACAGGAAGTGGGTGTTTATTAGCAGTCCCGAATATACCAGCCAAAATACAACTCCCCACGGAGTCGGAGGTATTCAAAATAGAGCAGAGAACAGAATTCCTGAGATTATAAAAGGGTAATTAATCACAAGCAGTATTCACAGATCAGTGATTTGGAAACTACCTTTTTACTGAAGATCTGGATCAAGAATAAACTTCAAAGCAAAATGCACAGATCTCAGATTCACTGCATCTGGTCGATAAACCCTTCCAAAATGTCCCTTTAAACCCATCTGACAGTCCGTCTTTATTACATAATAACTATGTGTGCAATGCATTAAATAGCCAACTTTTTTACTTGATTTGGGGAGCACATAAGTGCCTCCCCCACATCAGCCATTGGCATTAGAAACACTGCCTCTCTTGCTGCTGTTTAGTACCTAGAATTCATAATCATGTATATTTGTCTAAGGGTGTTTCATAGGAACATGTGGTCTGACACCAGAAAACCATGTTCACAAACTACTTGGACATCTCCTGTCACCTGATGGTATTAAAACTTTTTTATTTAGTGAGCCCTTCAAATATATAACCCAACTGCTCTGGTTTGGAACTTAGGGTCTTAATGTTTTACTAGCAATGGTTTGAAATATATACCTAGAGAGACGAATGGCTCAGAGGTAAAGAGCTCTTGCTGTTCCTGCAGAAGACCTACATGACAGCTCACATGTAGGAGAGCTCACTGCCTGCTAACTGCAGTTCAGGGGATCCAGTGCTTTCTTCTGGCCTCGAAAGGCACTAGGCACACATATGGTACGCATTTATATAGGCAGATAAACAACATTCATACTCATAAGGTAAAAATAAATAAATCATTAAAAATACATATCTAGACGGGCAGTGGTAGCACACACCTTTAATCCCAGGACTGGGGAGACAGGCAGATCTCTGTGAGTTTGAGGCCAGCCTGGTCTACAGAGTTCCAGGACAGCTAGGATAGTTTCACAGAGAAACCCTGTCTCGAAAAAAAAAAAATCTAAAATATATGATGCATGAATCTCATATAATTTTCATGACTAATGTAAAAGAGTTAAATGCAAATTTTTATTGAATTTCAGGAACTATTTACTTCTACCTGGTGAAGTTGTGGAATCAGATGATTTAGAGTCTTAAGAACTCAGGGATTCCTAGGGATAAGACGACTTGGAAAAGCATGTCTTGGTTTCCCCTTATGAACTGAAGAAATCAGAGCTTTGTTCCTGTTGCTGAAGGACTTACCAGGATGAATAAAATGACCTGTTTGTGTGGCATCATAAGGTCCTCTGGCTGAAACCACTTAGGAAAGCCAACAAGTCAATGTATTAAATTATTTGTCCCTGCCAATAGAAGTAATGGGAAAGTATGCGCATAGTGGATTGGAAAGCCATTCATGCATCTCACGTAAATGTATGTGGTCCTATGAGTTTAGACTAAAGAAGAGAAGGAGGCCAGGTCCTTGAAAGCAGCTTACCACAGGAAGGGAAATTAATGACAGAAATCACAAATTAGCTTGTGAGCTCCAAACTAAAGAAGACCCCGACTTTTTCCTTCCCTAATATCTGAAGACAAATCTCACAAGAAAAAAAAAAGGCAAGCTAGCTGTCAATTGGCCTTCTTGTTTGGGACTAGCCAAGATGCAGAGACAAAGGAGAAGAGAAGAGAGGAGGAGGAAGGAAAAGGAGAGGACTGCGCTGGCCCTCATCCCCCCTTCTCTGCTCCAAGGATCAACAGGTGGTGGTGTTGACACAAATGGTCTCCTCCTCCAGGGTGAATGGGAGGACGCAGAGCTTCCCCTGTGACTAAGTCCTGGACAACGGAATGTGGCAGAAGCAATGGCTTCTGCTCCTGGGCTTGCTCTAAAACATAACAATCAGTTCTCCTTCTTGTTTCCCAGCTGAGGACCTTGGGGAGACCCCAGGAGACAGTGGAGTCCTCCAGGGATGAAGGAAAGTTCTGTAGAAGACCCCTCCTGTGCACTCAGTGGACTGCCTGAAGGAGGAAAGGCCTTTAGCGTGCCAACCCACTGAAACTGGGGGAGGGGCCGTCGGCTACACCATCGTGTGCCCTGTCGTGTCTCATACACACTAGACAAGACAGAGTCCTTCAGATCAGTCATTCAGCCAATCATACACACTAGACAAGACAGAGTCCTTCAGATCGGTCTATTCAGCCAATCAGCTCTGGCTTCTGAAGCATCTGGGGAAGCTGGAGAGAAAAGTCTTTCTTGTTCCTCCCTTATTTTCCTGGCAAACCAAGTTTCCTGCTGACCAGCTCAGCCAGTGGTGGCAGCCAGAGCCATGGCTTCCTCTTGGAACTTCTAAAATACAGAAGGTCACAGATGTTTTGTGCAGGTCACACCCTGAAAATTAGCTCTGCATTGGCGGGGAGGAGGGTGCAAAGTCTGTTTTTACTTGGTTTTAAATTATTATTATTATTACTATTAATTGATGCTGCTGCTGCTGTTTTTCTTTTTATCCTTTTCCCTCCTCCTCTTTTTCTTCTCCTCAGAGTGGTATTGAGCTCCAGTTCT
Organism: Chionomys nivalis; assembly: GCF_950005125.1. Lineage (NCBI taxonomy): Eukaryota > Metazoa > Chordata > Mammalia > Rodentia > Cricetidae > Chionomys > Chionomys nivalis. Next base: position 66,044,517 of record NC_080097.1, on the reverse strand, counting down.
CCGGTGATCCCAAAAGCTTCATCGAATATATCACATCCAAAGGCAGCAAGCCAAACCCAAGTTCAGGTTGTACTGTTGCCCTTTGTAGACGCTCTAGCTGCTCCTCATGTTGATCACCGTGCAGAAACACTTGTCCTGTAGCTGAGATGAATTAAGCAGAAGTAGCAACCCTGAAGATATTCCAGGGCTTGGAACAAAGGCAGGCGCCCCCAGGAACCTGCTCTGAAAAGCTATAGCGGGCAGGAAAATGTCCCCACTGAACCATTAGAGTACACCCAGCACCTGGCATTTCCTGTCAAAATGATCCAAGCCAAAAACGGAGTTCACACATATGGACTGAAAACAATATTTTCTGAAAAAAAAAATATTTTTGAAACTATTTTTCTCAAAGGAATATAGCCTTTGTGTGTTTAATCATACTAAAGCTACCGACCACACAAGGTTGCGGGACTCTAAGTCTTTACCACAGCATGCTGGTATAGTCCTCACAGGGTTCTGAAAACAAAAACTGTGAGAGCAATATTTTATAAATGAGACTTTATTTATTTGGTTAAAGTGATTTCACACAAAGATTTCAAATTTCTGGCCCCTCTTATAAGACCAAAAGATTGAGAAATGTAGGCCCACAGGTATATGAACTTGAGTCTCCCTCTGTCTGTAATAACCCCAGGGGATGTTGTCTGCTATAAGCCCATTGTGACCACTCTGCTTGTTTAACTATATTACCTGCCTGTCTTAAAGGGTACTAGACAACTCCTTCAGCAATATGTGTATCAATTTGTGCCAGCATGTTCATTGTGCGTGACTTTCTAAGTCTGAATTGCCCCTTCCTGAGAAGAGACCGGCATTTGGAAGCGCTGAATCTCAGATGTAAGGACAGAGTCTAGCTGAGGGTTTTGTTGTTGTTTTAACTAAATTTTGATGCTGTTAGGAGCAAATGAGAAGTACGTGTGTAGGGGCAGGAAAAGACCCTCTTTCATTTTTGAGTGGTTCTTTCTGCTGGACATTGGGAGGGCTGGACAGATGAGAGGAAGTTTTGCTGCCCTAGGTCACTGATGTAAACAGAATGGCGGTCTAGTGGAGCTGACTTCGTCAGGGAAGAGAATGAACTGGCACCCAGTAACACTTGTAAGATGCCTGCGATCCCCTCTGGACTTCTGAGTGTGGCTGAGCAGTGTAACTGAGTGTCACCCCTTTAAGTTGGAGCAAAAGTTGGCTCCTGTCACTGCCGCTGCGTGTCCTCTATTAAACACGCATTGAGCAAAAGCACATCTGCAAAGGGGCACTGTGAGTTTGTGGTCCTGGCCTGGCCTCCATTGTCATTGTCCCCGAATCTGAGATTGACAGTTTAAAAGTTTGTATTATTTTCTTCTTTCTTGTTTCCCCTGTCTGCATCTTTGTCATCAAGTGGTTCTTATCACCTCAATACAGTGCATCAAAGTGTGAGGATTCTTATTTGTTAATTGATAGCTGCTTTAGTACACAATACTGGAACAAGAACATGTCAAGAATCCCGTTCTCTGGCCTCAACTTGAACTATAATGACGCTGGGTAAATATCTTTCATAGAAATAATTGAAAAGCATGAAGGCCTTGTGGCCTGTTATAATGAGAAGGGCACTCATCTGGGGGCGTGAAGAGTGCTTCCTTTTCTCACTGGGAAATCTAAAGCACAAGAGCTAAAAGCTTCCATCCATCCTTACATACATCCATGGCACAGAATATTCCTGAGCTCTAATTGGCCCCTAACAGCATCAAAATTTAGTTAAAAGAAATGACAAAATAAATAAATAAATAAATAAAAAACCACCCAGAGTCTGTCCCTACATTTCAGAACTTAGAAGTCCAGAATCTTTTTTCTGTTAACTTCCTCCAAGAAAAAACAAAAAGTAGAAGAATTCATTTTCTTTGAAGAATATGAACACTATTCTCTCTGTGTGCACTCTCACTTCAAATTATGTTTTTAGTAAGTGTGTACCTTCAAAACATATTAGAGTTCTTTGCTTTCATTGCAGTAGTTTACATAAAGTCTGGCTACAGGCAGAAGTGAACTAACTTGACCTCAGGCTCCATTGACAGATGCTTGCTTTGGTTCAATTGTTGTCTGGGAGGGACTGGGGGTTAAGTGTGACATAATGACATTAGTGAGAACAATAGCCATTTAGTTTACAGAGAGTCTTTCTTCCTGTGATTTCAAAGCAAACTTCAAGCCTACTGCATTGAAAGGAGTAAGCCTAAGACTTGGCAAGTGCAGCTTACATACTTCATTCACCCACAGGGCGAGCACACGCTGACACTGGTCCCGTGCTCAGGGTTCTCTTCCTAGTCAAATCCTGAGTTTATTTCCCAGGAAGCTCATCCTCTTGGCCCAGCATTTCCAGCTTCCTCTTCAACAGTGGTTTATCTGAGTAATTTGGGTTTCAGCTCAATGAAGCCTTCATTTTTTTTTGTTTGTTTGTTTGTTTTTTTGGTTGGGTGAGGGTCTTCTTTTTTTTTTTTCTCTTTATTTTTTAAGTAGAATTTTCCAAAAACGAATAACTAATTGGTAACACTTGCTGGAGATCAGAGGAGTCTATAGGGAAAGGGTGAACTATTCACACGGCTCTTTCTGTAGTACAGCTAGGAGCCCAAAACTGGGAGATTCACGTCTGGTAACACTGAAGTTCACTCCTAGCAGAAACTTCCGGAACCACCTCCTGCCCAGTACAATTACCTCACTTCCCTAGAATGTCTGCTCATTTTTTCCCAGCATCCCTTCAATATGAACACCTCCCAGCCAAGTCAATTAAGGAAGAAAAAAAAAAGCAAAACAAAACTCATTTCCCATCTTTGAATGACTCCTGAGAGCCATCCACGGCTAATGTTAAACACAGGAGAGCAGCAAGCTCGAAGCCTCAGACTGGGGAGTGAGGAAGTAAGAGAGTAAGGGTTATCCATTAGGCACAGGTTTAGAAACCGGAGTATCATGGCTACTTTGAGATAAAACTCATTTACACAAAGCAAAACAAAAATCTGCTTAATAAATCTAGGAAGAAAAGTGAAGGGCAGAGGAGACTGCAAAGAACAATGCCGGGGTCTTTGGGGATGTTCTGCCGTTCCTAGGAGTTGAAAGAGACGTAAGGATATAAAGCATAGAATCCATGCATTTAAAGAATCTGCTGCTTTGGGATCCAAGTGACCCTTCAGCAGAATCTGCAGATCTTGTCCACAGATGTGTACCCATGCGCCACATGGAGCGTGCGTTTGGGATCCAATAGACAGCGAATGAAGCATCCCTTGGTAGCCCCTCTGTGGCTGACTTAGGAGCACACAGCCTAATCATTTGGGAGAAGGCATCAAGTTTTCAGGAATTCTCCAAAATGTTAACCAGTTACACTTTTTAAAAAGAAAAAAAAAGGAGAACTCAAGGTCCAATTGCTCATGAGAAGCAACAGTTTCCTTTTCACTACTACACATTTCTTTTCCCCAGTTCACACAAAGAAGAGTATTAAAAATCATTACAAAACCATCATGTTGTTAGATGCCACAAATTCTTTTGAGATCCCCACCTTCATAATGGCAAAACCTATATAAAGGCAGCAGTCGGAGGCGTTCCAGAGGCAAAGGCAGCACTGCACTTTTAATTATCTCTTGGTATTTCCTCCTTTCCCTTAAAAGGCTTAAGTAAGCTCACTGGCATTGAATTTGCCTGGTCTTTCCCAAAATTATTACTACAGCTTTTTTAAATTGAGTAACACAATTTCTGTCCCCAGTTAACTACTGTCCTTCTCCGTCTCATCCAAATTCAACCAGGAAAAAGAAGCGTGGCTCTGAAAAAACCCTTTCACAATGGATTGAATTTCCTCTAAAAGCATGCAATTCCACATAGACAGAAGTGGTTTCTAATCTTTATATATAGGAACTTAAGAGGGAAAAAAAAGAAAAAAAGAAAAAATCAAAGCCACGGATTAAGCGAGAAAAAAAATGTAAACGAAGAACTCCAAGCGTTGCCCAGCTGACTGGGTAAAGCCCTGTAATGTTTCCCAAGCTAATCACAGGGAAGCAATGGAGAATATGGCTTGCAGGTCTTCCAGGTCATTGTTTACTGAAATGCTACACTGAGTGGTTATTTCTTTTTAAATACTAATAGCCTAGAAAGCTGGCCCCATTTGGAAGAGGGTCAGCGCAGAGGCATCTGATTAGTGTCAGAAATGACTGCCTCTCTTCGCAAAAGGAATTCCCTAAAGGAGACATAATTCACACTGACAAATGTTGGCATTTTTAGAATTACAAACATCACCTACAACTTGACTTCAGGTTATGAACTCGTCGGATAAAGTTTGGGGCTTGTTTAGCAGCTGGCCAATGAGTCACAGTTTTTTTTAAAAAATCCAATTATGTGTGTGAAAAAATATAAAGAACTATGTAACACAAATCTCTGGTGCTCAGAATACAAGGCCGTGGAAATGTCTGCACCACCGGCTGAAGTTGGACATGTCAAGGGATGTGTTTTCTGAGCCAAGCCTTTCAGCTACACTTTCTCAAATTTAATGAAATCTTTTAATAAAGGAGGGAAAACGTCAGCTGGTAGTAAACAAAGGTCCCCCCCCCCCATTCTAGTAACTAATATATCAGGCGTATGGATTCAGTATTATGCTGCTTTTACTTTGGGGAGGCACAAAGGCACTGGGGTCTACTTCAAAATGATGAACTAACCATCAGTGTAGCCACAGGGCTGTGTCTGACCTGCCAATGAACATCCTTTTGCTTAAAGACACCAAACGCAAAATCTGTTAAAAGCCACCTGCTTCCGGGCTTACGATGAATTTATGTGCAGAATTGGGTGAACAGGAAAACCCTTGCAGCGCCTCTCCTGAAACTCCAGAGTTGTCTGAATGCCGGAACCCTTCATTTATGACACCTTAACTTTAAGGGAGCATGGTACTGTATATTAGAACATCTGCTACCTAACCATGTTCTTCCAAGGTGACTGTTTTGTATGTTTTCTCATTCTGTGGAGACAATGAACTGTATATGTTATGCTCTTTTTCCTTCCTAAAGAAAAAGTTTTAAATAATCAGAAAATATAAAATGCTATTTGCAAAGAAAACATTTAGAACTTCTAATTTTTTTCTTTCTAAGAATTAATTAGACTAATAGAGACCGACTTTTTTGGTTTATCAGTCAGTTTTACATTTACTAGACAGTTGTAAAAACTATTTCAGTAATTTTTTTAACCAGAAAGTAATGTGCCACCTGAAAGGCTGATCTAACCATTCAGTGTCAGCAACAATACCAACAGGGAAACTTAAATTCCTAAGCTCAAGGTGGTCCTGCAAGTGCAATGAGAAACAGAGAAATCCCGAACCTCAAACTTATTCTCAGCGGTGCATTTTCTTGATGCCAAAATACCCGTATGACTTTGCCTTTTCCCATCGTGTATTGGGAGATAATGAATTCTGAAGTTATCCTGTTAGTCTCGACCTCACCACAGAAGAGGTGTGTGCCTGTCTACTTAGATTTCGGAGGACACCCATGTCCTTCTTCATGTCATACCAAAGCTAAGGTCTGTGCTGTAAGCCAGAGCTGACCAGAGACCAAAGCCCAGGCCACTCACAATAAAACCAGAGGAGGAAGTCCAAAGAACCCAAGAAGCAAAGAAAAGGACTAGGAGAGAAGGATCAGTCTGAGATACGACACTTCATCCCAACCGGACCCTGGGTAGAAGCTCAATATGAAGACCAGAACACAGAGCACATGTTTGAAGTCAGTTGCTCACTTGCCCATTTGCGTACCATTTTCTGGACTGAAATTCCATTTTTTAATTAATTTTATTTTAGAATGAGAGTATGTTGTTTGTTGAATAAAGTCTTCATCTTCTAAAATTCTGCATGCCTGTGAAGCTGTGTGGATAGACACAAGGCCACCACTTTTCATCGTTGTACCTACAGCCCAAGCCTTGGGGGATAATAGAGTGTGTCTATGAAAGATTAAAAAGAGCCCAGTTTGAAGTGTCTGACTCTGGTTGTTTGGCTCTGTTGGACTACTAGGAATATAGAGTGTATAAAATACCAAATATAACTTTACATGATAAGTACAAAAACTATGCACGAGTTCTTAGATAAGACTCAAATGTTACAGAAAACAAAAACATACAAATGGCAATGGGGAAACCATTTCAGAGCATCCAAACTTTGCATGGTGCAAACTGAGCAAATCGGTTACTGCAATGGGCCTCTTAGTGCTAAGGACTGTCAGTTTGTTAGGGCAGCTCAAGACAGAATTTCGGGGTTACAGTTTTGGTGTTTCCACTGTATGTGATTGGTTATGTATATATTATGTGATGTACTAAAAAATCCTGCTTCAGAATTAGGTAAACAATAAAGAGTAATTTTGTGGAGCCTAATATTTTTTATGTTTTCAAGATTTCACAAAACCCTGTGAATCAGACTGCTCAGCTCCTGCTCAACCAATACAAGAGCTGGGGAGACCACTCTCCTTCCCAGCTCCTGCTCACCCGATGGAAGGGCTGGGGAGGTCACTTGCCTTCCCATGGAGCAAAAGGACCCTAATCCCATCCCTAGAGCCCACGGGAAGTACTAGGTGCAGTGGTGGTGTTTATAATCCCAGCAGTGAGGAAGCAGAGATAGGTGAATGGACCAGTTAGTCTACCTCAACCAGCGATCTTTAAGCCAAGGATGAAACCCTGTATCAACACACATGATGGATGGAAACTGAGAAGCAATAACTAAGGTTGATCTCTGGCTGCACACACACACCACTACACACACACACACACACACACCACTACACGCACACACACACACATATTTCCACATATTTCTGTATTTTGTAGGTAAAATTATTATTAATGATCTTGAACAGATAATAGGATAATATATGTATTCAAACACAGTTTTCTAGTGGGTTTACACTGAATGCCAATGTCATGTCTATAATTTATAATATTAGTGCATTCCATACTGCTAAAAGATATATCAAATATCACAACAAAAATAAGCAAATACCAGTTAGACATGTCCATTTATATTGTACTCCTAGCACTCAGGAAGCAAAGGCAGAAAGATCATGAACTTTTTACCCAAAATTAGTGCAAGCACACAGGGAGACCTTAAAAAAAATGGACATTGAACTCAAAGCAAAGTGTATGAATTTAAGCCTGATATTTAATATTTTCTTAAAAACCACACATTAAAAAAAACCACACATTAAATTTTATAAGCATTGTTTTACTATTTCTGATATTCTCTCTGTTTCAGAGAAAATGTCTTCTATGCCCAGTGATTGTCTTTCGGTTGCTCAGCACCCAGGACCCCACTTTGCACTAGTGAGCCATGTACTGAGCTGGTCATGTTGTGCTCATTGTACCAATGAGGTAAGAGGAGCCAAGAGAGGATATCAGTTTCTAGAAATTCAATACTACTCACAGTCAAAGGTCTAGCCTCTCCTATTCAAATTAGGTGCAAGGAAAAGACTTTCTGAACAGAACACTGTTAGTGCTGGCACTAAAACCAATTAATAAATGGGACCTCATGAAACTGAAAAGCTTCTGCACCTCAAAAAACATCATTGTCCAGACAAATCAGCAGCCTACAGAATGGGTAAATATCTTTACCAGTTACACTTCTGATAGACAGCTATTATCTAAAACGTATAAGGGACTGAAAAACCTGGACATCAAGAAAACAATTTAAAAATGGGGTACAGGTCTAAGTAGAGAATTCTCATAATATGAAACACAAGCAACTGAGAGACACTTAAAGAAATGTTCAACATCCTTAGTCATCAGGAAAATGAAAATTAAACTCCTTTGTGATTCCACCTTATACCAGTCACAATGTCCAAGATCAATAAAAGAAATGGTAGGTCATGCTGGTGAGGGTGTGGGGTAATGAGAACATTAATCCGTTGCTATTGGGACTGCAAGCTTGTACCATGGAGACCAGTGTGGTGGTTCCTCAGGGAGATGGAACTAGATTCACCTCAAGCTCCAGCTATACCATTCCTGGATGTATACCCAAAGGACTCTACATTCTACTACAGAGACATTTGCTTAACCATGCTCATTGCTGCTCTGTTCATAATAGCCAGAAATAGAAATAGCCAGACGTTCCTTAATGGATGAATGATAGTAAAAATATCATAAAATTACACAATGAACTTTACAGGTAAATGTATAAAGCTAGAAAATCATCCTGAGTGAAGCAACCCAGAAAACCAAATATGGTGTGTCTTCTTTTATATGTGGATGTTAGCTTTTAAGCCTTTAGTGGGCATGCTATAATCAGCATAATCACAGAAATTAGGTATAAATTAAGGAAGTGGGAAGGAGGGAAAGGATCTCCCAAGGAAGGGGAAAGAAAATATATAGCTACTGAGAGATAAGAAGTAGAAGCTGATCCACAGCTACTGGTCTGCAGCTGATCTTATGGTGGCAGTTGTAGCATTCCTCTGTGGGATGGAAACTGTTACACAATTTCATTCCTCTTTCTTAGCCAAACAGAAAGAGGAATGTGTGTGACAGACATAAGGTAAAAATAATAAATAAATAAAAATAAAAAAAAAAGAAGTAGAAGCTGTAACAGGAGGATTAAACAGATATGGGAAAGGACAAGGTAGATAAGAAAGGGAATATGGCAGCTAAAACTAAGGGCCATTTGGGGGTCCTATGGAAACCTACAACAGTATAAGCTTTTTAAAATGTATTTATATGGAAGAAATCAAAATGGAATCATGAAATAAGAGGAGTTGGTGGGAACAAAACCCCAAGAAGACATCTCTTGACACCAAGTGAAACCTCCAGGACCGGGAATGAGTTAAATCTAATTGAGTTGTTAGCCAAAGGGACCCAGTGGAAACCTTCAAACAACTCAGACAATTGCCAAGGCTATTGTAGCTCTCCACAAACTGAGAACAAGACCCTATTGCTAAAGATAATACTTACATATCTCAATGAACATTGAGAAGTTGAGCGGGTACCCAACTTGAGAATTCACTCCAACTGACTAGGGTTGTATTCACAGTACTGGAAGGTACTCTGCGTTCTGTCAAAGAAGAAAGGTTGCACCCACCAAGCCAGAAACCCTTTGATCAACAATGGTGGCCTGACTGCCATTACACTAATACAGTAGTGCACACGTTTTGTGAGGTAACTAACCACTATCTGATTTGATATAAGGGCCACTCCACAAGACGGGCTTGCTGTACCCACTCAAGTGGCCAAGAACCTTAACCAGTATAAACCATGGGCCTAGAAAGAAAACAAACACTATTGTTCTGCCAAAGGAATGGAGCTAGAAATGACTGTTAAGAGTTCAATGTCTTGCTCAGCCATCATCAGTGAAGTTTCTTCCTGCAGTAGATGAGAACAAACACAGGGACCCGCAGCTGGTCACTGCACAGAGAGAAAGACTTTGGAACACTCGGTCCTAAATGGGATGTCTTCATCAAACCCCTCCCCTCAGGATTTAGGTAGCTATGTAGAGAAGGAGGGAAACTGGAGGAGTCAGTGAGGAGGGGAAACACCAAAGAAACAGTGCCTTTCAGACACAACAGTGCTGGAGTACATATGAACTCACAGAGACCGTGGTAACATGCGGAGAGCCTACATAGGTCAAAGCCAAGTGGGATCCCGGCATTCAGAGTGGAAGTGGACGTGAGCTCCCATCCCTAATCCAGGAGCTGTCTGCAACTGACAATCATTCACAAAGAAATAAATATTTTTTTCTCCAGTGGACTCTCACTAGTTACACAAACCACACTTACAGGCAGACACTATGCCCAGCAATAAATGGCCAACACAAAATGAACTCAGTGCTATTATGGGAGATGTTTTGTCTTAGGATGCTTTGTTTGGGCAATTGGTGTGTGTGTGTGTGTGTGTGTGTGTGTGTGTGTGTGTGTGTGTGTGTGTGTGTTTCTTTGTGCTCTTTTTGTTTCTTCTTCTGTTTGTTATTCTGGTTTGATTATTTTTATTTGCCTGTTTGTTTTTTGAAGAGAAAGAGAGTGAAGGCATGAAGTTTGGTGGGTGGGTACATGGGTAGATCTGGGAGGAAATGAAGGAAGTGATCTGGGTTGTTGGGGTTTGGGGTTTTTTTTCTGTTTGTTTCTGCTTAAAATAGGTGCGACCTCACTACTCATGGGGTCCTCATGGGGTCCTGGAGTTTCTGTCACTCACTCTGTGAACTTACCATAGGCTGCTTCTGCTCAGATGAATGATGTTTACAAGGGACAGAGAGTGACAGTGGGAACTGTTCACAGAGAACGAGCCACTTGTCGAGTTGATACCTACAACGTGGATTGTGGCTCCTTACAAGGCTGTTTCATGGCACGAGAAGGCGACCCACACTCTCAGGAAACCCCTTAGCGTTCAAAGATAACCTCTTTACAAGCCTTACCAAGTAAAACACACACATACAGAAAGTTGCCAAAAAGAAAAAAAAAATAGTTACAAAACCCAAATAGAGTTCAAACACTTCGTTTGATTAAAACTTTTTTTAAATGGAATGTTTTCTTTGATTTTTCTCTTTGGATGCTAGGGCTACATTCTGAAATTGCTTTTTAATTCCCCATACGGTGATTATATAATCATGCCTTTACCAGCTGTGAACATAGTCTCTCCCCTGATAACATTTTATTTTTAAAGGAAATTGTCTTTGAGGAAAATATTTTGATATTATGCAGCAAAATAAGAAAGAAAAAAAAAAAGCCAAAACAAAGATCACCAAAAAAGGGTAAGTTTACTTGGTCTGTGGGGGACAAAGAGGAATAATTGCTACATAAGATAAAACACAATCAACCAAGCATGTAGGGGAAACGGTTGGCTTGTTCCACATGAAAGGAACAGACCGGCAGCCCCTTTCTTCTGTGTTCCAACCAAAGGGTGTTTTGATAGTTTTGGGACATTGTCAAGTGTCCAGACTCTCATGTCCTCTCTTACAGGTCCCAACACATGTCCTGTTGGATCTCCACACTTCACCTAAGCCTGGGAACAACAGGTGCCAAGCAAACAGACAGGGTGAAGAAGGAACAAAAACCTCCACGGTCAGTTCTCCTTTGGACTCTCCAGGACACTGGTCAGGGAAAGCGGGGGAAGACAATAACCAAGCAGAGAATAGGGGTCCCAAATCAAGGAGCACCAAGAAAGGGAATTTTTTTTTCCAAGATTGTAAACCACGGGGGACAAGAAACTTGCACTTGGGTGTGGCTGCCCTGAGCCTCGCAGGAGCCTTAGCATCACTCCTGACTCCACCTGCTAAATGCTGTGAGTATCACGACCCCTTCCCACTCCCTCTCTATCCCACATTGTGGCAGAGCTTTGGACAGAAATTGCTAAGTGTTCCCTCAGCAAGAATAGGTGACTCAGCTGAGAAGTCTTGCTACCAGTGTGTCAGAGCTCATCAGAGGCCCCGTCCTGGCCCTACCCCAGACATTGTTGCCCACTCATTCTGCACATGGCAAGCATTTACTTTGTTCCAAGTTATAGAGCGGGTGCTGGGGACTCTGAGCTAAGGAAGCCTGTATCTTCGCCCAAAGAGAAACTGCAGTTTAGAAGGAGACCTAGGAGTGAACACAAGTGTTACTGGGCCATGCTATAAGTAGGGCTGGAGCTATAAACCCTCAAATCCAAACAGGTCATCTCAGTGCTTCACAAGGCTCAACAAACTCGCTGCTACTGCAGACAGTAACTCTTTCATTTCCTAGTCACAAAAGGCATTTAGAACCTAGAGAAAGTTGTCCTAGAACAAATGACTGGAGATCCAACCTGTGTTAGGGCAGAGGCAAAAGACAACACAAAATAGAAACACTTTGGAGACAACCTCATCTCAAAAGGAGAGAAGGTTCTATTCATTGAAGAAAAGATAAAGAGGAACTGGGCCATCGGGTACAGACGCACAGCGCTGCTCCTAGGAGCGAAATAAACCTCCAAGACAATGTGTGCAGGAACTTACACTGTAGGGTGTGCAGCTGCCATCAGTGGATCTGCAGAGGGACAGGAAAGGGACAATGGTCTTTATTCTAGGTACTGGGAAAGAGTCCAACTTAAGGGGAAACAAACTGGGTGGGTGTGGTGTCTCCCAACTGTAATTACAGCGCTCTGTGGGGTGGAGAGCAGCAAACTTAGGAGTTTAAGGCCAGCTTGGCCTCAGTGAGGTCCAACCCAGCCTGGGCCATATAGATAGACCTTGTCAAAAAACAAAACAAAATAAAAAAGCAAATGTGGAAGTGGGATATGAAGATTATTATAGCAAGTGATTTTAAAAAGCAAGAATGGACCAAATTCAGAGATCAGTTTGAGACGCTTGAAACACTACGCTAAACACAAGAGTAGAAAGTGAACCCCACAAGAAACAATGCTTCTCTGGATAGAGGAAGTATGAAGGCCTACTTCAGTAAGAAGACAAAGTTTCTTTTCCTTTCTCCTTTCGTTTATTTAATTTTTAATTTCACGCCCTGTATATTTTGATGACCTCCACCCTTTAACTCCCACCAAGCCCCTAGCTGCTCCCCACCCATCTTCATGTCTTCTTCTCCCTCCTCCTCCTCTTCTCTTCTCCCCCATGCTCCTCCTGACTCTCCTTCCTCCTCCTCTTCTCTTCTCCCCCATGCTCCTCCTGACTCTCCCTCCTCCTCCTCTTCTCTTTCTCCCCCATGATCCTCCTGACTCTCCCTCCTCCTCCTCTTCTTTCTCCTTCCATGCTCCTCCTGACTCTCCCTCCTCCTCCTCTTCTTTCTCCTTCCATGCTCCTCCTGACTCTCCCTCCTCCTCCTCTTCTCTTTCTCCCCCATGCTCCTCCTGACTCTCCCTCCTCCTCCTCTTCTCTTTCTCCCCCCCACTCCTCCCAATTCTCCCTCCTCCTCCTGCCCTTCCTCCTCCATTCTCCATCTCTTTTTCCTTTTTCTCCACGGTCCACACAGTCTAATCAATTCTGCCTTGTGTGCATAGGTGCAAGACCTTCCACGGAGCTTCCTGCCAGCAACCAACAAAGAGAAGCATCCCCTCCCCAGCAGCCATCAACTGCTAATAACTTCTCAGACAGGGACAGAGCCTTGTGAGCCCTCCCCAACCCAAGGCTGAATTTTGACTGTCCTGATCTGTGCATGTGATCACAGTGGCTGTGAGTTTATCTGTGTAACAGCTGCATCGTGTCTGGAAGACAGCAGTCACAGCACTCCTGCCTATTCTCTAGCCCCTGTGTTTCTCCTGCCCCTTTCCACACAAGCCTTCCTAACCCACAATCCCTTGCACATGCCCTCACTGATATGACCCAGAAAGCTAAGTCTACACCTTTTCAAATTGTAGCAAGGCAAAAAAAAAAAAAAAGAAGAAAGAAAGAAAGAAAAAAAAAGAAATTATTTACTTATACCATATATCCTTTGGTTCCAGTCATCAAATTAGGATTAATAAATATTACTGTCATTATGTATGAAACATAGTTTCAGAAGATAAAAATCATGCAAACAGTGAATGGAGAGATGACTCTGTGGTTAAGAGCATTTGCTGCTATTGCAAAGGACCTGGGTTCAGTTCCCATCACCCACATGGTGGCTCGCAACCACCTGTAATTCCAGCTACAGGATGCCCTATGCCCTCTTCCAGCTTCCATGGGCACCAGGCATGGATGTGGTGCACAGATATACATCCAGGCAAAAACTCACACACACAAAGTAAAAATAAATAATTTTTTAATCTTTTGATTACACCCCCCCCCCTTTCTTTTACTGAGAAGTCAAAGCATTGGGAAGGCAGAAGGCCAATTCAAGTTTGAACTTGCATTGAGTAGCCACGGCCACCTTTACCTTCTGCTTTGAACTCAAGTTGTCATCTCTATGAGCAACAGTTTTTAAAGCAAGAGCGACTTTCAGAGTCCTTGTTAAATTTCTCTGAAAGAACCTTTCATCACAGGGCTTACAGACAAGCAAAGCATCTTCTACACACTTGGAGGAGAGGGGCTCTTCACCCCTGTTCCTCGCACAATCAGTAGGTTAAGACAGAAAGGCCACACGGGGAAATCTCCAAAGCCATTTGCACTCAGCATCTACGTCCAGCTGAATGACTTAAGTCCACCTCAGCAGGGGTTAAGCATTAACAGGCGCAAGGAGACTTTGGTTACGCAATGACGTCACCACACAGTTTAATGTTCATGTCAGATCTACGTTCCCACAGTGCGACAGCTTTCCCTCCCCCGTTCATTTCAGGGGTCCTGCCTTCTCCGCTCTGTGTTCCTCATTCCGTTCCCTAATTTATCCCAAAGCAGAGTCTCCTCTCCTCCTCTCTCAGAATGCCACACACCCGAGTCATTTTGCTTCCCACTAAAGAGTTGCTTCCCACTAGAGAGTTCCCTAAAGACCCCGCATCTTCCTTGACTATGACATTGATAAGGAATCGTGGCCTTCTTCCCCCGGTTCTCAGTGTAGCACGCTAGACCATGGCAGTAATTGTTAGGAGCAGGCCCTTGCGGTGCTTCTCAGTTGCTGCCGCTGTGTGAGCCGGTGTTGTAGATTCGACAGTCATGCCTGTGGACAAAACTATACCAACATAGTTTATTAGTGGTCGAGGTTCAGTCTACAACAGGCATAATTTGGCTTTTGAAACCTGATAAAAAAAAAAAAAAAAAAAAAAAAAAAAAAAAAAAAAAACACCTTTCCTAAAACTTACAGCTCATCAGCTGTCTCAAAATTATGCTTACCGCCTGCTTATACAAATTTTCCCCTTTGCCTTTTCCCTTCCTCTCTTTGCCCTTTGTCTCTCCACTTTCCGCATTTCCCGTTCCTCAGTCTTTCTTCATTAACAGTGGACAGCATAGGCCCTGAAGGGAGATCATTCCAAGACCCTACTGAATCCAAGCCCAGCGCTGCTTCTGTTCCATCCATTTTCGAGAATGCGGTCAAAGTGCTTCTCATTCCAAGCAGCCCTGTCCTGCTAGTCTACCAATGGGAGCCGCAGAAACTAGCAGAGTGTATTGGTACCGAGTGACACAGGTCTCGTGAGTTTGCCTCAGGGGTCACAAGAGGAGATGGAAACGGAATGAAGGGAACGTAGGAACTCAGGTAGTCAGGCCCTTGCTCCCTGCGAACTGCACATCGCCCAAATGTGAGGAACGGGAGGGTGGAACGGAGACAGAACCAGAGGAAGACTGTGGAAGAAGGTAAGGAAAGCTAACCAGGAAGAACTGCCCAAAGGCCGAAAAGCGAAGTGACGAATGAAAAGATCAGGAGGCTCTGCCCGGATTTGCTCACGTGATCTTCAGATCAAGCAAGGGACTCAGGCGTGGCAACTGCCTACTCTTCTCCCCTGGCAGATGCGGAAACCGAGACTCAGAAGGTTTAAGAAACTTTCAGAAGATGTCCACAGACACAAGTCAGCGTGCACCCAACTGGATCTGACTCCAGAGCCTGCTCCCAGCCCACCTCCTGCCGCAGAACAGGGTCAGGCCCCGCCATACACATGCAAGGCCAGTGCTCTCTCCTGGGCCACATCCTAGCTGCTGAGACAGCGGTTTCTACAGGGGATGAAAGAAAAGAACAAACACAGAATGGCAGGCAAGGCTTTTAGGAAAAGTTTACATCTCTTTAGGCGTAGAGAAATAGAGTTAACTGGAGTGGCTGGACTATTTTCAGAAGAGAAAACCAAGGCTGAAGAAATGCAAGTAAGGTCTGTACAGTTGGAAAAGGGGGAACCTCTTTCTCACCAACCTAGGTACGGGCTTCAGAAACAGGCTTCTGATAGCCAGACCACTGCTGGAAGAATCGTGTAGATTTCATGGGGTTGAGGGGAGCTGTAAGGGAGAATGGTTGGCAGTAGCTCCTCCAACCCACTAGAGTCTAATCTCAAGTTTAATGGTGCCAGAAACTTGTCACCTCTCTCCCTCCTGGGTGGGGGATCCAGCAGGGGCTTCCTTACTGGATGTCTGAGGGCTCATTCAGTGACAGTGGGCAGACAACCCTCCTGGCTTGGCTGGCTCCTGTTGCTTGTGTTGGAACAAGCAGGTTACAGGGAATTCCGCACAAGCCGTCACAGCATTCCACATTCTTGGACGGGACCAGCGCTTCACAAGACCGTGGATGGCTTTGTTATGTCTTATCTCCCGATCTGCAGTTGGAGGCTTTCCTTCCCTTTGCAGGTGCTCTCATTTCCTTCATTATTGTTTATTAGAAAATCTTGTGGCCTTCCAAAGTCATTCTTATGCTAAGGAAGGTCGAGTGTGATAACATATTTGTGTTGGCCAAAAGTGGGGACATAGCAAACACCGAAAGTCACATAACCATGGATCTAACTGAAAGTGGAGCTTCATGCATAAACAAAAGTCCCCTGCTCCCAACGGAGGGGGGGTCACGAAGTTCCAGACACACAGGGAGAGAAGGCACGAGGTCGCTGCTGCAGCTGCTGGTGGAGCAAACCCAGTCACTTCAGCTCAGCAAAGCGGTAGCTGGGCTAATTTCTAAGGTTTAACTCAGGGGCTGTGTGGGTCAGGCAACAAGTTTTTCTCAAGCCAAAATAATGTCCGAAGAGTCCTCAATTGGGTCAAGATGTCAGCATGGAAATGAGTTCCCCCTGCCTTGGCATCTCTAAGTAGAGGAAGGAAAACCACAGTGCGTGGTGGGCCAGCAGTGGCCCTAACTTCAGCCAAGTCTCTCCGAAGCAATGGCCTGACCAAGTGGACACTTAGAGAAGCAAGGCCATCTTCCCAGAAAAGTTCTGCTGGGTGACTGTCTCTTCTTTCAGTCTCTAAACAGAAAGTAAACATGGGTCCACACTTTGGTGTCATGATAGGACTTTACAATCCTCAGCATCCAAAACCTCCATCTGGCATCAGTTCTTATCACAGCTTTACCCTAAAATTAAAACAAAACAAAAACACACAGAAATACACTGTGGTGGTTTGAATGAGAATGGCCCCATAGGCTCATGTTTCATTGCTTGGTCCTTAGTTGGTAGGCCTGTTTTGGCAAAGGTTAGGTTATGTGGCCTTCTTTGAGAAGGTGTGTCACTGGGGGGTGGGTTTGAGATTTCAGAAGCCCATGCCAGACCCAGCACACACACATATACATATATACATATATACATACACACACATCCAAACGCACATCTACACACATCCACACACACACAAACATCTACACACACATCCACATATACACACACATACACACAAATACACATATAAACACACATCCACATATACACATACATACCCACACATACACATACATACACATCCACACACACACACATCCACACACATCTATACACACATCTACACATACACATATACACACACATCCACACACACACATCTACACACACACATACACACAGACATACACACACATACATAGACGCACATCCACACACACACATCTACACACACACATACACACAGACATACACATACACACGCATACACACACATACATACACAAACACACACATAAACACGCACACACACACATACACACTGTCCCCAACTTTTGTGTAAGGTGAATGTTCTTAGTTACTGCTCCAGTATCATACTCCCTTGCCAGATGCTGTGCTCCCCACCTTGATGGCATGGACTAACCCTCTGAAACTATAAGCAAGCCCCAATTAAATGTTTTCATTTTACTGAAATCATGTCTTGATCGTGTTGTTTCTTCCTATCAACAGAAAAGTAAATAAGACATACAATAAGGGCAGTTATCTGAAAACTATTTTATTCCTAACCAGCTCTGCTGCCAAAGGTACTAAGGCAATAGCAGTCAAGATCGCATAACTCCTGAAGCAGTTTATAAGGACGGCAAATATATATGGAAAGGATATAAATCACAAGAGGGAAAATAGCCACATACAAAGTTCACACCAGAAAGTCCTCCATATCTGCTAAAAGCTTTCTAGCAGGCAAACAGATCAAGAAAATAATAGTCAGATGCAAAACTAGCAGCATCTACAGGGTAAGGGAAAGCGCCCAGCTGCTTAGCAGGAGTACTGTTGGGGATACCAAGAGCACAAAAAAAAAAAAAAAAAAAAAAAAAAAAAAAAAAAAAAAAAAAAACAAACAAAAAAAAACACCAGTTGCCTCAAAAAGCCGATTCTGTAGAGCAACAAGCACTGGACTCATTCATTCATCAAATCTTTACTTAGGCCCCTAGTGTCAAGCACAATGTGAGGAGGCAGGAGTGCAAAAATGAATAGGTAGTATGCTTGTCACGTGAGCATTAGGACCTCAGTTTGATCTCCCATATCCAAGTAAAGAAAAAGCCAGTCATTGCAGTGTGCACCACCACCAGAGAGATATAGATAAAGACAGGCCAACCAGTCTAGCTGAATCAGTGAGCTCCATGTTCAGTGAGAGGCCCTGTCCCAAAAGAATAAGATGGAAAGCAATTGAGGAAGACATTCGGCATTGACCCCTGGCCTACACACACATTTTCACACAAACGCATGAGTAGGTATGCTATGGGGATAATGCTCTTGTACCCTGTAAAGATTTGTCACTTGTATTGGTTTAATAAAACGCTGATTGGCAGTAGCCAGGCATATTCCTAGCTAGCTCGTATATCTTAAATCAACCCATTTCTATTAATCTGTGTAGCACCAGGAGGCTGTGGCTTGCCAGTGAGGTTCTGGCATCTTTCTTCCTCAGCAGCTACATGGCATCTCTTTAACTCCCACCTACTCACTCTCTCTCTCTCTCTCTATATATATATATATATATATATATATATATATATATATATATATATATATCTGTTCCGATTTCCCACCTGGCTTTACTCTGCTAAGCCATTGGCTGAAACACCTTTATTCGTCAGCCAATAAAAGCAACACATATACAGAAGGACATCCCACATCAAATAAACACATGCATACACACAAAAGATAATAAAATACATACTGGTCCCTCCCTTTATGGACCATCAGTGGAGGACAAAAGATACCTATCAAATAAACACAGAAACAAACATATGAGCACGACAGTGGCACAGGCACAGGAATGGGGATGAGGCCTGTGTGGGAAGCTGATGTGACAATGCAGCTTAAGGTAACCAGAGTCCTTGGTTCCCTGAGACGTTTAGGGTCATCAGAATCTTACTGCGTATGCTGTGAGGAAGGAAGAACGCGGGAGGCTTCCAGCATGTAAATATCAAATGAAGCTTCATCTGTAAATGGCTTTGAAAGTTACAAAGCATTAGACACAACAAGGTACTTGAACAAAGAAGTTTCAAAAACAAAAATAACTGTTCCATCTTCCTTCGGAAGAAATCTGAATGAGTAGAATTTATTAATTCTGAGTAATTATAATCACTTCAAGCAATTAAATCATAATTCTGTAATTTTAAATAAGCAGAATAATTATATAAATGTTGAATAGTATAAAGTAGGCATGATTTGAATTTTTAATCACTTTGCCATTTTAAAATTATGCCATTAATGTTTGGTGCAGTATGGTTATAAGAGATGTACCATTGGGCGGGGTAGTGGTGGCACATGCCTTTAATCCTGGTGCTCAGGAGGCAGAAGCAGGTGAATCTCTAAGTTCAAAGTCAGCCTGGTCTTTAGAGAGAGTTTCAGGACAATCAGGGCTACACAGAGAAATGCTGTCTTGAAAAACAAAAATGACAACAAAAAACAAAATCAAAAAAAGATATATACACTTATTTGATTAATTATGAAAAGATATGTCAGACCAGTATAAGATGTTATTTGCCATGTTGATGAAACTTACATAATCACAAATGGTTTGTACAATATGAATGCATTCTAATATGTATACTTTTACTATAAACATTATTTGAACAATGTAAAAAATTATCTTCTATATTTCATTATCATACCAACAGTGACTTGCCTCTTCTGAAATTATAAAAAAATTTAAAAGGCTAAGCAGACCTTCAAGTCATGCAATGTCTTCCTAACTTTTCAGGTTCCTGCAAGCTCAGTTTATGCTTGCAGCCACTATGTCTAGTAATCAAGGCAAAAACCTAAGACTCTGGAAAGTTAAGCAGCAAGGTCAGATGGCTGGGAAATCACCAAGTCAGGAGGACTGGTGATTCCTAGAGTCAGGGATCCCTGTGTTCCCTCCCAGATCACCTAGGAAGGGATGCTGCTTTAGTTGTTTCTCTCATTGTTGTGACAAGACACCTGACAGAAGCAAATTAAGAAAAAAGGGGTTTATGTGTGCTCACAGTGAGCCCATCATGTTAGGGAGGTTATGGCACCTGGATTAGTCTTAAAAGATGCAGCCCAGTGTGGGTGGCACCAATCCCTAGGCTTCTGGTCTCACTGCCTACACAGCCAGGAGGCAGAGGGATGAATGAATGCTGGTGTTCAACTTGCTCTCTCCTTTGTATTCAGCCTGGAATCCCAGACCATGGAATAGCATTTTCCACATTCAGAGTGTGGCTTCCCACCTTTTTTAAACCTCTCCAGTCAAGTACTCAAAGACACACCCAAAGGCGTGTCTCCAAGGTGATTCTAAATCCTGCCACGTGATGATTAGGATTGATTGTGACGAGAAGAGAGCTCTCCCTTCATTTCTGTTGCTGTGATAAGACACCATGACCAGAAGCACCTTAGAGGAGAAAAGTGCTCATCTCAGCTAACTACAGCTCATTATTGTGAGGATATCAAGTCAGGAGTTTCAAACACCTCATTGTATCACACCAAAAGGGCAGAGAGAAGTAAGTGTGTACATGCTTGCTTGCTGGTTTCTGCTCAGCTCAATTTTTCTACCCATTAAAAATTCAGGATCCCTGCCTAGGGACTGGTACCACCCACACTGGTTTGGGTCTTCTAAGATCAATTATCTTCAGACAATCCCAGATGGACATGCCCACAGGCCAGCCCAGTGAAGAAACTCCTTCATTGATACTCACTTCCCAGGAGATTCTAAGTTAGGTCAAGTACACAATGAAAGCAAACGATCACAGATACCATCAATAACCAGAAAGCTGGAAGTTGAACTGTCCCCCTTGACCATGTACTTCATCGAGGGTGAATACAAAGCACTTGGGTAACTTTTAACTGTCGCCTTGACACAGCCTAAGCTCACCCAATAGTAGAACCTCAGTTGAGGACTTTCCTCGATCTGATTGGCCTGTGGCCATGTCTGCGGGGGATTGTCATGATTCTTAATTGGTATAGGAGAGCCTGGCCCTGTGGAGGCCATGCCATTCTGTAAGCAGGTCGTCCTGGGTTGTTTAGAGAAAGCTGTCAGAGCATGTCCTAGTAGTGCGTGAAAGAGTAAACATGGTTTCTACTTAAGGTTCCTGCAGACTCCTCTCAGAGATAGACTATGACCTGGAAGTACAAGCCAAATAATCCCTGCCCTCCACTAAGTTGCCTTTGGTCAGAGTTCTTTATCATAGCAACAGAAAGGAAACTAGGCCATTGGCAGAGTTCTATAATCACAAAGTGGGATTGGTTGTCTCAGGATTTCTATATCATACACTCTCTGAATGTTTGTGCACCCTTGTCTGCTCCTGGTGACTCAACCAATATCTCATTCCAGGTCTCCCTCATACACTGACATATAATGCCAGAAATATCTGCTCCACTCACACTAGACAGAATAGCTCTGTGTGTCCTGACATCATGTCTTTCCCCATAAACTCCCTCACGATGGTCCAGATACATGTGCCAAAGGTAAGTGTTAGTTCCCAAATGCCATATTGCAGGCATCTCCATTTCTGTTGTCAGCCAGAATGAAATCAAATGGGGGGAAAAAAATCAGCGAAACTATTAGGAATGTATAAACCAGAATTTCCTTGTTAACACAAGTGTCCTCCATCAGTTAAGTGGACTCTATAGTGTTTGCTTATTTTGATTGTAAACACGACTGAGAGAAAAACAAGACAAAATCGTGGAGAATACAAAGCCTTGCATGAAAAGCTGGATAGCTCCAACCTTGTTCTGGTGCATCTTTTTCGTCATCAAAATGTACAATCTGACAGTAAACAGCACCAGAGACAGGTGAGTGTGGGCAGCTGAGCGACAGTGCCACCTGCTTGGCAGGAACCATGTGGGACGCTGCTTTGGGGGCAAATCCACAGCAGTTCTCGGAGCCTCAAAATCAGAGAGGTAGTGCTTTTTACATTCCTCGATGGGAGGATTTGGAACCTCGCTTTTAATGTCATTAATCTTGCTAATCACTTCCTAGTCCTCCCTCATCTGACGATATATAATAACTGAGACAATAACTGACTGCCCTCTCTTCCTAATGAAGTCATCTGAAGAAGCAGAATGCGTTCAACACGTCTGAATAATTATGATCAATTATTGCATGCTGAGGGGAAGTCTTAGAAATCAAAAATGGGGTTTCTGCCCTCAAAGAGGCCAGAAGGGTTGCTCATCAACATGTGTCCCTGGGACCTCAAAAGAAGGGTCCAGAGACCTCTTGAGAACTAGGTGTTAGAAATGGCGGCCTTCCATCCAGCTCATCACCAACCACAATAAGCAGCCACATGCCATGAATCTCTCTTCCTCCTCACGTTTTCTTTTCTAGATGATCCTAAGGAATTCTAGGGATTACTGTGGACAGTTTATACATGTGTGGAACCTTGATTCAGTCCTGCAGGGGGTTGTCTCTGTGAAATGCAGGGAAGAATTGGAGTGGAGTGTACAATTGCCTCTTCCAGGCCTGCTGTGGGGGAGGGTCTGGGTGGAGGTGGGGCACTGTGCTGAGGAGACCGCCTTCCTGGAGAGAGGCTGAGGACTTAGCCCAGTGTGGCCGGAGCATGATCAGCTAATATGAAGAATGCTCGTGTCTTCTCTTCATTTCCTCCCTGCAGTCCCCTGTGCTTGTCACCCTCTCTAAGACTCCCTAAGGTTATTCTACTGTGGTACAAGTTTTGCCTGGGTGCCTATGACTTTATTACACATGACTCCTAGATCATCTTTTCCAATCATGCCCTAATAATATCATCTTGGAATAGGTCTGGGAGGGGCACGGCTTCCTTCCAAGAAAGAAAGCTGACACTGCATACACTCCCCTCTTTCTAGCATGTTCTAGTCTCAACGATACTTTCTGGATGCAGAGGAACACGCTGTTGTCACGGCATTCCTATGCTGTCTCGGGAACTATACAGAGCTTCCACATCTGCTTTCCAGGGTCGTTCTTGCAAAGGTCTTCTGGGGCAAGGGATTCCCGGAGATAGCTCATGACTTGTCCAAAGTCACATCACTGGTTGGTAACAAGTGGGGACTGGGCTCAGCTGATGCCAAGCAGAACTACTCCATAACAGCCTGTGGGTCAGGGGCTTTTTTGAATCTTCATCTGCAGGATGTTCAAACCAGCCCTCGGATTGCTAGTAAGCAAATTAAAATGCAGGTGTTGCTAGTCCTGCTTATACAGCAGACCTACTTCTCTCGGGGAAGCCATTGCAGCTCAAACACAGTTCGGTGCACCCACAACCCCAGCTCGGGCCCCATCTGCACGGCATGCCTGGAAGAGTCACATAAACAGATTTCTAACTGACTAAACATGCTTCCCTTGCCAAACATTATAAAATGGGATAATGGGCAACCTGCACTAATTCTGCTGGAGTCTCAGACTTTCCTTTCTCTCCCCCAGCAATGGAAAACGGTTTGAGTGAGATGGGAAGCTCGCCTTCCCTGTCCCCTCTCTTTCCCACTTTCCAAACGTCTCCTAGCGCATTGCTGTGCTGCTGGAAGGCATTCAATTGAACTAAGTCATTGAGCTAAATCATCTGCACTCATCTCTGTCCGATGAGTCCAAAGGGGGACTGATTTCACAGAACAGTTGCCTGTAAACATCTCCAGGGAAAACCAGATGGCAGCGACACACCAGTGCCTCATTAGTCCCTCAAAGAGCGTGGCTGGTTCTGGATATCATCTTTCCAGGAATCGTCTAACCTAGGGTGGAACTTCACTCCAGAGCCCAGCTGGTGGGCACTGTGTGCCCTCCTCCAGACAAGACCTTTGCCTGCGGCTCTCAACACTTAGGGAAAGGAAGGCAGGCTGGGCCACCCAGTGTAGCCGGTAATCCAAGGCCTGAAATTCAACAGAGACCACAAGGCCCCAAAGGGGATAGGAAAATAAAAGCCCTGGACCAATACATCACTCTGGGAGGTGGGCCTGGGGTATGGAAGGCCCACTAGGAACAAAGACCTATTAATTGTCAGTGCCCCGAAGGCACAGCCTGGGGAGACTTCAAATCAAAATGAAGACGAGCAAGGGGGAACCATCTGGCTAAACTGAGTCTGCCAAAAAAGGATATGCAATAGTGCAATTATTTAATAAGTTCTTATGTTTTCCTTACTGTGGTAGAGGCTTTCTATATTTTTGTATGTTGTATAGATCACAATAAATATGAAACACAAAGGAGAGGCAGACTGCAAGGGATTAGTTTAATTAGTGAAAAAACAGCGAGCAGCTGACCCTGTAAATACTCCTTTCAAACCTCAAACTTAAAAAACATGTTACAAATGTCTTCCAGGGTCTGCCAGGCTAGAACAATAGGCCACCAGGACAGCATCCCTTCGCCACTGGGGCCATGGCGTGGAGAAGGGCAGCCTGTTGGGCGATGGCTTGGGGTCTGGAAACAATAAGCGGCGTGTCAGGTTCAAAGGTGCCTTAAGAACTCATATGCCCCGGGGACCCAAATGGGGTCCTGGGGAATTGGAATCGTATCAAAACCTTTCAGCGGGGGAGATTTCAACCCCATTTTGAACAGGGAAAAAGGGCAGCACCGTTTATAAATGTTTAGAAATAACCCTTATGAGTCTGGGTTGTTTCTGCCTTTCTCCTCTAAGTTGATAAATAATAACCATTATTATTTAAAAAAAAAGCAACAGTATCAGCTTGGATATTTGAAGTTGTGTTCTTTTTCCATTCTCTTCAGTTCTGGGAGAAATGTCAGTAAATTAAGGAATATCTATACTGACTATATTGGTGAGATTTTTTTATTCAGAAAACAAGTGGCTTTTAGTTTTTTTGATATTAAAATATAGTTACATCATTTTCCTCTCTCCCTACAACCCTTCCCATGTCAATTCACTCTTCTTTCTGTCAAATGCATGTCCTCAATTTTTCTTTAATTGTGTGTGCGTGTGCAAGTGTGTGTGTATGTGTGTGTGTTTGTGCATGTGTGTGCGTACCTATATATTTCACTACAACATGTTCAGTCCATATAACGTATGTGTAAGTTTTCAGGGCTGACTGCTGGTACTGGGAACTCTTTCCAGAGAAGACTGCTTCTCCCGCTCTCAGAGTACCCTAGCTGCCTGTCTGAGGCCCTGTAAGCGCCCCCTTCCACGTTAGCACAATTACTGGGCCTCAGACAGGCAACCAGGGAGTTCTGAGAGTGGGAGGAGTTTTTGTTTGGTTTTGCTTTCTTGAAACAGGAGTTCACTCTATATCCTAGGCTGGCCTCAGGCTTGTTATGTAGCCCAGGCTAGCTCTGAATTCATCTCAGTTCTCCTACTTCAGCATCTCAGGTTGTGAAATTCTAAGACATCATATCCAGCCAAGGAGTTTATTTTCTGAAAGAAGAGAAGAAGAAAGAAAAAGAAGGTAGAAGGAGAAAAAGAAATGAAAGAAAGGTGGGAGCGGACAGAACCGAAAGGAAATGGACTTTTCGGATTCTGTGTCTGGACACTAACCACCAGGTCTCACGTGAGAGAGAATCTGCGTTGTTATGAACTGAGGTTGAAACTCAGTGTGAGTGAGACCCTAAGGTTCCAGAGTGCTCACACAGCTGAGATCAAAGCCGGAGGAAATTCATGGCAACAAAGCGCTAGAGACATGCACGCCTGTGACATGGCACTGGTTCCTTTGTCCACTCCTTTGAAAGCTGTTGGCCCTGGTCTGGACATTCCTTGATTCATGGTCTCTTCCGCTTCCATAGTTGTCAGCTTGGGTGGCACTCCAGTTCCCAGAGGAGCTAGAAGGCCACTTATTGTGAGAACAAGAATGTCACAACGGTTTTCTGAGCTTCAGGCCAGCTCCCTTCCCCAGGAACCAGATGTTGCAACTGGACTTAGGGCTCCAAGAGTCCAGCATGGCTTTTACTGGGTTCCCAGGCTCCCATTCATCTTGTGAGGCCAGAGAAAGATGGGTCCTGCCATGGGACCGTGGACCCATGAGAGTGAACCTCATCAAGTGCTTTTTAGGTAGCATACAGTCAGTGGACAGCAGCATTCTCCCTCCTCCAGCAGGATATCCTTAAGATGAGTTTCTCCCATATGTCAGCCATAACTCCATGCTTGAGAGTAACAGGGTCACTTCTAATCCCCAGTGGCCACAAGAGCAAGAGACCACAACCTGTGTGGCTATGCATGCTCTTCTTTGCCTGGATCCCCCAGAGACCTGTCAGTGCTTTGGAAGATGAATGTATCCTTCAACTCTGAAAACTTGAGGTTTAAGTCAAGAAAACAATTCTTAAGGTCAGGCAAGAAGGAAAGTTCCTTCCATGTGTCCAGTTACCCAGGATGTGGGGCCAACTCTCAGCTATCTAGAGTAATTTGTTGTTACTGCTGTTGTTTGCTAGTTTTTTCAAGACACTGTCTCACTCTATAGGTCTGGGTGTCCTGGAACTCCCTACATAGATGAGGCTGAAATTGAACTCACAGAGATTGGCCAGCATATGCCTCCCAAGTGCTGGAATTGGAGGCAAGTGCCACTATGCCTGGCTGTAATTTTAAATTTTACTGATGCTGTTCATATACACAGTTTAACTATGCTTTCATGTTATCTTAGTCAGTGCTCTGTTGCTGGGAAGAGAGAGCATGACCACAGCAACTCTTAGAAGGGAAAGCATTTCATTAAGGACTGGCTTACAATTTCAGAGGTTTAGTCTGTTATCATGGCAGAAACCATGGTGGCATGTCGGCAGGATTTGGCATAGTAGTTGAAAGCTACATCCTGATCTGCAGACAGAGAGAGACAACCTGGAACAGATTTCTGAAACCTCAAAACCCACACCCAGTGACACACTTCTTCCAACAAGGACACATCTACTCCAACAAGGCCACACCTCCTAATCCTTCTAATCTTTCAAACAGTTCAACTCCGAGGTGACAAAGCACCCAAATATATGCGTTTATGATGGGCACTCCTATTGAAACCACCACACTAGGTAACTTTGATGGCATTGTGGCTTGGATAACAGCCCAACTTGCGAAATGCACTGAAGCCTGACCCCTGGGCTCTTCAGTTTGCCAGGCGTCCCAGCCAGGAGTCCCAGCACATTCCCTGGGACATTCTCTCTCCCACTATGTCTCCTCTAGCCCTGTGTTCTCAGTCCACCAGTGCTTCAGCTTTTTATATGAAAAGTAAAGCGTTTGGATAAAGAAGCCTTCATTTCTTCTCTCAGGGCTAGGTTCTGCACTGAAAGCTACATAACATGGACATCAAATGTGGGGCTATTGATTTCCTTTCAGCAAACAGATACCAAGTCTATGACCTGTTTATTTATAGTGTTTAAACACACAGAGATGACCAACTTCTGGCCTCTCATTATCAGTAAACTTACTGGAGAGAAAATGTCTTGGGCCCCACCACAGACATGCTGAACCCAAGCTTGCATGTTAATAAGGCAGCCAACACTTTCAGGAACCCAGTGACACTTGAGAACACTGGCCTTGCACCATTCACCAGTTCATCATATGTACCTATGTCCATAGTGACGACAATAAGGCCCCAAAGGACATGAACATCGCACCCAGAAGTACTTGGTCCTGACCTGAAAGATGAGGCTTTCCTAGTACACTGCACCCCACCCATCTCTGGTTTAGAGGAACCACGCCTCTCTGTCTTGAGACCTAACCAAACCCAGGCCCCTGCTCCTGGCCTGTCTTGCCGCAGATCTTTTGACTATCAGACTGTATGTAGCGAGAGACTCTGGGGGGCCGCACTGGAGCCAACTGAGACCCAGTGCTGCATCTGTGAAGGAAATGCTCTCCAAATCCTATTTTAAATGTGTTTGTTTATTTCCAGTCCATAAACATTGTGGGGTGCTCACCGCATGCAATGTTCTGGACTAGATGAACCAGGAAAATATAAAGTGGAAGGAACATAGCAACCTCACTGCGCAGCCCGGGCTTGCAGTCTGGCTGAGACAGCAGACACTATCAACATGTAATTTGGGGTGACCTTAATGGAGTTACATGGAGTTTTATTTACTTTATTATGGAGTAGGCACCAGCATTTATCTTTAATAGTATTATTACATCAGCCAGTCACTTAGGACTACTGATACAAACAGAGAGAGACCAGGCAGAACCAAAACCTGTAACAGAAAGAGCAGATTTGTTTTGCAGCGTGTGGGGCCAAAAGTGGACCCCATCTACACTGAACAAAGAGCTCCACATGAAGCTGTACCTGCAATTCCAAGGTACAACTTTTAAAAATGAAAAGCAAATAAATTAAATCTTAAATGGAAGAAATATATTAATATTCCTAGCATGAGTTTTTCTGCTATTGTTTCTGGTGTTTGGGGTTGGAAGTGGAATAGTCAAAATAATCTAAATAGTGGCAAAGTGAGACTCACTATATAGGAGGCATACCAAGTAAACAAGACTGGGTCCCAAAAAGATGTTAAGAAATCTGTGTTCAAGAGTATTGTATTCAGGGCTGGAGAGATGGCTCAGTGGTTAAGAGCACCGCCTGCTCTTCCAAAGGACCTGAGTTCAATTCCCAGCAACCACATGGTGGCTCACAACCATCTGTAATGAGATCTGTGCCCTCTTCTGGCTTGCAGGCAGAGTACTGAGAGTACTGTATACATAATAAATAAATCTTTTAAAAAAAAAGATTAAACATAAAAAAGTATTGTATTCATAGCTATATGACATGTTAGAAAATGATCATTAGTCTATCTATAATATTATTGCCTTGTATCACCTAAAGCATTTTGAAATATTAACACTATTTCAGGATCATTTGCTAAATGTTCATCAGAAGAGAATCCTATATTTTTCTTAAAAAGTGTTGTCTTTCTACTAGCCGGCAGTTCATAACCTGAAAGCTTGCTATAGGTGATGCATTTTCATAATGAAAAGCATTTATCAACCAGTAATGTGCAGAATGCAGAGAGATAGTCTCTGCTCCGGTATCAAGGTAAGTCATTGTCTTCAAATAAAAGAAGTAAACTTTCCAAAACAGAGTCAGTGGCCATTGTCCAAATTAAAGGGCATTGATAAAATGAGGAAAATAGTTTTCAAGACGCTGGTAAGACGTGGAATTGTAAGTCTATATGCAAAGAAGGAAAAAAAACCTGAATTTTCAAATGACTAGTGAAATCCCTTGGGGATAATGATGCAGAAATTATTGGATGTAGTTAGATCATCAGCCATGATCATGTGCATTTTCAAGGAGAAGAGGAGACAAAACTGTTTACTATAACCAGGACAACTAATCTCAAAAGATAACAGGCAGTAATAAAAATACAGTTTCTAAAAATGTTGCCTTTATATCAACATGTAGAAGAATGAAAATAGACCCATATCTATCACCATGCACAAAACTCAAGTCCAAATGGATCAAAGACCTCAACATAAAGCCAGCCACATTGAACCTCATAGAAGAGAAAGTGGGAAATACACTTGAACGCATTGGCACTGGAGACCACTCCCTAAATACAACCCCAGGAGCACAGACACTGAGAGAAACAATTAATAAATGAGACCTCCTGAAACTGAAAAGCTTCTGTAAAGCAAAGGACACAGTCAACGAGACAAAATTGCAGCCTACAGAATGAAAAAAGATCTTCACTAACCCCACATCAGACAGAGGTCTGATCTCAAAAATATACAAAGAACTCAAGAAATTGGTCACCAAAAGAACACATAATCCAATAAAAAAAAATGGAGTACATACCTAAACAGAGAACTCTCAACAGAGGAATCTAAAATGGCTGAAAGACACTTAAGGAAATGTTCAACATCTTTAGCCATCAGAGAAATGCAAATCAAAACAACTTTGAAATTCTATCTTACACCTGTAAGAATGACAAAGACCAAAAACACTGATGACAACTTATGCTGGAGAGGTTGTGGGGAAAAGGAAACAGTTCTGCCTTGCTGGTGGGAAAGCAAGTTAGTACAACCCCTTTGGATGTCAATGTGGCAATTTCTCAGAAAATTAAGAAACAACCTTCCTCAAGACCCAGTAATAACACTTTTGGGTATATATCCAAAGGATGTTCAATCGTGCCACAAGGACATGTGCTCAACGATGTTCATAGTAGCATTGTTTGTCATAGCCAGAACCTGGAAACAACCTAAATCCCCCTCGACTGAAGAATGGATAAGGAAAATGTGGCATATTTATACAATGGAGTACTACACAGCAGAAAAAAATAACAACAGCTTGAACTTTGCAGGAAAATGGATGGAGCTAGAAAACATTATTTTGAGTGAGTAAACCAGACACAGAAAGACAATTATCACATGTACTCACTCATGGGTGGTTTTTAAACATAAAGTAAAGAAAACCAGTCTACAAATCACAATCCCAGAGAATCTAGATAGACAACAATGCGGACACTAAGAGAGACTTACATAGATCTAATCTACATGGGAAGTAGAAAGTAGAAAAAGACAAGATCTCCTGAGTAAATTGGGAGCAAGGGGACCGTGGGAAAAAGTTGAAGCGGGGAGAGGAGAGGCAGGAAGGGAAGCGGAGAAAAATGTAGAGTTCAATAAAAATCAATAAAAAATGTCAAAAAAATTGACACTGTCATGAGGAGCAATAAAGAAGTTGTTGGTACACTTTTAGGATATGGTGATTTTGTCAATACAGTGTGTCACAGTTTGAAATTACACCAGAAGCAAAAGGGATACATAGTAGCCTAGATTTTACTAAATGGAAACAATGTAACACTGCTGGGTTCTGTAGAAGAAGGGACTGAAGTAACAATGGATTTTCTTGAGTTATATTAGATTCCGGCTCCCCCAAGACACTACACTAAGAGCTTGTTTTCTTCTTGGCAAAACTGGCCTTTGAGCAGGGAACAAATTGACCATTGACAAAATGCACAATATCCAGACAGGACAAGTAGGATACGAGAAAAAAGACCGTCAAATCCTGCCAAGACCAAGTAAGACAGCTTTGAAAAATTTCCTGCCTCTGAAAATGATCTGTCAGTTACTCTAGGCCTTAGCCAAAGTTGTTTGCTCCAATGTTGCAAATGAGACTTCAGGTGATTGTTCAAATAGCCAGCTGTCTCTGTCATTTGTTGCACATTTTGGAAGTTACTTAATTGCACTTCCTGCTTACTCAAGTAATATTATTTCCCATCTCAAGTCTTTGATGGAATTGAAGAATATATAGTTATAGCTTTCCTTAGTTATGATAAAAGATAAAGTAGATATAAATATCTTGCTTGATACCCGTTTTGTTATATGTAATTTTACTATGTTAAAGTTAAAACCTTTCTTTTTGTTTAAACAGAAAAGAGGAGGCGATGTGGGATTCCCCTCTGTATGCTGTAAATACCATCGTTTAATAAAGAAACTGTCTTGGGCCTGTGCAGAACAGAATAGAAGTAGGAGAGGGAAACTAAACTGAAAGCTGGGAGAAAGAAGGTGGAGTGAGTGGGAAGCCATGAAGCTTCCACTAGAGAAAGACCTACTGAAACTTTGCCAGTAAGTCACAGCCACATGGTGATACACAGATTAATGGAGATGGATTAGTTTAGGATATAAGAGGTATCCAGAAATATGCTTAAGTTATTGGCCAAACAATAGTGTAAATAAAAAAAAATGTTGCCTTTATTTTATTTTATATGTCTGAGTATTTTGCCTACACACACTCACACACACACATACACACATACACTCACACACATATATATACACAAATGCACACACACACACACATATATACATGCACACACACTCACACATATATATTCTTTATTTCTTTAAAGTTAGAAGATAATATCATGTTAAGTTTTTAAGGGAGAAAATCCATAAGACTAGTTAGAATCCTTCATATCATGATAAAGATTGTTTGCCAGAACTGGTGACATGACTATGATCTGAGCACTTGGTTGGCAGAGGTAACAGTCCTCGCTGTCCTGGAACTCACTCTGTAGACCAGGCTGGTCTCAAGCCAACAGAGATCCACCAGTCTGTGCCTCCCAAGTGCTGGAATTAATGGTGTGAGCCACCATGCCCAGCTAAGTGTATTGCCTTTCAAATCACCTTTCAAGGATTGAAAATAAAAACTTTTAGTTGCACCAAAGAAAAACCTCACTTCTACACACTAGTTTAGCTTTATAATGTAATTGCTTGCAATAAAATATTTCACTTATAAAAGAAAATGTGGTGGTTGTCCAATTGTTGTATATAACACGGTAGAAGCATTTTTCTGATTGCTCTGCTCAAAGTAGAAACCTTTATTCTGATTGGTTCACCCAGAAGGAACAGAAAGACATTCACATAAGAACTAAAGCTTTAAAGGAAACAGAATAGAAATGTAGGTACAATAAAATATATTAATCTAAAAATGAGCAAAGAAAGCGTGACATTCCAAAAATCTTAAATCTATCCATACTATAAACCTCGTCAGATCTGTATACAGCATAAGACATGGAGCCATTCACCTCTCCATCAGATCTGTATGCAGTGTAAGACGCTGAGCCATGCACCTCTCCATCACATCTGTATACGGCATAAGACACTGAGCCATGCACCTCTCCATCACATCTGTATGCAGTGTAAGACACTGAGTCATGCACCTCTCCATCACATCTGTATGCAGCATAAGACACTGAGCCATGCACCTCTCCATCAGATCCGTATACAGTGTAAGACACTGAGCCATGCACCTCTCCATCACATCTGTATACAGTGTAAGACACTGAGCCGCGCACCTCTCCATCACATCTGTATACAGTGTAAGACACTGAGCCGCGCACCTCTCCATCACATCTGTATGCAGCGTAAGACACTGAGCCGCGCACCTCTCTGTTTTCCCACATTTTGAAATGCGCTTGCCCTGCCTCTTTAACAACCAATGTGCAATGATGTTTTCTATTAAAATGCAATGTCTAGCATGGCTGAGCCTTAGCTTTTACTTCGATAGTCTTTTGTAGTGTTGTATGCAGTGTTTGGCATGTGTGATACTTAGCTCTTACTTTGACATAGTCTAGAACAGTTCTTTTCAGTGTCGTGACTCATTGTTGGTGATGTCATGTGTGCGATTAAGACCTGCTGTCAAATGAAGAAAAATGTCTTATCAAACGTCTTTTGATGTAGAAGCTATGTAGTTGAGAAGCTTATCTTCCCAAACTACCTCTGGGTCCATTCATTTTATTCCTTGTTACTCCTCTTCCATACACACCCTGTGACCAGCCTGGGGCAGTTGCAACAGCAGGTGACAGTCAACCAGCAGCTACGTGACAAACAAGTCAGTATAAGGTCAGTAGGAAAATCTCTGGAAGTCATTCCCACAGTAAAACTGCCAGAAGCATATATTGTAGCTACAGCCTCTGCATACCCCCAAAATACTTCCCCACAAAACACTTGCCACTTGATTTCCTCATTGTCTGATGAAAAGATTGGTAAAATGTGAAAAAAAAATGGTCTGTGCACTTGTGAACAAATCTGAACAACCTCTTGCTCTTCTGTTCTATCCAGATTCAAATCCCTAGTAGGAGATTGTGTTTTCTGTTGCTGTGATGCCGCCAGGCCTAGCTGGCTAGGTCCTTTGTCCACTGTAGAAGGAACTGGAACCTCACATAGTCACAGGGAGCTCAGACCTATGAAGTCAGTTCAAAAGGCAATGACCAATACCCCATGCTTCAGTCTTGTTACACACACATGTAACAATTTCTCCTTTTTCTTGGCAGGGGTGGTGGGGTTGGTGTTGAGACAGGGTTTCTCTGTGTAGCCCTGGATGTCCTGTAACTTGCTCTGTAGACCAGGCTGTTCTCAAACTGTGATCTGCCTGCCTCTGCCTTCCAAGTGCTGAGATTAAAGACCCAGCAATAAAGCAGTTCTGACTGCAATCCACACAGGTGACTTAAACAGAAGGTATAGAAAGTATAGAATTGTATAGAAAGCCACAATACTGGCTGGATTGTACAGTCCATCATGAGGAGGAGTAAAGGAAGATATTACAACAAAAAGCAAACCTGAACTAGATGAACAAACTCCATTTTGATTTAATGACTGAGCACTTACAGACCTGATGGACCGGGCAGGCAGTTTTCAATGGCCCAGATACCCTTAATGAGCAGCAGCCAGGCACTGAGAAACTTGGTACTGTGCGTGCATCTGGTGGATGTCATAAAAATGAGACTGGTATGAAGAGAGTTGTGTAATTAAAAGTCAACGTGGGTGAAAAAAATAAATGAGCAGCCATATTTCTGCATAAAAAGCAATGCTTTGAGAAGTATTTTATCAAATATAAATAATAGAGATCAATAGTTTGAAGAATCTTGGAATTCCATGATTTATACAGAAAGCAATAAGACAACATTAATATATATTTATCAAAATTTCAAGGAAGAGTCGCAGCAGGGCCAGGAATGGTATAGCAGCCTTCTAACCTAAATATTTGGAAGGCCAAGGCAAAAAGGCAACAAGTTTGAGAGCAGCTTGGCCTATAGGAGACAGTGCCTAAAAATAGCTGAGAGAGCAGGGAGAGAATCCCCAGTGTCGTTAGAGAGGCAGGCAAGCTTAGGAGACAGTTTAGCTTGGGGCCCCATTTGGTTTAGGGCTATGAATACACACCTGTCTTTTAGTAATGGACTTGGTAGTGGAGTTCCTTCACCTGCACATACTAGGTACACACACACCTCTCTCCAAACCACACACCTAGCAACCCTAGAACCTCCTCAGTCCCCCTACCTGCATCAAGCAACACGTATGACCATCTTTGAACAATGATATACATTTCCCAACCCTGGTAACAGCCATAGTCAGGCAGTTTCTATTCACCTGTATCCCAATGTATCTGGGGATAAAGAGTCAAAAGGCAGATCTGGCCTGAGCTGGTATTGGGCTTACACACAGTGCAGCAAAACTCTGCCCCCTGGTACCCCTTGAGGAAGA
Source organism: Chionomys nivalis (assembly GCF_950005125.1). Classification (NCBI taxonomy): domain Eukaryota; kingdom Metazoa; phylum Chordata; class Mammalia; order Rodentia; family Cricetidae; genus Chionomys; species Chionomys nivalis. The sequence continues at coordinate 66,009,514 of NC_080097.1, read as the reverse complement.
GCTCCCTATTTCCTATCGGTGTTTCTGTATAATTAGGCCTATATTTCATTAAAATCAGACCCAGAGTGGAAAGGGACACATGAAGTAAACAGAATGATCAGATAGTTTCATCTATCAGTCAAAGTAGAGACCAGCCCAGACTACTCTGGTTGGCAGCAAAAGTCCACCTCTTGAATCCTCTTCAAAGAAATCCCAGAACAACAGTCGGGGGCCGTGAGCACTCTCACACATGTGGCCCTCTGTCCATCTCCAGGGCGTGTCCCTCTTTGATATACATGATAACTTCACCCCTCTGTCCATCTCCAGGGCATGTCCCTCTTTGATACACACCGTCACGTCAACCCTCCGTCCATCTCCAGGGCGTGTCCCTCTTTGATACACACCTTCACATCACCCCTCTGTCCATGTGCAGAGCGTGTCCCTCATTGATACACACCTTCACATCTCCCCTCTGTCCATGTGCAGGGCGTGTCCCTCATTGATACACACCTTCACGTCACCCCTCTGTCCATCTCCAGGGCTGGTCCCTCTTTGGTACACACCGCCACTTTGCTCTAAATGCATCTACCTTCCTTCTCTGGCAAATCTCTTGTTTTCAGCTATTTGGATGAGAGGCCAAGAATCTACAGACACCCAGCCCAGACCCTAACCACTGGTACCAATACTTTAACAGCATTCTGGTCGCTTTGTATATTAATACCTTCATAACATAGACAAAGCACATGGAAACGTGTTCCTTATTCGTCTAAGTTCTAGGTCTTGAAAAGTTGTAGGAAAAGGCGAGGAGGAAATCTGCCTGGATATTAAATCTGACATTCAGTATTTGTTTACCTTTCTCTCTCAACATCTTAGAACTCATAATTGTGCCAGTTAATCTCAGCTGTCAATCTGACGAGGTCTGGAATCACTTGGAAGAGAGGCCTCTGGGAAGTCTGGAGGGCAGTATCCTTGATTGGGATGATGAAGGCAGAAGCCCTGCCCACTATGGGTGACACCATTACCTGGGATAGAATTTGGAGTGTATAAAAAAAGAGACGGTGCTCTGAGTATCACCCTTCATGGCTCTCTTCCTCCTGTGGTCAGCTGCTTCCCATTCCTGCTGCTCTGACTGTCTCAGCCAGAGCTGGGGCCAAAATACATACAGTTGAACGGGGAGGTAGTGTTATTGCCCATAGCTGAACGAGAAGGCGGGGTTATTACATACAGATAAACAAGGATGCAGGGTTGTTTTATACAGCTGAACAAGGAGGCAGGATTAGCTTGGGAGGATTAGTCTCCTCAGGGGCGTGGTCTTTAGTCTGTAAGCATAGGGTGGTAGCTGAAGGAGGAAGCTACAGTGGAAAGAGGAGTTGCTCATCGTGACCAGTAGACAATGTGACCATTAGAAAACTTGGTCAGAGAAAGAGATTTGGGGCAGAAAATGGCATATGAAAAATTTGAGTTCATAAAACACAATTGGCTTTAAATCTTCCCAACTGCCACTGAAACCCAACTCCCTGAGTAGGAAGAGTTGCTGAACCCTGCTCTTGTGACCCTTGACCCCTTCAAATTTGCTTTCTTTATTCATTTTAACTTGCCCTCACCCATGTAAAGATTTGCCCTGTAGAGACACATGTGGTCTTCCTAGCGCTATCAATCTCTCAGGTGAAGGTTTGTCATTTTCTGCCCCAAATCATCGCTAGGTCAACCTCCCAGGGGCCTTTGCAGCTCTCGCATCCCCTTGCCTCTGGTCTGGTTCCCTTCCCACCACTGCACCTGGAACTGAGCCTCCAGAGAACTGTTCGTAAAATACGGAGGGCATTCTTGAAACTGACATGCAGTTGGGAGCACAGGACCAAGATGGAAGCGATCTGAGAGGAAGGGGCAAGGTGGGAACAAGTCCCAGCACTTCCCACCAGAGAGAGGTCGAAATGTGTGCTACAAATCAAATTTGCTCTTGGTTCAGTCCACAGCTAGGAGATACCTGAGCCCGAAGGCTTCAAGCATCTGTCTGCCATTCGATCCCTGAGCAAGCTGCCTGGAGATGGGACCTGGTCTTCCAATCAGCTACAACTGAGCTCAGGGCGAGAGTGCTGCTATCTCTCTTCCCCTCCTCTCAATTTTGTTATCCTAGGAGCTGTCACCACCACTCACATCCACTCACGGACCATGCGGAGCAAAGGGGCGCTGCTCACATGTGCATCCAGATGAACTTTGCAGACCAGCTAATGAGAATTTATGGGCGCCCCTAGCTGCACTCCCGCTCACCGTGGCCTTCGAGTACATATTTACATTTAGAAGCTGAACACAAGTTGGCTTAATTCCAATATTCTCTAACGTTTTCCGAGCATCCCGTTTTCTAAATCCCATGGTTAACATGTCTAAAAGAGAAGCCCAAAGAAGGGTAAACAGAAACCACCTTTCCGGACTTATGACGAGATTTTGTTAGTAAATTAAGAGACTTGTATATGCTGGGACAGAATTTTTGCTGGGTACGCAGAAACTAACAGAAGCACGCAGGGAAACGGCCCAACCTGTGGCTACTACTCCCCGCTCTAAATTTTTTTACATTAGAATGAGCCCAACCAACAATCAAATACCATTTTATCCCAGCAGTAGCTTCCCGAGTCAATGATAGTGACAGACACACAGAGAAACAAGGACTGTAGATGTAGCTCAGTCGGCAACGTGCCTGGGAGGACAGGAAGCCCTGCAACCCCAGCAGAAGGAGAATGAATGAAGCAAGCACCTCCTGGGCAGAGCCAAGTCTCTTTCTCCATCGACTTAAATCATTAAACTAAACAGCGGCTTAGTCACCAGTATTTACACTATACAAAAGATTTTTCTCTTCCAATCTGGTATGGGATATTCACGCGCCCGTGCTTTTAAGTATCAATTTTATAGTCAACATGTCAATTTTAAGAAACAAGATTAGGAGTCCTGTTGGAACATAGGGCTTACATTGCTGGCATGGATCTACTTGTGACTTACAACACCAAAGCTTTGGCCTCGCACCTCTCTCCCCTAAACCGCATCTCCTTCCCTTGTTCTCAGCCACAGTTTGTAGATCTCCTGGTGAAAAACCTAGCCTGTCTCTTGGTAGGCTTCCTGGATTCTGAGGCTGCAGTAACAGAGCCTCTGAAGTTTCTCTGTCCACGTGTTTGCCTGGAAGGTCTCAAGCCCATGGGCCCTTTGTGATCACTAAGCCAGGCACTTTTTCTGCCTTCGAGGTATCTCTGCTCACTACTTGATTATTGCTTTCTGCCCAACATCTCAGTCCCATTTCCCTCCTCTGTCTGCAGCTCAGTCCTCTTCGGGCCACATTTTGCTGATCAGATTCCCTTCCTTCAGTCGGCTGCCCACTGCTTGGCTTTGCTTTGTCTTACCTTTGTTAGCTGGGGCCCTAGAGTACCGTGAAAAGAAATGCAGAAAGCGCCATGATTGGGGAAACGTTTCTATTCCAGTGCCCTCACAAGTGTGCACTGACCTGGAGTCTGGAAGGAGGAAGGTCCTGCATTGGCCACAGTGCATGTTGTAGACAGAAGCCGTCTCCACCCAAGAGTGCCCTGGTTGTGCTCCAAGGCTGCCTGTCTCTTCGCTTCAGAAATGATGGCGGTACAACACTGCATTCCAGCCAGGTGCCAACCAGATAGAACAGCACAGAATACAAGGTCGACTGGGACTTTTGGGGTCTTAAGTTTGCAGCTCAAAAGCCAACAAAAGACTTGTTCTCTTTCTTTTTCCAGGTAAGTCACCTTTCTCCCAGTTCAGGAAAGGAGCTGACACAGAAGCAAAGCAAGGCCCCTGGTATCAGTTCCTGCTTTATTCAAACTGCCATAGACTCCTCCTCATCTTCTTTCATTCCTACTCCTCACCTGCACCTGTGCACACCTCTTCCTCATCCATTCCCACACCCACCTGTACCTGTGCACACCTCCTCCTTCTCCATTCCCACTCCTCACCTGTACCTGTGCACACCTCCTCCTTCTCCATTCCCACTCCTCACCTATTCCTGTGCACACCTCCTTCTCTTCTGTTCCCACTCCTCACCTGTACCTGTGCACACCTCCTCCTCCTCCATTCCACACCCCACTGTACCTGTGCACACCCACAGACTCCCGTACTCTGGCACTCTCAGGCACTGACAGCTCAAACCCCATCAGGCTGGCACGTGCTAATTTACAGCCACTGTGCTCTCGGCACACTCGTTCTCATACTCATGTCCACCTGTTGTCCTCATGTGCCCTCCCTTTCCCAAGCATGGGCAAAGCTGAAGGAGAATTAAAAGTTTCCCAGCTTCCTGATTCCCCCACTTCTCACCAAGGCCTAAGTGCTGTGACACTACTCCATCTGGTATCACACTTGAACCCTGGAATCCTTCGAGAACGTGTTCTCCACTCTTTCAGCTGTCCCTCTGTCCCAACAACTGGATATTACCCAGGAGTGCAGGGAGCCCTCTGGGAACCAGTTGAAGCCCTAAGTGATGCTTCACATGGGAAGTTAACACCTGTAGCTAGCTGCCTTTGTATTTCTGGCCTACAGAGGTAAACCTTAGAGATAATCAGAAGATCTAGTTTTGAGCGAGGACACTTAACTCTAAGCCAGGCACCTTTCCCCATACTTTCTATAAAACCAATTTAACCTTCTCAGCAACATAATGAAATAGATACCATTACAATTCTTGTGTCATCAGTGTGACAGTCAAGGCACAGAGAAGTTGAGGGGCTCCACTGGGGTGTCACAGCTCATGTAATATGGCTGAGACTGTTCACACCTGACTACTGTGTGATTTTGTTTCTCAGTGTGTGTAAAAATGATGACACAAAGCTAACTTAAACGTCCCTTTATAATGTTCACACCTGACAGTTTATATTGTCAATGATACTTGGTACAGGATATGACTTACTACAGATAGTTCAACCATAAGTGTTTGTGTGTGTGTGTGTGTGTATGTGTGCACTCATGCAAGTGTTTGAATATGTGCATGCATGTGTGTGAGCATTCATATGTGTGAATGTGCATTGTGTGAATGGTGAATGTATGCATGTAAGAGAACATGTAAGAGAACTCTATTTTTAAGTATTTTGAATGCAGATGGAGGTAAATACATGAATCTACATATATGATGATATTGCATAGATCAAATATATATAATGTAAACATAAACATAAACAAAAATATGTGTAGGTAACACTAGGGAAGTTTGGGTATAACTCATGTAATAAATGTCATCAAATCAATAATATTATACTACAGTTTTCCAAGATGTTACTGAAGGTAACTGGATGAATAAAATCTTATGTAATTTCTCAAAGTCATATATGAATCTATGATTTTTCTCCAGAAGTCCTTTTCAAAGAATCTACCAGCTATGTATGTATGGCATCTGTTGCTATAATCAGACTTTTACTCTGTTCATTTACAGGTGTGCCTCTCAGCAATATCACACTCTGTTGGTCGGTAGTCTTAAACCAATTCTTCTATTTTTTATTTTTCAGTTTTTCAAGACAGTTTTTCTGTGTAGCCCTGGCTGTCCTGGGATTCACTCTGCAGACCAGGCTGGCCTCAGACTCAGAGTTCCCGGATTAAAGCATGCTCTGCAGGCTCAGCATAAACTTGCCCTTGGATCCGGCAGTATGAGTTCTCTAACTGCTTTCCTCTCCCGGAGCAATGAGTTTTGGTTGTTGCTGTTCTTCATTCAGCACTGTAGTGTCTGGGTTGTTATAGAAAGTGTTAGTCAGCATGCAAGCTTCTCACAAGTGTTAATTTTCACAAAATAAAAATATCTTACCAAGCTGTTGATTGCTATGTTGCTGTCTCTACGGATCGGGTCTACTCAAATTTCACAATATTGAGTTTACAGTTCAATTATTTGTTGCTATAAGATACAGTAGAACTAAATATATTCATGTATTGATCTTCTTCAAGCTCGCCTAACGCACAGATTTTCTCAGAAAACTATTGTAGATTCCTTTGCATTGTGAGTATCAATCATGTCATCTAGAGAAAACAATCATCTACTACTATTGTGTGTATGAAGGTGAGCTTGAACTACACTTTCTTCACATGGTATCAGAGGTGCCAACCAGAGGAGTCAAAAGAAGCACTTCCTACGTGCCCTTGGCAGTGACAGTTTGGTTCTCCCAAGAGACACAAACCCTGCTTGTTTCTGCTCACTCTCCCTGAGGCAGAGTAGGATCTCCCAAGTAACGTGCCATGCTTGGAAAAGTTGCTACAGCCCAAAGGCGGTGTTGGCCAAGCACACCTGAAAATTTTCAATGCAATAAATATTGTGTAGCCTTCTGTCCATTAAAAAAGGGGGGTTTATATTCTAGTATTCTTTCTTCTTTCTTTCCCTCCCTGATTCTCCCTCCTCCTTCCCTTCTCCCCTTCACTCTTTCTTTATTATAAGATGAGCAAAAAGCAAGTCTTGGAGAGGGGATAAAAACTTTGATTGATATAGAGAGAAAGGGAACATTGCAAGGAAGGTCCTAAGGATTAGTATGTTGAAGACTTTTTCATAGGTAGGGTTGATTCTTTTTACAACAGTAATACTTTTAAGTGTTGTCTTAAAACAGCTACAGGCCAAACTTCTGTGGGTTATTCTAAGATAAATTAAAGAGACTACACCCATAGCTACAGCAACTGTAACAGCTGAGAGTCTGGGCTCAGAAAAAAGAATCATGTTTCTATTAGATGCTTATATTTCCCCTGTAAACTCTTGGTCTCGTGTTCTTAGAATTATTTCCTGTCTTCTCAAAGGTTGTCATAGTGATTTCAGCTCCTGGGACTCAAATGCTTGTCTAACATCAGGAGTCTGAAGTCAGAACTAACTTAGGAATGCCTTTCACCAGTTTCTCTGTGTCTTCCCAGAATGTCGGGGCTGGATAGGTCCAGTTATACTCCTGCAGGGACCTGTGACAGTCACAACAAAGACCATGAGGACATTCTTAGCTTCAGAGTTTGATGGAATTGACAGGGCTATGAGGATCCCGAGAAACCCGCAGGCCAGCTTGCCTGGCTTACACAGCAACAGAGAGCTGTGGAAAACAAGGGCCAACTGTACTCATACACAGCAGCAGTCCCATGCATGTACGCATGTACCATACATATACATCATGCACACACACACACACACACAATAAAAAGCAGTGTTGCTAGAATGTGCACACTAGACTTTGAAGAGTGTATAATCTCAGGATCTACAAAGTTGAAGGTACCTAGTCAATGCTTGGCAGAAATCTGCTGTGCTGGGAACATAAACACAGGAAGTTTCCTAAGACCTTTTCTTTAAGATAAAAACTGGAGAAACACAATCTAGTTATCCATCATAGAATGAAGAAAAAGATTACCATAGATCTTTGCACTGGAAACCATGGGAAGACAAATGAACGGACGGTTTATCTTAGCTACCTTTTAATTGAAATTGCTTCGCTTCATGCCTTGAAGCTGCTCATTGTTTGGTTAAATTAAAATACATAAAAGTGATTTATTAAGCCGGGCAGTGGTGGTGAATGTCTTGAATTCCAGCACTTGGGAGGCAGAGGCAGGCAGATCTCTGTGAGTTCAATACCAGCCTGGTCTACAAGAGCTTGTTCTAGGACAGGCTTCAAAACTACAAAGAAACACTGTCTCAAGAAAGAAAGAGAAGAAAGAAAGAGAAGAAAGAAAGAAAGAAAGAAAGAAAGAAAGAAAGAAAGAAAGAAAGAAAGAAAGAAGGAAGGAAGGAAGGAAGGAAGGAAGGAAGGAAGGAAGGAAGGAAGGAAGAAGGAGAAAAAAAGTGATTTATTTTATTTTTGTAAAACCAACCAAAGCACCCTTGTCAAAGGGCATTCAGCAATCCTGCAAGCCCGGACTCCGTCTGTACCCATGTGGTTCTTTCAGAGTTGCTGCTTCCCACTGGGTTCCGGAGGTGTGGCTGGATTTCTCCGGCAAGGTCACAGGAGGCTTTACATCTCACACATCTTTTATTTGAAAATCCAGATCTGCACAGGAGGCTGATTTCACATTCACTGCAGCATGGAATATTTGGACAGTTTCAAAGGGATCCATCATCGGAATATTTTAGTGGCTGAAATCCTCTGGTGCCCTGGAAAGATGTCACCACTTACGCAAGCTTCAGGGGAACGGATCTGTTACGTCAGTCAAGGAATGCGAGCCACGGAGACCTCTGGCATCCCCTTTCCAAAGAGCACGGTGAACACCCTGTCTAAACTGTCATCCACAATTTGCAAGAACAAAGGAACTGCCCCTCATCCCTGCTCTCCAGAAGTTTCCAAGTCATCGCCTCACACCAGGTAGGCCAAGTGCCCTCCCTGTTACCAGTTAACACCAAATGCTTCAATTTCATCACCGGAAGCTGTGCAGGCCTCCAGTTGCCACTCATCCACATGTCAAAGCACACGGATTCCCTGGTATATTGTGGTTTTACTGATTCCTTTAGCCCTCCGAGTCTCCAGAAAGAACAAGGTTTTATTTTTCTCCCCTTTCTTTTTTGTTTTGTTTTGTTTGTTTGTTTCAAGACATGGTTTCTCCACGTGGCCTTAGCTCTTTTGGAACTCCTTTATAGACCAGGCTGGCCTCAAACTCACAGAAATCCACCTGTCTCCACCTTTTGAGTGCTGGAATTAGAGGCATACACCACCACCATCCGGCAAGAGTAAGGTTTTATTAACTGAGTATAGACAGCAACAGGGAGTTCCACAAGGGGCACAGGCCCATTAGATCTAACTTCCCAGGCAGAGAAAATGAATACAGAGGTCTGTTCTCTCAACAATAACGTTATCTCGACCATAGGGAGGAAGAAAGCGAATTCAGACCATGTATGACAGATGTGACAAAGGCTGGGTCGGGCACACGCCAGACCTCCTTACACCCTTGGGTAAGCTGTTTAGTGACTGCTGGCTGCTTTTCTTCTCACTGCCACGACATACCTAAGAAGCAAGGTTAGGGAGAAGGACTTGCTTGAGCTCATGCAGTCCATCACAGTAGGAGGGCACGGAGGACTCGAGGTATTGGGCAGAACAAGAAGCTGAGACATCTGGCCAGAACAGGGATCGAGAGTACAATGCTAGCAAAAGCCTGCCCCTGCAGCGATCCACCTCCTCTAGCTAAGCCCAGACTCTCCAAGCCTCCACAACCTCTCTAAAGAGCACTGTCATCTGGGAACCAAGTATTCAAATGCAGGAACCAGTGGGGAGGGACATTTCACATTCAGACCCTAAGAATGATCAGCTCAATGTCCTCGCACACCCTGCCTTCCCCTGAAGACATTTGTAGGTGAATCAGCTGAGATTTGGGAAGGGTCACAAACGCGAGTGTTATCTGGAAATACTACACAGTTGCTGATTTTCTTCTCCTGGATGCCATGGCTTTCTGTTGTCATCTTGTATCATATTATGTCCATTGAGCAAAGAATGTTGCCAGTTGTACCTCTAATTATTCTTCCTTAAGTTACATAAAAGCTAATGTCAGGGATTCCAAACAGTTGCCAAGGGCTCAAAAATCACCATAGTTTATTAAAGAACCGAGATCAACATTTCCAAGGCATATTAATTTCCTAATAAAAATGCTGTTATTCCTACTAGTTAATACACAAATACGCAGAGGTACATATCCATTTTGTCACCATCTTACTCCTTACAGAATAAGTAAAGATTCAAGAAATGTTTTGCACAGACGGTTTTCAGAATTAAAAGTTGTGCTTTCTAAATCCCCCATCAATCTCCCATGAGAATCATCATAGCATACATATAAAAGAAACTCTACAAACATGCATCAATAGACAGCTAAAAAATGGGAGGAACCATGAATTTTAGAGACTTCAACTTCTAGAAACAATTTTAGCCGATGAAGACAAATGTCTTTAAAATAAACAATACCTGAGGGCCGGTGGGATGGCTCAGTGCATGAAAGAACCCTGCAAGCCTGGAGTCCTGCGCTCAGATACAAGAACTCATGGTGGGAGAAAAGAACCGGCTTCCAGAAGTTGTCCCTCTGACCTTCACACCCATGCCATGGCATTTGAGTACACACATAGAGGGACACACACAATTAACTGACTGGTTGATTAGTTAATTAGTTAATATTAGAGATTAATGAATCTGCATTACTGATGACCTCATCAAACATTGACGTTTTATCCATGAACAAAAGCCAGACCGTCAACAGTCATCAATGTTTGGTGGGGAAGCTTAAACCTTATTCTAATAACTACCAGGAGCCCAGGGTGGAAACAAAAGGAACTTAGACAAATGCTCACATTTACAGTCTGAATATTCTACTTGCAGCCTGCTTTATGCAAGAAAATAAGTGAAAGGCAAAGAGATTGGAAATGAATGTGCTGTCTAGTGTTGTAAGGAGGCCGCTTGTTTGTTCCTGGCTGCTCAGACCTGAAATAACCACACAGAAACTGTATTAATTAAATCACTGTTTGGTCTGTTAGCTCTGGCTTCTTAGTAGCTACCTCTTACATCTTAATTTAACCCATTTTTATTAATCTGTGTATCGCCATGTGGTTGTGGCTTACCAGCAAGGTTACCTCTGGTGTCTGTCTCTGGTGGGGCTACATGGCTTCTCTAAACTCCACCTTCCTTCTCCCAGCATTCAGTTTAGTTTTCTCTGCCTAGCTCTTTTCTTTTGCGCTATTAGAGGCCAAGACAGTTTCTTTATTAGCCAATGGTATTCACAGCATACAGAGGGGAATCCCACATCAGTCTAGTATTAAGACAGAGCAGTGAAAACAGATATATACTTTTCAAACTTCAAGCAATATTAGTAGAAAAGAATCCTTGGGCTGGGTGATGGTGGTGCACACCTTTAAGCCCAGTACTTGGGGAAGCAGAGGCAGAGACAGGCAGATCTTTGAATTTTAATCCAGCCTGGTCTACAGAGTGAGTTCCAGGACAACATGGAGAACTCCTGTCTTGAATACCCATCCCCCATAAAAGAAAAGAAAAGGAAATAAAAAGAAAGGGAAGGGAAAAGAAGGAGAGGGGAGAAAGCAGAAGAGAGGAGAGGGCAGGAGAGAAGAAGAAAGCAAAGGAAAGAAAAGGAGAGGAGAGGAAAGACATTAAAGAAAAGAACCTTAAAGCTGAAAGGAGACTAGGGACATGGGACACAGGGCCCAGAAGTCAAGTTCAAACTTAGATGGAAAAACCATGTTTTTCAGGCATGGCAGGGGTGAGAAAAACAGACAGTGAAGAAGGTGCATGCCAAAGTCACCGATGGATGTGGGCGTGAGCAGAGCGGTCGGAGCGGTCAGCAGAAGGCAGCATGGTGGGTGACCTCAGTGCTTTTGGCAAGTGTAAGGAGAAGTGGAACAGACAGGAACCTGGACAGCAGCCTGCACTGGGGAGCCCCCCGCAGAAGGAGTCCTGGGGAACAGCCAGCTCTGAGTAAAAGTAGGAGGCGAAGAGACGGCTATGACCCTGAAAATAAATTTGCCATGAGATAAAGTTTTGCCCCTGCTGATTCCTCAACTCTGAATTCTGACTTCAAATGTACACTTTCAACTTTTCCTTCCAAGACAGTGTCAATTACAAACTGAAGGGGCAGCGTTTGTTAGGATACCCCTTCAAGAGAGGATTACCTGCTGTGAAGGGTGCTCAGGCCACTGTGAACCAAGGTGACAACTCTGTCCACCCTGGGACACGTGGCTCTTGCACAGGTCACAAGGTGTGAATAGTCTCAAGTTTCAAAAATCCTGTAATGTCACACAAAATAAACAAGTATCAGTGGTGTGTGGAGGTTGGGGTGTGGGGTGTGGGCGTGTATACCCCTATGTACACACGTACAGGAAGAATGATGTTTCTGAAGCCAAAAATGTATCAATATCAGGCTTTAGCCATCCATAAAATAAATGATATGAAGGGCTTTGTTTCAGAGGTATACATTTTGATAAGTAATGTATCAACTTCCTAGAAGAAATTTGTTACAAAAAAAAGTCTACAGTATTGAATATTAAAACTCTAAGTGGGTGTCAGGCCTCATGCATATCCAGAAAGTTTCCAAGTTCATGGATAAAGGTAATGGGAAAGAGAATATCAAGAAATCTAGAGAGACATTGAGTCTACCACTTGGGAGAAAGAACACTACACTACATGGTTTACCCACGCCACAAAGGCCAAGAAAGGTCAGCAGCCCAACCCATGTGTTCCAACAGAGCTTCTGCCAGGCCTCTCTACCCAACATGCCCAGCTCTGCAGAAATAAATGCTTCCATCCTTGTGGCGTTTATCTCCTTTTGCTTCATTTTGTAATCCCAAACGTCTCATTGCCAAACACAATCAGGAGGTGCTGTTCACGTGAGCTCTCCAATGCTGCGTCCATCTCTGCCCGAAATAAAACACTGATGCCTCAAACTTGTAACTGTTTCTTACCTCTCCTTCCATGCTGTCTGCTCCTGGGACACTTTCTCTCCACGGACACACAGTCTGTAGACACAGCCAGTACAGAAGCTCTCCGTTATGTAAGAGAAGTTGTCTAGGGCCATGTCGCCTTGTTTGTTTTTCCTGGCAGGCATCCCTGGAGGACCCATCTGGAGGGGAGCGCATGCATAGTTCTTAAATATAGAGAGAAAAAAAAAACATTCTTCTTCAATTTTACTTTCTCCTTCAGTTATTTTTTAACCTTGAAGAGTAGGTTTGAGAAAAAGACACCAGTGTTGCTCCTCGTCTTTCTAGGGCCGTGGGGAAGACTTGAGAAGCCCCCATCAGGAAAGGGAAACCAGGTTCCATGCAGCTGCGTGATTAGCAGGGGAGTCTGGTCCTGTCCTTCACGTGGATTTACGAGACTTTCTGCTGACATGAAGTATGTTCTTTACTGAATTCCTCAAGTGAAGCAAAACCGCACGTATCTAGTTCTAAAGCAGCACACTGAGTCACTGGTTTACATAGCAAATGTGAAACAGTCATTTGCAGTCCTGGAGCGCACCTGTGAAGTGGACTGAACCATAACAGCCATCTGGGAAAAGAAGAAGAGAAAAAAAATTAATGCAAAAAAGAAACCCCATATTTAAATTTTTCATCTGAAAATCAGCTGAGAAACCATCCTGAGGGTCCCCCACTTGTAGAGATAGATTCTGCCCCATTGAATCAACAGCTGTAGTTTTGCAGAAAAGATACAGTGTAGCCTGGTCTCCCCTAGAACTCCAAACACTCTGAGTCTGATAGTTGTGGCGCTGTAGCCTTTTCTTTCCTGGGTTTCTGGATGTGAGGGTCATCTGGACCCAGGCTCTTTCTGTAGCCAATGCATACAATGAGTCTCCAAAGCCCCAGCACTGCTGCTCCAGTCATCGTAACCTCAGGTCTAGCTTCCTCCTCCATCACTGCTATGATGGGAGTCCTAGCTCTTTTGATCACTGGCGAAATCTATGCCCGCTTTCTAGCTGGCTTTGAGAAGCCCATGCTTCCCCTATGTGCCACATTCAGACGAATTCTCTCAGAATACAGCTCATGTCACAACCCTGAAGGTCTCTAAAACGTGCCTCCCTTTTCTCGCTTTCTCCTTCCTGGGATCTACATACCCTCCTAATGAAAACCTTATTAGCTAGTCCTTTCTTTTTCTGCCTAGAAGCTATTGCTCCTGGTTCCCCCACAGCCTGGGATATTATTCCCTATCTATGAAAACTTCACCATCTATGAAGGACTAGTTACTTTTGTCATTGTGACCAAAAATACCTAAGAAAATGACTTAAAGGTGAAGAAGATTCTTTTTGGTTCATGGCCTAAGACACCTCAGTCTGTTCTCGCTCAGCTCCCTGAGTCTGTGTCTGCTGCAGTGGAATAGCCCCGAATGGGGTAGGACAAAGAGGCTAAGATAAGACACCGACTTCCCAAGGCCTTGCTGCCATAGACCACATGGCCTGTTTTCATCATTAGGCCCCACTTCCTACCTTTCAGAATAGCCCGATGATGCCACTCAAGTTATGAACCCACTGATGGAGTCAATCAATCAAATCTGCTGTCAACAGCACTGAACCAAGCCTTGAGTCCATGAGATTTGTGTGGTGGTGAGCAGGGGGTCTTCAGTACATGAGCCTTGTGAGGGACCTTAAGCACACGAGCCTTGGTGGGGGTGCCTTCAGAACGTGAGTCTGGAGAGGTCTTGAATACATGAGCCTTGCAGGGGGGCACTTTATACCTAAAGCTTACAACTGTTTCTGTGTGAAATTTTCCAGAAAAAAAAAACTCACTGACAGTCTCTTCTCTTCCAACATCCACTAGGCATTATTCATCTTCTAGTTATGATGATGCAAAAGTTTATTCTGGTATTTGGTTTTATACTCAGGTTGTGCGGCCGGGAGTGCGCACAGGTGTGCATGCAGAACTCATTCATCCTTGTTTTGGCTATTTGTTTTTTGTTGAAGAGTGTTTCCTAGAGACCTGGCTCTTAACAATGGGTCAGCACACTGGAGAGGTCCGTTGGTTACATCTCCTCAGCACTGGGGTTCCAGCACAACCTCACTATGCCTGACTCTGTATGTGAGTGCTGGGGCTGAATTGAAGGCCTCATTCCTGCCGGGCAAGTGCTCTATAAATGCATGCTCTCAGCCCTATAGGAAATCCAGTCTTACTCATGCGTTCAGTGCGCTACACATGGCATGCTTACCAAGTGTGAAAGGACCAAGATGCTGGGGAAGTGAAACGAACATGGAGCTCTCGTCCCACAGGAAGATGAGTGGATTACTTATTGGGAGAACAGTTGCGGAAAAGTTTATATGGGCAACAGTGGCAGATAGTATCGCGGTGTCAGGTCCTCTGCAGAGTGGGGAGCAGGAGGGAAAGCTTCCCAGAGGAGGGAATATTCAGGGTGCCACAGATGAATTTGCAAGTGCTACCCAAAGAAGATGTGGATGAAGGGCTGGAGGTGTTGACGGTGCTGGGCAGTCATCGGGAAGTTGCCTAGGATATACAAGCCCAGAGACCAATCTGCAACACTAGAACGGAAGAAAGAAGAAAGGACAGAAGGAATAAAAAGATAAAAAGAAAGTTTAGAAAGATAAAGTATACTGGGCCAAGAAATTTGAGCGTAAAAATCTTTGAATCCAAAGGAGCCTTAAGAAGCCCAGTGAGATTTGACCATAGAAGGGACTAGAAGAGGGAAAATTACTTAGAGTAAAATTCCAGAGGAGAAGCGACTAGGTGTTCCAGGTGCTTGGAGCATTTATTCCAAGTGTACTGAGAGCCTATCAAAGGGTTATATGTGAAGGTGTTGTGCACCTGGGTGTTTCTTTAGAAATCATCCTGAAGATAATGAAAGAGCAGCAGAGAAGATGCAAAAAGGCCTGGAGGAAAGAGCCAACACTTGGACCAGTGCCTTGCCACTGGGTAAAGTGTGAGTTGCTGGCCGTTGGATTTAATCATTTAACATGGATATTTATAGTAAATCTATAGTCAAACATGACAACTGTCAGTAATTGAGATTTGGGGCTCCTCTGGGAACAGAATGAGGGAGCGAGAGGAAAGAAGACAATCCTGCGTCTGCATGTGCAAATGGCAGAGCCACTCACTGGGATAAAAATGGCGGAATAGAAGCAGCCCTGGGGAATGACTCCTGTTTAAGACAGGATGGGTTCACGCACAGCCTCTGCATTCCTCTCGAGACAACAACCATCTGTAATTCAAAGTTAGCTCAAGGATAGACATTTCTACTTGGAGATGACCACATTCAAAAGCCATAGAAGACACAGATGGAGTGGATGCGAGGTGGACAACTTGTGAAGTAGTGTTATTGAGAAGCACTTTGGAGGGCAGGAGACAGCCTGTGGTTTAGAGCACTCGCTGCTCTTGCAGAGGACCAGCCTTGGGTCCAGCATCCACCTGGCAGCTCCCTGCTACCCTAACTCCAGATCCAGGAGATCAAGCGCTCTCTTTTATCCTCCTGGATGCCAGACACATATGTGGTATGCATATACACATGCGGGAGAAACATTCACTCATGTAAAATAAGTAAATCTTGACAAAAGAAAGATTTATCTCAATGGATAATGGTGATTGCCACTAAACCTGATGACCTGAGTTCAATCCCCAGGGTTTACGTGGTGGGAGCAGGAAACTGACTCATGCAAGTTGTCATGCATGGCACACAACACACACACACACGAGCACGTGTGCGTGCACGCGCCCATAAATAAATAAATAAATTTCCTTTTTTGAGAAAATCACCTATGGAATTTTCTGTTTTTCAAAATACAACAAACCAGTAACCCAATAAATTTCTGGAGTTTGGATATATGTGCCTTAAAAAGATACATTCTGCCAGGTATTCCAATTTTTATCCATGATTAAAGTAACCAGAGAAGAAGCATAAATGAAGATCCCAAGATAAATCAGGAAATATCAACACAGATTTGAAAGAGTTGGAAAAAGTGAAAGAGAAGGAGCCATCAGGAAGTGGCTGTTCATCCATTCATGCCCAGAGTACTCAGGGTGCCTGTTGGTACTCAGAGCCCGGTGGTACTCAGGGTGCCTGTTGGTACTCAGGGAGCCCGGCGGTACTCAGGGTGCCTGGTGGTACTCAGGGAGCCCGGTGGTACTCAGGGTGCCTGGTGGTACTCAGGGAGCCCGGTGGTACTCAGGGAGCCTGGTGGTACTCAGGAGGTCATTAAGATGCAGCGGACTAAAAACAGAATTCACTCCAGGATGATTTCAGCAAAGACTGATTCCGTAGAGTTGTGGTTCAAATGCAGAGAGAAGACAGGAAGGTAGAGAAGTATAGCAGAGCTTAAAGAGAAGAGGGTTAAGAGGGCTGTGGTCTCCAGGGGAGCACAGTTTCTTCTCTGAGAGGAGGAGGTAATTGTAACTAGAACTCCCCGAGAGGTTAACCCGGCACCCTTAATGCTCGCCACACTGCCACCCACACACCTCACTCACAGCAAATAGCATCTTAATTTAAACACTTACTAAAAAGTGCATCTTTCACAGTTCCAGAATAACCTCCTTCAAAACAAACAGACATCACCAAGATTGAATTACGTCATTAATCCCCCAAATTCAAAGCATGCCCTTACAGTACACCAGACAACTGATCACCACCAATTATGTAGTCACGTGCTTATTAAATGGCTGTGACCGGTGGGGTCCTAGTGGCATCGTGAATTCTTGGTATAAGTGGGATGTCTCAAGGGTCTGCACTCTCGATCATTTGTTTTAGCAAGACATGTGGGCAAAATTGTACCAAGGATGTTCTGAGTTTTCTCATGGTTCCTGTCTAGGGATGTAGATCTGTCCTCTCCTGAAGCCACACAGACAGGATAAGACACCCAAACCATGGAGCTACCTCAGCACTCAGCCCACAGCCTGGCTACTTAGCAAGATCTCCAGTCTGCAGAACAGTTCCCAGAACCCCTCTGTACAAATAGTGGCTTCAGAGACCCAACTTGTTGTCAGTTGGCAAAAGCTCTGGGCTTTCCCTCTCCTGGAAGTGTGGGGAGCTTAAAGACAGTGTTTCTGGAGATTTCCTGAAACTAGGGAATCAGATTAACTTGGAGACCAAGAAGTTTTCCCCATAACTCAGAAAGGTCTAAAGAGAGGAAAAGGACTTTAAGTAGGAACCTTTTCCAAAGGAGGGGGCACTCCGCACCTGACTGGGGTCACCTGACCACTAGGGGGCTTTAGAGACACACTGTAAGACAAAAGACTCCAGTGGATTTCTACCTGTGAGCTGGAACAAGACAGGCATGCTCACCTGCTCTTAAGAATGTATTTTGTTTCTCCACCTAATGGAATTTAGTTTCTGTATGTCTCATCACGCCCACTAAAGACAGCGATCCAGCCTCAGCTTTGAGGTTACCATGGAGCTGTACAGCAGTATTGCCCTAAGGATTACGATGAACATCTCCAAGGAAATACAGGAGGAAAATCACAGGCTTCGTAGGAACAAATCTGAGGATGTGGAGGGGCAGTCAGGAGTGGTACCCGGTCCTGCTTTTCAAAAGGACAAGTGCAGGGAAAGTGCAGGGATTTAGGAAGAAACTGGGTGGAAGATACGATGGTCATCTCTGGGAAATTCACTACTCCCGGGCATAGCCTGATTTCAGAAGCATTTAGAGTTAAGACCCTTGCTTTATAAATGAAATCCAGGCAAATCTAAGTGCTTACTTTAAAAACATCCTTTCCTAAATGTTCAAAAGAGAACAAACTTAGGCCCTGCCATAAAATGTGCCTGGAAACTATTAATGTATCAATGGTCTTAAATGAAAACATTTCCTATAAATACATAAGATCCAACCCAGTTAACTAAAAGTCACTTCCCCTCCTCAAAGCATCTGATACTTTATAACTATCAAGTAGCTAGCCATAACTTTAGTAAGCACTTCAACTCTCAATAAGCCTTTAAAATCCAAAACCTAGAAATCTTTGTCTAAAACTTTTTAATATTGTTAAATAAAAAACACTGCACAAACTTTGGTTGTCACCCCAAGTCTTCAAAGACCCTCGGACTTTAGGGCACTTTCCTCTCGTCTCAGTTTTCAAATTCCCTTCTCTTGTGGGTCATGTACATTTACAAAAATACATGGAATCAAACAGTTCTTTAGTTCTGTGAGGGTGACTGTGATGGGGCTGTTGCTATTCCAAATATTTTCATGTAATCAACACTGCAGAGCAGCTCAGCTGCCTGTGGACCTTACCTTGCTCCATCCCGTGCACTGTGGGTGGCCTTAGGTCATTTCTTCAGGGTTAATTTTAGGATTCTACCCTTGAACATCATTTACAGGTGTAACTTGCTACACATACACACACATACACACTAACACACATAAACGAGCACACATAAACTCATGCACACATAAACACATGCACACATACACACATACATGCACATATACACACATAAACACATGAACAAATACACACTCTCACATACACATGCATATATGCACATATACATCCTATTGCTAATTTGAGTAACTTAATAAAAATTTTCAAGATTTTCGTATAAAATATACTTCAGTAACTTTAAAATATTACTAAATTGAGGCAAGAATTCCAATGGGGATTGTAGATGAGATTAGTATATGGTTTTGTTGAAGGTTCTTTGGTTTTTGTTTGGTTTGAGACTTGTAGGTAGCCCTGGCTGGCCTAAGACTGACTATGTAGACCAGGTTAGCCTTAAATTCACAGAGATCCACCTGCCTCTGCCTCAAAGGCATGCACCATCACACCTGGCTCTGAGTAGGCTTGTTTGCTGTGTGGCCTTCTACAGCTTTGCTTTGTTACAAAGTGGTTAAACGACAGAACTTTATTTTCTTACAATCCTAAAAGACAAGAGCCTAAGGCTGATGTGTCAACAGACAGCGCAGCTTTTTCTGGGGCTTCTCTCCTTCCCTGTGTGTGGTCTTCTCCTTAGCCTTACCTAACTTCCCCACTGCATACAACTTTGTTCAAACTTCCCGCACTATAAAAATGCCAGCCATTTGCATTTGCCAACCATAGGATCCCATTTTATCTTAATTAATTGATTTGGGGGCATCCTGGGCATTGAACCTAGGTTCCCATATACACTAGGCTAGCTCTAGCTGTAGACAAAGCCCGAAGACATTATTTTAATTTACTTAAAGATTCTTTGTCTAAATAAGTTATATTTGAGATATTGGAGGTTAACAACCACACATATGAATTTGGGGATCTATAATTACACTTGTCTTTTATGAATTTGTGACATATTCTTTTGTTCTTATTTTTTATTTTGTTTTTCAAGATAGACTTTCACTGTGTAGCTCTGACTGTCCTGGAATTTGTTTTATAGATCCAACTGGACTTGAACTCACAGAAATATGCCTGATTGTGCCTCCTAAGTGCTGTGGTTAAAGGCATGTGCCACCACCACCCAGCAAACAGATTCTTAATTTATTGAAGTATTGATCATAATGAAGTGTTAAATACTTATTGAGGGGAAATTTCCTATATATTAATATAATAAGTGAAAAATCATCCTATACACAAAATTAATATATTTCAGTAAGTTCATGAACTCAGGTATTAAATGGGATTCTTGGTAAATATCTCAGAAGCACATTTTACCCAAACTTTTAAAGATGACTTTCTCTAGTTATAAAGACAGCACAATGAGAATATTTAATCTCTACATTAAAAGAATCTCTAAATCAGCAAAAAATTACCCCAAGTCCCTTCCTCCAGCCATTATCATTGTGAATATTCTGAGCATTCAGCTAAATCGTCTCCCTATGCACACACATACACATATCATGCAAACACATGTGTGCACACATACACAGCACACACACACATGTCTGCACACACAAACACAACTTAATATGGATGGGATTATTTTACAAAGCAATTTTCCACAATGGCCTTATCCACTAGACAATACACTTGTTGAAATACCTTTCCATGCTGATGTATAGTCATGACTAAACCCACTTTTACATGGCAACATACAGTTCTATTGTATGAACACACAATGCTGATTTTGAACCAGGCTTTTTAACTCTATACTTAACTTTTGTCTTCAATCATCATTGATGTTATGATAATACTTAATAATATATGCATGAGTGTATATGTGCATTTGAGAAAAATTGCTGGAAGTAGAATTTTAAATTGTGATAATTCACATCAGGCTGCCCTCCAAACACTGTGTCATTTTATACCACATCAATCAAGTGACTATGTCCATCTAGCCACACTCCTGCAAACAGACCACCAGTCTTTAATCTTTGCTAAAACAAGTTCAGTTCCGACAACTCATATTCTCATTGCTGGCATTTCTTTGTTTATTGCTGACAGCTTCCATCTTTTTTATACTTTATGCAATTGGGAGAAAAGGGGAAAAGAAAATTTTTAGTGGAAAAAGTCTGTACCTAACATGTCCAAGGTCTGGAGTTTGACTTTCAGCACCAACACCACCATCATCACCATCTCCACCATCATCATCACCACCATCACCACCACCACCATCACCACCACCACCATCACCACCATCATCACCACCATCACCACCGTATCCACCATCACCATCATCACCATCACCACCACCATCATCACCACCATCACCACCATCTCCACCATCACCACTACCACCATCACCACCACCATCATCATCATCACCACCATCATCATCATCATAAACATTAAAGATATAAGAAGACAGATACAAATTCACATCAGCAAGGAAAAGCTTTATTTAAGAAAGATGGGGACCTAGAAAAATGACTCAGTGGTTAAGAGCACTGGCTACTCTTCAAGAGGAATGGAGTTCAATCCCCAGCACTTATATGATGGTTCCAGGGAATCCAATGTCCTCTTCTGACCTATATGACCATTACCATCATCATGCATGCGGCATACATAGGTGCATGGAACACTCTCACACAAAACAAAATACATATACCTGAGTTTACAAAGAACAAGAAGAGATGAAGTGCAGGTTTCAAAGCCGGCTCAGTCTTAAAGTAGTTAAAGCAACAGCTGGAGCCAATTGAGAGCCCACTTAATTTTGGTTGAGCGAGAGAGCAACTGGATGAAAACAGCTAGGGAGAAAGATGCAAACAAATAACATTTGGATAATAATGTTTGGGTGTGCCATGCATAACGTGGCTTGCTGATTCTGTGGGCTGGGAGGCCTCAAAATCTGTGGGATGGTTTATAAAGTGTTTCTTTTCCTACTGTTGATTTAGCTAAGAATTGCACACATGGATTCTTTTAAGAATCAAACAGATACAGTAAATCCGAAGACACAGATGAGTTTCCCACCTTAAAACTCATCAGAGTTAGCAGTTTCTCAGACAGATTATGTCTTTAAGGCCCATTTCTACCTCTGACTTGACAAAGTTTACAGTACAGAGAACTGATGTTTGTTCTGGTCCCAAGGAGATGTCTGAACACACATGAAACTTCCACTCCTCTGTGGACACTTATCTCTGCCGTTGAGTCTTTCCTGTGGGCTGGGTTAGGTCCCTCCCAAAGCTCATGTGTTGGAACCCTAAGACCAAGCGCCTCAGAATGGGGCTCCATTAGGGCTCTGCTTGAACTCTATAAAGAGGCAATGAAGTTAAAGTGTTATTTTTAGAGATCGGGAATAAAGTGCAGGAATAGAGCACTTGCTTAGCATTTGCAGGACCCAGAGTTTCGTCCACAGCTCTACAAAAAAAGAGGAGGGCCTGGTAGTGGTAGTTCACGCCTTTAATACCAGCACTCAGAAGGCAGAGACAGGTGGATCTCTGTGAGTTCAAGGCCAGCCTACTCTACAGGGCAAATTCCAGGATAAGCTCCAAACCTACAGAGAAGCTCTGGTTCAAAAAAAAAAGAAAGAGAAGAAGAAGAGAATGATTGATTAGAAGGAGCAGGAAGAGAAGAAGCAGGGGGAGGAACAAGAAGAGGGTGGGCAAGAGGAGGGGAGGAAGAGAAAGGGGAGGAGCAAGAAGAGGAGGAGCGTGCGGAGGAGGCAGAGACAAAGTCTTTAGGGTAGGCCCTCATCTAATGTGTTCTTTTTTGTTTTTGTTTTTGTTCCTCAAGACAGGGTTTCTCTGTGTAGCTTTGGAGACTATCCTGGAACTCACTCTATAGACCAGGCTGGCTTGGAACTCTGGGCCTCCAGAGTGCTGGGATTAAAGGAGTGTGTCACCACCACCTGCCTATTGTATTCTTTTAAGAAAGGAAATTTGAACACACAGAGCTGCAGGAGATTCTCATCCACAGAGCACAGATCTCAAGCTAATACAGTCAGCGCCCTCAGACCTTCCACAGCGCTGGGGTAAAGGCTGAACTTTCATTAGTGTGCTCACTGCAGTGCAGGGCCAGCACATGGGGGAGCCACTCAGTGGGTGAATGAGCTTTCTACTGCTGTTCAGGAGTTCTCTCTTGGCAACCAATACATTTTAGGGTTTTCCCCTTCACAACGAAGAGGCTGAACAAGAGACTCAGCAGCTGGATAGGTGCAGGCAAAAGGCAAAGTCATTTAGAAGATTCGCCTTGCTCTGACTACATATAGCCACGAGCCACTCGAATGGTGCAGAGAGAAAGGTGTATCTAATTTTGCCGTGCAGACCAGCTCCTAGGAGACTGTTGTTTCAAGTCTCCTCATGTCACACTGGGAGCAACTATGTCTCCCTCAGCACGGCGGGGGAGAAAAAGCCAGCATGTTCTCTAGACTTGAAGGCTCCCCTCGTTACCTATAGGTGAAGAAATTGTTCAAGTACGCCAAGGCATGAAACGCACGCTGCAGGCCTCAGTCATTGGGCTGCCGTTGCGCAATTACCTAGACGCTATGCCATATTTTCCCAATTTGTTGAGAACTATATCATGTGGGAAAGAATTAAAAGGTTTACTAAGGTCAATACAAACATAATTTATTGCTTCCTCTCAGTCAGCCAAGCTCATCTGCTTAGGTCTGTGACCAGTTAGTTAAGTTGGTTTTAGCATTGTCTGTTCAGGGTCAAGGTCAAGGTGTCAATTTACAAAATCTGTTCCTCTCTCTGTGGCAGACTCTGACTATTGCCCTAATAATTCAGTATTATTTGGATGATGGGAGGAACCTGGAAAACAAATTCATCTAGAAGAAGCACTGTGAGCCGAGGGTGCTGGTGGAGATGTTCTGATGTGATCCGAGGATGCTGGTGGAGATGTTCTGATCCGAGGATGCTGGTGGAGATGTTCTGATGTGATCTGAGGATGCTGGTGGAGATGTTCTGATCCGAGGATGCTGGTGGAGATGTTCTGATCCGAGGATGCTGATGGAGATGTTCTGATCCGAGGATGTTGGTGGAGATGTTCTGATGTGATCTGAGGATGCTGGTGGAGATGTTCTGATGAGAGCGGAGGATGCTGGTGGAGATGTTCTGATCCGAGGATGCTGGTGGAGATGTTCTGATCCGAGGATGCTGGTGGAGATGTTCTGATCCGAGGATGCTGGTGGAGATGTTCTGATCCGAGGATGCTGGTGGAGATGTTCTGATCCGAGGATGCTGGAGGAGATGTTCTAATGTGAGCCGAGGATGCTGGTGGAGATGTTCTGATGTGATCCGAGGATGCTGGTGGAGATTTTCTGATCCGAGGATGCTGGTGGAGATGTTCTGATGAGAGCGGAGGATGCTGGTGGAGATGTTCTAATCTGAACCAAGGATGCTGGCGGAGATGTTCTGATGTGATTTGAGGATGCTGGTGGAGATGTTCTGATGTGATCTGAGGATGCTGGTGGAGATGTTCTGATGAGAGCGGAGGATGCTGGTGGAGATGTTCTGATCCGAGGATGCTGGTGGAGATGTTCTGATCCGAGGATGCTGGAGGAGATGTTCTAATGTGAGCCGAGGATGCTGGTGGAGATGTTCTGATGTGATCCGAGGATGCTGGTGGAGATTTTCTGATCCGAGGATGCTGGTGGAGATGTTCTGATGAGAGCGGAGGATGCTGGTGGAGATGTTCTAATCTGAACCAAGGATGCTGGCGGAGATGTTCTGATGTGATTTGAGGATGCTGGTGGAGATGTTCTGATGTGATCTGAGGATGCTGGTGGAGATGTTCTGATCCAAGGATGCTGGTGGAGATGTTCTGATGAGAGCGGAGGATGCTGGTGGAGATGTTCTGATCCGAGGATGCTGGTGGAGATGTTCTGATGAGAGCGGAGGATGCTGGTGGAGATGTTCTGATCCGAGGATGCTGGTGGAGATGTTATGATCCGAACCAAGGATGCTGATGAAGATACTCTTCTTTCATCTGTGCCAGGTCTAACATGTGGAAAGCTTCTGAGAAGGCCAGTCCTGGTGAGCCTGGACTGCTATAACAAACTGTCATATACTTGTGGGAGAGTGGTGGGTGGTTTGCAGTTCTAGAAGCTAGAAAGTAAAGATCAAGACCCCAGCAGATCTGGTATCTAGAGAAGACTATCTTTCGGGTTTTCTGACAAGTATTTTTATTAGGGCTTCATGTGACCAAGAGGAAGGAAGGAAGGAGGGGTGAGAGGAAGAGGGAAAAGGAATGGAGGGGGAAAGGGAGAGGGAGGAGGTCGGAAGGAGAGGTAAGGAAGAGGGAGATGGAAGGGAAGGGAAGGGAAGGGAAGGGAAGGGAAGGGAAGGGAAGGGAAGGGAAGGGAAGGGAAGGGAAGGGAAGGGAAGAGAAGGGCCTATAATTATAATCTCTTCTTCTTTTTCAAAAGTTACTAACCTCATTCTTACTGAGGAAGCCCCACACTAACACCAACTGACCCTTATTAACAGAGACTATCAAGGGTTAGGACTCAAAACTTACAGAGGGCAGACAAGCACGCAGCCCACGCAGGATTAATCTGCGACCTTCAAAGGCAAGCTCAGGTTGCACTTGCTCAACAGAACTGCAGATTGAAGACCACGTATGGTAAGCTTGAGAATTGCTGCATACTAAATTTGAGCTGTCAGCCTCGTTAATTTCCTACTTAAAGATGCATTTATTATTTCGTTTGAATGTTTTGTCTGCCAGCTCTTACTTTCTCAGAAGGCTTCACATTTGGGGTGCCATCCCCTAACACTTCGGCCCTAGGCTCCTCATACTCAGAACCTGCAAATCTGGATCTGCCACATCAATCATACACAAATTCTCATTTATGTCAGTTTGCTTTTCTGACACCTTCCATCATATTTATTATCTTCTCTTGTTTCTACATCACACTGACCAAGTGTAAAAATAAATAAATATATACATAAAATCTAAGGTTAAAACAAGCAGCCTAGTTATTTGTGATAACTTAACTCTATCACATTAAAGGTAACATCTGGATTTTCTCTCGGTTCCCTCTTCTCTCTCCTAGGAATATTTCGACTCCTCACCCAAAAGAATCAAGGTTTTAATGAATCTCCCTTCTGCTTAATTTGGCCTAGTCTTCCATTTTGAGGCATTCCAATGATAGTATTTCAAAATATTCCTTAATTTTAAAACATAGAAATACTATAGATTAATGTTCTAAGAAATATGCTAGGGCCGGACATGTAGCTCGGAGGTAAAGGGCTAGCCCAGAATTCATAAACCCTCGGTATAAACCTCAGGAACACACATGCGCCTAATTAAAGGGTAGCACGAACACGCTTTCAAGGACTCCGGGCCTCTGTTCCATTACTGTGTAGCGCGAACACGCTTTCAAGGACTCCGGGCCTCTGTTCCATTACTGTGTAAGTAGATGACTCAAGACTAATGATTTTACGTTTCTCTAGCTGCACGGCGAGCCAGAGCATTTACGCCGAAAATGCAATGCAAAGGGAAATAACTGACACAGCTGAAAAAGACGTGTAAAGAGCTGTCAAGAGATTCAAACAAAATGTCAGCGGAATCGAAGATTGGCGCAAACGCGTTTGATGCCGCCAGTCGTCCGTCTTGGAGTAAGACCCCTCGCTTTGCAGGCCCGGTATTAAAGGGGTTTAGCCTAGTGAAACATGTGTGAATAATAAACCGCCAACTTAAGCATAATTTACAGGAAAATGACAACATCAGATTAAGGCTACTCCAAGTATCTCTTTTAAACACAAAGAAGGAGCATTCTCAAATGAATAAAAAGTGATTCTAAATGAAGCAGGATGGAGTTTCTGTGTCTGCCTAACAAGGTTTTTGCTGCCTGCACCCCGTATCACTTAGGACACAGGGTGAGGACTGTTGTGACATCTTTCAGCCTAAGTTACATTGAGAAGTTTAAGTAAAAGGTTTCTATTTGCAACATCATGTAGGGAAGTCAATGACATCACAATTTTAATGGCATGTTTTTTCTGCCTTCAGAGTCCAAATCTTCTTATGTAAGACAGTAAACAGAGATTGTTTTCCTACTAAAATTATGTGTGAGTGCACTAATAATACTTAAAATATAAAATGTTTCGTTTTTAACTGTTGTGTGTATGTTTGTGCAGGAGGTGTGGGAGTCACCTATACCCTATGCCGTAACTAAAGTGTGAAGGACACAGGACAACTTTGTGGAGTTGATCTCCTCCCACCTGCACGTGGGTCCCAAAGATTAAATTCAGGTCATTAGTGCCTTTACATACTGAGCTATCTCAATGGCACAACATGTTTTAATTTCGTAAGACAAGATAAAAAATTATGCTTGAATAATTCAAGTATGAATTTTTACCTAATGTACTGTTTTGCGTTCAGGTGTGAGTTACTCTGAACTATAAACGATTGTATTTGTATACTATAACTCATTTACTATATACACTGTAAAGTGGTGTGATAGCGAGTATGTACTGGGCAGTCAGCAGTGTATCATGGATGACAATGACAGTATCTGGCATGTATTAAGCCCTGTCAAACATCAAATCTTTAAGTTTTATGAGGACCAAACACTCCAGATAAATCTAACTCATAAGGTAAGTACTCTATCCAAAATTTTCAAAAAAAAATTTAAATAAATGTTTACTTTGAAATGGCAAGACGTCTACCCGGCCAGCTGTGACCTGCAGCTTAGGAGAAAGAGGACATCTTCTCCCAAACACTGCACTACTTTGCCCATAAAGTACTTTCCGCCCATGAATCTGGACAAGTCTTCATAAACATTAATTAATTCTCACCATCCTTATGACGCCCACTTCACAGTCCAAACTATTAGGCTGGGCTAGGAGGCGCGTCAGACGCTATGGATGCTATAATTACATAACAGTCCTCCTTTTACCATGGCTCTGCCACCGAGCTCACGTACACACCAATGGCTGCTCACCCTGCAGATCAAACAGCCCTGTCTGCAGGACTGCGATGGGCAGCTTACCATTTATTTGTTCCTGATTGCCGCAGGGCCACAAAGCATCCGCAAATAGGAGGCCAATCTCTCACCCTTGAGTTAATCTTTCAAAAAGTGGGCAGTTTGTTAGCCATTTATTTATTCACTTACTTATTTTTAATTGTGTGTGTGTGTGTGCGTGTTAACCATTTATAACTAATACAACATAGCTAATAAGTTCAAGGTCTAGGCACTAATGTCTTCCATGTCATTTATGTTAAAGCATCTTATTTAACACAAATACTTTGTCATATATAGCCACTTCTGCTTTGAGAAAGACCTCGAATACAACAAAGTGAAATCTGCTGAGAAATAGGCATGCCTTTGGAATGGCAGGCACAGACTCAGCTGGAAGTCAAATGAGGCAGGCCCTACCCCCTTTGATTCAGGATAGTTAGTCTCCTGTCTTTGACCTCAGATAAATTAAAGCATGTCCAAAACCGGTTTTCTCTCCCCGGTGCCCACAACCTCCCCTCTTCTCTCATTTGTCAATTTCTGTACACTGCTCAGGCAAAGCTACCGCAGGTGAGATTTGCACTAACGAAATTTCTTATTTAGCTGTTTAGTGGACGAGTGTGTGTTTTTATAGAGAGAATCAGAGGGCATGCACTTTATTTTCTGCTCTTTTCTCTTAGCATGGCTTGATAAACCCAAGTCCAGGTGTTAACACCATTCTGCTCTGGCCATTTTTAGTAGCACAGCAAAATTGGTTTCAATTGTTTGCTATGATATCAATTTCTGGAGAAAAAAGAATTTACTCTTCAGATGTCCAAACACACGAGCAATTTTATATTTCTCATTTCAAGTTGCCTATGTTCCAGAAAACAAATAAATGAAACCACGTACTGAAATATCAACAGCTGATGGTGTAGTTACATGAGTGTGTAACACAGCCTTTGCTTAAGCTGTACTGTAGATTTAGCGCTAATTCACGTGGTGCCTACTAAACTGCTCGTGACACCATGTGAGGTTTTTCAGGAGATAATTAGATAATTTAACATTTGTTCTTTTCTTTGGCATAACACAATTTTTTCAAAATATGAAAAATGTGGTCTATAATATACTCTCTCATCTTCTTTCTCCCTCTCTTCTTCTCCTACTTCCCTCCCCCCCCCCCGACCTCTGAACTAAATTATATTCATTTTTTTCTGTAGCAGGTTCTTTGAAAGACAGGCTACCGTAGCAAAGGTGAAAGCATTGTCAACTTCATTACAAAGAAGAGATGAAATGTGTTCATATTCATATGCTGAGTTGAAGAGAAAGTGTTATGATATCCATGAGTGTGCATGCATGTGTATTTATGCCTAGACCTTGAACTTATTAGCTATGTTGTATTAGTTATAAATGGTTAACATGAGCGCACACACACACACACACACACACACACACACACAGGCCAGAGGTTTACATCAGCTATTGCTCTCTGCCTTAATTTTTGAGACAGGGTCTTTTGCCAAACCTGGATCTCACCAACTTTTCTTACTGGCTCACCAGCAAGACCCAGGTATCCTCCTGTCTGCCTCTTCAGTGCTGAGATGACAAGCATGTCCCTTTTCCAGGCGAGCACACAGATTCAAACACAGACTCTCATGCTTGTGCAACAAGTCCTGTTACCAACTGGGCCACGTCCTGGTCCCTAACATTCAACGAACAAAACTCTGAATCACGTGGTTGAGCCTGCAGGTAGTGAGAAGCAGTTTCAGAACAAAACATCAGAGGAAACTTTCTTTAGGAATAAACAGTTGAGCTGAAAATTGATTAACAAGGCGGGGCAGACCCAAAGGAAGATCTTGTAAAGGAATCTTTTAGCCAAAGGGGGTAGCAGACATGAATATCCAAGATATGAAAACATCCGTATGGTGGGTGCAAAACAAACCAAAAGCCTCTGTAACTGGTGTGCAGCTAGACACGAGAACAGTGGCATCGGATCCTCTCAGAGAGACAGCGATTAGCCAGACTTCACTGACCTTGTAGAATTGAAAATTTGAGGAACAAAAGGGGTTCTGGGGGTAACTGAGTTAAGAAAATAGGCCCCAAAGGGAGTGTCAGTGTTAGGAAGTGTGGTCTGGTTGGAGTAGGTGTGGTCTTGTTGGAGGAAGTGGGTACTGTGGAGGCAGGTTTTGAGGTCTCATATATGGTCAGGCCACACCCAGTGAGACAGATCACTTCCTGTTGCCTGCAAGTCAAGATGTAGGACACACAGCTCCTTTTCCAGCACTGTGTCTGTCTGCACACCACCATATTGCACCATGATGAGAA
This sequence comes from Chionomys nivalis, assembly GCF_950005125.1. NCBI lineage: Eukaryota > Metazoa > Chordata > Mammalia > Rodentia > Cricetidae > Chionomys > Chionomys nivalis. The sequence goes on along the minus strand of NC_080097.1, from coordinate 65,979,584 downwards.
TGGACTAAGCCACTGGAAATGTACGCTACCCCAATTAGATGTTTTTCCTTTATAAGACTTGTCAAGGTCATGGAGTCTCTTCACAGCAATAGAAACCCCAACTAAGACAGGTGTGCCTGGGCTGAGCAGTTTGTACTGGGTTCTCACTCTAGGACTTCTCAAAGCCTTGAAAATGCGGATGTTTAATTGTAAATTGTAAACGGGTAATGCAGATTTCAGGATTTCCCAAGCATGTGCTATGCATCCCTTTTCCCAGAGTTTTTGAGACTACTATTTCAAGGAACAAGCTGTTTTCAAACCCAACCCATCATGTGTTCGTTCGGTTGATTGGTTTGTCCTTTGTTTTACAGTGCTGGGGGTCTAGCACTGTGCAGCCCGTGGGCTAGGAAGTTAAAAGAGTTTTTAAAAATCAAGAGGACCATTTCACGAAATGCAAAAGTGCCTGAAATTCAAATTTCCATGTTTCCTAACTAATGAGATGAAGCCATGAGCACTCATTCGCTGTTCTGTGATTGTTTTTCTGCTTTCATCATAGAGGTGAACAGTTAGCTCAGACTAAGACCTGCAGTCCACAAAGTCAGAGACACCTGGGCTTTGCGGACCTTGGCCACCCTCTGCTCTACAGCATCTCTTTGGTTACCTTGACAACAAAGCCTTCCTCACTGTGACTGCAATGTGCTCATGTCATGGTCAATATTGGTTCGTTTTATCATATTTTGGACTTTGGATTTTGTCTTTTTGTGTGTATTGCTCTCATTGTATTTCAGTACACATTTTAAACATTTAGATATGCTGTCTAGCTCTTTATCTCTCTAACAAGGCTGAATGGGTGGATAATAGGCAGTTCAACTTATCCATGGCCCCAAATGTGATTTTCATATGATCTTCTTTAGTCTGTTCAGACACTTCTTGAGTTTAGTGTAACATGAAGATCTACATAGAACACTTTGATCAAGTAGCACGTATTAGTAGCTTCTGGGCTGTGGTTTTCTTCTAGCTTGTCTGTTAATGTTCTAAAACACCTTCCACCTCTCAGCTCTCTGCTTCTGCACTGATGCGTTCATTTCTCCAGCTTCAATAGCAAAGATGCCTTTAATTACAATTTTATGTCATTTAAGGCCAGTCTGTTCTTCCTCACTTTGTTGGCCTATTTGAGCAACTTTCATGCTCTGTGAAATATTTTAAGATTTTAATTAGTGTCTCATTAAATTAATGTAGGGAGCATTCATTTTCATTTATGAAAGCTTTTTTTCCCTAGCAATAGCCACACTTCTATTAATTCCAAATCCACTTGGAAAGAAGGAAGGGAGGGAGAAGGGAGGGAGGGAGAGAGGAAGAGAGGGAAGTCTCAACATTACACCACAGATATTCAATCAATCTTATATATAAAAATATTATATATCTGTTAAAGTTTCAGATCGGGTCTAACACCAAACTGGAACACGGTCTCATCATGAACTCCTCGAGGGAAAGCAGCAGTTCCTGGAGACTCTGCCTGCTCCAACTGTCAAGTCCTCTCTCCTGGATCAAATAGTGCAGGGAAGCCCCCTCCACCAACCACCAGCAGCAGCAGCAGCAGCAGCCACTTTATCCTGCTTGGCATTCTCCTCCTCCAGCATTTTTTTCAATTTCCTTTTCTTCATGTCACTAAGCCCGGCCGGTCATCTAACACTAGAGATTTTAGGTAACATTGCTGGAAGCAGATTCTTTCACAGATACTCCAAAGGTTAACAGTCTCCTGCTTTTGCAGTTGCTCCTTCTTGTCAACAGAAGTTATTAAAGGTTTGGATTTTCCTTCCGATTTCCATGACTAAGCTCCCAGGTTGGAAAGAACAGACATTCAAAGGTCTACCAGTAAAACCCCACACCTACTAGACTCCAGGAGTGTTCAGTCTTCTGGATTGTTGAAAAGCACCATTTAATCGAGCTTTGAGGTCTCTAAGGTGAGGCATATTTAATGATAATAAGTTATGAGCTATTTCTGGAGACTTGCTAAGCGACAAGCGAATAAACAATAGCCTACAGGCGAGCATAGGACCCCAGAGACCAGGACTGGAGCGATAGAGTTCTACTAAAATAAGCAGGATAGCCAAATGGCGAGCAGACCACCAAGATAAACCTCACCCCTTCCCATACCAAGTGGCACCAAGCAGTGAAAAGCTCCCTCCTGGTCTATTGGGTTATTAAATCAAATCACAAGTGGGTAGAAAGGAAGGGGGTGCCGGTGAAGTCGCCCTTTGTTTCCCAGGCTCACCTGCAAGGCTACACACCTTGCCAAAATAAACCATGTTAGCAAAACTGTCCTCTTAGCAGCTACATGCTAAATCCTGCAGCTCTTGTGTCCTGAAAAGCTGAGGAGCCTGAGGGGTCTTGGGAGGAGTGGGGGAGGGTGTTAGGGGAGTGAAAAGTTTGATGAAGCCCATTTAGTACACTGCTAATTTTTTTTTTTTTTTTTTTTTTTGGTTTTTCGAGACAGGGTTTCTCTGTGGTTTTGGTGACTGTCCTGTAACTAGCTCTTGTAGACCAGGCTGGTCTTGAACTCACAGAGATCCACCTGCCTCTGCCTCCCAAGTGCTGGGATTAAAGGCGTGCGCCACCACCGCCCGGCTACACTGCTAATTTTTGAAAAACTGGGAAAAGCAACTGTGGCTGCTAACTAACAGCCCCACTGCCCGCTTTCCAGCTAAATGGAATGCTTCCCTTTGCAAACAAGTCTGGTCTGAGGGGAAGCAGAGGGGGGATTTAATGAAAAGAGCTTACCTTTTGAAGGTAAATGAACTCTTCTGAGGTACCATTGAACAAATGATTTCACCCTGCGAGGCAAGTCATCTTAATGCTCTAACCCCAGTCACCTGAGATTAGCTTGCTTCTGTGAGGGTCAGGCCTCATAAAGAGGAAGTCCCATTGGGAAAACATCTTTTGTGTGCCCTTATAAAGGCACACAAAAGAAGCTGGTGGAAAGCAGTCAGCTGCTGAGCCTTGGTGTCTGACCCCAACCAACCAGAATCTGAAAGTTGACATTGTCAAGGTCACTGAACCTAAGAGCCTACCCATTTGAGTAAGTCGCAATTTGGTAATTCCTGCATTTCTATAACTCTGGCTCCCTTTTTCCCCACCCTCAAGGGAAGTCAAGAACAGAAAGGATGAGGGTGAGGTTGGTGACCACTGCTTGAGACGAACTTTCTAGCATGTGTCTTTCTCTCAGGCAATGGTGAACTTGGTTCAAAGAGAGAATGCACTATGAAGATCAAATCACGTGAATACAAAAATCGGCCAGCAAAAACACCTGAACCTCATAGGCCCACTTTTTGGGATACTTAAAACACAAAAGAGCATTTAATTACCAGACACACACTGAACAGGCTAAGCCTTGAGAAGTCAGTAGAAATTTTATTAAGATTTGGAGATGATGCGCATGGCCCTAATAGGATGTTGGGATGCTTTAAAAATGCCAGAGTTTAGAAATTTAAATTCTACACTCACAAAGGAGCAGAGATTACCCACATTAACACAGGTGCCAATCGCACAGTTGGATTTAAAATATGGAAAGGTTATAACCCTGATCAGAAATGAAGAAAAACAATACAAAATAAACACCGCACAGAAAACACGGGAACATACAGACAAAAAAAGGAAACCAGAAAGCCTAAATAATTGCTTTAAGGAAAATTTTCTAAATTTTCTTATTAAGTTTTCTAAAGTATCACTTTTAAATAAAGACTAGAAACAAAAAAAGGCAGAACAAGACAGTTGCAACCGACCAGCTGGCTTGAGGAACAAAGGCAGGCTGACCCATTCATTATGTGTTTCATTCAGTCTGAGGCTTCCAGGGTGAACGCTTTAGGCTTCACAGCTTTCGCTGAAAAATTAAAGGACATTATAAGGCGGTTTCCAGAGGAGATGCATTTTCCTACTTCTGGATTATAGCTGAATTCAAGGGTACTGGGGAGAATGTTGACAGTAGCCGCTGCTGTTCTTAAAAAGAGCATTTAATATTTTTGGTGTGAACCTAGCCCTCAACAGCTGAGCCATCTCTCCAGCTCCAATCCCAGCACCTGAGAGGCAGAGGCAGGCGGATCTCTGTGAGTTCAAGGCCAACCTGGTCTACAGGTGCTAGTTCCAGGACAAGAGTCCAAAGTTACAAAGAAACCCTATCTCAAAAAAAAAAAAGAAAAAGAAAAAAAAGAAAAAAAAAGAAAAGAAAAGAAAAAGAAGAAAAATGAAAAAAAAAAGAACATTCAATAATTTTCCCATAACAACTAATATAAAATTGAAGTAAGTCGGCTTGGAAAGTATCCTCTCACCTCCCCCCAAACCTGTGTTTGGACCCTTCCCTAGGCCTTTCTACTGAACAAACTGCTTTGAAATTCAAGTGACAAGGATTAAAAGATTAAATCAGCATGAAGCTTGAGCTGAACATGTTGTGTGTTCTCTGCTGAACCTGGGAAGCTATGAACAGGACCAGGACGTGAGTAGCTGCTACCTTGAGGGGAGAGAAATGACTCCGGGGAAGCATTAGGAAGAATGGCTTAAGCCCTTTAGAAAACCATGTGTTGGCCAAAGTATCATTAATAAAACTGGGGGGGGGGGGTCACACACTAAAGTTATAATAAAATTATGGTCCCAAAATGTTGCTAAAGTACCTTGGCTTAGGAGTTCAAGGGTTTGGGACAGAGGGCCTTCATTGTCTTAAATGCTTTAGGTAGACATCAAGTTATATAAAGTGAAACTGGAGAGACTCACTGAAAACCAGGCTTGAGAGACTCTCGCTAGCAAGCAGATCACTGAGCATCCTGTCTCCCCTTTCCTCACCAAACAATCTCCTTTTTTTTTTTTTACATTTTAGAGGTAAACAACATTGCTGGATTGAATAACCTTATATTTTCTGGATGCTTCGATCTGAGCAGCCTACTACACAGCATGTGGATTCGCAGTCAGCATTTTCAAGGGGTACTTTGAAGGACGAAAAGGCAAAGGTAAGGGGAAAGTTCCATAGAGCTTTAAGATACACAAGGACGCTCACCATCTTCCGGACAGCAAACAGCTGATGGAAGGTTCGCTTCTCTTTCAAGATTTGGTTAAACACTGCACACCTTAAACTTCTGACTTCTCACGGTTTTTATCCATAGATGTTGAGTTCTTGTCACCTTAGGGCCCCTCAAACATCTTTCCTAAAGCCAGGCACTTTTCCCACCGGTAAGAGTCACAGACATGAAGGCTTGCTCTGTCACTGGTCAAGAGAGTTGAGCGCACAGGTGAATGAGACTCTCCCACTCAGACCTGGGCTCTTCTTAACCTAGAGTTCATCTCTAGCTGTAATTTTCTGAATTGTGCCAGTTTGCACCACGTGGTAACCCTCATACTGTACACACTGTCCGTCAGTTCCAATGAGGCGCTCCCACAAGTCATCCTGGGTTCCTCTGGGACGTGCCGACGGCCTTCTAAGGCTGGGTCATGTTTGTTGCTGTGGGTTTATTTCTTTCACTCTGAAAGAGAATGTGTGCAGAGTGTAAGATTTGTGCTGGGTAGAGGCAGAAGATCATTGAGAACAAATATCGTTTGTTTGCACACCTGGGCCTCAGCGTGAGCTTTCTTCTCCTTTCCCAGGCTCACCTTTGGAGAGGAAAGCTGACTGGTACCGCGGCTTCTAGAGGCTATTAGCAGAAGTTCGGGCATCACGCATGATGGAGTTGGCGGGAAGGAAATCGATCTACTGAACTATTACACACCCTAAGCCTTCACTTTCCCTTCTCACCAGTTACATTGATGAAGAGAAAAGTCAGGCTCTCCAGGAAGTTCAGCCAGGACCCGAAGTTCTGTATGGCCGCAAGAGGCTGAGGCCAGCTTCAGGGACCGGCTTCATGGGATCCTCAGCTATTAGGTTTGTTCCCAAGGCCATGCAGGTCCCTATAAGTCCCTGTAGTGTGTTCAGCTATTGTGAATCCAATGTCAAGAGCTCACTTCTAATTCCCGCTCTCTGCTCCCACTGAAATCCCTTAAAGATCTCGAACCTTTCCCATCCCTCCACATACTGAGCCTCCTCCCCTTTTCCGATCCCCAGACTCTGCGCCTCTACGCGGCGCGGCCGAGTGACCCCATTTCACGTTAAATATGCCAAGCAGTCGCCCTAAGGACCTGCGTGCGCTAATCAGAACCGCCTGTCCTTGCAAGCTTCACCTAGGCTGCGGCGCGGCGTTGGAAGAGCCAGAAGAGCGGTGGGCTGGAATTGGGGGACCTGAAACCGCAGTCCCGGCTAGGGGTGGTGCCACCAGGTGCACGCTCGCGCAGGGTGGGGCGAGGCGGGGCGGGGCCGGGGTTGGGGGGGGGAGGACGCCCCCTGGTGCCCCAGCTGCCGGCGGTCTGTAGCAGGAGCTGGAGGGAGGCGACCTCAGGGGCCGGATCTTGAAGTTCCTCCAAAACCTGGGGTGACGAGTGGGGTCTGCCAACTCCGGGGCCGCGCGGGGCCCTCACAGTGTGACGCTGCCCCCGGGCAAAGGGGGACGGTGGAATGAAGGACCGTCACGACAGAAAACAAAGTCAGCAGGTCACCTGGCAGGTTCTAAGCGAATTACACAACGAAAGCCCCCACACAGACGTCCCCCCACCCCCACAAGGTCCAAGGAAGCCGGTTCCAGTGTAAGGGTGGGCAGGGATCCAGTCAGCAGCTCTTCTAATATGGTTAAGACTTTGCTGAACTCCTCGAGGCCGATTCTTCCTCCCATTCTTCAAGTAATGGAATCAGCTCTCTGGGGGTAGGGACCTATAAAAGGAGGGATGCCACGCTAGATCCAAACCCTCTTAAGGTCCTGGGCCTAGTCTAAAGCAAAACCTAATTTAGGACTCTCCTCACAATCAAGTCCATCCTCCTACGCCTTCTTAGCACAGTGTTTCAAGCAGGAGTCTGAAGGGTTAAAGCCATCATGGTGCCTTGTTTTCCATGCTGACATTTGTGGCACTTGGACTATTTTGTTAACTAGGTATATGCAATTCACAGAATTTCACGGTAAATTCCCCAGTCCAAATATTTGGCTGAACAAATAAACAACATTATCCATTCCTGAAAATAAGCCAGTGGAAGGGCTGGGGGTGGGGAGAGCTTTGCTTGAATATAACCTGAACTCAACAGACACCAGGCGAGGGCCATTGGAACTGGAGATCCGGGTCTTTCTTTCAATGATCCAGACTTCTCAGACAGTTGCTGAAGACCAGGCAAAGCAAAATGAGGTCTCCCAAAGGAGAACCCACAATGGACTTCCCTCGAATACTTGATTCAGGCCCTGTACTTCTCATCTAAGGGCAGTGGCCAGTGAGGCTGGAGCAATAGGAAAGAAACCTGCTAGGAAGGCTTTAGCCCCTGGTTGCCTTTGCCCGGGGCTCTGGTCTCCTCTCTCCACCTGTGCTCTCCAGGGAGCTGGGGCTTTGGCAACTACCCCACTTCTATTTATATTGGTTCCCACTAAGCTGCTCCTTCTGCAGGACTGTAGAGCTTCAGTAATTAAAAACAAAATGAGTCCTGCTTTATCCCCTGGACTCCCAGGAGCATAGGCAATGCTATGTGTGAAAGAATTCAGGGATGTGCCCACGTGACACACAGAGAAAGGAAGCTGTCCCTGTGTTGTGTGCTTGACACCATCCAGACTTCACCTTCAGAGACAAATGCAGACAGGCACTTCACCTGGCCCTTCCCAGAGGATAAAGACCCCCCCACTGCTTCTACCCCAAATCCAGTCAAGCCTGCCAGAGCCTCAGAAGACCAGGACTTAATGAGATGTGGAATTAGGAAAGACCAAGGTATGTCCATTCTTCCCCTTTGCTTCTTCCCGTCCTTATCCTTAGCTGAAGGAGTCCCCCAACTCTAAGCACACCCCCATTTCCCCCCACACCCCTTTTGTTTAAAGACAAGGTCTTATTTCTTCCTGACCCAGACTGGTCAGAAACCTTGCTGTGTAACTGAGCCTGACCTTGAACTTCTGATCCTCTGGGAGAGCTAAGATTACAGGCTCGTGCATCACCTCCACCACCACACCCTGCCTCAAGCCTGGAATCATGCCAATGTTTCCCTAAAGCCCTCTGCCCACGGAGCTCCAGCTAAGATCATTCTTTTCTCTGTGCCACCAAATTAATCTTTTCTCCTTGAAGAACCCCTTCTGCAAATTTCAGGTCCACTGGACAGATCATATTCTGTCTTGTTCCGGAGGGTGGTAGGGAGACAGTGGAAAACCAGAAGTCAAGAGATTCGTGGACATTTGTGGGGCCCACTTAAAAACTCTGGCCCCTCAGTGTCTCATCCAATTGCCAAGTCCCCTTCCATAGCACAATGTTAGGGTTCTGAACCTGAGAAAAGCCTTCCTTCCGGTGAGGAATGTGGGGCAAAGGTCACCAGTCACTCAGCACTGGAGAATCCTACAACATTTTGTATGAGTGCTTACAAAACTTCTTCACGGCAAGGCCCATTGTTTGTTGTACTGAATAAAATCCAGTTCAAAAAAGAAAAAAAAAAAAGACAGCTTTAATCCCAGCACTCGGGAGGTGGAGGCAGGTGGATTGAGGCCAGCCTGGTCCAGCCAGGACTACATAGCAGCAAGACCCTGTCTGGGAGAGGGGACTAAAAAACAAGTCCCTATTTGAAAGGAGACACACACACAACATCCACATTCATGAGTGTGTGGATGGATTTGGTTCAATAATACAAAGATGCCTTCCAGGATGGGGGCACTGTGGAGTTGAGACCTTTTGCTCACACTGGGATGCAGCTCTGACACACTCAACAGGTGGGCAAAGCCAAGCTGTGCCAGAGACCCCAAGCTGAAGTCTTTCATCCAGCCTACTCCTTTCATCCGACTGTTTCGGCAGGGCATGTGTCTTCCAGATGGGAGAGGATGCTGCATCCTTATTAACATTAAATACAAACGGTCAACAATTCATCCCGACAATTGCCATCTCTCTCTGCCGTCACTTTGCTCCTGTCCCTACAGTTTAACCACCTCCAGTTACCACCTGACTTCCACTCTGTCCTCTGCCCCATCTCAAGAGAAAGGAATGGAACAGGAAATTAGATGAAAAGGCCATAGTCTATCTTTAAAATAATGACTTATTTTATTTTCTTTTAATATGTAGTTATAAATATATTTTGTCAAAATATATGATCAATATGGTCAAAACATTTGCACGTAAAGTCATAAATAAGGTCAAGGTGAATGTTTAGGTTTTTTTTTCTCTCTTTTTTTTTTTTTTTTTTTAAAGATAAAAGTCCAGCTATAAGGAAGCAGTCTGTGTGGTCTGTGTGAGTGGTTGGATGGGAACGTGTAAGTGTGTGTGTTGTGTGTGTGTGTTGTGTGTGTGTTGTGTGTGTGTCCTCAGGGATGCCTGATCTCAGCGGCACCCACATCCCTCTACCACCATCTCCTGGTAATTTTTCAGTACCACCTTGTCATACTCATCCAGGTACAGCATGGAGATGGCACTCAGTTCAGTGGGGACACAACAGGCCTTGGGAATGCTCGAGTTGACAGAATTGACCAGGGTCTGCACAATGGCATGGTTGGTTGAGTTGAGGTGATCCGCCAGTGGAAAGGGACAGTCCCCATGGCAGTAGAAGGCCTGGTAGCCCGGTGGGGCCACAATCCAGTCGTTCCAGCCCACATCACTGAAGTCTACATAGAGTGAATGGCGTCGGCAGTTCTTATTCTTCTTCCTGGACCGCTGTGGGTGATGCTTGGGACTACGCTTGGCCCTCCGGCGGCGGGTCAAGGTATGGCCCCGGCCATCATGGCCAAAAGTGACCAGGAGGGGCCGGAGCTGGGCCCAATCTCCACTCCCTTGAGGTAACGATCGGCTAATCCTGACATGCTGGCCCTGGTGGGTCCGTGTCTGGTGGAGGTGAGTCACCTCAATGGCTAGCCCATAATTGGGCTGCTTTTCCCGGGTCCAGCGAAGGACTGCAGGGCTCACATCGAAAGTTTCCCACCGTGTCACATTGTGGTGGACTAATCTGGTGTCCAGTAGTCGTGTGATGAGGTGTCCAGGCTCTATTTCTGCTGGGGGTTTCATGACCTCATAAATGTTTATCCGGTGGAAGCCCCATTCCCAGTCAGGGCCCTGGTCCACCTGCTCCCGAAACAGCCGGAGCTCTGCAGAGGAGATCGCCTCATTCTCTGGGATGCTGCTGAGGTTGAAGACGAAACGAAAAGCAGAGTTCTCACTGGTCCCTGGGATGTTCTCCAGATGTTCTAGGCACAGTTGAAAAGGAAAAAGAAAAGGCCCATGAACTTTTCTGAGACAGAAAAGCAAAAAAAAAAAAAAAAAAAAAAAAAAAATTAAAAAAATAGTGGAATTGGGTGAATTCTGATTATAGTGGAAGTCTATGGGGAGGAAATAGCCGTGCCTTTTAATTTGAAGGAGCTGAGAAGTGGGGCAGCTAGCAAGCCAGCAACTTAGCTTGCATTTGTCAAGCACCAAAGACAGAAAGTATCTCCCAGCCTCCTTTAGATGCCTAATAATTTCCATGTGTCAACCCTTACTCCACCACCCTCGGGCTCCCCTTTTAGAACCCCCTCTTGGCTTTGTGTACAGTTTTCTTTACAAGTGGCTGTAAAGAAAAAGAAGGGCCACCCTCTCTCTCTCTCTCTCTCTCTCTCTCTCTCTCTCTCTCTCTCTCCACTTTCGAGTATGTTACCAAACATTTTCCCAGCGATCCTGGAAACACAGAGCATGCCTTGTTGATCATGTTACAGAAGGGAAAATAAATTCCAACACAGTAATGATGCTGGAGGATTAATAACTCAGATTTACTTTGGAAAAGAAACATCCGCTAGGAAACATTCAGATCGTATTACAAGGCCCCTATTGAATAAACCTGACAAACACACAGCTGTAATATTAAATTCAGTAGGTGCTTTGAATAAAACGGGCAGAAAACCCGGCTTTGATATAGCTAAAGCATACCACTGGGGCTAGCCCACGTCATTCGCCTCTCCCCAACGCTCCCCACACCCCTTCCCCACCCCGGCCACGGGCTCCAGTAAAGTCAGAGGCAGCTCTGGAAATTTGGAGGTAGGCTGCCCTGCTTCACAGCCTCCTGGACTTGGAGCTTTGATGTAACCTGAACTCTTCTTCCCCCGGGGCATCCACCTCCACTTCAGCATGCCCTGCCAGCTCCCAGCCCCTCAACCCCAACCCCAGGCCGCCAAGACCAGGAGTAGAAACTGACCTTCGTGATGGAAACTCCTCACGGTGTTGGCCCGGCTGGCTGGACGCTCGGGGTACTCCAGTCCGGTTCCCTGGTTCTGCTCTTCCTCCTCCTCTTCCCCAGACTGGAGTCGGTAAAGATCCCTCATGTAATCCGGGATGACGGCGCTCTTGCTCGGCTGCGGACGGCGGCGCAGCCCAAACATCTGGAGAAGTGTCGCCTCGAAGTCCCGCAGGAGCTCATGGCTCTGCCCTGAGCGGCGTCCTCCCGCGTGGCCCTGAATCTCGGCGACTTTTTTCTTCCCGGTCTCAGGTATCAAACTAGCATGGCTCGCGCCTCCTAGCAGGACTTGGCATAATAAAACGACCATCAGCATTCGGTTACCAGGAATCATGGTGTCTCTGGGGAGGGGGAGGGGGTGGAAGGTTAAAGAATAAATAAATACCGATCAATAGCGAGAAATAGATATGTCTCTGCATATGAATATAGGGGTAGCAACAGACCGTCAAGATGTAAAAACAGGTCCGAGAGATCAAGTTGGTGTTTTCTCCCTCACACCCTCCTCCCCACACACACCAGCTGCAGCCATGCACGGTCCGAAAGTAAGAATCGCCCTGTAATTACTTGGTCTAACTTGTTTACACTCAAATAACCCCAAATCAGATAGCCTCCATCCTGTCCCAACTGCTATCTGAGCCATGATCTCAGCGTGGCTTCTTCAAGGATAAACAGTTAACATTGAGGGGGTAACGGGGTGGGGGAGGGAGAATTAAAATGCCACCGCTCTTCTCTTCAGACCTTCAGCCTCCCCCTCTTCCTCCACCACCACCTCCCGCCCTTCCTCCGCCCTCCAGCCCAATTTCCACAACTTTCAGCTGGTTAAGAGCCGGAGGGAGGGAGAACAGAGCACCGCCGACCGGGCTTGGACAGGGCGGCAGGGTCCAGTGACTGAGAGAGCAGTCAGAGGGCTGCCCCCGTGACTTTGTGATTTATTTCATTGTGGCCGATACGTTGAAAATGCTCAGTAAAGTCTTGCTCCCGGGGAAAGGGTGGGGGTGATTCCAAAGCGTACACAGTCTTTTTGACGTGAGGAGGCAAGGAACTGGCTTCCCAGGCGAGTGGGACCAGACGGGGGGGGGGGGGAGGGAGTGGTTAGCCCTCGAGGGACAGCCCCGACCTGAGGACCTTTCATCTCTTTGGTCCCCTGGAGCTCCCCCTTTCTTGCAAGGCAGCGGATCTGAGAAGACAGTGGGCGCGCTTTAAAAGGCACCCGCACGCTTCGTGCGTCTGACCTGCAGAGGCCAGGAAGAGAGCAACAGCGCTGCCTGAGAGCAGAGCGTGGACACTGGAAAGGAAATCCGACGGGAGGGACAGACAGCGAATAGGGATGGGAGGACAGAGTGAAATTCCGAAAAGGGGAAAGAAGAGGTGTCTACTCACTGACAGAAAACAAGGCATATAATAACAGTCCATGATTCTTGGGAGCCAATCTTGAACAAACTTGCTGAAAAGTCTCAGAGAAGCTGCGGCAGTGCGTTGCTCGGAATGGCACTACGGAATGGCTCCTAAAATGAATATTTGAATATAATGAGACTCTGGAGCAGACAGGCTCTGTTTTTCTTCCAGCCCCTTGGAGTCACGTGGACCCAGAGGCCCCGCCCCTCTCACCGAGGAGGCCGCCCGCCCCTCCTCCACCCTCCTACCCCGGCTGGGTCCAGCCCCTGCGAGCGAGGCCAACCTCCGCGCCCGCAGCTGGAGCCCCAGCCGTCTGGGAGTTGTCCCCGCCTGCTCTGCGGAGCCCTCGGCGGGACACCCGCCGCAGGCGCGATCCGTGGCCGTAGGCGATACGCGCAGGGGACCTGAAACACGTCTCTACCTGCGGTGCTCAGTGCCATCTGGCCAGACCGGGACACGGGTTATCTGAAGCTGAAGGATCAGGGTGCAAGGAAGACGCTGCACTTGGCAGCGCCGACACAGCTTAAATGCGGCCGGGAGAGGGACCGCAGAGATAGCTTTCCAAAGCCTCACGACAGAGTTACTTGAAAAGGAAAGCGCGTGGGGACCCTCCAAGCGCGCGCACACACACACGCAAACACACTTGCATACTCCGGCGCTTCCTCCACAGGGTCTCCAAGAGGCCAAAAAATCCTTCTAGTGACAGGCATCCAACCCCTAGCGGATCTAGCTCCCGGCCAAAAGTAGCTGACCCCGTCGCCAACGCAGCCCGCCGCGGGGGGTGCCAGGGTGTGAGCGGTGTGGGAAAGTTAGAGGGAGCGGCTTCTGAAGCACTGTCTTATAGCACCGCCAGAGTTCCCGCACGGTGTCGGCCGACCGCAGCGTCCGCTCCAGCCAAGCAGATCTTTCAGAAACCGGTCGGCGGTGCCATTCAAGGCGGAGGGGCGGACGTCTGGGCTCCTAGCTCCAGACAGATTCCAAAACAGGCGTCACCGAAGAAAGAGCGCATCCCATTTTCAGATCTCGGAGTTCCAACTCCGACCCGGCGCGGGAAGGAAACCCCAGCACGATCCCAAGAGTCTACAAACCCGGGAACAGCTTTCGGCCTGCTCTCGACCTCTGCGAAGAGTCCCTCTCCCTCCGGCTTGGCTTACTTTTTAAACCACCACCCCCAGCTCCCCCCCACCCCGCACGCCACTTCCTTCCTCCACCCCTTTCCTCCTTTGCACCAGCTACAGAATCTCAGCAAAGATTCCTTCTAGAAGTTCACCAAAACAGCCCAGGCGATGACTAGGATGACCTGACTATTCTAAGATGCCACACGCGTAGGCCTGTTCGAACCTCGGGAAGCGCAACTCTCCTGTTCAGGCAGGTCGTAGCGCAAGTCCAACCGAGGACCCGAGTCCGAGGACTCCCGCCCCAGAGTCCGCTCCACCCGGCCTCTTTGCGGAGGCCGTTCCCTGTTTCTTGATTAAAGAACCCGACGTGCCTGGTTGGTTTCCTTACTATCGCCCCAGAAACTCGGTTTTCGGAGTGTAGGGAGGCACTTGCGGGAAACCTATGAGAAAGAAACGTAAAGGATGGAGTCATATCCTTCCCGGTGGATCTGGCTGCCTGGCGCCATCCCACACCGCTGGCCCGGGTGCGGAGGACGCGGGCGCCCCTGAGCGACAGCTGCTCTCACCACCAACCACACAGCTTTTTGCGCCGATTTCACCCTTCCGACCGGCGTTGCTGGTGGTACGAACTGAGAACGGGCTGGAGGGAGCAAAGAGCTTACTGTTGATTTTTTTATTATTATTATTTGATTTTTAGGAGGAAAGGAGATAGAGTTGTGCTGGTGACTGGCTCATGCGAAACAAGGAGAGAGTGGAAGGGGCGGACGATGGGGATCCCGGGACAATCCTGCCCTTGGGACTCTCTGGTGGAGAAGCGCCCCCGACGTTAAAAACCAAGAAAACAGGCGAAGGAATTGTTTCAATTTCAAGTTCACAAGGATTCCTCTCTAATCACGCTTTCCTCCCCTGTTTGTTTTTAATTAAAAAATATAAACCAAAGAAAATTTTAATCTCCTGGACTTAATGGATACGCTGCAGCTCGTGGTAGGTAATTAGGCTTCACTTTCTTCCCAGAATCTTCTCCAAAATGTAATTGATAGCCTCAGTTTACTGAATATGCCCCTATTGGTGAGTCAGCTTCTCACAAAACCTTCAGCTCATAAACCCAGATACCCGAAAACCATCAATCAAAGCCTTGGCGGGAAACTTTCTGAGTCTCAGGGGTCCAATTCTGCTAGGTAAGTGTCTGTAAGGACCCCGAAATTCCGGACTCTTTGAAGGTTGATTTAGGACATCGGGAGCCAAGAAGCTCCACATTTGCCCTGCCGGCTCCTCCCCATCAGACACAACAGGGTAGAAGACCCGCACAGGTAGCCTGTTGGCATCCCCGCCATGGTCCGTAGAACCTTAACCTTATATACCCTCCCGAGAGTGTGTGTGTGTGTGTGTGTGTGTGTGTGTGAGAGAGAGAGAGAGAGAGACAGAGACAGAGACAGAGAGACAGAGACAGAGAGACAGAGACAGAGAAGATTGAAGAGAGGACATACAGAGAGAAAGACACACAGAGAGACAGAAAGCAGGATGCATGGGTGCCTACATCTAAGAAAATAGCTCCTAGAGGAGGGTTCGAATTCTGTAGCTGCAGTTAAGCTCTCGGGGGCGACCTGCGCAGGGGATCAAGTTAGGTGGCACTCCCCTCGACGAAGCCCCTCTAACTCAGGTCGCGCTTTAGAGTGAAGCAGGACTAAAGTCTCCTTTGCAGAACTAGCTCTGGCTACGTTTTCTCTCCCATTGTCGCAGTCCCTCAGTCCCTCCTCTCCTTCCCTTTCGGTCCAAGGGGATCAAAACCCCCAGGCCAGCGGCAAACCTTCATCCCAAACCCACCACAGTCCTTCCGAATGACCTCCTACCAAAGCCTTTTCTCCATTCCGCCTCTCCTGGCCCGCACCTCCTCAAAATGAGATGGGTAGCCGCAGTAGCATATAAGGAGGCGCCTTTCAGCCCCATCATGCCCATCTGTAGCACCACTGTTGGAGAAGGAAGGAGAAACAGACCACCTTTTGCCTCGGTTAGGTTACAGCCTGAGCCCCCCACCAACTTCTGCCACTACTGATAACACCTCGAAAAGCCTCGCCAGATTATCCAACTCACCATAGGTTGCTGAAGAAGCGGTCTCGCCAGCAGCTGCTCCTGGGGACCTCTAGACAGCTGCAGGGAACCTGGGCGAGGGCCAGAGACTGGGTCGCTGCAGACTCCAGACGGTTCGGACGCGAATCCCATCAGGGACGGAGATCAGATACTCAGGCTGGGTGGCAGCGCCGTCTTTGGCTAGGGTCCCCTTGGCTCGGACGCCGAACTCACCTAGCTTCCGGGCCAGGCCTCGCGCTCCTACCTTCCCACCCTCCAGCACCACCCTCTCACGTCTATTTCTTCCTTCTCTTTCCCTCCCTCTCTTTCCTTCCTCCTCAGTCTTCCCCAGCAGCCCCTCCCTTCTTCCCTCCTCCCTTAATCGCCTCCCCTTGTCGGGATGAGAGCCCCGCCCACATCCTCCCATCCAGCCACGGGGCCTCGCCTGGCCTGGCAGGCCTAGGTCTGGAAGCCTACACAATGCCCCAGTCCTCAGTTGCCACTTTGGCTGGGACACCAATGCCTCCAGCTCGGGAAGCGGCTGGGCTCACCTGGGGACCATGTGCAAGAGGTACTAGAAAGCATGCACCAACTAGTCTCTGTACCTTCCAAAAATACCCATGGGAGTCTGGGCTTCCCTGAGTTTAGAGTAACTGCTGCCCAAACTGATGATTAAAACACTGAGTAATCACCATTTACCCCGAGTAATTAGAGATAATGAAACACCTCTAAAATCAGGTTATGGAGAAGAGCGCTGTGGGATTGGTTTAAAGGGTGGCCTTCCGTAAACTGTTAAAGGATTCCCAAACGTTGGGAAAAAAGCTGTGAACAGGGCTCTGTGCCCAAAGGAGATACCTCTTCAACTATTAGGTGGCCACTTTCCTCTCTAAACGTTTCTTTTGGTGCCTCTACCGGAAACTCTTGATGCAGACACTCTGAAATACAGCCCCCTTCAACTGGGCGCCTACGATCAGTTCCCCGTGCCCTTTCAGAGGACAGAGGTGACTTGCAGGGCTTTAGCGGGCACACAGGTCTAGGCTGTGTTTAACGATTTAGTGTTATAACTTTGAAGCCGTGCCCCACTTATTTTTGTTTTTGATTAGGGCCTTCCAGGAAGGTCGAAGCAGCTGCCTTTTAGGCCTCGTAGAAAAGAGAAAAGGTGCCCTTTGGTCTGTTTTTAAAAGAAGAGAGGTGAGGAATTGATTCTTTCATAATAACAACAGTAAGAACCAGGGCTGGTAGTCATACTAGCTGGGAGGAGGAATGTGTCGGCTTTTAGACCTTCCCAAACAGGAACTAACTTCACACACTGCCTCTGCTGGAGGTGTGAGGGAACTATCAACTTTATCTCTGTTTTACAAACAAGGATGGGGAAGGACTGCCAGGTTCAGAGCACTTGCCCCCAGGTCTGGAGGAAATCACAGCCTCTGCTCTGGCCCTCTCAGGTAGGGCTGCGGGGTAGGGGTGAGGCCAGCAGCTCTGAGCACCAGGCAGCTCCCTAAGGTCTGGAAGATGGCAATTTTCCGGTTCTTGGCTTCCGCTCCCTAAGATGGGTGATGTAGTCCTCTGTCACAAGATCTTGACCTAGTTCAGCTCATCTGACCTTTGCACTTACACACCTTCAGCATTTAGAAAACAGGAACCAGTTCCTGTATTCTCCAGACCAGAGACAAAGGGTGGGAAGGAATGTCAGGTCTCAGGAAGGACTGTTAGAGAGGAAGACAACACCCTGACCCTCCCTGGCCTGGAGCAAACCCTAAGCCCCTGGTCAAGTCCTTTCATTCCAGTAGGTCCCAGCTTTCTCATTCACAGAACAAAAGGGTCAGATCAGATAATCTCCCGTGATTCCTTTCTATTAGAAGACAATGTTATTGTAATTTTAGTGAACATCTACCTTCCTTCATTTGAAATCATTTCTAAGTATACCTTCTCTCGTAACCTCTGATTAATGGAGGTAGGGCAATAACACCATCCAGAAAAGATGACTGAGAACAGATCCACAGCTGCTAACGCAGTCAAAATTACAATTAATTATTTAAAATAACAACACAAAATTAAAAGTCCATTACATAGTTACTAATGTCTCTCCTGGGGCATCAGGCTCTGGGCTCCAGTAGCAGATTGAAAGACAGGTTCAGTACTCACGGAGGCCCCTATGTCAATCATTATTGCTTCAATGGTTAACACAAGGTTTGCTTTAATATTTAAACTCACAAACGGCAGTGATTCGCTAGACTTTAGCGTTAATGAATTGTGTGGGCTTTTTTTTCTCCTAAATGTTGTTGAACAGTGATTATCTCACTTTGCTGAAACCCAGACAATAATGTGACCGTTGGCCCACCTGTGGGTCTGGGAAACCCTGCCTGGGAGTTTCTGATTAAGTCACCAGACAAACCTTATTTAGAAAATAATACGAATTTCTAGGTGTATGAAGGGAAAACTCAACTGCAATCTCTTGGGGCAGCTGGACTTCTTTTCTGCCATTTTGGATGATGTCAACTACCTATTAGGTGCTAGGTATGCTGGTGCATGCCTTTAGTCCCAACACTGGGTGGAGGGGCACGTAGGCCGAGGCTGACAGATTTCTGGAAGTCCAAGGTCAGGCTGGTCTACCTGGTGAGTTCTAGGACACCCAGGATAATGTAGAGAAACTGTCTCAAAACAGCCTATCCATCAGCAACTTCGATGACCCAATCCTCCTTGCCCAGCATTATGCCAAGCAACAAATTACTTTTGTTTGGGAATTTTGTTTGTTTACTTGGCTTTGTTGTTTTTGAAACAAGGTCTCACTGGGTAGTCCAGGCTACACCGAATTAGTGATCTTTTCTGGCCTCAGCTAGGATTGCACATATACACCACCATGCCTGGCCAATGAATCCTGTTTTAAAGAGCTGATAGGTGCTACTAAAAAAAAAAAAAAAAAAATAGATACAAAGACATTCCTAAATAAATAAGGGTTTTGTTGTTGTTGTTGTTGAAGCTTTATAAGCAATTGTAGTATGACCGGAACACACCAAATAGGTCTGTACCAGCAAAGAAAGTTCCTTTTTGTCTGCCTGTCTTGGAACTTGATCTGTAGACAGGCTGGCCTCAAATGTACAGAGATCTTCCTGCCTGTTACACAGAGAAACCCTATCTTGAATGTCCTGCTCCCACCATCACACATACACACACACACACACACACACACACACACACACCAAAACCTAGACTGTTGGTTTTCTTGCATGAATATTACCATATTTTCTCATTTGCTCTCTAGCCCTCATAAAAACCCACATCAAATCCTTCTTCTGTAGATGAGAATGTAAAACTTAGAAGATTGTATAAATTCTTAAGGTCACAGAGCTTATAAGTGCTCCCAAATCCAGACCAGGTCAATCAGCCTCTTCCTCCATAAGCCTTGAACAGGTCCTGCAGGAATATGGATGCCTGTGGTCACAGCTTCAGCTAAATAAGACTTGTCCAGAAGGTGCAGCTGACCTGCAGCCTATGGGCTGCATGCATCCAG
Organism: Chionomys nivalis; assembly: GCF_950005125.1. Classification (NCBI taxonomy): domain Eukaryota; kingdom Metazoa; phylum Chordata; class Mammalia; order Rodentia; family Cricetidae; genus Chionomys; species Chionomys nivalis. The sequence continues at coordinate 65,960,245 of NC_080097.1, read as the reverse complement.
GGTGATAAGACTTGTCCCAGAGGGAGCATCTGACCTGCAGCCTGTGGGCTGCATGCATCCAGGGCGACTATGAGCACAGCAAAACAAAAGATCATAAACTTGCTTAAAATATTGTGGGATTTCCCCTTGCATCTTTTTCCTTTATCCTACTTTGGTTATGTGATTCTCAAACAAGAACACTGCAGGTGACAACAGTGTGACACAGTCTCAAAAAATGGACAGGTCTGCAGGATTGTTCCAGGCCAAAGCAACAGTTGCTACACTGTTCGTGTAACCACTGGTGATATCAGACCTGCAAGGTTCTTCCCACCTCAGGTCCAGTTGCTGGGATTGTAGGCATAAGTCACACTGCCTGGCTCGCGAGTTCTTAAATGACAGAACAAAATGGAGACTGAGAAACCCGAATTCCTCCTCACATACAGCCTGTCTAAGGACAAGACTTCCCTGCAGCCTTCCCTGAAAACAGGCTGCGGTCCTGGGAAAGAACTCAAGGTTTCCTCATAAGAATGGACGGACCAGCAAGTCTCTTACAAGTTTCTCAGGCCCCAGGAATCGCGGTAGTTAAGCCACAGTAAGCTGCTTGTTCTCCAGTGCCTCGGTTTCCCCCTTCATAGTCTGAGGATAATTTTTATTTCATAGTGTTCTTATAAGCATTAAGTGAATTCATAAAATAAAATGTCAGGCACAACATGGCTCAGTAAATACTGGCTAGTATTATTCCTTACAGTGGCACTGATTAACTGAACAAAAAAAGAACATGAAGAGGCACTTCGACATGGAGATTTATCTCGTTTTTAAAAATGTATTGAGCCGGGCGGTGGTGGCGCACGCCTTTAATCCCAGCACTCGGGAGGCAGAGGCAGGCAGATCTCTGTGAGTTCGAGACCAGCCTGGTCTACAAGAGCTAGTTCCAGGACAGGCTCCAAAACCAGAGAAACCCTGTCTCGAAAAACCAAAATAAATAAATAAATAAATAAAAATGTATTGAAATTTACTAAAGGATATGCATGTGCCCAAATCACCATGAAACTCATGAGTTTGTACAATGAATGTGAAACAATCATAACTAAAAAGAAGCTGGAGAGAAGTTCTTGAAGGAAGGGGTCTGATCTCATATATACTTTGCTTTTCCTGGTGCTGCAGACATCTAGGGTCCTTACTGAATAGAAGCTGTTCTTTGTATGACTAGCCCTCACTAAGTTACTCCTTACGATGGTATGGCTATGTAGATTTGATCTATGAATTTATCTCTGCTAAGATAATTCATAACTGTGAGTCATGCCTACCAAGAAGGACCAATGTCCAAAATAGCCGCTTCTGATTTTCCTGATTTTTAAGAATTCTCAGTTAATGGATCTCTCTCTCTCTCTCTCTCTCTCTCTCTCTCTCTCTCTCTCTCTCTCCCTCCCTCCCTCCCTCCCTCCCTCCCTCCCTTCTTCTCTCCTTCCCTCCCTCTCTCCCTCCCTCCCTCTCTCTCTCTCTCTCTAAACCATAAGAGTTGTTTTTTTTTTTTTGCTTTGTTTTTATTTGTTTGATAATTTCTTTCTGTTTCCTGGTCTTAAAAAGTACACATTTAAGTTTTGGGAATTAAATCCAGGGTCTTGCACACGCTAGATGAGCACCCTACCTCTAAACTACATCCCTGGCCCCAAGAAGAGTTTAAATTTGGTTGTACATTGTTTTTCTTCTCTCAATATTTAAGATCATTGTCAACCTTGATTTACTTCAGTAAACATAAATGACTAGGGCTGGACGTACAACTCAGGAGACTTGTCTGGCATCTTCCAAGTTCTGGGTTTGATCCCCACCACCATAAGAAAAAAAGAAAAGAAAATGCAATAGTATTTCAGCCCTGTGCTTTATGGTTCTTTCTTAAAAAGCAAAACAAACAAACCAAAAATAATAATAATAAAAAAAAACCTTTAAAACAGCTGGTTGGTGGTGCATACCTTTAATCCCAACACTAGAGAGGCAGAGGCAGGTGGCTGTCTGAGTTCAAGGCCCAGTCTGGTCTACAGAATGAGTTCCAGGACAGCCAGAACTACACATAGAAATACTGTCTTCAAAAGCAAAACAAAACAAAAATGATAAGGAATTCTAACTTGAGCCCCAGGGATTTCAGACCTAGGAAGACAATATGTTCACATGTATGCATTGATGACAGACAGGGTACAAATTTAGGAGCTCTTTATTTTCTAGAACAGGCCCTCCTCACACAATGAAGGGTTCTGAGGCTGCTTCTCCTCTGACGTGCTCTTCTGCGCCTACCTAATTCTATAGCAAACACACTGTTAAGAAAGAAATTCTTGTCAGCAAGTGTATGAAAGTGTTTAAAACTCTGGAATGTATTTGTTCTCAGCCCACACGTCCTTTTCATTCTCCTTCTCTCCCTTGGTGTGCATGAACAGGTGACCCGGACAAGAATGCAGTATCACAAGAGAATAAGTTCTGGGAGCCAGGCATGCCCAGTCCTATGGTGAAGCCTGACTACCAAGTAAATATCATGCTTTCTCAATTACATACCAGCTGGGTCAGACTAACTAACATTCTCTCCTCAAGTTAGACTTAAAAGTGTCCTAACCTTCCCCAAGAAAACTTTGTCCAAAGGAATATGTGATCCAAGAATGTTTTTAACATGTAAATAAAAATTGGGCAATTTTCCTGGTAGGGCAAATATTTTACTGTGGGGATAGGGGCTAGGGCTTTCGATGTGCCCTGTCGAAGGATAGTTCCATGTGGTTTGTAATTCCTCCTAAGCTTCTGCACAGCAAAAGTAACTAAAAAATACCTGTTGATCTTTGTTCTGTGATAGTCTGTCAAACTGAATATCTGAGAGCTGCGAAATTCTCTTCCCATTTTTTCTTTTACTTTTTATTTAATTAAAATATAATTCTAGTTTTTGTTCCTTTATTTGTTTGTTTGATTGATTGATTTGCTTTGATTTGGGTAGGGTTGGCTTTTTTTTTTTTTCAAGACAAGTTCTTCTGTAGTCCAAGCTGCCATGGAGGGTTGGCTTCGAACTTCTGACCCTGCTGTCTTTACCTCTAAGTGTTGGGATAACAGGTGTGTGTCGCCATGCCATGTTTATGAGGTGCTGGAGACACAACCCAGGGTTTGGCTCAAGCGAGACGTGTTCTACTGACTGAATACAGCACCAGCCCTTGCGATGGCCTATGTTTCAAAAGTATCTTTGGCCATCCTCTGAAACCCACCAGCAAGGCACAGAATATGCCACAAAATCAGCCATCGGCTTTACCTGCCCAAGGTAGCAGGAGCCTCATTTCTGATCCCCTGGTGGCTGTAACATTTGAGAAATCCATCCAAGCCACATTCCCAAGGCTCCAGGGAATCTAGTCTGAGGTCTCTCTGTGGAGGAAAGTTGGTTACACCACCAACACCTGTCTTCGGGGCCCTAGAACATTTTATGATAGATGACACACGCCTGACTGTGTCCCTCATTCTTTTCTCAAATTCAGGAGGACTGGCGGCCAGCTGGGCCAGGAAAGGGCAGGTGCGGGAATCAGCTTCTGCTTGGCTCTTTCCCTCCGTGGCTTCTGTTGGCACAAAGGTTCTAGTAGGGCATTGCATTGTCTGAAGGCAAATGGTGGGGTTTGCATGTCCAAAGGGCACGCAACTAACAGCTGAAGAGGCGGAAATGAACCCACCTCCGGATCCTGGGAGCCCTGGGCTGGGGAAACCGATCGGAGGGGAGAACAGCGACAGAAAATGGGGTTGTGAAGAAGTCATTCTCTTGATTCTTTTCCAAAGTAAGACTTTCTGTGACCTCCCAGGGAAAGAGAGGTTGTGATGTGAAGAAAGACACTAACCGTCTTTAGCTATCTGGTGGTGGTGGTGGGGAGTCCTCAGTCCCCAAGAATATACAGACAATACCTTTACAAGCAAAACCATAGTCACATCTCTCATCTTTCCGTAAGTGTGTAGGACCCAAGAGTAACTTTTACCTCATAGCGTTCTAAAAATAATTGAAAGAAAGTGTTGCGAGAGCCTGGGCTGCCAGTAAAGAAAAATGAGGGAGGAATGGAAACAGGCAAAGAACCCTGCTCTTTAGGAGCAGCCCCAAGGCCCGCAGCGCTCACCCTCCTGATGGAGAACGGAGCAGGCTGACAGAAATGTCCGCATTCCTTCTCAGATGGCAGGTGAGCTAGCAAGTCCGGGATATCATCGGGCACACCGGGTCCAGAGCCTCCCCAGTCCCGCCTCGGCTAACTGACCTGGCCATTTTTCCCCCATTCTTTATCTTCGTGACTTTCCCTGATTGGACTTCCAGCTGAACTTCGCTAACAAAGAAACCAATGCTAACAAAGTAACCAACCCGTCTGAACACCAGACACCAGGGATGCCAGGGCAGTTTAGGGGCGCTTGCATTGCTCCTGTTCCCAGTCTCTCTGGAGGCTGCCGCTCCCACTCCTTGCACACTGCTTCTGGGTCTCTACCAAGACACTCCAGTGAGCTGCATTTCCGCACAGGGTGTGGCAGATGGGTGCAGAGTCACCCCCATGGCTCTGCACCACCGGCTGGGGAGCAAACCAATTCTCCGACACCTCCAGCAAGCGGCCCTAGCGACCGGGCGCGCCCGCCTCTCTGTCCCGGTTATTTTTAGCTCTGTGGCTGCACCCTCCTACCTGCAAGAGCTCGCCCCGCTCTCAGACTCGTTTTGCAGGATTTGTGCCCCAGGAGGCTAACCTGACCCACACTTGAACAAACTGTAAGCTGCGGGGCGATACCGCTGAACCACCCGCACTGAACCTGCATCCACCGCAGAGGGGAGGCTACCTACACATGGGCGTTCCCACCTCCTTGAAGTCTGCCGCCACTTGGAAACCGACACTGGTCTCCCCAGAATCATAAATAAATAAAATGGAAAGAAAGACCTAAGGTCCCAGCACTTGGGAGGCAGAGGCAGGCGGATCTCTGTGAGTTCGAGACCAGCCTGGTCTACAGAGCTAGTTCCAGGACAGGCTCCAAAGCCACAGAGAAACCCTGTCTCGAAAAACCAAAAAAAAAAAAGAAAAGAAAAAAAGAAAGACCTAAGGTGAGACGGAGCTGCTCCTGAACCGATTTTGCTCCCTGCAGAGGAGGATCTCCTAGGAGGTTGGGCTACAGGGTACAGGGGCCAGGGGGAGTTATCCATCCTCCACTGCTAATTCCACCTGTGACAAATTGACCAGGAGGTTTTCCCACCAGTGAAGATAAAAGCACCCCTTCTTCTACTCTCTACTAAGCAAGGCCAGCAGCAGCCCTACCTTGAGGCCTTCCTAGAAAGTGGGATTTGGAAGGCCTGGAGGAAACTGATGGAGGGACCTGACATGAAGCAAAGTTGAAGAGAAGAGAGGTTGGGAGGCCTCTTCAGACAGCCCCTGGCTGACTCTTAGAGACCCGAGCCTTCTTTCGGGATGGTTAATGAAACCTAACAAGCAAACTACTTCATTCTGCATAAAAGAAGTGGACATCTAGGGTATGAAGCCAGTGCCCTGTAACTCTGATTTCAGTCTGAAAACCTGAGTTTTGTCCTTTCTCCTTTCCTGCACAAGAGGGTGTTGATCAGAGAGAAAAGTGAGCACCTTCAATGCACCAAAGAGCCTGCGACCATCTTCCTCTGCTCTCAATAGTTTTTATAGGGACCGATTGGACAATCTCCACCATCTCCAGCTTTAGAGTTAGGAGACTGTGACACTCTGCATGGCAAAAGGAGTAGCCTTTAAAAAAAAAATTACTTAGGTTTTTGTTGTTTTGTTTAGTTAAAAACAGGGTCTCTCTACAAAGACCTGAGTGTCATGAACTCACCATGTAGACCAGGCTGACCTGAACACATAAAGATTCTCTTGCCTCTCCTGGGATAAAAAGGATATGCCACCAAACTCCAGTCCTGAATGAGCAGTCTTAAGGAGTAATAATAATGGATGTTGGCTTTCTTTGTTACATTTTAACTAAATGTCAGTCTCTTACATTAGAGATTCTTTTTTTTTTTTTTTTGGTTTTTCGAGACAGGGTTTCTCTGTGGTTTTGGAGCCTGTCCTGGAACTAGCTCTTGTAGACCAGGCTGGTCTCGAACTCACGGAGATCCGCCTGCCTCTGCCTCCCAAGTGCTGGGATTAAAGGCGTGCGCCACCACCGCCCGGCCTGCACTAGAGATTCTTATATCTGGTTGGGGATGTGTTCAGTTGATAGACTGATTCTCTCAGCCTTGCATAAAGCCAGGCATGGTAGAATATGCTGGAGATCCCAGAAGTGACTTGAGGACACTTTTATACTTGCAATAGTTATTAATAAATTATTATTGTTTATATATTTGTTATTATTCTGCAATGTTCTCTCAATAAATCAGATGGATTTCAGGGATAATCTGTAATAACATTCATAATGATACATGTAATTTTTGTTGCAAGTATAAAAGTGCGTAAAATCCTTCCTCAAGTGAATTGGGAACTAGGAAATGCAGGCTCACGCAAACAAACACCAGCAGCCAGTCTACTCCAGTTGACAGCACAAGTGCTCTTGCCTCTCGGGCTCTGCCTCTAGGTCACCCACAGAGCTCTAGGTCCTTCTCCCAGGAGGAAGGACCCCAGGATCATTCAGCTCAAGGCTCTGTTAACTGGGTCAGCCACTAATCCACCTGCGCTGCCAGCAAAGAGATCAGATGCTAGAGAGTGTGTATAATCAGTTCACAGTCACAAAACCATGGCTAGTGGCACCTAGGAAAAGAAATGCTGATGGGCTTCCATAAGCTAGTTATAATTAAATGAACAATTATGGGAATAATTATAATTATATGAGTATTTGCATGTTTTCTCCAACAAAGAAAATTCAGCATACTTTTGGATCCCTGACAATTATCAGGCATTTTTGTGTTTTATTATCTCACTTAATCCCTGAAATAACGTATGGCTTTATATTTAATGCCATAGTTACCACCACCACCCTCAACCACTGTTCCCAGCATACACCTTTTCAGTTTTTGAGGGAAGAAATGCGGAGAGATTCAAATGTCTAAGGCCACCCAACTAACAAACACCAGGGTTATTTGTTGTTGTTGTTGCTGTTGTTGTGATCTACACAGTGGTTGGGCTCCTACGGAGCCCACCCTCACTACCCTTCTCTTGGAAATCCAGTTTTAGGTTTGGTAGAACATGTTCTGTCTTCTCAAAGACCTATGCTCTGTCTATAGACCAAGCTTTTGGATATGTTTCTCTTCTTTTTATATATATTTTTATTGTTTTTATTGAGCTATGTATTGTATTTTTTTCTCTACTCCCCTCACTTCCTCTTCCTCCCCTTCTACCCTCTCCCATGGTCCCCATATTTTCTAAATCCCTCCATTTGCCCACAAATTTCAAGATGTTATTATTTTTTTTTCTGTGTAGAATTCCATTGTGTAAAAGTACCACATTTTCCTTATCCATTCTTCAGTCGAGGGGCAATTAGGTTGTTTCCAGGTTCTGGCTATGACAAACAATGCTACTATGAACATAATTGAGCACATGTCCTTTTGGTACAATTGAGCATCCTTTGGGTATACACCCAAAAGTGGTATTGCTGGGTCTTGAGGAAGGTTGTTTCCTAATTTTCTGAGAAATTACCACACTGACATCCAAAGTGGCTGTACCAGCTTGCATTCCCACCAGAAATGCAGAAGTGTTCCCCTTACCCCACAACCTCTCTAGCATAAGTTGTCATCAGTGTTTTTGATCTTGGCCATTCTTACAGGTGTAAGATAGAATCTCAGAGTTGTTTTGATTTGCATTTCTCTGATGGCTAAGGGTGTTGAACATTTCCTTAAGTGTCTTTCAGCCATTTTAGATTCCTCTGCTGAGAGTTCTCTGTTTAGGTCTGTAGTCCATTTTTTTTATTGGATTATGTGATCTTTGGTGTCCAATTTCTTGGACCATAAAGTTATTTTCGTTGCTACTTCATAACTGCAATTTTGCTACCGTCATGAATCATAATGTAGACATTTTGGAGATAAGGATTTGGTGACAGACTTGTGACCCACAGGTTGAGAACCAACTGTCTACAACATCAAGTTGCAGAATGGACAAAAAAATCTTTTTTGTTTTGCTGTTCTCTGAATCTGGGACATGCTGAAGGAACCAATTAAGCTCTGTCTACTCTCTCTTAAATCTCTCCTGTGACTTCAGTGTTGCAATGTGGACTTGTTCAATGGGCGGTTCTCCCGTTCTGTCTCTTTGGTAGAAACACACAATGGCAAACCTGGTATAACACAGTTGGTGGAAGCTCCAGAAAGAAAGCCAACCTTTGTTTTGACCTTTAATTAGGCTGTGATTATGTCTGGAGAACGAGCATCACCGGGAACGAGCTTCTAGAAGGCAAGGTAAGAAGCAAAAGCACCAACAACAAAAACTGTGGGGATGGCAGGGCCTTTTCTCGGAACTAGAGAGAATGGGCTTCCTCTTCCTCTTTTGGAACTTAGACATGGACAGACTGATGAAATGAGTTTTTAAAGAACTGTCATCTATGTTTGGTTTTTAGGAAAAGCAGAATTGAAGGCAGGTGTTTAGGTTTAGCTGAAACCAGACCACACTACAATGTCCCTGTTTTGTGTTGCTATGCAGGAATACCATAGCTTGGGTACGTGATAAACCACAAGTCCATTTGACTCTCAGTTATGGAAGCTGGTGAATCCAAGATGGAGGGATCATGTCTGGCAAGGTCCATTCAGCTCGCTGTAGCATTGAAGAAGGCCTCATGTGGAGGCTCCTTGAGAGACTGAAGGAGATTGACCTGATTGTTTATGAGACCACCACTATTCCATCTACAATAGCGATCGCTCACTCATGAGCACACAGGCCTTGTGACCTACTCATGTCCCCCATTGCTCCACTGGGCATCACACTTCCTGTACATGGCCTTCAGGGGCACACTCCAGCTATAGTTTAGCTAGATGACAGGGCATGACTGTAGTTTGGGAGATTTCTATTTCTTTCTGGGTTCCATGAACTCTGTGAGTCCCGAACTTCAGGTGTTGGTAAACTTTTTCTAGAAAAGACTGGGCACTAAATGTTTAGGCCGGTGGTTTTCAGCCTTCCTAATGCTGCGACCCTTCGATAACATTCCTTATGTTGTGGTGACCCTCAACCATACAAGTATTTTCGCTGCTACTTCATAATGGTAATTTTGCTACTGTTATGAGCTATAATGTACATATCTGTGTTTCCTGATGGTCTATGATGACCCATGCAAAAGGTTTGTTCAACAGAAAATGGGTCCTGATCCACAGGTTGAAAAGTGCTGGCTTAGGCTCTGGGAGGCACATCCCATCCTCTTCATTACCTCATCCTTCTCTTTCCTTCCTCTTTTTCTTCTTCGATGACAACTCTCAGATACATAGGCCATTTGTGTTAGTTTTCTACGGTTGCCACAACAAACTGTCGCAAATGGATGGCGTAAACAGCAATGTATATTGTGCCTGTTTGGAAGCTAGGAGTGTGAGAACTAGGAGTGAGTCCACAGTGCTGACTATGAATGCATGCCTCACTACGAGGGTACCAGCCATCTTTGGTACATGTTTAATATATCATCCAAGTTCATACATTGCAACAAAGAGTCTCAGTGTGTCCCCGGGACTGGGCTCGAACTCACTGCAGTCTTCCTGCTTTAGCTTCCCAAATGCTGGAATTTCGGGTGCAACCCACAGATCCTGGCCTCCCACATGTTCTTAAATGCAACTCTGGCACTTTTCCTCTTCAGAGACAGGGGTCTGTGCTCTTCTGCTTGAGCCTGGGCACATCAGCTTTCCATAGCTGCTAAACCAATGATCAGCACTTCTTGAAATGATAGAGGTTTTTTGTTGTTGGTTTTTTTTTTTTTACAGTTTTGAAAGTCAAACTTCCAAAGTAGGTCTTAGCAGAACAAAACCAGGGTGCTGATAGAGCTGAGGTTCCTTATAGGATCTCCAAGGGTGTCTGTTCCCTTGCTTTTTTCCAGCTTTGAGAGGCTGCCTGCATTCCTGGACTCATGGCCAGGATCACCCTCGTGCCTGTTTCACCCTCTCCTTTTCTGACCCCTTTGGATGCCTGCTATAAGAACACTGGGATTATACTGTATCCACCTAGATAACCCAGGATAATCTCCCTATGTCTTGGTCACATCTATAGAATCCCTTTTCTCAGGTGAGGTAACATACTCACAGGTTCAGCAATGAAGATGGGGACTCTGTAAGGGATCATTAATCCTGCCTGACATTCAGAGAAAGCACCCGAATGCAAAAAAGTCAATGGTGTATAATACCCAAGGCTAGATCATGAATGTGCTTGCTTCCAACTGGTTATCTTAACTCATTTGCTTTTAGAGCCCAGAGGCCTCTCCAGCTATCAAGAATCCCAAGACAGCCCAAGAACAAAGTCTCCCTTGAGAGGCCATGTGTCCCTAAGATCTGGTCAGTAGCCAAGTGACCTCAGCAGATAACACCACTCATCTGAGTGGACGTAGCTGTCACGTCCTCCCAGCTTTCAAGTGTGGGAGGCCCTAGACATTGAGAAAGAAATAGACGTGCCTTTGCTGTGTTCAAAGCTTGGGTGACAAACTAGACAGAATAGAATAACCCATAAGTTAAGGGTTGGCCCCCAGTCGGTGGCTCGATTGCAATGTGGTGGGACTTTTTTAGGGGTTAGAACCTGGTGGAAGAAAGTTGGGCCATGGAGGATGTCCTCTTTGGGGGACTATCAGGGTGGTCCTTTCCGTTCTTTTCTGTTTGCTTCACAGCGCAATGTAGTGAGCTGCGTTCTCCTGCCACACGGTCCCTTCCATATGCTCTGTGTTGCCACAGGCACCAAAACAACAGACCCAACCAACCGTGGTCTGAAATCACTGAACCTATGTGGAGAAATACTTTTCTAAAGCTGATTTCGTGAGGTGTTTGGTCACAGTGGCAGAACACTGACCACACTTGAAGACACTGGAGTTCTGACCATTTATCCCCATAAGCATCTGCGCTGTTGAGTCTTGTGGGTCATGGCCAGACAGTTTCACATGCGCTGGCAGCCTTTGCTCACCACAGTGAGTCATGGAGGACGTGATGGTTAATCCTGGCTGCCAATTTGACTGACCTGAAATCTCCTAAGAGATATGCCACTGGGTATGTCTGTAAAGGATTGTCTTGACTGAGTTACATAAATGGAAGACTTACCTTAAATGTGAGTAGCATCTTTAAGGGGGTAGAGGAAAAAGGCTTTTTGCTTGCTGGCCTTCACAATGCTTTTTTAGCTTTCTTGTCAAGTTCATTTGCCCTGTTTGTATCTGCTGTCTAGTTTGTCTACTCTGTGGTTGTTGGTACCCCTGTTACTACCTCTTCTGTTCTTGGGTGTGTCTGAACCTAGGCTCTTTAAACTCTTCGAGAGTCCTTCAGGCCTTCAGTGCCAGCCACACCCAGCCTCGTGGGCCTAGCAGGGCCTGGGTTCTCAGCCTCTCCAGTCTTTCTTTGATTGGCCACCATAGCCTGTAGGCCAATCTAATGAATCCTCGCTTTGTTATGCTTGCATTCGATCAGTTCTGTTCTTCTAGAAAGACCTGACAAGTAGAGGGGGAAATGGAATAAACAGCCACCCTGGGCTAAGAAAGCGTTCAGAGTATGGCTGCTCCCCCCTGATGTGCTATCTCCTGGTAAAAAGCTTCCTTTGTAGAAAAGATCACTTTCCCCCTTTGTCTGGGGAGTTTCAGGGCATTGGCATTCTCATGTGGACTTGAGGTATGCATACCTAAAAATTTGCTACCATAATCACCTTTGGTTTCATTTCTGGGATGGGTTGCTGTGGCCAAGGGCTAGAAAGTTTCTTTCTGCATAGTTATAAGCGAGGACTTACTTTCCTGCTGTATTTGAAAAACCGAGATAAACGCTAGAGGAGCTTTCACGTCCCCAGTGTCCAGGACCCTCCCACCCATCAGCCCGGAGGTTTGATTTCCTGCTGTAAGTTACCGGGAGTGAGTGAGTGATTTCTATTCTCCTTCCAGCCTCATAGGCAGCAGCGTAGTGTACTCGCTTTGCTGTGAGCTAGAAGTTATACAGAGCAACAGCCACAAAACGTCTAACTGAGAAGAAATCAAGGGCTTTAATTGTGTAAGTTTTAGACGATATGTTTATAAAAATTGATATACCACTGTTATAAGTTCTGAGTTTTATTAAATATCATTTTTTTCCAGATTATAATACTAATACTATTTTTTTTTTCAATTTAAAAACACGTGAAAGACAGAAGAAAACACTTCTGTAGAGCATCTTTCTCCTAGACATAACTACTGCTTGCTGGTCACTTCGCAAACATACACTTGGAAATTTTCAAGCAGGCTGGAGAGATGGCTCAGTGCTTAGGGACATTTGTTGTTATTGCAGAGGACCCAGGTTTGGTTCCCAGCACCCACATGGTTGCTCACAGTTGTCCATAACTCCAGTTCTAGGGTATCCAGTTACCTCTACGACCCTAAGGGTAAAAGGCATTCACATGGTGTGTAGACATACATATATACATACACATGCACATACATATATATACATACATACATACATAGACACTTAAACATATAAAATAAATAAACCTAAAACACTTCTAGCTAGAAAAATTCAAAATTTAATGATTTACAACCTGATTTTATTTTTTAACTAGCTTTTTAAAGCCCGGCGGTGGTGGCTCATGCCTTGAGTCCCAGCACTTGGGAGGCAGAGGCAGGTAGGTGGATCTTTGAGTTCGAAACCAGTCTGGTCTACGGAGAGAGCCAGATCAGCTGGGACTACACAGAGAAAACAAAGAAACAAACAAACAAACAAGCAAAATCATTGCCATCATTTAATATACACACAGAACTGGGAAGTTAGGTGATGAAACAAGCAAAACAGTGATATGACATCAGGCGGTGGCAGAGTAGTAGTTTTCCTTCTGTTATTTGAGAAAAGTGGACAGAATTGCAAACAGTTTGTGAGCCATGTCCTACTGAGTTTGGTTTGCATATTTGCCGCCAAATCTAATTTAATGGAATGAACAGCTTCCTGTCCCACCAAAGTTGGATTTGGCTGTGCTGTAATTGCACCAACAGCTTCAGGAAGCCAGCAGTGCAATCCTCCAATAGACGGGGTTAAAATAACAATAAAATAACCACCTCTCATGGATCTGCAGATTGATGGGGCACAGCTGGGCATTTGTGATCAGACAGTGGCTGGGTGAGAGGCATTTAACGCACACCTGGATTGAATGTCCTTCTTCTTCATGTGTTTGGAAACCTTGGATGGCTGGATTACCAGAAGGTGCCAGGTGCCTCTTTTCTCAGCTTTGGTAGCTTGGAACTTCCCACAGTCTGGTAGTAACAAAACAGCAAACTGTTGGCACAGGAGCTGGCACAGAAAAAGAGAACTTTTCTTTTTTTCAGTCAGGGTTTCTCTATGTAGCCCTGGCTATCCTGAAACTCACTCTGTAGACCAGGCTGTCCTGGATCTCAGAGATCAACTTGCATCTGCCTGGGATTAAAGGTACATACCACCATATCTGGCTCACCAAGACAACTTTCTAAGGATGCAGGGTAGAGGCTACTGGACTACTTCTGACCTTGCCTCCGCAATCACAGGATGTCACTTCCACTGGGTTTTATGCATTGTGCAGAGACCATTTAGACTTAGTGTAGAAAGACCAAGGATCCTGCATTAGGTTATTCCTTTAAAGATGGTACCACAATGGGGAAATGTGTCCAAGGCAAAATGAATTTGAAATTGCAATGGCCTTTCACAGAGCTCGTCACTAGAGGCTCTTCACAAAAATGGCTCTGGAGTTGCAATCCTGTTAAGGTTGGAAGTGGGAAGAAAGGCCGGTAGAGCCATTGTATCCCCAAAGTATTCTCTCCAGTAATGGTCCGATGGGCAGGGCTGGAAAACCTAGGGGTTCTTTGTCATCATTGTGATGAGAAAGCAGTATTTTTCCCTTGTCTTCAGAATGACCACAATAAATCTGATCACCCACTAGTTTCTATTCAGCATCAAGTGTATGCTGGTCTATGCTATGGCTGCTCTGTCAGAAGGATAAGTAGCAGCCCTCACTAAGAGCTATTTGCTGTTTTTCTGGACCTGTTGCTAGGCAGGACTCTGTGACTACATTTCAACATGTTTTCATGAACTCTCTAAAGCAACTGTTGTCTCTGTTTTACAGACGAACAACTTCTCCCAGCACGTAGACAAATGGTAGCCCTGGGACCCAGCCACTCACGTCCACCCAAGAGCCCATCTCCTTAATGGCCAAAGGCTCTACTTTGAGCAAAGCACTTGGCTTCTCCAGGTTACAGTTTTCCTATCTAGAAATAAGATCTCGTACCCTTTCTTCACAGGCCACTTAGAAGCTATGCAACCTTGCAGGCCTTGCGTTAACTCTTTGAGACATGCTTTCTTTTCTTTAATGCCGCACATGAGTGTAGTGTGCTTTCACAAGGAGTTGGCAGGCAGCAATGCATAGAAAGTACAGTGTCTGGCACTCAGAGCTGTGATTCATGCTATTAGTTGGCATTGCTAGCATTGTGTTTTATGTTGTAACACAATTCTGAGGCTCTTGAGCCTGGAATCCCGCGCTGAACTCGTTGTTCTGTCTGATTTCCAGGGTTCTTTCTTTCCCACCGAGGAACAGCTGCATATTCGAGCAGAGAGACATAAAAAGCATGGCCGATAGTCATGCCGCCACCACAGATGTCCCTGCCTTGGCTGAGGACAGAAGACAGCAGCCAATATTCACAGTGGCCTGCAGATGTTTCCTTGTCACGCGGATCAGAGGGTCCATTATGGACAGCGTGGGCTCTGCAGACTTTTTGTGTTTTCAATGGAATACTGCAGAATACGAGCGGCTCCATCCAGCATTTATGAATACCTACTCTGTGCTTTCTAACTACAAAGATGAATGGGTCACGTTCCTCGTCCCCTCAGACACTGAAGCACACACACATAGTTACCACAGCAGACTGAAGAGTTCTGTGTGGCAGAAACAGTGCTTGATCTCAGGAGATGTTTCTGTCAGAGAGCCTCGGAGGAAGACGAAGACTGTGTTCGACATGCAGAGTCTTCTGGGAACTGTAAACAATGAAGGGACTTTACTCATCAGAGCTAGAACCCAGGTCATGGAGATGAGAAGTCAATGAGGTGAGGGCTCATGGTGAGTATGCGTGGCACTCCACTCCCACTCCCCACAGCTTCGCCTCACACAGTCACTGCCCACCTGCAGCCTTCCTTTAGTAGCCAAATCCTGAGTGAGGACTTCACCCACACCAACAGGTCAGGCTCTGTCCTGTGCATTTTCCTCTCACGTTTTCACGTGTTGATGTCTTCCTTTTCTTTTGAGAGTGTGGATTGGATTCCTAGGAGTGAACCTCAAGGTCATGGGGTGATAATAAGAAAGCCACAGAAAAATAGAAGCAGCTTGGGCCCCTTTGGGAGTAGCAGCCCCAGTTTGGGGCTTCAGACCTCCTAACTGCTTACAAGCTAAGAAACAAATCTATGCTTAAAGCACTATGCGTCGCACATGCTGTTGCTAACAGTCAAACACATTTCTAATTGGTAGAATTAATAGCAGTGGTAACTCCTGGAATACAGCGTAGGAAGTAGAAACTCTAGCATGAAGGCCTGTCCCTAGCCTGTCATACATAATCCTAGCACTGGTAGTGGGGGTCTGAGCTGAGAGGACTGAACTAAAACAAGGAGAAGGCTGCTCCTAGGCCGCATTTGAGGAGAAGGCTTTTATTGTGGATATGAGCGAGAGAATAGCCAGAGGCTTCTGAATGGATCCAGAGTGAACTGGACCAGCAGAACATTTCTGACCACTGGGAAAAAAAAAAAAAAGACAAGACTACTCCTAAAGTATGGAGATTTTTCATGTAGATTCAAGGGAGAAAGAAGGCAGAAGGAAGAGTCCAGGTTGAACATGGCTGCAGACTAAATCTGACCATGAGAGAACAGATGGGGAGGGAGAGCAAGGAATGGGGGGCAAGGGGCTAAGAGGGAGAGGGAAGGAAAGCAAGAGGGGAAGAGAGAGAACAAGACTGGGAGGGAGAGCAAGGGGTGGGGAGCAAGAGGGGTCACAGACTAAGATGGACAGCTTGGGCCAAGAGGTCAAGACAGCAGCACAGCCAAAATGTCTGAGTTATATAGGCATCATGCTCAAGGTGGGGAAGCCGAAGCCCAGCCCTGGTGGGGGGAGTCTTAAGCTGGGGGGAGTGAAAAGTGTTGGAAGGAGCCACAGGTGCTGAGTGATGCTGAGAGAGCTGGGAGGAGCCACAGGCACTGAGTGATGCTGGGAGGGTTGGGAGGAGCCACAGGCACTGAGTGATGCTGGAAGAGCTGGGTGAAGCCACAGGCACTGAGTGATGCTGGGAGGGTTGGGAGGAGCCACAGGCACTGAGTGATGCTGGAAGAGCTGGGTGGAGCCACAGGCACTGAGTGATGCTGGGAGGGTTGGGAGGAGCCACAGGCACTGAGTGATGCTGGGAGGGTTGGGAGGAGCCACAGGCACTGAGTGATGCTGGAAGAGCTGGGAGGAGCCACAGGCACTGAGTGATGCTGGAAGAGCTGGGAGGAGCCACAGGCACTGAGTGATGCTGGAAGAGCTGGGTGGAGCCACTGGTACTGATTTGTTCAGGGTTTCTTTGGGACCCCACAAGGAACACCTTGAGTTCCAGGCCAACTTAGGTTGAGTTAGAGTGCGGCCTTAACTCAAAACATGAAACACAAACGCCAGGCATGGTGGTGCACTCCTTTAGTCCCAGCTCTGGAGTGACAGAGGAAGGTGGATCTCTGTGAGTTTGAGGCCAGCCTGGTCTACAGCCTGAGTTCCAGGACAGCCAGGGCTACATACTGAGACCCTACAAAGAAAAGAAACACAAAACAAGAACGACCTTTGTTTCCTGTGGGAGAACTCTAGCGGTCCAGCTCAGAGGCAGAGTACGTGTTTAGCATGTGGGAGGCCTTGGTCTCCATCCCCAGCACCACCAGAAAATGAAGTCAACACCTACTCCTTATTTAGTAGGAAATGGTAAAAACTGACAGTTCTGTTAATAGGGAAGTTGTGTGTCAGGGAGACATCGTCAGCAAAGGAAGAGAAAGCGCTTGACGTCAGAGACTGAGGAACAGTGACTGTTATGTGAAGTCTGGTCTTCTGTACTGTTCTCCTCTAACACATCCATATACATGTATAATTTGATATATACAATGTTTTCTCAGTTAATTAAAAGCTACTCAAAAATTTTCCCTGCGTTACTCACAGGTAATATAAAAATTTAATCAAATGATGTTTTTCTCTGCTTCAAAAATGGTTTCCTTAAAAGCCATTGCATCCAGACTCTGGTTCCTTCTCTCGAATTTTTCCTTCTTTAAAATCTGAAGAGCTAACTGGATGCTGGTGGCACAGCCCAGCACCCGGGAGACAGAGGCGGCAGATCTCTGTGAGTTCAAGGCCAGCATGGTCTACACAGAGATTTCCAGGGCAGCCAGAGCGGTTACACAGAGAAACCCTGCCTCAAAACAAAAAAAACCAAAATCAAAACAAAACAACAACAAAAAAAAAACGGAAAAACCCCCAAACATGTGAAGAGCTGCCTCCTAGGAGAATGGCAGTAGACAGTGAGGGGAGGAGGCAGGTGAGGCCTGCCTCGGGAAACTGACAGGTCATGGTGAGAATTTGGTCATGATGGGAACAAGGAGTAGTAGAATCAGCGAGAGATAACAAGGAGTAGTAGAATCAGCGAGAGATAACTCTATAACAAGGCTATGTCACTGGAAATCTCAAATAGAGTACGAACAGTGCGAGGAAGGGGTAGGCTTGGGTGCAGAGTGGTGCAAAACACTGGGCTTCTTGCAGCATTGGCTGTCAGAGCTGACGTGTTTGACCACATCAAGGCCTGGGGTGGTGGCTTGGTGGCCAAGGGCTGCATATGTCTAAGGAGCTGAGCTCTGATTCCCAGCACCCTCACAAAAGTCGAGTCAAGGTGCACTTGCTTATAATCCTAGAACTACCAAGACAGGCAGGTCAAGGGGTCGTCTGTACTCACTGGGCAGCCAATTAGCTCAGTCAGTGGGCACCAGGGGCAGTGAAATCTGTTCTCACTAAATACATCAATCGAGTGAGAAACAATAGTGGAAGACAGTGGGCAAGGACCTCTAGTATCCCCACTGGCATGCAGCACACACAAACACACAGGGAGAGAGAGAGAGAGAGAGAGAGAGAGAGAGAGAGAGAGAGAGAGAGAGAGAGAGAGAGAGAGAGAGAGAGAGAGTTTAGCCCATTACCTGTTGGGGTGTGGAAGACTGGGGAGATGCACTTGAGGACCTCCCAGTTAGTTCATTCATTCGTAAATATTTGCTGAGCAGCTACTGCTAGCTGGGCTTTGTGTCCCTGCACACACACAATAGGGCTGACTCCCAGCCCTCAAGACATTTGATAAAAGAAAGACAGTTAAAGTAACAGAAGTGAAGTGACCACAGAAAGACTGCTGGAGAAATGTGGGGACGATTAGATGGCTGTCCTGGATGCATGCACAATGAAAAGAAACTTCTGAGTTGGACGTGGTGGCCCTCGTCTCTAATCCCAGCACTCAGGAGGCAGAGGCAAGCAGATCTGTAAGCTTGAAGCCAGCCTGTTTTACAGAATGAGTTCCAGGACAGCCAGGGCTACACAGAGAAACCCTGTCTGGAAAAACAACCAAATAAACAAGGAAACAAACCAAAGAAGAACCTCCTAAGTGTTGACAAAGGCACCGAGAGAAGAAAGCAGGCGACAAGTGTCCCCATCCAGGTGACAGGTGTCCCCATCCAGGTGACAGGTGTCCCCATCCAGGTGACAGGTGTCACCATCCAGGCGACAGGTGTCACCACGTATGATGCATTCTACTTCCCATTTCCACAACTCTGTGGGGGAGGCACGTGTCTAACTACAAGGACGAATGAAATCCAAAGTGCAAACTGCAACCAACTTATACAATTGAACTAACTTTTCTGGTCCCAGCTCCCCTTGCCTCTCTGTAGAACAAGGACACTTTCCTGGAATTTACAAGGGTTGGATGAGGGAATGAACACTAAGTGCAGTCGCAAGGGGAGTAGGTGTTCAATAAACCCGAGAACGTGTTATCTAGTCCGCTCCACACAAGATCAGAGCGGGGTGTGGGTAGACAAACAGCGTGAGGCAGAGTCCAGACTGAGCACACTACAGCAAGCCAGGCCAGAGCGCAAAGCCCAGAGTGGACGGCGAGGCACGGGCGCTGTTGTAGTCACAGAACAACATCCCATCATCTTCTTTTTAGTTGTCTTTTCAAGACCCTACAACATCCTTTAATTTCATATCTTTGACAGCAGTGGTTTTTGTAGAGCAGAACGGCAAAGCAAGTCATACATGTATTTAATTCTGGAAGAGATAACATTTTGAGAAAATAAACTTGTTTAATCTGAACATTCTTTTAAGAAACGAAACATGAAAATGCAGCCAGCATAGAAACGAAAACTGCAAACCCTACGATGTGGTAATGCTAAGAAGCTCTCTGCAGACTGCAAAGGATTGGTAGTTAACCCAGTCTAGCAAGCAAAGTGTTCCATCCAGTCAATATCTTTGGATTCCGCCAAACTGGGCATATTTTTCAGAGAGGCGCAAGCATCTGGTCGTGCTTAACAAGTGGTCACTGGAGAATGTTGGAAAAGAGTCATGGTCCACATTTATTATGTCACAAGGTCCACATTTATTATCAAGGTTTTTTTGTTTGTTTTTCGAGAGAGGGTTTCTCTGTAGCTTTGGAGCCTGTCCTGGAACTAGCTCTTGTAGACCAGGCTGGCCTCAAACTCACAGAGATCCGCCTGCCTCTGCCTCCCGAGTGCTGGGATTAAAGGCGTGTGCCACCACTGCCTGGCATGATTTCCCCTTTTGTTATGAAGATGATTACACCTGTGGGGAGTGGTGGCACACACTTTTAATCCCAGTCTTCAGGTGGCAGAGGACTAGAGGCCCAGCATGTTCAGTGCCCCCTGGAGCTCCATGTGCTGCTGGATGCCTCTTGGTTTGATAGCAGAGTCAGCCATGGAGACAGCATCTTTTCTGTCTTCTGCGGAGGTCTCGTGGCGTTTTCCCTTCTTCTAAGATTCCTAGGTTACTTTGCTGGCGTTGCCTTTCTCCTTAAGTGTCATGACTTCCTGGATCTTGAGAGGCTCTTTGTTTGTTTTTTTATTTTGTCTTGTTTTAAGTTTGAATAATGCATTGGCAAATTTGCAGCAACATTTTTTTTTTTTTTTTTTTTTTTTTTTTTTGGTTTTTTGAGACAGGGTTTCTCTGTGGTTTTGGAGCCTGTCCTGGAACTAGCTCTTGTAGACCAGGCTGGTCTCGAACTCACAGAGATCTGCCTGCCTCTGCCTCCCAAGTGCTGGGATTAAAGGCGTGCACCACCACCGCCCGGCGCAGCAACATTTTTAAATCGAATATTTCATATACTCTAAATTCTGATTTCATGCTTCTCTTGTAGAGTCCTAAGATCTGGCAGTGCTGGGGTGGAACGCTGTAGGTGCCAATAACGACCATGTGGTAGTCCCTTGAGATACGATGTCTCCTGCTTCTCGTTGCCGCCACCTCCCTGGGATGCTTGGGTCATTGGCTCTACCTTAATTTCATGTCCTCTATTCTGTTGTGCTCCTTTGCAGTTGGGAAACATGTCTGTGTGTCCATTGCTCTGTCTGAGGCAGGAGAATGAAAATAAAACAAAAAGCCAATGGCAGTAGTTTCTGGAATAAAACGCAACCAGTCTCAGGCCCCAGATTCTGCCTGATTCCTACAGCTCATCTATGCTTGCTGCCACGACGTTCTGCATCCCAGCATCCTTTGCTCCTTCAGTGGGTTCTAATCCCTACTCCAACATCCCAGCATCCTTTGTTCTTTCGGTGGGTTCTAATTCTCACTCCAACATCCCAGCATCCTTTGCTCCTTCAGTGGGTTCTAATCCCCACTCTATCATCCCAGCATCCTTTGCTCCTTCAGTGGGTTCTAATCCCCACTCCATCATCCCAGCATCCTTTGCTCCTTCAGTGGATTCTAATCCCCACTCCATCATCCCAGCATCCTTTGTTCCTTCGGTGGGTTCTAATCCCCACTCCATCATCCCAGCATCCTTTGCTCCTTAAGTGGGTTCTAATCCCCACTCTTGCCCTAGTGGTGGGCGCTTGAGCAAGGCACTGCATCCTTGGAGCTTTCTTCCTGCATCTGTGAAATGAAACTTAGGATCCGAAGAAGCCTTGCCTCTCTCCTGCATGCTAGCACTGTACTTTCCTGGCAGTGGTCCCCATCCTGTGTTTTCTTGCAAGAGCGGCCCAGGGTTCAGTAAGTACTGAGGTTCGAGGGAGGCGATCCTGCCTGGACTAACAAGGAGCACCTGTGATGAGAAGTGAGTGGCCGGAGAAGCCCCTCTCTTAGGAAAATGTCAACCCAGAGAAAGCAGAGGGGCACAAACCAAAAAGTGGATTTCAAAGTTGGGATTTAGCACACCCAAGAATGAAACAAACACCATCAGAATTTTTATCTATTTATTTACTTTTTACATTTTAAATAAAGTTTCATTAAATACTAAAAATAATATTGTACCTTCCTTCCTTATTCCTCCCCTCCTTTCCTCCTTCCCTCCCTTTCTCCTTTCTCTCCTTCTTTCTGTCTCTGAAGAAAAGGCTTTCTCTCAGGAGCGGTTGAAGGATCATTTCAGAGAGCCTGACTTATGTATTCTTCTATCAGTAGCGGGAGCCATAGAGAGTTGGAAGGAAAATTCCCTTAAAGCTGATAGTCCTGCCGTGTTTGTGACCACTTTTTTTTTTACATACAAAGGAAAGATAATGTGTGATTTTAAAGTATTTTTAAATATGAGAGAATAACCACATTGTCCACCAAAGCTTAGCAAGCGCCTGTCTGGAGCTCTTCTAGCCCCTGGGCATCTGGGAGGGTGGTAAGGGGTCCAGGCCTTCTGTGAGAGCAGGGAAGGTGCGGTTGCCGGTCAGTTTACCTGCCCTTCAGATCTCCAATCTCATCAGAACTGAACCACCTGCCTCAGTCTTTCTCACCTTTTTTGTTTTGTTTTGTTTTGTCCTCCTGAGAATGCTGACGCCTGGGGCGTGCTTCTGGGTGTTCTTAAGACTTAAAGAGTTAAAGATCTCTGAGGCCCCAGTGAAAGGTTGATAAGGTAAACCACTCCCCCTCTGGAGGTGAACCCCATGTCCTTTTCCAAAACAAGGTCTGAGAGGCTTGGAATGTACTCACCAGTTTGGGGAATTCTATCACCGGGAGGCAAAGATGAACACGAGGACTTTACAGTATGAAAAGGTTCTCTTTGTAATCATTTGTCTTTAAGAGCAGAGTTTCATTTCATTTATCAAGAGCTTGCCATTTCCTTCGTAGGAAAAATCTGGAGGATATAATATAGCTCCACAGAATAGAACAACATAGCTTTAGTTATCAGCTCAAGCCAAAAACTCCTAAGGATGGAAAGACTTCCAGTGTGGTGAGGCGGTGGGGGGCTTTGCCTTGCCTGTGTCCACGCAGGTGGCAGATTAAGTTTTGTTTACCGCTCTGGGCAAGGGGAAAGTTACCCTAGAGAGAAAGACCTCTAAAAGCGGGCAGAACAAAGGTGTCTGTTCCCCTCTAGGAACAGCTGAGTCTCACACCTCACTGGGTTTGAGGGTTCAGAAACTCAAAGAGAGGTTGCAATTCCACCCAGTTGTACCGAGGGCAACTTCAAACCTTTGGTTACTTATTAGGAAAAAAAAAAGAGGGAGGAGGAGAAAAATACAAGTACACTCTTTAGGAGCTGTGGTTAGACAGCAAGATACATCCAAAATGTTTTGTTCACATCCTGATGAAATAAAAATTTCTCTCTCCAGCATTCTAAATTTGATTTCATTGCTGAAGGCTCAAATTATGAGCAGGTTGACGGGTAGACTTTAGGCTGGGATAGCGACTTTTGGAAGAATTTGATCCCTAAATAAAATGGGTGGCTACCTCTATTTGGCAGTCTCTCTTTCGGAAGTACGAGGCATGCAATGCTCTGATTTCAGGGTACTTGCTCTGTTTTTACATGGCGCCCCCCATGAGGAAGCTTGCACTGTGGGATCGCGGTGTTGGCGGGAGGCAAAAGCCCTCAGCAAAAACATTTGAAAATGAAACACTCCCAGTGTGTAATCCTTTCCTCTGCTGCACAAAGTCTTTAAAGGAGTGTAAAAGAGAAAAGTGCATGTAAGCCCCTGCCTACCAGAAGGCTGTACACATGAATCTCTGGGCTGCAGCATGCTGACATTTGACACCGTGCTGAACCCTGAAGGCAGCTGGTTGCTGGCCTCTGCGTTCTCTCCCACCCTGTTCAGACTGGCTTTCTCTTCCGCCTCTGGCCCGGTGCCCCAGCCTCTCCTTCTACAGAAATGGCAGGCTGGAGAAAGCCTGAGCCAAATCCTTGCCAGTTCCATCAGTTTTCTGCCCTCATCGTCAGAGGCCTTTAGTTCATCAATGGCTGCCAATGCGCCCCGATGGGCAGTGTAGACCCCACCAGCGTTTACGAGTTTGTAAATAGTTGTAATTAACGAAATCCCAACCACTGTGCTTCCAAGAACTTTTTGGGTGAAGGAACAGGGCTAGAGACATCCGGGCTTCCGTGGAGTGGTAGGCATGGAAGCATAAGGGTGTGGTGAGAGATTAGGCAGCGGCAAAGCCATTGTACCTAGCCAGATGGAATTTTGCTTTGATGTACACTGGGGTCTAAATTGTTTTCCTTCCTTTGGTACATTTAAAATTAAGATTCCGTGTTAATCCCTAATTAATTCCAAGATCAAGCTTCTATTTTAACTACTTGAATGAGTGGTGTTGGAAGGCTTTTAGGGAAGCGGAGTCATAACAAAATATTTTCCAATTACATTAAATACCTTTGGGGCATGGTTATTAAGCATGGCTGAATTAAGTGTGGGATTTTAAATCAGAATGACATGATTTGAAATCAGAAATCATTTTAAGTCTCTGGGATGGAGTACTAGGGACAACAGTTATACAAAGAAAGAAATGGAAGGCGCCCAGAAACTGCTACTCAAAACAAAACAAGTTCACTTCAGTACAAAATATAGAATCATGGAGTGTAGAACTTTAAGGGATTAAATACTAAACACTCACTATAAAACCAGAAAAAGACAGGCCGGATGAAAGGCTGGAGAGGGTGAAGGAAGCCTGTAGTGACCTGGAGCTTTGTCTACACAGCCAGCTGCAAGGAACATGGGACTTAGGTGGGATCTTGCAGGCTCTTGACACGGGTCACGGACAGCTGAGCTGGCTGGATCCAGGCACAGCTATGCGGGTAGTTCAACCCTAATGAGTTAGCCTAGGAAAAATTCCTGGCGTTCTCACCTCATCTCTCAGGTGTTTGCGTCCTAGCCCAGGGAGCAGAGTCAGACCATAGTGGGAAAATTAAAGAGCATAGTGGTGAGGGCTAAATGCTTGTGAGGACAGTCACGGATTAGGGTATTTGACTCTTTCCCCCGACTGTGACTCTGAAACATTTAGGAGGGGAAAACTGTCACCATTCTGACATTCTTGTGAGAACCTCTGTCATCTGTGTGTGTCTGTCTATCTGTCTGTCTGTGTCATTGGAGAAAGAAATCCAGGTTTTCCGCATGTTAGGCATGTGCCCTACTGTTGAGCTAAAACTGCAGCCTGAAAACCAATTCTGTAATTCAGCCATCCGTCTAGACTCACGGAAAGACTAGTCACATGGTTGTGTGTATTTGTCCTGTCTTGTTTGTTCTCATTTCCCGGAAGTTGAGTGGAAGTGATTTCCTCCTTTTTTCCCCCACCCCTAATTAGGAGCCTGAATCCCCTGTGATAATATCTTTAGGGAGGCTCTGCCATCATCCGTGGGTGGGGCATTGAGGCCTGCACTGACTATTTCTGCAACATTCCAGCTCTCACATCTTCATCAGTTCCAGCAGGCCCTGCACCTGCTCTACAGGCTACTAAGTAGTTTAATATCACTTGAGACAAAGACTCTGTTTTATGAGGCTCCTGGTCAGCCAATAAAGACACCCAGGGTTCACTGAGACATATACATTAGGTTTGGCATCATCAAAAGATTTGGGTCCAGCTAGGTGTGGTGCCACATGCGTATAATCCTAGCACTCTGGAGACTGAAGCAGGAGGATTGCCACGAGTTCAAGGCCAACTGGAGTTATATGATAAGATCTTGGTTTTTGTTATTGTTGCTATTTTGTTTTGTTTTGTTTTCGAAGGTGTAGGTTCAAATGCCCACTCTGCCAACATGCAAATTAAGCACTCTAATTGGAAACTTCAAAGCCTAAAGTGTTCTTAAGGTTTGACATGATGTTGTCAAGGGGGATATTTTACTGGAGACTCACGCGATGTGCCATAATCGAAACACAGGGTCAGGGAGATGGCTCAGTGGGTAAAGCGCTTGCCATTCAAGCATGAGGACCTAGATTTGGATCCCTAGCAGCTCTTGGAGAGCAAGACCTATAATCCCACTATAGAGGAGATGGGGACAGGAAGAGGCTTAGGGCTCGTTGACCAACCAGTCCAGTTAAATCTTGGAGTTCCATGTTCAGTAAGGAACCCTATCTCAAAAAGTAAGGTGTAGAACAATTTAAGAGAACATTTAACACCTCCATTTGGCCTACACAAGCAGGTATACATGTGCATGCACACATATACACATGTACAAGAAAATACATGCATGTACACACACACATATATATGCACACACATACAGACACACAAACCTGTACAAACACACATACCCATACACAGAGCCAGGTCCACTGAAAGCATTGTATAAAATTACCTTTGGACCATGTGTGCAAGGTCAACAAGAAACATTCACACATTTTCTTTAGGTCTGAGCCTCAGTCATAGGATACCTTATTGTGTAAATATCTCCAAATCAAAAAAAATCCAAAATCCAGAATGCTTCTTGTCCTGAGCATTTCAGAAGAAAGACACTTGACCTGCATCACATGTGAGCACCAATAGCAAACAGCGTGCACCTGCTCATCTTACGTACGAGTGCGTAAGGGAACCACTCAAATTATTTTCTATAACGGAAACAGAGGACTACACCTGAGCCTCCAGATGAAGACAACCAGGCTACAGTGACCACGGTGTCCAATCTACAAAATCCACTAAGGTTACATTGGCTCAATGCTAAAAATGTAGGGAGATCTATTTGACCTCAAAAGGCAGCTGTCATCTTTAGAGTCAGGAGGTTTTAGATCTGCTCTTACTGATCTGACTGTCAAATGAAGATTTAACAATACAAGGCTCTGCCCAGACCTGCCAAGTCAGAGTCATGCAGGGCCAAGGCTTTGCATTTTAAACACTGAGGGAGGTTTTAACAGACTAACCCAAAGATGGGAACTTTGGGTTTAGAAGTCAAATGCTGAAAGTCACTCAGTGCTGGCTATGATACCCACCCTTGTGGTTCCTGTCCCCCAGACTCTCTCAGCATAGTCAGTAGAGGGACCATTAGAACAGTGTCTGAGAGTGTATGTATATGTGTGTGGTACTCATGTGTGTATGTTTGTGTGTGTTTGTGAATATTTGAGGCACTGTGTCTAATAGGATATGTGTGATGATGTGCAAAATCATTTGTCTATCCGAGAACATGAGTGCTCAGAGAGAATGAGGCTGTGCATGTTAGAAACTTGTGTGTGCTCGAGTGTGTGTGTGTGTGTGTGTGTGTGTGTGTGTGTGTGGTTCATGTGCCTATTTGCACTGAAGGATAAACTTCTTGGATTAGACCTTCAAGATTTATGGCTCCCCTACAGATTGCATCCGATTTCAAGACTGTGCTTGGTCTTGCACATAACAGAAATGAATATATACATGTCAATTTAAAACTCAGGGGATTAAATGAACAACTGAAGCATAGGCCATAGGCCATGTGGTAAAAAATAAAATAAAATAAAAAATAAAAAAAAAGGTGGCCCACAGACCCGTACACGTCAAGCTGCACTCAGCACTTGGAAGTTGCCTAGAGATCTTTGCCCTTGACACAGACAACAACTGGGGACCAGGGCACAAAGGATGCGCAGATCATATTTGCTAAGGAATTATTTGTACCCCAGTAGACTCAATAAGCTTTCGTTAGCTCTCAAATACCTTTCAGTTCAGTTGGGCACAACACTATTACTTCAGTGCAAGCCAATTTCCCAGCACTACCCAACTGCCACTGCACGGCAGGGAGGAGCAGGGAAGGGCCAAGGAGAAAGGTGAACCAGACCCTACCCCTGCCTTAAGGAACTTTTGAGGTGTTTGCACACAAACAATCGTCTGTGCCCTACTTAAATGCAATGAATGCTAAGAAGTCACTCAAAGCCTAGTGAGAGCAAAGGTTTGCTTGCTTGATTGGAGGGGAAAGTACGCTGAACAAGGGTCTGGAGACAGAGTCAGCGTTTTGTGCTGAATTTCCTTGGGTCTTGAACTATTTCATATACGGTTTGCTTTCGTGTGTTGTATTGTGCATATTTGCTTTCGTATGTGTGGGGATGCTCGTGTGTGTGTGTGTGTGTGTGTGTATACATGTGCATGTGTGTATGGCCTGAAGTGGAAGTCAGAAGTCAACTCTCCACTTTTCCATCACTATCTGCTTTATCAAACAAAAATCAGTCAACTACTGGCTTTGCCAGTTTCAGGCTGTTTGCTTATTTAATGTTCTTGTGTATTAATGCATCCCTCTGTGTGATGGGGTAGGGATTTTCCCTGGCAGGAGGGATATATGCGTGTGGTGTGTGTGTGTGCGCACTCATGTACATTAGGTAAAATGACAGTTTATGAAATGCTTTATGTCATGTCTGCCTCATAGGAAGCAAGTCATAGTTTTAATTTTGAGATCTAACTTCAGTGGGGAAAGCACAGGATGTTTTAAGAGCTGGGAGGAAAGGATCAAAAACAAAGGACTCAGAACTGAGGCCTGAAAATTAGGCCCTCCCTTTGCTTCTTTTCCTCCATCAGAGCCAACTTAGTTTGACTTACTATGTTCGGAAAAGAAATCCTCTGGAAGAGGAGAAACTGGGTAGCGCAGGGGCTGGGATCTGCCACAAAGTCTCTACCCCGAACTCTGTGCCTTAGCTCACATCCAGCTCCGCTCTTTGCCACTTCCCCTGTGTGTGTCCTTCTCTGAGGGCCAGGACGGTCTGACTCCTGTTTATAATTATCCCAGCTTCTCTGGGCCACAGCCTGTCCTGCCTTCCCCTTTGGCCCACAGGTTACTTGAGAACGTGTCTTCCAATATCCAAATATCTTGTTTTCCAGCTAGTTTTCTCTTCTACATTTGCATTAAATCCACTATGCTCAGACACCAGTTTTTGTGTGATTTCACTTCTTTTAATTTTGGTGAGGCTTGTTTTATAGCTCTGAACACAGTTTCTGCTAATGAATGTAAGGGCTTGTACCCTTCTGCTGGGAGGTGCACGGTTTATAGGTATCAAGCTGCTGGATAATGGCATCAATACCTTGATTCATTTTCTATCTGCATGTTATATTTGTCATCAATACCCTGATTCATTTTCTATCATCTGCGTGTTATATTTGTCTAGGCGCCCATTTCTATTTATTTGTGTCTGTGTATGAGGGCAGAAACTAACATCCGGTGTCTCTCTCAACCACTCTCTATTTTACTTTTTGAGAGAGCCTCTTTCTAGGCTAGATCAGATTATCCGAAATGCTAAGGAGAGAGAGTGTGCCCCTGCCCTCAGCTTTTTCTCCCCTACACCAAATTACATTTACTTATTTGTTGGGGGGCAGGGATACACGTGCCATCATGAGCCTGTAGAGTCTGGCTGACACCCTGAGGGAACCAGTTCTTTCCTTCTACTGTGTGGATTGAACTCAGGTTGTCAGGCTTGTTGGTCTTTTTACCCACGGAGCCATTTCCCTGGCCCTCTTTCCATTTTTTTGTCCTGCTTGTTTTGAAGATTTGTTGTTAGGTGTGTACAGTTCAGTGTTGTTATGCATACTTGGATAACTGACTTTGTCATTCTAAAAAGTCTCTTAAAGGCATAATGGCACATGCCTTTAATCTAAGCACTGGGGGAAGTAGGGCAGAGGCAGGCCAGCCTGGTCTACACAGTGAGTTCCAGGATACCCAGAGCTACATAGTGAGACCTTATCTCAAAATAAAAAGTGTCTTTATATTTATTTATTTGTTTATTGATTGAGCTAAACCAATTAATAATTCAGGGATTTTAATTTTTGATCCTCTTGCCTCAGCCTCTTGAGTGCTGGGATTAAGGCACATCCCACTGCCCTTCTGACCTTCAGTACTCTGGAGTCCGTTTATCTGAGGGCAGTGTAGCCAGTCACTGAAGCTTTCATTCGGTGTTCCCACATTATTAGATCGAGGTCCGTTCTTCCGCTTTATTCTGAGCCTTCACATCTCAGGCGGGTTTACTGGAGATGGCGCGCACAACTCAGGTGGGTTTACTGGAGATGGCGCGCACATCTCAGGCAGGTTTGGGCCTTGTTTTAGACCACTCTACTTTGTAAATGATCTGCAGGGTGGGGGCTGAGGAGATGACTGGGTGCTTGTTGCTGCTCTTCCAGAGGACCCAAGCTGGGCTGCCCACACCCATTTCAGAGGCTCACAGTCATCTGTAACTTTAATTCCAGAGCAGATGGTGTTCTCTCCTGGCCTTTGCTGTCCCCTCATGGGTGTGGCATGCACTCACACAGACCCATGTGCATCGCTTTAAAAAGTAGATCTTTAAATGGTGTATTTGGGTGACTTACATTTAGGTTATTGATATTGTGATGTTAAATTCTACTGTCTTGTGAGCAGTTCCTGTTCACTGTGTTTTGTTATTGGTTTCTACCTCTCTTCCTGCTCTTGCTGGGTTTAAGCAGCATTTTTAATGTGCAGTTTATCTCTTCCATTGACTGGTTATCCTGTTTTAAAAGTAGACTTACTGATTGGGTGGTGGTAGTACACACCTTTAATCCCAGTACTCAGCTAGCAGAGGCAGGTGGATCTCTGCGAGTTCAAGGTCAGCCTGGTCTACAAGAGCTAGTTCAGGACAGGCTCCAAAGCTACAGAGAAACCCTGCCTCGAAAAACCAAAAAAAAAAAAAAAAAAAAAAAAAAAAAAGACTTAATGACTGACTAGAAATTTATTTTATGTGCATTGATGTTTTGCCTGCATGTATGTCTGTGTGAGGGTATCAGATCACCTGGCACGGGAGTTACAGACAGTTGTGAGCCACCATGTGGGTGCTGGGAATTGAACCCAGATCTATCTGGAAGAGTAAACAGTGCTCTTAGCCACTCAGCCATCTCTTCAGCCCAAAGTGATTCACTAGAATTCTTACCTACGTTTCACTGAGCAAAAGCTTACCCCATGGTGGTCCTTGCGTGTTATTTGGAAGAGGCTGAAAGGTTGTTTCCTACGTAGAAATCTTTGAAATTGAAAAGTTTCTGCATCCAGATAAGCCTCTCCACGGATGCAATAACCCAAGTCAGACCAAATCAAATTGAATTAGAAAACGCCCAGATGGCTTTCCAGAGAGGAGATGGGAGAGGAAGACCGGAAAGCCACCTGCTTGTTCTCTGGGGCGCAGTTTAAATGCCCTGTGGGAGTGGTCTTCAGCATCTCTGGGGAGGGGTCATGGTTTCGTGGGTTTTCTCAGGGGTGGAGTCTGGACTGAGGCAACTCCCGGGGGAGGGGGCTTGGGATGAAGGTTCTACTCAGCCAAACATTTCAAACTCTTTGTGTATATGGATGCCAGGGGCTCGAGTGAAGCCTTCACCTAAACAGAGAAGTTTGTTTAAAATATTCTGAATTTTAATTTAACAAGTTAGAAGACATCATTTTTATTTATTCAGGAATTTTAAATTTGTAACCAGTAAATTTGTTCACATAAAATATGAAATATTAAATCTGGGTGAGTTAAAATATTGTTCTATAAATTTTATTATACCTACTTATTGTGTGTGTGTGTGTGCATGTGTGTGTGTAGGTCAGAGGACATGTGGGAAGTCATTTCTCTCCTTCCATTGTGTTTGTGTATGTGTGCATGCTTGTGTGTGTGCATGTGTGTGGAGGTCAGAGGACAGCTGTGGGAAGTCAGTTCTCTCCTTCCATCATGTGTGTGTGTGTGCGTGTGTGTGTGCGTGCATGTATGTGTGTGGAAGTCAGAGGAGAGCTGTGGGAAGTCAGTTCTCTCTTTCCATCATGTGGGAGGTAAGATGCGGACCCACGTGATTCAATTAGCTGACAAGTGCTTTTGCTCACACACACATCGCATCAGCCTGTGATCTGCTTTTTAAATTTATTGTTATTTCGTAAGTATGAGTATGCCAAAATGTAAGGCTGTACACTGTGTGAATGCTGTACCCGAGGGGACCAGAAGAAGGCATTAGATCCCCTGGGAGTGGAGTTGCGACAGTTGTGAGCTGCCAGGTGGGTTCTGGGAACTGATCCTGAGTCCTCTGGAAGAGTAACAAGTGCTTTTAACCATTAAGTCAGCCCAACACCTCCACGTTCTGTATTTTTGAGGGATAAAATCTCTGCAGAAAAGAAGATGCAATGAAGTAGTAAATTACTTCATAAGTAATAATAAATAAACTTAATTCTCCGAAAAAAGAAATAGCCGAAAAAACCAAAACCAAGAAAACAAAAACAAAAACCTATGGAATTTGGCTTACTGGCAGGAAATGTTCTAGGAAGTTTCTCTTCTGGAAAAGTTCCTTTGTGTCTGATCACAATGCTTTGGAAGCCTTGTGAATTACACTCTAGAACAACATGGATGCTCTCCACTGTTGCTTACAACTTCAGCAGATTTGCAACTTCCTAAAGAGTGTGTAAATCCCTCAGGACAACCCTTGCCGCGCTGAACTGCCTCGGTGGGACAATCGAAAGTCTGCCACTTACTGTGTAAGCAGCCCCAGATCTAGGTCACGTCCAGGAGCAGTTCTGAGTCTTGTCACCTGCTCCAATCCCTGTGCCTTAGTGTGACAAAGTTGTAGACTCTTCCCTGGCCAAAGGAAGCTGAGATTCTGAGAGCCAGCTGGCTGGTTTGCTGAACAGAATGCCTGGAATGTGTTTATCCCTCTGTTGAACAGTTTTCCACACACACACACAAACAACGCTCAAACTGAGATCTTAAACGCCAGAGGAATCTGTTGGTGGGGGAACCTCGACACTAACGTGAGACAATCCTGCGTGCAGAAAGGAGTTCAAGCAATTTTGTGATTTGAAGAGAAGTCTCTTGTCTGTGCTTTAAAAAGGCAAGAAAGTGTTTAACAGCAGCAAATCCCAAAGGATCTGCTACTCATCCTTGCCTTATTCCTCCAGCTTCAAGTCTCCCTCCACCAAGGATACCTTCCTGGGTCAGCAAAATTTCTATCTATCAACAAACTTTGAGTGTTCTCCTCGACGAACCAACCCACTTTCATGTGCATTCCCTTTAACACCCTGGTTGGTTGTGCGTCTCCAAGTGTCACCTCATTTCTCTTGACAGCAGGGATCAGTTCCGCTTTACCACCTGCTCGGTTTAGGTGCCAGTGAGCATCTCCTCAGAG
Source organism: Chionomys nivalis (assembly GCF_950005125.1). Taxonomy (NCBI): domain Eukaryota; kingdom Metazoa; phylum Chordata; class Mammalia; order Rodentia; family Cricetidae; genus Chionomys; species Chionomys nivalis. The sequence continues at coordinate 65,927,684 of NC_080097.1, read as the reverse complement.
GTGCCCTCTCTTGGTCTCTGGCTCCCACGCTGTCCATGACTCACACGCACTTACTCTGTGTGCTCAGAAGCGATTCCAACAGCAGATCTCGTGAATCCCACTCCCCCCCTAGTAGATGGAACACCACACTGATGTATCTTAAACTAGAGAATTTAAAACTCCCATCTTCAATGGCTAATACTATGCTAACTCACCAAAAGGAAAAGCAGCCGAGTGTCTAGCACAGGCAGCTGCTGCACTGGCAGTTTGGAAATGTCTTGCCTGTGGTTGAGGAGCAGACTGGCGTTCAGCAAGGTCAGGGGCTCTCTGAAGATCTCCATACACTCACGCTGTTGCCTCCTTCTTTGGCAACTTTGAATTTTATTGCTTTTAAAGTCTCCAGAGCCTTGAACGAAGAATACCACATCAGTATTACATGTCATCTTGCTCACAGATACATTGAAATAGGTGAGACTTTTTCTGACCTGCTAAACTTCCTTTTTTTTTTTTTTTTTTTTTTTCCCGAGACAGGGTTTCTCTGTGGTTTTGGAGCCTGTCCTGGAACTAGTTCTTGTAGACCAGGCTGGTCTCGAACTCACAGAGATCCGCCTGCCTCTGCCTCCCAAGTGCTGGGATTAAAGGCGTGCGCCACCACCGCCCGGCTAAACTTCCATTTTTCACAAAGTATGTGGCCCCAAAGGAAAACTCCTTCCTTCCCACCGCGCAGCTGTGCGCCTCCCCCCAACTAACCCCTGTCCCCCCACCCTCACTCCCCACCCCCGCCGTTGCCCTGTGTGTGGTGCCTCCTCACCCCCGACCCGCATGCCCTCTTCTGCACTCAGTGTTCTGCTAAATAAGCGGCCTGCCAGGGCCTTGGAACTTCTGAGGGGCCATTCTCAGGTGCTCTGGGTGATGGTTTTCATTTCTCTGTACTAGTTTATAAAAGATAAGCTCTATCAGCCTTTCTTTCCTCTTGATAAGCAATGATGCTTCTTAATGTACTCTCAAAGAAACACAAATCAACTTAGATTCATTTCAGGCCTTCCTCCTTATACAGTCTCCTACCTCAGGGATACCAGCCAACAGAGCTCCTGTACTCACCCAACCCCTCCTCCACCCAGCATCGGCTCCTGAGACAATAGCCCTTTTCAGTTACTTGGCAACACGAAGAAGACTTGCATTTTCTCTTGGTGATAAGGATTGGAGGAGGAAAAAAAATCAACAACCCTGGTTTCTACCAAGAAAGAAAAAGGAAAGAAAAGAAAAAATAAAAAGTAAAGAAATATTTAAAACTTCTGATTCCCTCGGACCTCAATCAGTTCTCGTCCTAAAATAAAGCATGTGTTATATTCTCATGCTCCAATGTTTCCAGGATCTACAGGAAGCAAGATTCGGGTGGAATCCTTTCTGGTTACCATACTCAAGAAGCTGAGCTCAGGGGTGAAAGGTATCCCCTTGGCCAAAGCACACTCAGGGCTGTGTTCATAGTAACCACGGGCACCCGCTGTAGATTAAACCAGGAATGGCTCCCATGGCTCTTGAACCCTGGCTGATGCTATTGGGAGTTGGTAGACATTTAAAGAGACTAACCCTGGTGGAGAGCTGAGGTTATTGGAGACATGCCCTTGAGAAGGACTTTGGGACCCTTGTCTACAGATTTCAGTCTTGTTTGCGTCCCAGCCAGGAGGTGACTAGTCTCATCTTTTGCTGTCACCTGAGAACTGTGAAGACAACTTGACTATGGACTGAAGCCTCCAAAACTAAATCCAAATCTTTCCCCTTTCAGACTGATTATTTGAATACTTTTCTAGTCCACAGAAAGTGCTTAACATAACAACTATGCACTATTCTGCTCTCTGGTACAGTCATGCCGTCCCACACTGCTGCACCCGACCCACACTGCAGCACCCACCCCACACTGCAGCACCCGCCCCACACTGCAGCGCCGGTCCCACACTGCAGCGCTGGTCCCACACTGCAGCACCTGTCCCACACCTCTGCACCCGACCCACACTGCAGCACCCGTCCCACACTGCAGCACCCGCCCCACACTGCAGCACCCGTCCCACACTGCAGTACCCGCCCCACACTGCAGTACCCGCCCCACACTGCAGCACCCGACCCTCACTGCTGTATGCATTCAACACCACCACACCCGTCCCACACTACCGCACCCGTTCCACTGCCCAACCCGTCCCACACTGCCATACCCGTCCAACACTGCCGTACCACCAACAGCCACTCTCAGCAAGCTCAGAGGAAGCCATTCTTTGCTTAAATCACTACCACAAAGTTTTTTGTATTTCCCATACTGGCAATGTAAGCAAACCACAGAGAGAAGCCGGAAAAGGAGGAAGACATATTTGACAGAATTCAAAGGGCAACAAGGTGGCGAGCCTCCGTTGTGTCCCACAGAACACCAAGGTGGCCAGCCTCCTTTGAGTCCCACAGGAAAAAATTTAGTAATTTTTAACCACCTTGGGAGTTGGGTCAAGGACGTGCAAACGTTGGAGCTCAGATGGAAAGGTATCCTGGAAATGGGGAGTCAAGGAATACCACAAAATCATTATAAGCATAGCAGCTCATAGCTCTGCTCCAACAGGGGAGGGTTTCCCTGCAGCTCTGCTCCATTGTGGAGAAGTGTTCCCATTCTGCTCAGGTCTGGCAAAGCATTGTGTTGCACAGCAAACTGCACACAAGAGATTTGTTGGGAAGGAAGAGTCCTCTAGGGTGAGAAGCAGCAGCAAGCCAGACAGAGTGCAGAGCTTGTACAGGGTTTCTTGGGGAGGAGGAGTGTTCCAGGGTGGTTTGGGATTAGTGGCTTTTTGTAGCCTAATTCTGGGGCAAGGGCAGGGATTGGTAGGATTTCATGCTCAGGGATTGGTGGGATTTCAAGTCCTGGTCCTGGGGTCAAGTCGGGGGCAAGCTGTTCTTTCCTTGGCTCTTTTTACCCTACAGGGAGAGTGGCTATTTTGACTTGTGTAAGTTCAGAAATATAAAATTTGAAATTTTCCTCACCTTTGCCTATTTCCTCACTCCCAACCCTTGTCTGATGACCTCTGCTCTCGTACCATTGAGGAAGGCTGGGCTCACTTCCCAGATTATGGTCAAGAGTCTGTTCATCCGTATTTCGTGTAATAGGCTTCACCGTTTGTTTTTAGGTATTTTAGTGCCTGCTCCCTTTCGAACTTAGTTCGTGCCGGTCTAAGGTACGGAAAACTTACTTCCTTGTGTCATTTTGTTCCAACACAGATTCCATGCATTTACACTCAGATCAATCAATTGTTCTGTAGCTATTTCCTAAAGATCCACAATTGTCATGCCAGCAATACGAGACGAGATGATTGACTCAAAAGAAATAACACTACGGTGGAGGCAAACAGCTAAGACCCAAGATGGTCCTAGGACCAGGCATCACTAGACTCTGTTCCATTACTAGGAGAAGTCCACCCGAGTAGAGGAGGTCAGAGCCAACTTTGTAGACATGATAGAGCTTAGCCTGTATGCATTTCCCTGAGTGTTAAAACAGAAAACTACAGTGATGTGTGTGTGTGTGTGTGTGTGTGTGTGTGTGATGGCTTGAATTCAAGATTTTTCCTGTGGACTCTTGTTTGGAACACTTGTTTCCCAACTGGTGGTGTTACCGGGCAGCCTGGGATGCTTTGAGCCTGGTTGACAGGTAGATCCCAGGGGGTGGGGTTCCAATCCTACCCGCTTACTTCTTGGCCTGATCGTCTGTCACCACATGAATTCTGTCATGCTCCTGCCACCCCACATTGCTTCCCCAGCTACGAGGAGCTGGGATCATTAGCCAAGATAAGTCCTTTCTCCTTTAAGTTGTTTTCTGTCAGGTGTTTTGCCGTTCTGACACCAAGTAACTGCCAGGGTGTGTGCTGCCCAGGTGACACTCATCTGTGGGCAGACACGTCCAGCACACACTGTACAAGAGAGCTAAGAAAATTACTAATTTGAGACAGGGGTTTCTTTTTTTTTTTTTTTTTTTTTTTGGTTTTTCGAGACAGGGTTTCTCTGTGGTTTTGGAGCCTGTCCTGGAACTAGCTCTTGTAGACCAGGCTGGTCTCGAACTCACAGAGATCCGCCTGCCTCTGCCTCCCGAGTGCTGGGATTAAAGGTGTGTGCCACCACCGCCCGGCAGGGGTTTCTATCTAGATGTGAATGGCGGCGTGAGGAGAGTAGAACTGAGAGAGATGCCCATAGAAAGGCCTTGTCTCAGAGTCTTCTCGCCCTCTCACTGCCCAGGTTCCTGCTGGACCCTCCTGCCAGCTGCATGGTGCCCCGAAGCGTTTCTTCTTCCCTGATTCTCCAGAATTCTGCCAAGAAGAACCTTTTTAAATATCACTTTCCTTAAGCAAACACGGCACCTCCTTCCTGTCACTACTGCAGAGAGCCGCCACATGTCCGCCAACCCGCACACGCAGCTAAGGAAGGAGACAAAGCAGCATCTCAGGACATCACCTCTGCTGCTACTGGCAGGAACAAAACTGGAGGCTCAAATTTTGCACAGGCTGAAGAATAAGAATGAGTGGTTATTTGTTACTATGCTTTTGGAAGTCTCATTTTTATACACTCTTTGATAGAGTCATTTGATTTCCAGCAAATCACCCTCTGCTCATTTAATAAAAGCACACTGTTTTCTACATGGCAGGGATTGCTTTAAGTGTTTTAAAGGCTACTATTATTACATTGTTAATGCTCTTTTGAAATGGATCTCATTCAGCAGCCTATGTTAGCCTAAAAACTCATTAGTTAGCCCAGGCTGGCCCTAAACTCTGAGCCTCTACCCCTGCCTCCCAAATACTGAAATTACAGGGCCACCTCATCACACTTTCAAATATTTTTAAATTAACTCAATTAATTTTCTATAACAAACCCATGGGACGAGTACCGTTCCTGTCCTCATTTGACAGGTAGAAAAATCAGGGCCAGAGTAGTCAAGAAGTTTGTGCTCACCAGTCTGTACTACACACATTTAGTACCGCGTCATCTCGCTCCAGAGTCCTCAGAGTTGACAGGGCGACACTGAAGTAGTCACTAATGATGTGCACAAGGATTGGACACATTCATGCTGCTGGTCCACGGAACTCTGACTCTCACGCCTCTTTTGAACTGAGAGTAAAAGCTAACAGTGGGTCAGGAAGAAAATCCAGTCTGTGGTTCAGGATTTCTTAGAATTTCTTTTACGAAAAAAAAAAAAAAAAAAAAAAAAAAGAAACCGCTAGAGAATTTTGCTTAAATTTTCTTTCCAACGTGTGTGTGTGTGTATGTGCGCGCGCGTGCATGCGTATGTGTGTCCTGCCTATGTTGAGCACACAGATGAAGGTTAACTAGAAGTTTCTCTGGTCTTCTTGCTGTGACTTGCTTTCTGAGAAGAGAGCTATAAAAGCCATGTATGAAGCAGCAAATCAGATATCAAATCAGTCATTACACTTGTATTAAGTACTTTTGACAAAAGAATCAACCAAATTTTCTAAAAGGACATCATCAAAAACGATGATAGAGCAGCGTCTATTGGGAAACTGCAGTTATATCCCACATGAGCATTCAGTGAATAGAAAGATGTTTAAGGCATAGAAAAGGAGGAAAGTATAATATCGTATTTCTATGCCAAAACATAAATATGCTTGTATAGAGAAAGAATGAAAAAGAAAGACAAATCACTTTGGCTTCTGGTTGGGACCTGCAACCGTCAGCTTCATTGCCCACCAATGGGTAGAGAAAGCTATCATGGTGCACACACTGAACGCAGAGTATTGTTTTATGTGAAGTAAACCAGACACAGGAAGACAGGGACTGCATTTTCTGTCATAGTAGAGCTAAAAAGTAGTCAGCTTACAGTAGAACAGCGATTGCTGATACTGGCTGGGAAGGTAAGATCAGGGTAGAGGCTGGGTTTGGTCTGTGCTACTTTTGTATGAAAATGTTAGAGTCCCACTAATATATGCAATTAATATGCACTAATAAATCCTTTGTTTTAAAAACGGTAACAAAAATTGTTCCCACCTGCGGGAAATATTGTAAATTTTTTTGTTTCTCTATACTGTCTTCAAGAAACATAATTTCTATAAAACAAATTTCTAAAATAGTATATTTTTATTTTATTTGTACTGGTGTTTTGCCTGCATGTATGTCTGTATGAGAATGTCAGATCTCGGGGTTACAGACAGTCGTTAGCTACCACATGGGTGCTGGGAATTCCCAGGTCCTCTGAATGAGCAGCCAGTGCTCTTAAATAATACATACCCTTATATGTGTGATTATATAACAAAGATAAGTATCAAACATATATAAATAATTTTTGCAAATAATACTAATCAAGTAATTGTTGATATTAAATATTTAAACAACTATGTACATATAAGACTACAATATGTAAAGAAACAAAAATACTAATTAAAAGCATTAACTACTCAAGATAATTAGATAATATTAAAAAGGATACAATGGCCATAACAGCAGGGACAGAAGCTGGGAACAACTAGCCGGCAAACCCGTGAAAAAGAAAGTAAGAATGTAAAATTACTAGTTTCAGCTTGCTGCTAGCCTGGCCTGTGGAAACTCTTTAAAGAAGCCCATCCTAAAATGACAGAAGCTTCCTTTTGAATGGAAATAGGCAGGTCCCCATCTTACAAAGCAACAGGCTTGCTCTAAATAGCACATAAAAAACACCAAGCTGGTCTGGCACAATCAATATGTGGTTTTATTCCTACATCAGCTTCCAAGGGCCAAGATAGTGAAACACAGCATTATTTAGCCCAATAATATCACAAAAAACCCAAAAACAAACAAACAAACAAACAAACCTCATTAGAACAAAGCACCAAAAAGTACAAAAACGTATTTAAGATGGGAAAATAGTATTTGTAAAAATAACTGCTGGAACTTTCAGTATTTATCCCACTCCCCCCCTCCCCCCAGCGTTAATCTCTTAATGAACAATATCTCATTTAACCCTACGGTTTTAGGAGTTGCTGTGTTTTTCCTGTTAGACATGGAAGCTTCAAGAGTTGTGCCTGGTGATAGGTGAGAGGCAGGAACTTAGCCCAGAACTTACTACCTTGCAGCCACTTGGAAAGTTTTGTGCGCATTGAAATCTGGCAATTAGTTCTGCATGACGCTAATTACAATGTTGTTTTTGAGATCAGAGGGTTTCAAAGTCTTGCCAGGGAATTATTGGCAGTGGATATGGATTCCCTTGAGTTTTCACACGGTGGAAAACTTTCTTTTAGAGTGTGTTTTTCCTTCCTTCTTTCTCTTCCTTCCTTCCTTCCTTCCTTCCTTTCCTTCCTTTTTTCCCTTCCTTCCTTTTTTCCTTCCTTCTTTCTTTCCTTTCTCCTTTTCTGTACTTTTTTTTTTTGAGATTTATATTTTCATCAGGAAAAGAACCTACTCCTAGCCATATTGAAAGTGTATACTTGGTGGGACATGTCTTTAATTCCAGCACTCTAGATGAGGCAGAGAGAGCAGAGATTCCTGTGATTTCATGGTCAGACTGGTCTCCACAGTGAGTTCCAGAACAGTCAGGGCAATGTAGACAGACCATGTCTCAAACAAACAAACAGACAGACAGACATTGTGGCCCGTGCTGCCGAGGACCTATGCTGATGTCCATAGTCAGTCAATGCTACCACCAAAGGATATGTGAATGTCCTTGGTCTTTTTGTGCCACCTGAAGCCATGTTGATATCTGTGTCCTGCACTGCCACTGGATACCTTGCTTAGGTCCCTGGTCTGTGCTGAGGCCAGAGACCACGTGGATGTCGGTGGTCTGTCTGTGCTGAGGCTGAGGCCAGAGGCCATGTGGCAGCCCACAATCCCCCCTGCCGCCGCCCTGTAAAGGACAAGGAAGCTTCTTTCACAGTGGTACAGCTGCCTGTAGACTAAAGATTGAGAAGGAGATCTATAGAAGGTTTCCGTGACACCACCCCCAAAAGAAACAGTCTAGACAGGAAGCCATTGAAGAGGACTGTGACAGCAGGCTGAAGTGCAGCTCTCCACAGCTGATGACTTCCGTGCTGTCAGTGGGGAAGCACCCGGTTTCTTTAAGGGGTTGGGCTCTGGAGTTTGACCTTGCACCAGTAAGTATATAGGCAACAAAAATTGGACTTTGAATTTTTTTCTTTCTTCTTTTTTTTGGGGGGTGGAGGAGGTTATAACAGTGAGGGGGGGCGCTGGGAGGACTGGGAAGTGATTATGATGGGGTGCATTGTAGGAAATTCCCAAATAATCAATAGAAATAATACGTAGGATTAAAAAAACAAAACATAACACCCCCCAAAAAAGGGAGAGAGAGAGGGAGAGAGAGAGAGAGAGAGAGAGAGAGAGAGAGAGAGAGAGAGAGAGAGAGAGAGAAAAGGAAGGAAGAAAGAAAGGAAAGGGGGGGAGGGAAGGAGGGAGGAAGGAAGAGACAGACAGACAGAAAGAGAAAAAGAAAGACACAGACAACAAAAAGTCCCTGCCCAGGGCTTTCTGAATTGTGAAGCACTTGAGCCACAGACTTTTTAGTATTTTTAGTGTCCCAATATTTTCCTGAGACTTACGACAATCAACTAATGGTGTAAATTGCGATGATCATAATAATGGCAATACACTGACTGGAAGAAGGGATGTTTATTGTGAACGGAAGATGAATTTTAAGGTTTTTTTATATAATTTTTGGGAGACAGGACCTACCTGCCGGATTTAGCAGCGAGAGGATAATCTGGGATGTGAGCCATCGTACCGGCTTCCCGTAGGACCAGCACTCGGTAGTTGTGTCTAGCATCTGACATTAGCTCCTAATGGCTGCCGCGATGCTGATAGATGAGCCGTTCATTTCGCAGGTGGTTCCTGTCCCTCGGGGATACCGTGCTCTGATACAGTCTTGTTTCTCTTACCTTCATTTTCCCTTTGCCCCCGGCGGCTGCTTTCTTGTATTGATCTTATAAATCACCTTACATGACTTAGGGAGAAAGATCAAGATACAAAAAACGCACAAAGGACCAAACTTCTTCATCTCCCGAGTCCTGCGAACTTTTCTCCTTGCTGATACACAGTTCCAGGCTAAATAGCTTTAGCTAATGGCTTCTAAGTAGCCCTTGGAGTGCAAGCCAGGATTAAAGGTCTCAAGAGCTGATATGATCAAACCTGGTCACACCTTTGCCCTGCAGAGAACTGAATAATTCTCTTTATTTCCTACTTCCTTCTTTCCTTGGTATAAAGTTGCGTCATTTTTAATCAGGCCGCAGGTTCTGGTCATTGGGGAACACTGGTAGAGTGAGAAGAGCCGAGCCATGGAAAGCAAGCTCAGTCCGGTTTGTGCAAAGGCAACAGCTCTAACAGGCTCCGGTCTCACAGTTAGAATGTGGATTTCTTAGTAATAATGACCACTTAAGTTGCCTGTCAGCTTATCACATGGGATATTTCTGGTTTTTAAGTATAAACACACCTGTGTACATGCACAGAATCAAATTGTTTAGATTTTCCTGAGAGATCAATTCACTCAAGGGACTAAGTAAGTAGCTGGTGTCTAGATTTCCGGGGCCTCTCCCAAGGCCAGTGAAGTATTTTAACTAACAACTACATCATTGCAGCAGTGGTTAAACAAACTAACCAAAACGAGATTGGCTAGTTTAGTGAGAAATGTAAAATACTGAAACTGTGTTTTTGCCTAGGTCTTCAGCAAACCCACTACTCACTGGGTCCTGAATGGTTCAGATAGAAACACAGTTTATGACAACTGTTGCCGTCTCTGGAACTAAAGTGGAGGGGGCAGAGGAACCAGAGCTCCAGCTAGTCTTGGTTGGGGTTCAGTGTGTGTGTGTGTGTGTGTGTAGTGCTGGTGTTGCTGTTAAAGATAAGGTTTCACTGGCCTTGAACTCACAATGCTCCTCTTGTTTTATTTAGCTTATTGGGTCTCCTCCCAGGCTCAGGATGCGGCTCTGATTCATGGCTTCTCTAGGGGGCTAAGAAGAATGGAAGCAGGACTGAAGAAAGGGAGCCTCCTTCTGTTCTGGCTGGGTGGCTTCCCGGGGAAAGCGAGGAGGTTCCTCTGCTTTGCCCCTGCTCTAACTGGTTTTGATCTTTTCATTCCGCCCTCAGACTTCTCAGCGCTGGAACACGAATTCAGCTCTGAGTAATAGAGAGAGGGAAGGCAGGAGGTTAAACCAAACTGTTAACTGTGTCTCTTCAAAACTGACATTTAATACAGGGTGTAAATCATTGGGGGGCCTGTTATTCCTTCAGGAATGCAATTACATAGGGTCAAATAAAACATGAAAGAAACCAACAAGTTTTAAAATGTGGTATGAGCTCAAGAGCAGGCAGGAAGGAATTCGAAGCAGCCCAAAAATGCTAACACTCACTGCTGTCCTGAGAGAGGGGTGGAAGAGGAGGGCTCTTCACCGGGAGGGTTCTGTGGGGAAGCCTGGGAAGCAGTGCTTCTGGGGTTGCAGCCTTTCCAGGATGTCACTTTCATCCCCAGGAGGGGTCGACTGGCCACCACCACAGAGCCTGGCCAGCACTGCCCTCGGGGGAACACTTGCTGAGTTCACAGGCTGTGTGGAGTGGGCCTGGAGGCTGGTTCTTTCTGTTTCTTTCATGCTAAAATTCAAACCCGCCAGCATAGACCTTAATCTGTGAATGGGAATCTTAATACTGGATGTGTGCTAAGGGCTCTCCCATGTTTATATGGCTCTCCTATGTTTATATGGCTCTCCCATGTTTATATGGCTCTCCCATGTTTATGTGGCTCCTTGTTGATTGTGGAATGTTGTGTTAGTCTATGGAGAAGTTTAACAGGAACTTGTATTGATTTTGAGAAGTGTCTTTTAGCAGTTTGGTGTGTTTTGAAAAACTTAAAAACTTGAGTAGGGTCCCTTTCAGTTCAATGTTCTCATGAGCGCCATGATATCTCATCTCAGCTTTCAGGGACTTTTTGCCTTTAAGTGCTAGATGTCCTGCAAGTTCCCAAATATTCTCAGCTTCCACAAACAAGATGGTGTCCAGACTGTCCTGTAGGGACAAGGTGCTTTGTCCCTTCAGGGCTAGGCTTCTGGTCATCCATGCTCTCAAAGTGTATGTCATGGTGTGTGAGCAAACGTGGAATCTGAATTCAACCAAGAGAACCTGTTTGTAATAGAAACTTTAGCTGGATTGGTGTGTGTGTGTGTGTGTGTGTGTGTGTGTGTGTGTGTTTGAGATGGTTTCATGTTAAGTTGCCTTGAAATCTGGAGTTCAATGGATTCTCTTGCCTCAGCCTCTCTAGTGCCTGGGGCAACGGGACTGTGCCACCTAGCCCAACTCGATCACTTCTTTAAGTTCTGTTTTTAACCATATCTGCTGCCCGTGTGCCAGCTGTCTAAGTAGAGGAGATGTTTGAGAAAGGACACTGGGCTTCTAGCTAAAGAACCCAGCAGAACAAACAGGCCAGCTGGCTTTTCATGCCCATAGAAGCATTAAGTTTTGGAACCTAGTTCTTCTCAAAAAGGAAAGTCAATTTTAAATAAATTATGATTAAAACTGAATTTTTGTTTTAAGTCTTGCTTACAAAATGAAGCAAAGGCTAAAGTCAGCTTCTTGGAGTCTAATGAAAAGGTTTAGAATTGATGGGCAGTGGTAGTGCACGCCTTTAATCCCAGCACTTGAAGGGCAGAGGCAGGTGGATCTCTGTGGGTTTGAGGCCAGCCTAGTCTGCAGAGTTCTAGGACAGGCAGGGCTACACAGAGAAACCCTGTTTGTGGGGGAAGGAGGGACAGAAGGTTAGAATCTGAATCGTTCGAGTTATCTCGGAGAGATCTTGATAGCCTCCTCCCACCCCTCCCTGTCTAAGGTGCTAAGCAGCTGACCCTTGCTAATCCAGCTTCCAGGAGCACCTGTAGAGAGCTGGGCTACTTTCTGCTCTAAAGTAGGCTTGTTCCACAGTAGGTCTCAGAGATGAGCCATTGCCCAAGTTCCCCACTATGTCAGCCAATTCCACACACTCGTGGGTCTCTCCAGCTACCTTCCGGCAGCTCCTTCTGACTTCAAGCCGAATATGAATGTCTTGGGACTCAGTTCAGCTCTTGAAAGCAGTGCCCTTGACTGAGGAATCACAGGCTTTGTCTCCTCTTTTACTTCTTCCTGCGACTTCTGACAGTGATGCTGGAAATCTATCCACGCCAGAGAATTCACCTCTTCATGAGTGTTCCCTTACACCATGATAATCTGGCCAGATCAGGCACATGCTCTCACTACTGATTTATCACACGCTACTGCAGAATAATCCTTCTGTACTCTGCTATGATTGGTTTAATAAGCAAGCTGACTGGCCAATAGCTGAACATCAGGATAAAGTTAGGCTGGAAAGACAAACAGAAAATGATGGGATGAAGAAAGACAGAGTCAGAGGAGTCACCTCAGATGCAGAGGGAATAGGACATGAATGTGCAATGCTAATAATGGTACTGCCACATGGCAGAATATAAATAGGGAATATTGGAGAACTTAAAGTGTAAGAGCTAGTTAGTAATAACCCTGAGCTATTGGCTGTTGTAGGAGGCTGCTTGTTTGTCCCCAGCTGCTCAGCCCCCAAAAAACCACACAGAAACTGTGTTAATTAAATCACTGCTTGGCCTATATTGTTCTAGCTTCTTATTGGCTAGCTCTTACATCTTAATTTAACCAATTTCAAGTAATCTCTGTATTGCCACATGGTTGTGACTTACCAGCAAGGTTCCATCTAGCATCTTTCTCTGGCAGGGGCTACATGGCTTCTCCTGACTCTGCCTTCTTTCTCCCAGCATTCAGTTTAGTTTTCCTTGCCTAGCTCTGTTCTGCTGTGCTATAGGCCCAAAGCAGTTTCTTTATCAATCATTTGTAATCACAGCCTACAGAGGGGAATCCCTCCTCAATTGGCTGAGCATTTATAGTTAATATATGCCTCAGTGTGTTTATTTGAGAACAGCTGTAGTACAGGAAAATTCTGCCTGTAACACACAACCTCTAGACTTAGCAGGTCTCACTCCCTTTCGTCCCTGTTCTCATCAGATGTGCTACAGTTTGTCAAAGTCAAAGAAGTTGATAGACAGCTAGGAATAATGGTTCAGGAACTAAAGAAAGGGATGTGGTACAGGAGATGGAGAGATGGTTAAGGGCACTGGCTGCTCTGATAGAGGACCAGGGTTCGATTCCTAGCACCCACATGGGTGCTCACAACCTCCCATATCTCCAGTTTCGGGGGATCTGATGCTTTCTTCTGACCTTCATGGTCAACACCAGACATGAATGTGTTGCACATACATACATGTAGATACATAAACAAAATGAATAAATCTTTTTTTAAAAATGAAGGAGAAACTTGGAAGGATGGAAAGGTACCTCCCTGCAATTTTCAGAAAGCATGTTTGTGTGCTGGGGATGGAGCCAGTCTTGGGAAGCAAGTTAATCTGTGTTTGATGGCCAGCCCAAGCACTTCTGAGTCATGTGATCTTAGGTAGGATACTTCACCTCTGTAAATCTCAGCTCCCCACCTGTAGCACAGCATCATTCTAGACTTACTAGGAGAAGTGGAACTCATGCATACACATAGCACATCCTGTACCTAGGAGGCATTTAATAGATGGATCAGTTATGCCAGAGTGAGAGATCTCACAGGAGAAAGTGGCCTGGCAGGAGCTACCCCAGAGTGCCCTCTGTGCTTCCCCTGCTGGCCTCCTTCCTGAGGCACAGGAACCTGAGTAGGGAGTCTCAGCCCCCACCCACACTCCCTCACTGGCCGTGGGCAAGTCACTTATCTGCCTCAATTGCTTCATCTGGAAAGGGGAGGAAAATAATGTTTACCTTCCTCAGAGGAATGTTGGGAGAAATAATGAATGCTTGCCAAGTACCCTGAGATCTACAGATGAAAGGCACCGTGGAATTACAAAGTATGATTATAAATATTAGTGTTATTCTGACACATTTGCATGCCTGCATGTGTGAGCAAATTTGCACCTGAGAGCCCTGGAAGAAGGTAGGTAACTTTCAAATAGGAGCCTAGGAGAGCCTCTGGCAGAGCCTAGAAGAGCCTTTGGCAGCCCAGAGACTTTTGTATCTGGGTCTATTAATAAATAGTTCTGTAGTGAGAACTGGTCCAGAATGGGAAGTCAGCACGGAGTCAACCACAGTCTGGAGTTAAGTCCTTTCCAGATGCCTCTTGGACCAGTGTCCAGTGCTTCTAGCTGAGATGGGACAGCATGTCAGACCTACTCCCAAGCTACTCAGGAGGCTGAAGACAAGTCAAAGGGCAGTGCCAGCCTGGGGTAAGAGTGAGTTTAAGGTCGCTCTGAATAACTTGTAGAAATTCTATCTCAAAAATTTAAAAAAAAGAAAATAGTTCTTCGGGGTGGGGATGCGGCTCAGTTGTATTGGGCACACCTCACATGGACCAGCACATGAGGCCCCAGGTTCAATTTCCAGCACAGATAGTGGTAAAAGACTTGAATATATAATAGCTTCCTTAAAAACAATGAATTGTAATTCTTTCTCAGATTTTTCTATTTCCCAACTCAAAATACCTTACCTTGATCTTCAGAATTTATTTCTAAATTAACCATATTCACTTGCATTTAAAAAAAAATAACATTGTCAGAAACATCATATTGCAAAGAAATCCCTTCCCCGAAGTTTCTCTAGCATCCCTCAGCAGCACCAAGCCCCAGGTCTAGTCCCTATTCTCCTTTTTCCATTTGGCTTCCTCCCCAATAGTCTGAGGCAATACTATTACACTGTTGGTGGTCATACCCAATCATTGATTCGGGGACACCCACTCTGTCCTTCTAGGAATGAACTAGTGACAACAATGGAAGGGACAGGAGGAAGCTGGACTCCCTTGTGCCTCAGGACTAACCCTCACTGGCAGATGAGGCTGTGTGAGGATGTGGCTTCCTCCTCCAGGGAAGCACACAGACCTTCGGAGCCTGGTCAGGAACCCCAGGGCTGATTCTAGATCCAAAGTTCCAACATTATAAACAGCTGCAGGGTCTAAAGGAGAACAAGGCTGCAATGCTTGTGAAAGAACATTCTATAACCCCAGAAACCAGGAAGGAGTAGGAAGTCAGCTCTTGAAGAGTGTTGTCCCCTTTGTTCCTGAGCTACACACAATGTTGAGGAAGCAGGTGGCCGCATCTGGCAGGAGCTATGACTTGATGTTCCCATGGTTTGTGGTTGAGACATTTTCTCTAGAAGGTGGTATCTAAAATGGAAGTGAGCTGCACGGAAGTCAGTGTTTGGGACTACGCAGTGGTGCTCTGGAAGCCACACACAACAGTTTGGGAGGGCTGGTTGTATGTCCTTAGCCCATTCTATCGCATCACATTGATGGCTTGACCCCAGACACAGGAGCTTCGAACCATCAAACATGGCCGGTCAGAAATACGGTAAACATTTCCCGGAACCACTGCCTAGGCCCCATCAGTCTTATCATGACTGGATTATAGATGGGCGTGTGCCACTGAGAAGGCGTGAGGCCTGGAGTGGGCTGGGAAGTATAAAAAGCTAGGAGGTGGAGCTGGAGAGATGGCTGCAGAGGACTGGGATTTAGTTGGCAACACCTGTTTACATGGAGGTTCACAACTGCCTATCACTCCAGCTCCAGGTACCCAACAACGTGCATATACATGGTGTACAAACATATGCTTAGGCCCAAACATTAAAAAAAAACAAAAACAAAAAAACCACAAATGGCTGGGAGGCATGAGGTGAATGGGAAGCAGAGGGAGCATCACTGAGAGGTTCTGCAAGCAGCCAAGCTCTGGATGTTTGGGGAGGAACAAGCAAAACATCTACTCTGGCTTCTTGCAGAATGCCTTTATTTCACAGATTTTAGCAGCAGAAGTGAGGTCAGCTCTACCTGTACTAAGATCCTAAGATGTAGTAGGAGCTGCGGGCTGTGTTTCTGCCGCCCCAGCTCCTGGCCACCTGGCTAGCTTATGCCCCGAAATAATGACACACAAACTGTATTCTTTTAAACATTGCCTGGCCCATTATATCTAGCCTCTTCTAGGCTAATTCTCATATCCCAATCAACCCATCTCTAATAATCTGTGTAGCACCAGTCTTACCAGGAAAGATTCAACATGTCTGACCTGGTGGCTTGCTTCATCGCGTCTGGCTCTGAGAGGAGCTGTCCTGCATCTGAGCTCACTTCCTCTTCCTCCCAGCATTCTATTCTGTTTACTCCACCCACCTAAAGGCTGGCCAATCAAATGGGCCAAGGCAGTTTCTTTATTAGCCAATGACCTTCCTCCATCACTAAGAGAAAGATGTCCAAGTCCAGGCCTCTTGTTGCCCTAAAATCCATGTCTCCCTGAGTCATAGTTTCCTTCATTATGAAGCAAACACAGGAGAACTTCAGGAAAGATCGAGTGGAATGGCGATGTGGTCCTTGCCCTTGAGCACGTTTGGAAAATGGATAAATCCATCATCATAGCGCTGCTCTCCCCACTGTGCTACTTAGCCACGCCCAGGATTGCATCCGCCTGGATCTCAACTCCCAACTCCAATGGCCTCTGAAAAACCCACACTCTCCTGATTTCCTTTCCCTTGCTCTGATCCCACCTGCTGTCTCTGTGGTCTCCACCCCTCCTCGGAATTCCCTTGTTGTCTCTTTCTCTTATTTCTCTGCCTAAGTCTCATTAGGCATCTCATCTAGTCCCGTGAGTTAAATATTATCTTTATGTTGATAACTCCTGGAATTATTCCATGTCTGGATCAGTGACTCTTAGAGTGGGAACCCTGGGCAGGCAGCATCAGCACCACTTGGGAACTAGTTAGAAACACCAAATGCCCAGGTCCATCCTACACCTTGTTAATAAGAAACTGTGGAGGTGGGCCAGATTCTGTGTTAGCCCTCTGGAGATTCTGTTACTTATTTCCTGGGGTTTGAATATGATTTAAGGGTGTCCCCCAAATATAATGATGATATGTGCTGGCATCTTTAGGAGGGGTACAAGTAGAATGTGTGGAATATTCTTTTCCATTGTGTAAATGTATGTTGCTGTGATTGGTTTAATAAAGAAGCTGACTGGCCATTAGCAGGACAGGGTAAAGTTAAGCAGGTGAACCAGGCGAGGATACTGGGAAGCAGGAGGGTGGAGCTTGAGGAGTCTCCAGCCAGATGAAAGGAAGCAGTACATGCAAGAGAGGTCAAAGAAGAGGTGGATGCAGGCGTCTCGGGACTTCAGCCAGGTCCTAAGAAAGTGAGTTATTTGGAACAAGCTTGACCCCAACTTCCTCTAGTTTCTTCCTTCTCCTTGCAATTGTTTCTGCCAGGGTATTCTGTACCCAAGGGTGATGTCACCAGACATCAAACCATTGGGGCTACTGAATCTTGGGCTTTTAGGCTCAAAAGTATTGAAGTAGATGAGTCTTTTTTCTTCACAAAGTTCCTCGGCTTGAGTATTTTGTTATAGCAATGGGAAATGGGCTGTTATAACAGTGAAGTTTAAGAACTGCCGCATCACACAGACATACTGAACTGGCCTAGTTCATATTTCTATTTGTATATCTTACAGAAACGCCAGGTGTAACACATCCAGACTTCATTAAATCTTTTGTTTCGCCCAATTTTCTTGGTCCACATTTAACCAATTAGCAAAAACCTTAATTAACCAATGAATGACAAAGAATTATGTGTTTTCATTGGGCCATCTAAGCAGCAATTACTAAATGAAGGAGAAGGAAGATGTGGTACTGTGTTGTCCAGCTCCCAGTCTGAGCTAAGCATAGGAAAACATGGCTTTGTTTCATTTTGTTTAACCATTGGTGGTATTATTTAGATGTGGCTTGACTGTTCCCTCACCACCTTACTACTGCGTTGGACTTTAGTTTCCACTGTAAGGTTTGGAAAAGGTGAAGTAGCCTGACTATGCATTTGTGAGTGGAACTCTGGGAGGTGATAGCGGTTAAATTTAACAGAGTGGAGCCCCCATGGATTATTAACTTCATAAGAAAAAGAAAAATCAGAATGCGAGAGTGTGCACGAACACACACACTGCCCATCTCCTGCCACTGCGGCCTCACACCCACTGAAACTCTGCCATCAAGGAGGCTATCATCGGACGCAAGGCCCCTATCCTCAGACTTCCAGAACTGTGGTCTAAAACAAACCTCTTTTCCTCAGATTCAGGCTTTCCATTATAGTAAAAAGATAGACTAATAGAATCATCATAAGAAAGTTGCAAGGCAGAAATACATTCTCTGCTTCCTCAAGTCAAGGTTCTCTGGAGAAGCAGAAAAACCAACAAGATATTTATATATGCATATACACAAATGGTTCCCAATTCACAACCTTTCTACTTGAAGTGTTTCACTTTTAGGCTAACACAAGAGCAACAATCATTTAGTAGAAACCACACCAGCTGGTGCCTGCTGATCTTCTTCTGGGTTAGTAAATATTCTTGTGATGTACTGGGTTGCCAAGTGAGACAGTCTGGCCCATCAGATGGATTACATGAGTTTCAGTTTAGAATATTTTCAACTATGATGCATTTAGTAGGACATAACCCCAGGCTGAGTCGGAGAGAATCTAGCTACCTATCACTACATGCACACACAGAAAGATATCAGTTACAAAGAGTTGAAACAGGAGACTGTGGAAGTTGGGAAAACTCAGGCTATGCAAGGCGAGCCATCAGACTGAGACCTCAGAGTGCCACCAGCTCCTCTCGGATGGAAGTTGGCAGGTGAGAGACTCAGGCAAAGCCAGCGTTTGGTTCACTTGTAAAGACATGGAGCCAGGATGACCCAGTTTAAGGATAATTGGGCCAGAAGATGTCCCCCTTCCTTGGGGAAGTCATCTGTTTGATCCACTCAAACTGTCTACTGACTAGATACAGCCGACATCCGCTAAGGAGGACATCTGCTTTGCAGGGCTTACTGAATCCAATGCTAATCTCAACGACAAACACTGTCGCACACAAACACCACCAGGATGAGTTTGGCCAGCTGCTTCTGTACCATATGGCTGAAACAGACACGTACCACTCACCACACACCAGTCTTGTGACAAGATTCAGAAAGTCCAAGAAACAAAACTGAAACAGCGTTCAAATTCACGTCGATCTCAGGGCAAGCCTTCCTACTCCCAGAATTGCTGGTGAGCTTGGGACAGACCCCCCAGCCTCTATCCTGGAGTCAGAGCTCTGGTCAAGGCTGATGCAAGTCACTTAGGGGCATCCCAGGTCCTAGTCCAGCAGGACAAACTCGTGTGAAGGGAGAAGAGAGAAAATGATCTTCTCAAGTCTGTTTTCCCAGTCACAGACTGGGCCAAACTCTTCTGGGGTTTGGATAAGGCTTGAATATGTCCCCAAAAAAGGTTTTATATATTGGGAGCTCGGTTGCTGGTGTGGTGACAAGAAGTGGCAGGGCCTTTAAGAGGGGAAAACCAGGATGTAATTTTTCATTTTGGTCATGTCTTTGATGGTAGAAATTAGAGCTCTCCAAGGGTTCCTCAGCAAACAAGAAGACGCATAAGAGTAGGATGTGAAGGCTTCAGTTTCTGCTGAAACACAAAGATACAGCAGCAAACACAATTCCAAATCTCGGAGGCTCGTTTCCCATCAGAATGTGCACTCACCCATAACAAAAGGAGGGGCTCTGCCATCAGGAGGGTCTCAGTCATTGGCATTTGGGTTGAACCATGGGAGAATTCTTCAATGGCCCGTTTAAGGAGGGGGGCTTCTTGGGGTCCACTTTCATCTGTAATTACCACTTCTCCATTCTTCAACCAGCAGATTTATGGAGGTATGACCCTAACTCTAGCAATCCTGGTTCAGAGGAGACCCTGGAAAGCTGATGGATGATTCTCCAAGTTGTGGGACACACAAGGCTCTTGGAGCAGCAGGCCAGTCGCTCGGAGATGCTCTTAGAGCACACTGTCACAACAGTGCTGACCCAGGGTAATCTAAAGCAAGCCCTTCCTCGTTTGAATAAGTTGCTGTGTGGAGAGGGTACTTGATACAGAAGCCAAGTGACCTTCACAGTGGCAACCAAGGATGGAATTCTGTCCACACAGAGGGAACTGGCCTTGGAGAGCCCCTCTGGGAGCCCAGGAACGGCTTACAGCCGAACTTAGCAGGTCCAGAGGAGGTGACATCAACTTACGCAGCAGTTTTTAAGCAGGAACTCCCCTGGACCCCTGTCATCCTTCCTGGATGAGGAGGAGAAGGGCCGGGTGGGTCTAAAGAGATGCTAGTCCGTTCTTCTTCCATCCTGGGGCTTCTACTCTGTGGCAAGGCTCGGTCAAGGGAGAAGAGACGGCCCGAGAATTCACCAGTTCAGAGCTCTTGGAGGACCGCACAACTAATGACCGAACTGAAGCTGTGCAGCTACAACACAAGCGCACATCACATCTCTGTTTCTTGAGGGAGCTGCGAAGTCACGGACCTACCTGGGTTTCCACGGGCAGGCCTATCTGGGAGCAGGATGTTAACACTCCAAGAGGAAACAGTGGTGGATGCTCATAACTAAGCCGAAGCCCAACAGCTACAGACCCAACCCGCCAAAGCAGGGATGTGATTCAGAATCTGATCTTGCCTCTTCCACCCGACAAAGGCAAGGAGAAGAAAACCAAAGGGAAGTGTGAGGTTTGGGTTCATTCACTGTTTGGTCTCAAGCTGAAGGTCTGCTACTTAAGGAATCAAGGAAGTCACCAGTCTTTCCTGATATTCCCACCCAACTTGCCTCCCAGATGCCACGCTGAGTCAACAGTCTTTAGCCTTCTATGCTGTTTGTCAGGTGTGGATATAAATCTATGGACATAGAACCGTATATACATCAGAGATCTGCATACAGTTTTGAGTTCTCAGAGTAATTTTTTTTGCTAACCATATGCTTTTTTCTGTTATGTTTGTGTGTACATGCACGTGTGTGTGTGTGTGTATGTGTGTGTTACTACCACCATACCTGACTTGGGATTTGTATTTCACATGGGTGCTGGAGAGCAGTCTCAACCCTCGTGTTTGCAAGACAAGCTCTGCGTCCTGAGTCCCCTCTGCAGCCCGTGTTTTGCTGTTTATGAAGACACGGGGTTCTGCAATAGTTTCTAATTTAGCCACATTTCTACCCATGGACTTCAATGTTGTGTTTACTCTTTTTCCACGGTGGCAGAGTGGAGTACTTTAGATGTCTCTGCCGACATGTGCAACTATTTCTTCAACACAGTTCTGAAAATGAAAACTTTGAGTCTAAGATCGAATCTTATTATTTTATTTTTTTACAAAAATTATGTCCAGTGGGGTCCTCTTTAATATAAGGACTTACGTGGGTTTTATGAACATTGGAGAAACAATGTTTTATTTCAAAATCTCAAATGGCCTTCTTGCTGTTGAGAGCACCTGTCCTCAGAAGGAGATAAAATAAGAGAAATGGAGCCTTTCGTGATTGACACCTTCCCCTGGAAAACTGCTTTCTGCAAGTCTGTGTTTTGGAGTTTCTTATCTACATCATATAGCCAAGTTGAAATATAAAAGAGACACAAGACATTTCCACAGCATTCTTTTTGAAAAATGAAACCATAATTCTCCAGCAAACCTCATATTGATGGTTCAGGTAGTGGTACCAACCTTTCTGAAAAAAATCATTTTTATTTTATGGATATGAGTATTTTGCCTATGTGTATGCATGCATATATGCCACGTGCATGACTGGTGCCCTCGGAGGGCAAAAGAGGGCATTGGATCCCCTGAAACTGGAGTTATGGACACTCACAAGGTGCCATGTGGGTCCAGGGATTGAATGTCTGTCCTCTGGTAGAGCAGCCAATACTCTTAACCACTAAGCTGTCTCTCCAACCCCGAAGCCAGCATTTTGCTATTGCAGTAAATGCTGCGGAGAAAGCACCCCTCCCTAGTTGTTTCTGCTGTCTTGTAATAGTCATGACTGAAAATCCACCCTAAGCTAAGAAAGTTAGCTTCTGTAGTACTTAAACCCAGCACAATCTGTAACTCAGAGTGGAGTTAGAACCAGTGCTCTTCAAAGACAAAGCTCTTCGGATTGTACAAGAGCTTTGGATTCTTGAATAGATTTCCTTATGAAACAATTAGCTTAACTTTAAAAAAGACAGAATTTTCAGGTTACAGAAGTTTTTTTTTAATCTCTCTCTCTCTCTCTCTCTCTCTCTCTCTGAGTTAAGATTTATTTATTGTGTATACAGTGTTTTGTCTGCATGTGCACCGGCAGGCCAGAGGAAGGCACAAGATCTTACTACAGATGGTCTTTACTACAAATGGTTGTGAGCCACCACGTGGATGCTGGGGATTGAACTCACGACCTCTGGAAGAGCAGCCAGGGCTCTTAACCACTGAGCCATCTCTCCAGCCCCTCTTTATTTCTTACTTGAGGTAGGATTTCTCTGTGTAACAGTCCTGGTACTTGCTCTGTAGACCAGGCTGGCCTCCAACTCACAGAGATCCACCTGTTCCTGCCTCCTAAGTCCTAGAATTAAAGGCATGTGCAGCCACCACCATCTGGTGGTTCTAGAAGTTTCTAAGAGTAACTCTTTTGCTCCTTGGGGGTTTGAGGCTCCCCTCTTTGTGGTTGAACACATGCTTTCGAGCAGGAACGTAGGACACGACTAACTGTATGCACAGACCAACAGTTCTAAGTCTACAAGGCTGGCATTTTCTTTTCTCTTGGGGAGAATGGAAAGCATAGAATTTGTTAAGGGACATCTGCTTCCTTCGTTTGGCTCTGTGGATTAAGATACCGCTACGACTTAGATATGATCTTAGTGTTTACAGTAACATTTCATGCACCGAAACCTTGGTCCCCATGTTATGAGAACCTTTAAGAGATGAGGCCAGTGCAACACAGTTATAGTTTTGGAGACACTGACCTTGGCAAAGATTAATGCAGTCCTCCACCAGAGCAAGCTTCTATAAAGTAAAGGCCTGCCTTTGGCAACCTCTGCTTCCCAAGTATACACACAGGCTTAGGCCCTACGCCATCCTGCGATGGAGCCGGAAGGTCCTCACCTGCTTTTTGTCTTTAGAAAGTACTTAGAAAATGAACTACCCTATTTTCCTTATTCCCTGAGTGCTTCCTTCACGTTAGAGAGCAGCGCTCCTCCTCCAGGTAAGACGGGGTAGTCTTCTTCCATTGTTTAGTTCCTATGGCAGTGCCCGGCATGCTTGCTACGTTGTGAAGGTCCCTTTACACGTGACATGTTAATCTCACTAATCAAACCACAACTCACTTGGGATATATAGGGATAGTACTCAGACCAGGTAGGGTTATGCAATTGTCAATTTAGGGGACTGTTAGAATAAGTTTTTATTATGTATTCATAACATCATAACATTTTAAAGCCGAATGCATATTAAGAAATATTTGATGTGAACATATCTTAATGATATTCCTCAAGCATCAGATTATAAAAACCAAATAGAAAAAAAAAACTTTTCTGTAATAACTATTGTTGCTTTTTGGAACATGACTGGAAAGAGAAGTAAAAGATAAGAAAATATGTTTTAGTTTAAGCATTCAAATAAGCAGCAATTTCATTTTTATTTAGATAAGTACATTAATATTAGTATATGAAATACACATTGGAATACTTCTTTATTAGTGATTAAGCTCTGAAATGAAAATCCAGACTTAGATGAAAAAATAATTTCACGTGACATTACAGAAAGATTCATAGTAGCTCCTTATCCAAGGTTACATGCAGACAATTATTCTTCCTGGGTCTTGGGCTCATCAGTAAATGTTGAACTAAGCAGTTTCTAAATAGCCCTCTCACCCCAAATTCCATGATCCTGTGTATTTGGAATGAAATGATTTATTGCTGTGTGAGCTATATATCTCACTGAGGAATGCAAGGAGTTAACAGAAGCATCTCAAGATATAAATATGGACTTTTGGGAACTGCCAGTAATCTGCTACTGACTTGCAAATATCTCACAGGTATCATTTGTGTCATTCTTACCTGGAAGACATGGAGGAGGCCATGCTTCTAGCGCAGCGTCTTTAGCGTGGCAGGGCCGAGGAGGGAACTATGACTTTTCCTTGATTGAAAACCACAAGGAGAACGAATCAGAAGTATTAGAGAAATCTGCACCCAGTACCCACAGATCAATGGCGTAGTCAAGTATAGGATGATGTATAGTGTGTTCTACTTCGTTTCTTTTGCTGTTTCAATGCAACACAACATTTAAAATGCTGTTTTCAAGGTTGAGTCTTAATAAAGTTGTTTATTTGTTGATTTCCATTCTTTTGTGATGCTAGCACATTTTAAATTTTACATGTGTGTCTTTTGTGAGGTGCTCGGTCCATTTTAGGCCCACTGAGCATGAGGCAGGGGCACAAGATACCAAATGAAACCAGAGACCTGAATTACAGGGTTAACTCCCTGCCTTAGAGAATAGACCTATGCCATTAAACAAAAATGGTGAGTTTACTTAGGCTTCTTTCTTTAAGATCTGTAGTCCCTGCATGGCCCTGCCAAGGTTTTGATGATGTCTGTTGTAATTCTAAGAAAATTCATTTGTAACAGCATTTCCTGTTCTCACCCTGAAATGACAATAAAGGTAAAGAAACAATCGTTCCCCGCCTCTTTTGGCTTTTGAATGAATGTCTCATTTGCAGATAGAAGGACCAAATTCCAGATTGCCAAAGATCACAAGCAGAAAGGATAAATCATTTGAAATGAAGTTGAAATATGGATTTTATTCTTAAGTATAAGGGAAAGGAATCAGTAGGGTTACTTGATTGTGTGTGTCATGAACCTTCCAACTCCCAAACATAGAACAAACAAACCACACTACAAGGTTCCAAGGATTTCATCAGCTTCATCTGGTACCTCTGAGTGACAGACAACAAATGACAGTGCTGGACTGTGTCTCACTTCCTGTTTCTTCAATAAGTTCTGTCTGGGTTTCCATGACTCCTGGAAACAGAAGAGCCAAAGTCTATGTGAACCCAGTACCTCCAGTAAAGAAACAGGACTTGCTTTGCTTTGTCCCCAGATGACTCCAAAATGAAGTCTAGATCATCAGTCTGCTAGGCTCATCTACCTTTCTCATCACTAACCAATAGGGCCTATGAGGTGGGCCTTCGGGTTTATCAGTTAGCCTACATGACACTTCTACTCTCAAAGCTGGAAATAGAAGACTAATCAACCCCAGGAAGGCCGTGAGCAATGAGTCACTGCACTAGTACAATGGTTTGGATTAGAATGGCCCCCAGAGGCTCATAGATTTGGATGGTCACCAGAGAGTGGCACTATTTGAAAGGATTAAGAGGTGTGGTCTTGTTGGAGGAAGTGTGTCACTGGGGGCGGGTTTTAAGGTTTCAGAAGCTCAAGCCAGATCCAGTATCATTCTCTCTTCCTGATGCCTGCAGTTCTGGATGTAGAACTCTCAGCTACCCCTCCAGCACCGTGTCTGCCTGTGTGATGCCTTGCTCCCTGCCATGATGACAGTGGACTTAGCCTCTGAAATGTAAGTCAGTTCCAATTAAATGTTTTCCTTTATAAGGGTTGTTATGGTCATGGCGCCTATTCATGGCAATAGAAACCCAAACTAAGATGGAATAAAGTCCATCAAGGCAAGAGAGCCTAAGACAACTGGTCAGATTATATCACAGTCAGGAAGCAAAGACACATGAATACTGGTATTCAGCCTGCATTTCTGTCCATGGGATGGTATTGCCAATCCATGCCAGTCTATGCCAATCCATGCCAATACTGGGTGGATTTTTCCCTCTGTTCATTTTCTCTAGAAACACCCTCATGGGCATGACCAGAGTGTATATCCTAGATGATTTAAAACCATATCAGGCTGAGCATGAAGATTAACTGCCACGTTTACCCAAAGGAAAGAAGGATTTTTTTTCCTGTGAAGAAGGAGGGTAAAGGCACTAGAAAATGCCACAAATGAAAGGCCATATGATCTGACATGCCAGCTTAAATATGGATGCCAATTAGAATGGGGACTTGAAATAAAAATGATTCTGAACCCTGGAGAGCTTTTTAAGAAGAAACAATGCAAAAATGGCTTCTAATGCCTGCAGTGGACCCTGGGACAGTGGCTAGAGGTGAACCAACATTGTATTGCTATTGCCATTTTAGACTAAGCTGAGATTGGAAAGGAATCCTCTTGAAATCTATTGTTTGTTTGTTTGTTTATTATTTAATGTGTATGTATATACAGTGTCTGCAAAGGCTAGGAGAGGGTACCTGATCCCCTGGGCTGCAGTTACAGGTACTTGTGAGGGTAGGTACTGAGAACTGAACTCGGGCTCTCTGGAAGGGCAGCCAGTGCTCTACATCCCTGAGCCAGCTCTTCAGCCTACTTTACAAAGGCAGTCTATAATGCTGTTTCAGTAAGTCTGCAATGCCCAACCTCGCAAGGCTGTCTTCCCTAGAACTATTCTGGTTCTAGGTTCCCAGAAGAGCACAGCAGACTTTTCAAAGTTCTTTTGAGTTAATTGTTATTCTTACTATCCTAAGGTGATCCTACAGACAGCTCATATGTCCTCTCAGAAGCTTTCTGTGCATACAAACATATAGATACAGGTGAAAATGCACAAACCAGAGCATATGCTTATCTCTTTTAATGTACATATTTCTTCACTTGTATGAGGAAGATCGCCTAGATCTAATTCACAGCCCTGTACATGTTAGGAAAGCACTCCATCACTGAGCCCCACCAAAGCCCTGTTTATAAAGTCAGTTATCTTGGCCTCTTTCTTGTATCTGCAATGGATCTACTCATACTCGCCTAAAGCTCACCAGATTTCAGCATCTTGAGAACATTTTAAGACTTTTCCTACTTAACACCACAGCTTGAGAGGAAGAAGCCATACCTAGAATGACGTGTCAACTCCTAGGACCATGTCTATCTAAACGGATTGATGCAGCATCCCATCACCAAGGACACATCCTTCTGAATGGAATTGATACGTCATCCTATCACCAGGGACACGTCCATCCCATCACCAGCATTGGAAGATGGCTCTTTCGAGATTGTTGATAATTCCAAGACTTTTCTTAAATTACCTGGGTCAGAATCTCTAGCCATGGGAGGCCATACAATGCTGCAATTCAGAGACTGAAATAGGAATTTTCTCTCTATCTCTGGACTGCTTTTTGGCTAGGGAGCCATGCCATTCTGACACCTTGCTGGTAACACAGGCAAGGCTGAGCACATCAAAAAAGCTAAGGCATTCAAAATATCTGAAAAGCCTCCACCAAGAACAAAGTGCTCTCCAGGTATTTTCTACAGATGCAGACTAGCGGTCATCATTTTCTAGTAACACACAATGTTGTACAGTTTTAGATTTGATGGAGATTCAGCAAGTTGACAAGGAAGGTGGGACTTTTTTCTCAGGCTTGAATCAGGGTAACTGAATTAAACTTATAGCATTGGATGTTGTCAACTCCTGATCTATGGGAGAAAGGAGAGGGTATGGTAAACATGATCTTCAGATAATTCAAAAGACATCAGTCAGCGATCATAAGATGGGCAATGACAGTTTTGGTCATAGGTAACAAAAACACATCCAATTTAAGTTGGTTTAACAAACAAAACAAACTATGGATAAATATAATGACATGGGGTTGCCCTCAGACACCAAGGGCACAAATTTCAAATGTGACCAAAACAGAACCAAGCAGTAAAAAGCCACAGAGTCAGGCGGTGATGGCCTAGTCGCTAGCTCTTGCTTCTGCTTAGCTTTTCTCAGCTACTCCATGCCATCTCTACAGGTTAGTGCTCCCTACTTTCCCAGTTTATGTGCTATGATGAACATCTTGTTGACTTTTACATCTCTGTCAACATGGTCATAGCAAGACATGATGCCCACTCAACCATTTCTAGACTTAAACTTCAAATTCTTGAAAGAGTGAATCCAGTTGATCCATCTTGGGTCATGTGCCCATCCCAGTTTATTCTGCCTTGGCCAGAGAAAATGGGTTCTGATAGTTGTGATGAGTCTTTCTCTGTCCCATCAGCCAGCTCCCAAATACCAGCATGGAGATTGCTTATTAATTATGAAAGTTCAGTCTATAGCTGAGACTTGTTCTTAACTAATTCTTATAATTTAGATTAACCCATTTATAATAACCTATGTTCTCTCATGTGGCATTACCCCTCTTCCATCTTACACCTTCTATTTCCTCTCTATGTATTTGGGCATCTCCTGTGTGCCTAGATTCTCCTCCTCTTCCTTTCTTTCCCTGGAAATCCCACTTATATCTCCTGCCTAGCTATTGGCAATCCAACTTTTTATTGCACCAGTATAGAAAATACATCTTCACACAGTGTGCAAATATACCACAAGATTCCCCCTTTTTTGTCTAAATAAAAAGGAAAGGTTTTAACTCTAACGTAGTAAAACTGCATACATTAAGTACAATTATTAGGCAAGAATTATGTTCATAATGTCCAGTCCATTTGTACTTGACAAATTCAGAGAAAGTACTATATTATCTATCCTATCTTAATGAGCATAAAGTTCTGCATCTAATTCACTTTTTATCCTAACTTGTATTACTTACTCAAAACTACCTTTTTAGAACTCAAAATATTTTCTTAATAAACAATTTAAGTTTTTATGTCCCCCAATCTTATACACTTTATATTTCTTATGTAATTTTCTTTTCTGAATTTGGTAATAAGGAAAACTGTAACTATAACATCTTATCTTCAGCTCCATTAGAGACCCCAGAAGAATCTAATATTACACGAGTAAAGGAAGTGCAGAGCAAGCAAATTCCAAAACTACAGAAATGACAGAGACAGCAGGCTGTCTGGACAGTAACTCAAGGTTCCTCTGCAATGCTGGGGCATCCATCTTTGGCCTACAGGGGTATAATATCTGAAAACTTTTCTGTGAAGAAGGAATTTTGAAGAACTGTCCCACCTTGTCTGGGTAAATTTCAGCAGTCACTTTTTGTGTGTGTCCTGCTTGTCCAATTTGAACAGGATGTTGTCAGCAGTAAAGGCAAGGGCTGTTTCTTGTCCAGTGGCTAACTTTTATCAGAAAGAAAGCAAACTCCATATAGAGGTTCTTCAATGCCAATCATCTTCTCTGAAGTAGACTGGTACTGCCAGAAGCAGACATGTCTCACTATCATGAAAAGTCTTATGTTGTTAATACATCTTCAGTGTCATATTATATAGGTCTCTGAAGTGTTTGAAGATCACCTATCTAAAATATATCTCTGCTTAACCTTAAAAACATACCTAACATGATCACAAATTTGGTTGTTAGATGAGTAATTTCTAACTTGTATTTCTTAATTATCCTAAATAGTTTATAATAATAACTTGCAAGGACTAGAAATTTACATTACATTGTTAAATGAGCTACATAGGTACAATACCTTAAACAAGGGTAGAAACATATATACACAGTATGTTATAACAAAAATAGCATTAAGTTTATATCAATATACAGAAATTCATATCAGTGTAAAATCTTTGAGACTAGTAGTCACTTTTTAATATAAAAGTATATTTAATAATCTACTCTTTAATCCTGTCATTCCTATATACCCATTTTTTCTTTTCAGAATGAGATCCCTGAATTTAATCTATTTTTCTGTTTTCTCCATGATCATGAACAACTTGCAACCAACCCCACTAAATGATGATAAACATAATCCATTGAACAACCAAAAATCACCCACTTCACCTCTTGGGAATGTAGGTGTTATGTTCTCTAGACTGCTTCCTGTTGTTTGGGGGAATGACATCTTTAGAGAATCCTGAGAAAATTGGGATAATGATCAAGTCCTGGGAGAATTATATCTGCTTAGTTTCTGTGTTATGGGAAAGTGTAGAACTTAACTGAAGTCTTGACTGGATAGTCTGTGAGGCTGGACCATCTCAGCTAGCAGCTTTGAAGTTGTTCTAGATGCAGAATTTTGAGAAAGCTGCAACAGAGGCATTCTGAGAGGCTGGATTACCTGGGCTACTTGTCTTCCTTGGTATTTGGTCCTTTTTTTCTTTCTGAAAACACACAAACATTTAAAGGTAACATATATATCACATCAACAAAAGTATGGAATATGCCATGTGCTCAAATCAGTTAAAGATGATTTTTTTGTTGCTGTTGTTTTATGTTTGAGCAGGTTAAAGGCAACTGTTAACTTTATAAGTCTGTTTGGACCATATAAGTAAACGCCTATCTATGCCATATGAAAGGATGGCATGTAATATTGTCATAAGAACTCTATTTTCAGTCAATAAGACTTATCATATCTCATCCAGTCTCAGAGCTTTTCCTGTAGTAGAAGGGCCAGCATATATATCACCTGTCCTGTAGTCTTTCTTGTTTTTCTATGTCTATAATCAAGATGTTCAGGTTTCCCCCAATCAAATTTGATCTTCATTAATTTTGAAGAGAACTGTAACTTTCTTGTTTCCTGTAAACACAAGACAAACTCTCCCTCAACACAACACATTTTTTTTACTTCCATTTTGAAGTGGAAACATTTTTAAAATATATAGGTTGGTTTAATTTAGCAGTTTCCACAATCCAGTATTTCTCAGCAGTTATTATTTTTTTGCACATTAACATTTAAAAAATTCAAAGTCAACAAACCATCATACAGGATTCAGGTGTCTTGTGTATTTTCCATCCTTATATGGCTTATTCTTTTTATATTACTTTTCACTTTCTTTAAAGACTTTACTATTTTTAAACTATTTATTTTTTCTATGACTGTCTATACCCATTTTTTTCTGTATCTGTTTAAGGCTTTTCTTGGTCTGAAACACTTTTCTGTGCCCCTGTTTTGTTCTCTAACTGTAAGACAAACCTCAAATAACTATGCTAGCATTGCCTCTCTGGAGGTTGGCTCTGTCCAACCCTCAGTTCCCTGAAAGCCTAGACTTGTGCAGGCATATTTACAAGCCCAGCTCTGGGAAGCTGCTGAGTCTAAGGTGAGGCAGGCACTTTTACCTAGCACACTAGTTGCTCCAAAGTGCACAGCAGAGCCTCTTGAGAGGGCTGTGCCACTCCACTGAAACCTGCCTGAGAGACTGCTTTCTCAGGCTCTATGTGAGTGTCTGAGCCTCCACACTGAATGCCACACGTAGCACTTCTTTCTCCGTTCTGCCAGCCAGCTCCCAAATAATAACCTGGAGACTTATTTTTAATAATAAAGGCTTGGCCTTTAGCTTAGGTTTGTCTCAACTAGCTCTTATAACTTAAATTAACCCGTTTATATTAATCAATGTTCTTCCATGTGGCATTACCTCTCTTCCATCTTACACCTTCTGTTTCCTCCGAGTCTGGGTTGAAATTCCACTTTTATTCTTTCCAGAGTCCTCTCTGCCCTCAGAAGTCTTGCCTAACTTCTTTCTGCTCAGCTATTGCCCATCTGGCTCCTTATTTAAATTAATCAGAAGGTTCCTTGACAAAGACACATCTTCAAAGTGTAAATAAATATTCTGCAATAGGTAGTTTACAATGTAATAGCTGCTAAAATTTATTGGGGGGTAACTACACACATTTATTCTTTTGTTTATTTTGCACATATACATGTATGTGCTGTGATGCATAGCTCTGTGGGTCAGCATGGCTCTGTCACTAATGTCTTGAGCTTTATTCTAGATAGTTCTCAGGCCAGCTGTATGAGAGTCTGTCCTGTCACCTGAAGCTGAGAAGTGTAGCACAGACAGAGATGAACCCCAGTTTGCTAGAACCCCATCCTTTTGCTATTTCATGTTTCCCCTAATGCTAAGTCCCTCATCAGAACTAAGAAACTGTTACTCTTGCTGATCAGTGCGTGCTACATAAGTGTGCAGAGAGCTTGCTTACCCCATTTAGCTTATGACTTGTAAGATTTACTTGAAAAGCTCTTAGGAGCACCCAAGAGTAAACAAGGTTGCTAAATTAAATCAAGACAGGCCTTTCTGTTTGTACTTGCTTCAAATCGATGCAAACAGCAGGTTCAGAAGATGTCCTTCCCACCACAGCAAAAACTTCATCCTCACCCACAGCCTGCTAGAAACAGTGGGTTGCTATAACAACCAGCGAAGTTTATAAACACTGCACAAGGCTGCCTTTTGCCAGGTTTTTACCTTAAGAGTTCCAAAGAGTGCCACATTGATAAAATGGCTGCGAGTTAGATGACACAAATATTTGCTTTGCCAAAGTGTTGCAGGCAGGTGGGTCCTGAGACAGTTTGGCCCAGGAGGCAAAAGTGGAGGTCTCCAGTCGGCTTCCCTCAGATGTTAGCATCCCTCATGGCTGCCACCGTATCACGCACCTGCTGCCATTCTTCCTACCTTGGGCACAGAACTAGCTTTAGAGTAATGGTTGTTGCCATCCTACAATATGATTTGGGGATTTCTGAGCTCTGAATAACTACAACAGATATTAGCCTCTGGAATGTTTGCTATGCGCATTTTTAAAACTTCTCAGAATCAAGCTTTCTATTGATATCTAAAGTACTCCTATTATATAAGTCAGTTATTGCAACAGTCTAAGTGGGTTAGGAAGTTCCTCAAACATCTAGAAACAGAACTCCTGTGCAATCCGGCTGAACCACCCTTGGTACCCACCTGAAGGGCCACTCAGTGGTGGCGGTAGCACCAGTCACTACCGTCACGTTACTAGATCCACACGGGTGCCTGTTGACAGCTGGCTGAAGGAAGAAAAGTGACATGCTAGGCGGCGGTGGCGCACACCTTTAGTCCTTGGGAAGCAGAGGCAGGTGGATCTCTGTGGGTTCAAGACCAGTCTTGTCTACAAAGTGAGTTCCAGGCAGTCAGGGCTGTTACACAGAAAATCTATATCTTGAACACCACCACTAAAAAAAAGTGGCATGTATACATAAAAGGGTTTTAGTTTGCTGTAAAGAATAAAATAAAAAAAACAATAAAATTAAAAAAGAGGGGCTGGAGAGATGGCTCAGCAGTTAAGAGCATTGCCTGCTCTTCCAAAGGGCCTGAGTTCAATTCCCAGCAACCACATGGTGACTCACAACCATCTTTAATGAGGTCTGGTGCCCTCTTCTGGCCTTCAGGCATACACACAGACAGAATATTGTATACATAATAAATAAATAAATATTTTTAAAAAATTAAAAAAGAATAAAATGACACTGTTTACATGTTTACATGGAAATTCATTGGATTGGATACCATTATAGTAAGTGAAATAAGTAAAGCCTGAAAGGCAAATGTCATGTTTTTTCTTTCACAGTAAATCTAGAAAAAGAACACACACACACACACACACACGTACACATGCAAACACATACACACATACCAAGAAAGGGACAATTAGGGAAAAGGAAGGATAATAAAAGAGGGTGGTAGGAGGTGAATAAGTTCAAAGTACAGTGTGTACATGCAGGAAAACATCACAGGGACACTCGTTTCTTTGTGCATACACTAATAAACAAGTCTTTCTGTTGGTACACCGTGATGGTAGATAGTTTAGCCCAGGTTTTTATTATC
The DNA here is from genome assembly GCF_950005125.1 of Chionomys nivalis. NCBI lineage: Eukaryota > Metazoa > Chordata > Mammalia > Rodentia > Cricetidae > Chionomys > Chionomys nivalis. The sequence goes on along the minus strand of NC_080097.1, from coordinate 65,894,274 downwards.
TTTTTATTTTCTACTTGCTTGTCTATTCCTCAGAAATCTCCCAGGAGTTTGTTGAAAGGGGCATGACTTTATTAAATAGGACAAAAGAATCAGAACAATCTTTAAAATTATCCCCCAGTCACAGCTATTTTAATCGAACCCTAGAATCACAACCTGAAGAGTCTCAGAAGGGTGGCTGAGTGCAACACCGACCAAAGTCTTCTGTTAGTGCAGCACAAATGGAGTCCACACACACACACACATACACACACGCACACACACGGAACCGTCCTCTGCCGGACGCTTGGATTTCATTTGCACTTTCTGAGGCCACAGTTGAGAGAAATGTGAAAATTATATATCTCACCCTACCCTTCTCAACACTTAAAAACTCCTTCTCACCAGGCCCTCCCTCCCTTTCCCCATACTTCCAGACGGGCAGAGGCTTACAGAGACGCGAAGAGCCCCACGGAGTCATACCATGACGTGTGTCCTCCGTGCTGGCTGTTTTTATTAAATAAACGATTGCAAAAGGATGTCTTAAGTAGAATAGTGGCTTCTAGAAAAGCGTCCCCTCTAGCTATGGTCCTAAATAGTCTCAGACAGAGGCAGGCAAGTCCGGGCGGCAGAGGCACCGGCCTGCAGGCAGGCCTAGGAGGCGGAAGCACCGGCACGCAGGCAGGCCCGGGTGGCGGAGGCACCGGCAGGCAGGCCTAGGCGGCGGAAGCACCGGCGCGCAGGCAGGCCCAGGCGGCGGAGGCACCGGCACGCAGGCAAGTCCGGGCGGCGGAGGCACCGGCGTGCAGGCAGGCCCGGGTGGCGGAGGCACCGGCAGTCAGGCCCAGGCGGCGTAGGCACCGGCAGGCAGGCAAGTCCAGGCGGCAGAGGCACCGGCGCGCAGGCAGGCCCGGGTGGCGGAGGCACCGGCAGGCAGGCCTAGGAGGCGGAAGCACCGGCACGCAGGCAGGCCCGGGTGGCGGAGGCACCGGCAGGCAGGCCTAGGCGGCGGAAGCACCGGCGCGCAGGCAGGCCCGGGCGGCGGAGGCACCGGCACGCAGGCAAGTCCGGGCGGCAGAGGCACCGGCGTGCAGGCAGGCCCGGGTGGCGGAGGCACCGGCAGTCAGGCCCAGGCGGCGTAGGCACCGGCAGGCAGGCAAGTCCAGGCGGCAGAGGCACCGGCGCGCAGGCAGGCCCGGGTGGCGGAGGCACCGGCAGGCAGGCCTAGGCGGCGGAAGCACCGGCGCGCAGGCAGGCCCGGGTGGCGGAGGCACCGGCAGGCAGGCCCGGGCAGCGGAGGCACTGGATGCAGGATAGTGCGGGCAAGAAACAGTGAAGCCCGCACTGAAAACAGATTGCCCCGCTACAATTAAATCAAACCCAATAGATAGCATCGGTAAGAGGAGATGGGCAGACGCCAAGGCAAGAATTCACCCAACAATCTGAAAAACAACATGAAAACACCAGAACCCAATGATCTTACAACACAAGGACTTGAACACCCTAACACAGGAGAAGAGGAAAAAACTGAATTTTTGAAAGCAATAGAGTCCCTTAAACAACATGTAAAAAACGCCCTCATAGAAATGGATGAGAAGTATAACAAAAAGTTTGAAGAAATGAGTAAATACGTAAATGATACCCTGGGAAGCCAAGAAAAAACGATCAAACAGGTAATGGAAACAGTCCAAGAATTGAAAACTGAAATGGAAGCAAGGAAGAAAACAAAAACTGAGGACCAGCTGGATATGGCAAATATAGGTCAACGAGCAGAGACTACAGAAACAAGCATAATCAATAGAATACAAGAGATAGAAGAAAGAATCTCAGATTCTGAAGACAACATAGAGAAAATAAACGGACTGATCAAAGAAAACACCAAAACCAACAAATTCTCATCACAAAACATTCAGGAAATATGGGACACAATAAAAAGACCAAACCTAAGAATAATAGGGATAGAAGAAGGAGAAGAGGCACAGCTCAAAGGTCCAGAAAACATTTTTAACAAAATTATGGAAGAAAACTTCCCCAACATAAAGAAAGATATTCCTTTGAATATTCAAGAAGCATACAGAACACCAAACAGACTGGATCAAAAAAAAAACGTCCCCTCGCCATATAATAATCAAAACACAAAATATACAGATTAAAGAAAAAATATTAAGAGCTGCAAAGGAAAAAGGCCAAGTAACTTATAAAGGTAAACCGATCAGACTTACACCTGACTTCTCTATGGAAACCATGAAAGCCAGAAGGTCCTGGATAGAGGTACTACAGAAACTAAGAGACCATGGATGCAAACCCAAACTACTATACCCAGCCAAGCTATCGTTCACTATCAATGGAGAAAACAAGACATTCCAGGATAAGAACAAATTTAAACAATACGTTGCCACAAATCCAGCCCTACAGAAAGTAATAGAAGGAAAATCACAACCCAAGGAATCCAACATTGCCAACACTGCCTACAATAACCCAGGCATCTAGCGACCCTTCAACAGCACAACTCAAAGAAAGGAGACACACAAACTCTTCTACCAAAAGCAGTAAGAATAACCGGAGTTAACAACCACTGGTCATTAATATCACTTAATATTAATGGTCTCAATTCACCAATAAAAAGGCACAGGCTAAGAGATTGGATACGAAAACAGGATCCAACAGTCTGCTGTTTGCAAGAAACTCATCTCAACCACAAAGACAGGCATCTACTCAGAGTAAAGGGTTGGGAAAAGGTTTTTCAAGCAAATGGTCCTAAGAAAAAAGCAGGTATGGCCATACTAATTTCTAACAAAACTGCCTTCAAACTAAAATCAATCAGAAGAGATCGAGAGGGACACTTTATACTCATAACAGGAACGATTCAGCAGGATGAAGTCTCAATCCTGAATATCTATGCCCCTAATATAAAAGCACCCACTTATATAAAAGAAATATTGCTAAAACTCAAGGCAGACATCAAATCACACACACTAGTAGTAGGAGACTTCAACACACCTCTCTCACCAATGGACAGGTCAATCAGACAGAAAACTAATAGAGAATTAAGAGAATTGTTGGAGGTAATGAATCAAATGGACTTAACAGACATCTATAGAACACTCCACCCAAATAGGAAAGAATACACCTTCTTCTCTGCAGCTCATGGAACCTTCTCGAAAATTGACCACATACTTGGAAACAAAGGAAACCTCCACAGATACAAAAAAATATCAGTGTCCACCTGTGTCTTATCAGATCACCACGGATTAAAGTTAGAAGCCACCAACAATGCTACCCCCAGAAAGCTGACAAACTCATGGAAACTGAACAGTCAACTACTGAACCACAGCTGGGTCAAGGAAGAAATTAAGAAAGAAATTAAAGTCTTCCTTGAATTTAATGAAAACAAAGAGACAACATACTCAAACCTATGGGACACGATGAAAGCAGTGCTAAGAGGAAAGTTCATAGCACTAAGTGCCCACTTAAAGAAAACGGAGAAAGCATACATTGGGGACTTAACAGCACACCTGAAAGCTCTAGAAAAAAAAAGAAGCAGACGCGCCCAGGAGGAGTAGAAGACTGGAAATAATCAAACTGAGGGCAGAAATCAACAAAATAGAAACACAGAAAACAGTCCAAAGAATCAATGAAACAAAAAGTTGGTTCTTGGAGAAAATCAACAAGATTGACAAACCCCTAGCCAAACTAATTAAACGACAGAGAGAGAACACGCAAATAAATAAGATCAGAAATGAAAAGGGGGACATAACCACAGACACAGAGGAAATTCAGAAAATCATTAGATCTTACTACAAAAGCCTGTATGCCACAAAACTGGAAAATGCAAAAGAAATGGACACTTTTTTAGATAAGTACCATATACCAAACCTAAACCAAGACCAGGTGAACGATCTAAATAGACCTGTTAGTCGCGAAGAATTAGAAACAGTTATCAAAAATCTCCCTTCCAAAAAAAGCCCAGGACCAGATGGTTTCAATGCAGAATTCTACCAGAACTTCCAAGAAGAGCTAATACCTATACTTCTTAATGTATTTCACAATATAGAAACAGAAGAGTCATTGCCAAATTCCTTTTATGAAGCTACAGTTACCCTGATACCAAAACCACACAAAGACCCAACCAAGAAAGAGAATTACAGGCCTATCTCACTCATGAACATCGACGCAAAAATTCTCAATAAAATACTGGCAAACCGAATCCAAGAACACATTAGAAAAGTTATCCATTATGATCAAGTAGGCTTCATTCCAGAGATGCAGGGCTGGTTCAACATACGCAAATCTATCAATGTAATCAACCATATAAATAAACTGAAAGAAAAAAACCATATGATCATTTCATTAGATGCTGAAAAAGCATTCGACAAAATTCAACACTCCTTTATGATAAAGGTCTTGGAGAGATTAGGGATACAAGGGGCATACCTAAATATAATAAAAGCTATTTACAGCAAGCCGACAGCTAACATTAAATTAAATGGAGAAAAACTCAAAGCCATCCCACTAAAATCAGGAACACGACAAGGATGTCCACTCTCTCCATACCTCTTCAATATAGTGCTTGAAGTTCTAGCAATAGCAATAAGACAACATAAAGGGATCAAGGGGATCCATATTGGAAAGGAAGAAGTTAAGCTTTCATTATTTGTAGATGATATGATAGTTTACGTAAGCGACCCCAAAAACTCTACCAAAGAACTTCTACAGCTGATAAACACCTTTGGGAATGTGGCAGGTTACAAAATCAACTCCAAAAAATCAGTTGCCTTCCTATACACTAAGGATAAGGAAGCAGAGAGGGAAATCAGAGAAGCATCACCTTTCACGATAGCCACAAATAGCATAAAATACCTTGGGGTAACTCTGACCAAGGAAGTGAAAGATCTATTTGGCAAGAACTTTAAGTCTTTGAAGAAAGAAATTGAAGAGGACACCAGAAAATGGAAGGACCTCCCTTGCTCTTGGATTGGGAGGATCAACGTAGTAAAAATGGCAATTCTACCAAAAGCAATCTATAGATTCAACGCAATCCTCATCAAAATCCCATCAAAATTCTTCACAGATCTGGAGAAGACAATAATCAACTTTATATGGAAAAACAAAAAACCCAGGATAGCCAAAACAATCTTATACAATAAAGGATCGTCTGGAGGCATTACCATCCCTGACTTCAAACTCTATTACAGAGCTACAGTACTGAAAACGGCTTGGTACTGGCATAAAAACAGAGAAGTCGACCAATGGAATAGAATAGAAGACCCTGACTTTAGCCCACAAACCTATGAACACCTGATTTTCGATAAAGGAGCTAAAAGTATACAATGGAAAAAAGAGAGCATCTTCAACAAATTGTGCTGGCAAAACTGGAAGTCAATCTGCAGAAGAATGAAAATAGATCCATATCTATCACCATGCACAAAACGCAAGTCCAAATGGATTAAAGACCTCAATATCAGTCCAAACACACTGAACCTGATAGAAGAGAAAGTGGGAAGTACTCTACAACACATGGGCACAGGAGAACACTTCCTACGTATAACCCCAGCAGCACAAACACTAAGGACATCATTGAATAAATGGGACCTCCTGAGACTGAGAAGCTTCTGTAAAGCAAAGGACACTGTCACTAAGACAGAAAGGCAACCCACTGACTGGGAGAAGATCTTCACCAACCCCGCAACTGACAAAGGTCTGATATCCAAAATATACAAAGAACTCAAGAAATTAGACCGTAAAAGGTTAATCAATCCAATTATAAAATGGGGCACTGAGCTGAACAGAGACTTTTCAACAGAAGAAGTTCAAATGGCCAAAAGACACTTAAGATCGTGCTCAACTTCCTTAGCAATCAGGGAAATGCAAATCAAGACAACATTAAGATACCATCTTACACTGGTCAGAATGGCTAAAATCAAAAACACCAACGATAGCCTCTGCTGGAGAGGTTGTGGAGAAAGGGGCACTCTCATCCATTGCTGGTGGGAATGCAAACTTGTGCAACCACTTTGGAAAGCAGTGTGGCGGTTTCTCAGGAAAGTCGGGTTCAACCTACCTCTCGACCCAGCAATACCACTATTGGAAATATACCCAAGAGATGCCCAAACATACAACAAAAGTATATGCTCAACTATGTTCATAGCAGCATTGTTTGTAATAGCCAGAACCTGGAAACAACCTAGAAGTCCTTCAATGGAAGAATGGATGAAGAAAGTATGGAATATATACATATTAGAGTACTACTCAGCAGTAAAAAACAATGACTTCTTGAATTTTGCATACAAATGGGCGGAAATAGAAAACACTATCCTGAGTGAGGTAAGCCAGACCCAAAAAGAGGAACATGGGATGTACTCACTCATATTTGGTTTCTAGTCATAAATAAAGGACATTGAGACTATAATTCGTGATTCTAGAGAAGCTAAATAAGAAGGTGAACCCAAAGAAAAACATATAAGCATCCCCCTGAATATTAACCTTCATCGGGCGATGAAAGAAGACAGAGACAGAGACCAACATTGGAGCACTGGACTGAAGTCTCACGATCCAAAGGAGGAGCAGAAGGAGAGTGAGTACGAGCAAGGAACTCAGGACTGCGAGGGGTGCACCCACACACTGAGGCAATGGGGATGTTCTATCGGGAACTCACCAAGGCCAGCTGGCCGGGGTCTGAAAAAGCATGGGACAAAACCGGTCTCGCTGAACATAATGGACAATGAGGACTACTGAGAACTGAAGAACAATGGCAATGGGTTCTTGATCCTATTGCACGTAATGGCTTTGTGGGAGCCCAGGTAGTTTGGATGCTCACCTTAATAGACCTGGATGGAGGTGGGTGGTCCTTGGACCTCCCACAGGGCAGAGAAACCTGCTTGCTCTTTGGGCTGAGGAGGAAGGAAGACTTGATTGGGGGAGGGGGAGGGAATGGGAGGTGGTGGCGGGGAAGAGGCAGAAATCTTTAATAATTAAATAAATTAATTAATAAAAAAATTAAATAAATAAATAAATAAATAAATAGTCTCAGACATTGTGAGTTACTCAGGCAGCGAGGAAATAGGATAAGCAAGCTAAATACAGCCAACAACACAAACCCAGACTTCCTGGGTGAGTGCAGAGTAACATACTGAAGAGTCACAGAAGTCGGGAGAAGTCGGCGTATTGTGTAATTATTAATCTTGATTCTTAATTTGATGAGATCTGGGAGAGTCTGTGAGAATACTTTCAGGAAGGATTACCTGACAGGGACCCTTCCCCAGAGTAGATGGCACCTTCCAGTGAGAGCCTGGCTATGAAGCGGTCAGAGGAAAGAGCAATCCTGCTGCGTTAGCTGCCCTGCTTTCTTTCGAGTGGGTGAATCTGTCTCGCCGCTGCTGCTGCCGCCACCACCATCCCTTGGTAACTTCACCACTCTGGCTCCTTGGCTTCCAGTCCCAGCCTTTAGATTGGAAGTACATACAAAGACATCTAAACTCAGGACCCGAGCAGCTAACCAGGTGTTTGGCCTCTCCAGGACGCAGTCATTGTTGACTGCCCATTCCTTATCAGTAAGCCTATCTAATATTTTAACATATATATTTCGAAAGATATATTCATTTTATTGATCATTTTCCACTAGAGACTCCTCACTGACACATACAGCTGCTGGCCATGCAGAGATGTCAAGAAGTTGTGAGGAAATTATTTCAGAAAACAATGATTCCAGAGGCTGTTCAAGGGGTGAATTCCAGACAGGAGATGGGAGTTGAGGACAAAAAACTCACTCTGATTTCTCAGAGAAACAGCAGACCATGATCTTTACATTCCCCAAAGTGGTCAGTGCAAATGTTCATACTGCAGTGTGCTCTACGGTGTTGTTCGTCACTTCGAGTCCATCCCTTGCTGAGCTGCACACTAGCCGGGCAGCATAGCAGAGGCTGGTCTGGAACACTGCATGTTCTCACAGAAAGAGAGAAGACAATGAAGGCCAGGTAAGGCAGTTTAGACGATGTGCTGAAAACCAAGCCTGTATCTGACAGTCACTCTGAAGCTTGGAAGAGAAGAACATTTACCAAGCTCGTGGCCACCAGTCAGGAATATTCTCAGTGGTTCCATGCCCTAAATACTAGAGGACCAAACTGGTCGCATAGAAATTGTTCCACTGAAGTCTAAAATAAAACACTCACTTGCTCTCCAAAAGAAAACAAACACTGTATTTCAGGAAAATGGCCCTGAATAGAACGAAACTGTTAATTTGGGAAGCTGTAAAAATATGACCCTGCGACTCCGCAGACAGCTGTTCTGTCACGTGACAGTGAACCTCAGGCTCCGCCTCCCTGCTGCTCTCCTGGGCGCAGCTGAAGCAACAGGTTCTGGGGCGCAAGATGCTCCGTTTAACAGCTGATCTGCTGGGACCTGCGCCTAAGAAGTTAATTTCTAGCTTTGAGATGGTTTCTGGTAATTGTAGGTAATTTAAAATATAATTGCGATTTAGTTGGGGGGGAAACCTCTTTGCCGTGTTTACGCTCGTCACTCTAATTTAAGGTCTAGAAGGCCGGCTGAACTGCCCTCCGGTACACACCCACTTTGCATCTTCCTGACCTCACCACCAGTGATTATACAAACAGCCTCAACCAACCTCAGTCTGCGCTACGAGACGGACGTTGTCAAGCTCCGATACAAAGTTCTGCATGGTCGCCAGGTGGACTGCTTACACGTTCACGGTTATCAAAAAGACAAAGAAAAGCACCAAGCTCTGAAGTGCAAAGTCCCTCAAAAATATGTGTAAGGGCTTTGTATTTATGTTTACTTAAAAAAAAATTAAGGACTCTCCCCAAAAAGATTGACTTTTAATTTTAATTAAATGTGTACATATGCCTTTGAGTGTGGGTGCGTACCTATGAATGAGGCGGGAACCCAATTCAAGTTCTGCGGAAGAGGAGCAGGTGCTCTTAACCTGGGAGCCATCTTTTAGTCCAGTTTCAAACCTTTTTTTTTTTTTTTTGTAAAATGTCCACTCCAGTGGTGTCCAGTACATGTTTGTGCAAGTACCATCATTACCCAGTGAGTCCCAGAACTCCACCATCATCCCAACTGAACTTCTGTAGGGTACATTATTAACTAACACTCCACTGCTATCCTTGCCAGTCATTAGCCAATTATTCCCCGTTTCTATGACTTCACTGATTTGGGTTCTTCACGTGAGTAAAGCCAGCCAAGCTTTGCCCTTTCACCCCTGGCTTAGCTCACTTAACGCATGCATTTCTATTAAAGTGATTCTCTCCCCGCTTAGGGAGTTCCTTTCAAAATATAGTCTGGAAAGACTGTCCTGCAGTTAAGTGCACTGGCTTCTCTTCCAGAAGACCTGTGCTCAATTGTCAGCACCCACATGTCAGTTTACAACTGTCTTTAATTCCAGTTCCAGGGGATCCAACACCCTCACACAGACATATATGCAGGCAAAACACTAGTGCCACAAAAGATAGATGATAGATAGATAGATAGATAGATAGATAGATAGATAGATAGATAGATAGACGATAGATAGATAGATAGATAGATAGATAGATAGATAGATAGATAGATGATAGATAGATAATATATAGATAGATGATAGATGATAGATAGATAGATAGATAGATAGATAGATAGATAGATAGATAGATAATAGATAGATGGATGATACATAGATAGATGAATGATGAAAGATAGATAGATGATAGGTAGATAATAGATAGATAGATGATATATAGAAAATAGATAGACAAATAGAGATAGATAAAGATAGATGATAGATAGATAGATAGATAGATAGATAAATAGATAGATAGATAGACAAATAGATAGATAGATAGATGATAGATAGATAATAAATAGATGGATGATACATAGATAGATGAATGATGAAAGATAGATGATAGGTAGATAATAGATAGATTATGATAGATAGAAAATAGACAAATAGAGATAGATAAAGATAGATGATAGATAGATAGATAGATAGATGATAGATAGATAGATAGATAGATAGATAGATAGATAGATAGATAGATAGATAGATAGATGAGTCTACTATCTGGGGAGAGCACCACGTCTTTACTAGTGTTGCACTAGTGGAGTGAAGCTTTTCTTGCTGAGAAATGAACTTGGGCATGGTTTTCTTTTCTTATTTTTTTCTGTTTTTGATTTTTATTGAGCTCTACATTTTTCTCTGCTCCCCTTCCTGTCTCTCCCCTCCCTCTTCAGACCTCCCCCAAGGTCCCCATGCTCCCAATTTACTCAGGAGATCTTGTCTTTTTCTACTTCCCATGTAGATTAGATCTCTGTAAGTCTCTCCTAGTGTCCTCACTGTTGTCTAAGTTCTCTGGGATTGTGGTTTGTAGGCTGGCTTTCTTTGTTTTCTGTTTAAAAACCACCTATGAGTGAGTACATGTAATAATTGTCTTTCTGTATCTGGGTTACCTCATTCAAAATAATGTTTTCTAGCTCCATCCATTTTCCTGAAAAATTCAAGATGTTATTTTTTTCTGCTATGTAAATGGACCACATTTTCCTTATCCATTCTTTGGTCCAGGGGCATTTAGGTTGTTTCCAGGTCCTGGCTCTGACAAACAAAGCTTCTATGAACATAGTTGAGCACATGTCCTTGTGGCACAGATTGAGCATCCTTTGGATATATACCCAAAAGTGGTATTACTAGGTCTTGAGGAAGGTTGTTTCCTAATTTCCTGAGAAATCACCACACTGACATCCAAAGGGGTTGTACCAGTTTGCTTTTCCACCAGCAATGCAGAAGTGTTCCCTTTTCCCCACATCCTCTCCAGCACAAGTTATCATCAGTGTTTTTGATCTTGGCCATTCTTACAGGTGTAAGATGGAATCTCAGAGTTGTTTTGATTTGCATTTCTCTGATGACATTTCCTTAAGTGTCTTTCAGCCATTTTAGATTCCTCTGTTGAGAGTTCTCTGTTTAGGTCTGTACTACATTTTTTTTTATTGGATTATGTGATCTTTTGATGACCAATTTCTTGAGTTCTTTGTATATTTTTGAGATCAGACCTCTGTCTGATGTGGGGTTAGTGAAGATCTTTTTCCATTCTGTAGGCTGTAATTTTGTCTCGTTGACTGTGTCCTTTGCTTTACAGAAGGTTTTCAGTTTCAGGAGGTCCCATTTATTAATTGTTTCTCTCAGTGTCTGTGCTGCTGGGTTTATATTTAGGAAGTGGTTCCCTGTGCCAATGCATTCAAGTCTACTTCCCACTTTCTCTTCTACAAGGTTCAGTGTGGCTGATTTTATGTTGAGGTCGTTGATCCATTTGGACTTGAGTTTTGTGCATGGTAATAGATATGGGTCTATTTTCATTTTTCTACATGTTGATATTCAGTTATGCCAGCATCACTTGTTAAATACGCTTTCTTTTTTCCATTTGACATTTTTTTCTTTGTCAATAATCAGGTGTTCAAAGGAATGTGGATTGATATCTGGGTCTTCTATTCGGTTCCATTGGTCCTCTTATCTGTTTTTATTCCAATACCAGGCTGTTTTCAGTACTGTAGCTCTGTAGTAGAGTTTGAAGTCAGGGATTGTGATGCCTCCAGAAGTTCTTTTATTGTATAAGATTGTTTTGGCTATCCTGGGTTTTTTGCTTTTCCAAATGAAGTTGAGTACCGTTCTTTCAAGGTCTGTGAAGAATTTTGCTGGCATTTTGATGAGCATTGCATTGAATCTGTAGATTGCTTTTGGTAAGATTGCCTGGCATGGTTTTTTTAAGAGCTGGGCCAGTCTCAACATGAAAACAGGCCTAGAGAGGCTGAGATGATCTCGAAGCTGACAGAATTCAAAGCTCCCAAGGAAAAGGTGACTTTGGACCTGAAAGCTCTTAAAGTTGCTTATAGTCTGCCCACCAACTCCCTAACAAGGCGTCGAGTGTTTCTACTTGAGAATCGGCTGCATGCAGTTTGCCTGTCCTAATTCTCAAACTTTCCTAAAGCTAAAATGCTATTTTAAAAATCCAGCTCTCTCAGTTTGGTTCCAGCGAGGTTAAGTGGATGGTTTCTGTAAATTAACAATGTGGGTCATGTGGCTCAGATTAGGTTTTTTTCTTTTTTAGAAATTTGCCTTTGAAACCCACCAATCATTTCTAAAGTGAGCACTCGTATTTTATCCCACAAGTATTGAAGGACAGGAAGCAAGAGGGTCATTGCTATTTCTTTTATAGTATTTTAGGATGTATATAATCAACCTGTGATACGTTTCAAGAAATTCCAGAAAAGCCAGGGACTGCTTATCTGACACTGGGCATGCTATTTGACATGTTGAGTCTTGGGGACTGGGGAGACAGCTCAATGGACAAAGTGTTTGCCTTCTAGACCTGAGGACCTGGCTTCAAGACCCCAAACCAAATGTGGTGGCAAGTACTTGTAATCCCATTGCAGAGGAGGTAAAAACAAATGGATCTCCAGGGATTAGTGGGAGAGGGGGTGAACGCAAACACACCCAAAGTGGACAGCACTCTGGAATGATACCTGAAGCTGAAGTTGTTCTCTGGCCTATACACACACACACACACACACACACACACACACACACACACACACAGAGTCCTTATTGTCTTTCATTTTGGAAGTATGAATAGTAAAACTTATGTATGAAGGTTCTGAAACGAACTGAAGGTAGGCAGTGTCTACATACGGGGTCTCCAACATAGCTGCCATTTTTCTGTGTTGACTCTCCTACAGTGATGACACGCTTTGTGATCATCAGTGTATTGGTAAAATTTCAGATTTCTTGGCAATGAAGGTTCTAGGCGTAACTAGGCAGTATTTCTTTTTTTTTTTTCTATTTTTTGATTTTTCGAGACAGGGTTTCTCTGTAGCTTTTGGTTCCTGTCCTGGAACTAGCTCTTGTAGACCAGGCTGGACTCGAACTCACAGAGATCCGCCTACCTCTGCCTCCCGAGTGCTGGGATTAAAGGCGTGCACCACCACCGCCTGGCTCTAGGCAGTATTTCTAACAGCATGTTTAGCGGCTTTGAGCTGGATGGATGAGAAGTGTGAGGTTGGGATTTGTTATTCAAGAAGAAAACTTATATGTTAACGAGAGAGATGGGGTGGAGATGGAGGGATGGAGTCGAGAAAAGAAGTGGTTTTAAGTAAAAATCTAGTTTTATGCTGATGCTAAGGACAGCAGGAAGTGTTCAGAAAGGGAAGCTGCTCAATATAAACTCTTCCCATAGTTATCTCATGCACTTTCTAGGACATAAATGAGATGTTTTAGGACACTAAATTTCCCGTGGGAGTTTGGAAAAACGTCAACGATGAGCGTAGCTGCAATAGCTCATGTTCTCTAACTAAACAGCTACACAATAGATTCTCTGTAATCATCTCTTTGTAATGATTCACCCCAAATTACCCAACATCTTAAAGCAAAGCATAATAGCTCATAGTAGAGTGTTTGATCTACACGGAATGTTTGGCCCTGGGCAGCTCTGAAAACTGCAAATGAGCCGATAAAATAATGTACCTTCCCTAAGTATGTCTCTGTCCATGGATTTCACTGTCACTTAGCCATGACAAAAGAAACTATGAGTCTCTCTTCTCTCTCTCTTTCACACGCATGCGCGCACACACACACACTTGGTTTTGAGACAGTGGCTTACTTTGTAGCCCTGATTGACTCAAACTTATTAGACCTGTCTGACCTCAAACTCTTGGCAATCCTCTTATTGCAGCCTCCCAAGATCTGAGATTATAGGAACAATCTACCCTACCTGGCTCATGATGTATAATTTTGAAATATTTAAAAATTACCAACTGAAGGCAATATTCCAACAGTCATTTCCTATGGCTTTTCTACAAAAAGGAACTAGGCTGCTAAAACAGCAACAACAAAAATATACTTGAGTTTAAACGCTAGGTTTCAGAAGAGATAGCCCGGGTCTTGTTTCTAATGTCCTTCACAATGCTAGTGGACACATCAGAAGTGACAGCCCTGCTTTTGTTTATAACTATCCATGGCCATCCATGTAAATCAGGAGAGACGTATGGTACCAGGGTAGGACTTGGGCAACTGGCAAGTTGGATGTGCACTCTCTTTTTGAGATTAACCTACAGACAAGGAATCTCCAAGCATGAATGTCCATCACTGGTATCTATGAACAACAAAGCAGTTTAGTTAAGATAGCAATGGGTCCCAGGGGCAGGCACACAACCAATATTTCTTATTTCGACTCCTTAAAGTTCTGTTCTTGGGTGTACAATTAAAATATACCCACAAGCTTCCATTAGCCATCTTATTAACAGGCCCCTATCTGGGGACAAGGTCTGATAGGACCCATAGGGACAAACAAGGAAACATATGCTTGTCCTGGCACTCCATGGCTAAGCAGCAGAAATGAACCGAACCGTGGCTGAGGAAGACTGTCTCATTGGCTTAGCCAAAGATGGGCTGGACACATCTAACAATCCTTTGTTAAGTCTTCATGCAGATTCATTGATCTCTACCAGGACATGCCAAACCACCTGAACACACAGTTTGACCCACAGCCCCAGCACAACACACAACAGCAACAGCATTATTTCTTTAGCATAAAATCCAGGCTTGTTAGACTCATGGCATTGGTTGTTGTACACAGACATTTCAAAAAAGAAGCATTGGCTCCTCCCCCCATCAGACTTCCTCTTACTTCCCCCAAATGTCCAGCATCAATAGGCTAGGGAACATTAGGTCCTCCCAATTAAGTGCCCCCCTGGAGTCGAGCAGAGTCTCACTAGGAGTGCCCACTGCCTCACCCCCACATTTCCCTGCTCACACCTTGGCCCTTTCAGGCTTTCTAGGTAGAGGGGGACCCCAAATACCAGATTTTTCAGGCTCACCTCACTTTTGCTCTGATGAGCTGAATTATAGATTCCATTACCTGTTGTGCTTTTGTTTCTCAAACATTGCTAGATTTTCACCTTAGTATGTTGTCTCTTTATTTTCATTAAATTCAAGGAATACTTTAATTTCTTTCTTAATTTCTTCCTTGACCCAGCTGTGGTTCAGTAGTTGACTGTTCAGTTTCCATGAGTTTGTCAGCTTTCTGGGGGTAGCATTGTTGTTGCCTTCTAACTTTAATCCGTGGTGATCTGATAAGACACAGGTGGACACTGATTTTTTTTTTTTTTTGTATCTGTGGAGGTTTCCTTTGTTACTGAGTATGTGGTCAATTTTCGAGAAGGTTCCATGAGCTGCAGAGAAGAAGGTATATTCTACCTTATTTGGGTAGAGTGTTCTATAGATGTCTGTTAAGTCCATTTGCTTCATTACCTCCAATAATTCTCTTAATTCTCTATTAGGTTTCTGTCTGATTGACCTGTCCATTGGTGAGAGAGGTGTGTTGAAGTCTCCTACTACTAGTGTGTGTGGTTTGATGTCTGCCTTGAGTTTTAGTAATATTTCTTTTACATAAGTGGGTGCTTTTATATTAGGGGCATAGATATTCAGGATTGAGACTTCATCCTGATAACAAATTCTCATCACAAAACATTCAGGAAATATGGGACACAATAAAAAGACCAAACCTAAGAATAATAAGGATAGAAGAAGGAGAAGAATTACAGCTCAAAGGCCCAGAAAATATTTTTAACAAAATTATGGAAGAAAACTTTCCCAACATAAAGAAAGACATTCCTTTGAATATTCAAGAAGCATACAGAACACAGACTGAATCAAAAAAAAATCCCCTCACCATATAATAATCAAAACACAAAACATACAGATTAAAGAAAGAATATTAAGAGTTGCAAAGGAAAAAGGTCAAGTAACTTATAAAAGTAAACCGATCAGACTTACACCTGACTTCTCTATGGAAACCATGAAAGCCAGAAGGTCCTGGATAGAGGTACGGCAGAAACTAAGAGACCATGGATGCAAGCCCAAACTACTATACCCAGCCAAGCTATCATTCACTATCAATGGAGAAAACAAGACATTCCAGGATAAGAAAAAATTTAAACAATATGGATTTTCACCTTAGGTGTGCAATTCTCTCTGGGTTCCATTTGAAAGTAAGACAGTGAAATGTTTTTTTTTTACTCTCTAGG
The DNA here is from genome assembly GCF_950005125.1 of Chionomys nivalis. NCBI lineage: Eukaryota > Metazoa > Chordata > Mammalia > Rodentia > Cricetidae > Chionomys > Chionomys nivalis. Next base: position 65,878,233 of record NC_080097.1, on the reverse strand, counting down.
TTGATGTCCCATTTTTATCTGATGAGAAGCCAGACATAGAATTGTCACTTGCTCCTTAAATGATTTTCCCTCTTTTCCATTCTGTTTTATATTACTAACTACACTTAAGACAGGCTCAAATGGAAGCTGTTTAAATCTGAACGCAGACAGAGAGGAATAGCTGTATGTGTAAGCATGGCTAAGGAAGAAAAGAATGTTATATTTGTGTTCCTTTATAAATTATGCTAGTACTCTGTTACCGGCGCTATCCAGATTGTTCACCCGTTCAGCCATTTTTATGGACAGCTGCCTCTATCTGCCAAGCGCTACCCTTTTCTCTGATGGAGTTAGTGGGGATTAAGTAACGGCCTTAGGGGAGCTGGCTGGGTGGCACACACCTGCATCCCATCACTTTGGGGAGAGACAGAGGCTGGAGGATCACTGCAAGATCTAGACCAGCCTGGGCTATATAGCAAGATCCTATCTCAAAACAAAACAGAAATGAGAAAACAAACGAAAGAGAACTGGGTCAGGGCGTGGTGAAGGTTTGCCAAGCCGACACCAGCTGCTCAGAGGGTCCTCCGCCACTGATGCTGCCTGAGACTCAGGGCTCTGAAGCGAAACTGGAGACAGTTCCTTCCAGTCTCGGAAAGAGCCTACCTCAAATTAGTGTCCCTGACGCTCGGTTCCCGAGGCAGAGGAAGGATTTCCTAGTGGAATTTCAGGATCTTCTGATGGACACGTGACTAGGGGCTGGGTGGCAGTGGGTAGACACACGACGATGATGGCAGAAGCTGTTCAGCACCTGAACTTTTACCAAACTGACTGTATTTTGTTCTGTCAGTTGACCTAAATCTTTGAAATTCTTTTTCACTTCTACGACAGGGTCAAGTCTGGGGTCTGACATTTGCATTTTATAATTATTACCAACCCTTTCTATTTTCCTTTGATCTGGAACATTCTGCCGCCTCTCTCGGTTTATGACATTGGCACGGTTGAAGAACGCATTCTTCATCCACGCTTCTCTGTCCATCACCACGGCTTGCAGTAAAATGGAAAATACTCTTATTTTAGGTATGTCTGCTAGTCCTTGTAGCTGGGCCGAGCTCTGCCTCCCGTGACTGCATGGACGGTGTTGTGTGCTTCTCTGGATATTTTGTCTGGCTGAGCTGGTAATGTTTATCTTGATGACTTGGTTGGGTCCGCATTCTCAATTACATAGTCATTGTGTGCCCCTTCTACTTTTGAACCACAAAAGCAATCCATGGAAAGAGGATGAAGAGACTGTAAGATGATTCAAACACGTTCTCACCAAAATTCCCCTGTAGAGGTGGCATTGCCTGATGGGTCTTGTCAATCTTCACCAGCATGCCTGTAATGCCCACTGATTCTGCACTCCCATTGGCTGATGGGTCTTGTCAATCTTCACCAGCATGCCTGTAATGTTCCATTGACAATGTGTTCCTTGAACATTCACCTGCCATAGCTTGATTATTGCTGCAACTAGTTCATTTATTATTTACCATCTATTATTGATATAGACTCAGGAGTACCTGCTTCTTTCTGGTGGTTTATAATTCATTGTTTCTCCTATTTCCTTTAACCCTCATATTTACATATCCTCAATTATGCAAGATCCCAGGTAAATGCAGCTTCATGTAGTTGAGCCATATCTATCTGTGCCCCCAGCTCCAGCCCTTCCTGTAGAAAAAACATAGTGTGCTTGTGATCTACCTGGGCATACCTACACATTTATAGATGATAGCACAGAAAACTGATGATAGTGAGCCCTGCCGTGAAGAAGAGACTAGGGGGGCAAGTACTTGAGAAAGTTGAACGCTCACTTCTGTAAACTTCGCGAATTTTCAACAAATTGATAAATTGTTGACAAATAAAGATAGGTGTTTCTTGTCCACCCAGGTGAGTTGACTCAGACCACTTTGGGACTCAGTTCATGTTCCCACCTGCTCTGCTTTTCAGCCCCATTTGAAAGCTTTCCAGGCAGTGGGCACACTCTAGACAAGTGCCTTCTGGGTGATCACCATGACTTTGGCTTTTCTTTGGTAGGCAGACTTCTGAGTGAGGCCACAAAATCCTCAAGGCCATGTCAACAGTATGATGTCCAAGAGATATGGTGTTGCCCCAGCCTTTCCACTCATACTGTTAAGTTCGCAAAGAAGCCAATGTTGTGTGCTAGGACATGACATCAAATCAGCTGCTTGTTCTGTTTCTAAGTCTCTTAGCTGCGTGGGTTTTTGTGAGCAGTGGTGTTAATTGGGCCCATGATGGTACTTTGCATTCTAAATAATTACTGAAGTGCCTCCTATTGAGTACTTGTCTCGTTCAAAGTGCTGAGAATAAGTAACTATTGAATACTCAGCCAGAAGGGCAGAACCAATGGAAGGAACAGAGGAAGGCAGGGAATGTGTGTGGTGTGGAAAGGAACTCTGTCTTCCATTAAACTCTCAGCAGCTTTGATCTCCAGCACTAGATTCTCACAGGACTGGGCTGTCATCATTCTCCCACAAAGAGGGGAGGAGCTCAGAGGATCCCCAGTCCCCTGAGGCAGTCAATAGTTAATGCAGGAAGGAGTGACGTTTCCTTCAGCAGTGAAACCACTGGGGATACTTCTGAAAGCAAACTGTTTCTCATATTATTGTTAGTGGACATACTGAAACTCACAGGGACACCCCCCAACCACACATATACACAGAGACCCACCCACACATACACACACAGAGAGAGAGAGACAAACACACACCTACATATACACACCCACATGCATACACACAGAGATATGCAGTAGTAGGTAGTGGTAGAGCTAGCTGCAAGGGGATCAATAGAAGTGGGGGAAGGAGGCAGGATGAAGTATCAGGCAGCTGAATGTGACCAAAGTACATTGTGTACATGTATGAAAATGTCAGAATGAAACATATTATTAAGAGTAATTGGCAGCTGGGAGGTGGAGGTGCACAACTACATTCCCAGCACTTAGGAAGCAGAGGCAGGCAGACCTTGATGAGTTTGAGGCTAGCCTGGTCTACAAAGCAGCTCCAGGACAGCCATGGTTGTTACACAGAAAAACCCTGCCTCAAAACCACACACCCCAAAAAAACAACCCAAAATACCAAGCTGGCTATCATTGTATACTGGAATCCTGAGACCTAGATAGTCCAGATTAGCACTGAGCAGTTTAGAACGCACAACCCAGAGGGAAGTTTCATGGACTACTCACAAGCTGCCTCACATACTGTGCCTCCACCAGCACACCACGCAGGGAGCATAGAACACCACACAGGGAGTACAACACACCACGCAGGGAGTACAGCACACCAGGGAGCAGAGCACACCAGGGAGCACAGCACACCGCGCAAGGAGCACAGCACATCACACAGGGAGTACAGAACACCATGCAGGGAGCACAGTACACCACACAGGGAGCATAGAACACCAGGGAGCATGCACACCACACAGGGAGCACAGCACACCATGCAGGGAGCACAGTAAACCACACAGGGAGCATAGAACACCAGGGAGCACGCACACCACGCAGGGAGCCCAGAACACCAGGGAGCATGCACACCACGTAGGGAGCACAGACTCCATGCAGGGAGCATAGCACACCATGCAGGGAGCACAGCACAACAGGGAGCTCAGTACACCAGGGAGTTCACGTCCAACTCCAACACTCAGCAGTTACATGGCGATTCTATGGAAAGATCCTATGCTCATTCAAGAGGTATGAGGGGAGCCCCAAATGTGGCATCTCTGATGAGTATCAGGGGATCGCTGCCCTGGCTCTTCCTGGAGCCCACTATGAATAACAAGCCTTTAGGGAACCAGAACCATCCAGATTTCTTTTCTTAATGAAGCACTTATTACCGTAGCACACAGTCGGTGACAGCAATGTCACAGCAGGATTTCCAGAAACAACCAGGACAGCTCCGACAGGGTTGCTAGAGCAGAAGGGAGCACTGACTCGGCTGTGCCCATCAGAGATCTTCAAGCAGCCACTGTCCTCGAGTGCAGCTAGTGACGTTGCCGTTCATGTCACTGCGTCACTACACAGCAAAGACGTGCAGCCTGCAGCTGTAAACGCTTCTCTGTTTCCCTCGCTGACTGCATAGAACCGCCTCGGTGCCTTCCCATCTACCTCAAGTGCCCACCTGTGTGGCTATGTGTGACTTCACTCTGAGAACTGCCAGCTTCCTACAAACTCAGATTTGTCTTTCTTAGATGTGGATTTGACTGGGGCTGGAGAGATGGCTCAGTTGGTAAGGGCTCTGCTACACAAGCTTATGGGCCTGAGTTCAAATCCTCAGCTGAAAAATCACATGTGGCCTCATGCAGACCTATTACCCCAAGGAAGTGAAGAGTGGAGACAGGAGGATTGCTAAGGCTTGTTAGCTGCCAGCCTAGCCAGGTTCAGTAGGAGACTCTGTCTCAAGAGAATAATGGAGACAGGGAAGAAGCCAGACTCCCAACATCCTCCTCTGGCTTCTAAATGCATAGGCATGCCTCCACCACACCCGCAAGAAGCAGAGTTGATTAATTCAATAAGTCGCCATACACTATAGGCGATCCCCAGTAAGACTATGTATTTACACAAAGCCACCTGTTTACCCTAGAGCACAGTAAATTTATGAATTGAAACTTGATTCATACTGGGTTACAGCACAGTATAAGCCAAATATGGATCAGCAACTCCCAGAGAGAGAGAGAGCGGAGAACACAGCAGGCGGCCTGACACCCAAGGAGAGGGCACCTGATTTGGTTTACCCAGTACCTGGAGCAAAGGTTTGCCGAGTATCATCCATGGAAAGCATTCATTGCAGCCCCATCCCAAGAGGCCCAGCATCATCTGTGTTTCCCGGTAATATATCTGAAAGGCAAAGCATACCATCTACTTTCTCCTTCATGTGGCACAAACATAGCAAAATAGCTAAGGTCTGGTAACTTGTAAAGAAATGGGGTTTATTTAGCTTACTGTCTTGGAGACTAAGCATCAAGGTCGGAAGATGTGCCAAAGGGAGAGATTTCATGATGGGATGGGAAGCCAGAGGACCACAGGTTGGGAGGCTACCGAGGGCATGCCCTCTGTGATCTAAGGGGCTCAGAGAAAGTCCACAGCCTGTTAACAGTTCCGCATGTGAACCCAGCTGACCACACGGGAGCTCCAGGGAGACCACGCTTAAGCCACGTTCAATCCCAGTATGTGGTTAAGGAAAAGTGTTAAAAAGCCTTCTGTTCTCTGGTTACAGCTTTTGGGCTTTAATGAGTTTTTGTGCTTTGAAATAATACTCCGAGAGAGATAAAGATAATCTCTCGGAAGCTCAGAACTCAGTCAGGGATGCTGCTCACAGTGCCCGAGCGCTTCCTGCAAGCCGGGCCTGGATTAAGTGCTTCATGTTGCCTAAGTCATTTAAAACCTTGCAGAAACCCTGTGATATCAGTACTATTAGCCCCATTTTGCTAAAGGGGAAACTGAGACTTCAAACGATAACGCTGTAGCTAAGCCTCAGTAAGCAGAGGCGCCCAGGCTCAGCCCCAGGGCCTGCTCTAGAGTCGCTCGGTGCAGCGCTCTAGGCCCCTGGCCCGCTCCAGAGTCTGCCCAGGCTTGTGGAGGCAAGGCCTCTGTATTAACACATACCTGCCTTGCTTTTTGCAGAGACGTCTGGCAATCAATGACTTTCTCAGGTCCCTAATGGAAGGCTACACAGTCCCTGCCTTCTAGCAGGGACCTAAAACCAAAACAGTAAAAAGCTGTAATCTCTTTAGTGCACGTCAAAAAAAAAAAAAAAAAAAAAAAAGTTATTTGCACACTTCAATCTCACGTTTACTATCTGCTGTCTATCCCATGCTTAAACTGCTCTTTTTTTGCCTATGTACATTGTGACGATTAATTCTGACTGTCACCTGGATGAGATTTAGAATCATAAGAGCAAGTCTCTGGGCACAGCTGTGAGAGATTTACATTAGGCTAATTGAAGTAGGAGGTGCTCCCTAAATGTGGGTGGTGCCATTCCATGTGCTGGGCATCCAGAATGGAGTAGAGAGGAGAAAGCACCCCCAGTAAGGCTCCACCATCCCCTGCTTCCTGAGAGGAGATTGCAACCACCTTCCCTACTCGGCTGCCGCTCCTCTGCACCGCAATGCACGGAATCCCGGGAACTGGAAGCACAGACAGGGACCTCACCTTCCTAAACGGCTTCTGTCAGGTATGTTGTCATGGCAACAAGAAGCATAACTGTGCATTTGTTGCCGTGACACTTGCTTGTTTGCTTTTGTTTGTGTGTTTTCATTGCCAAGGACCTGAAGCTGCTGGCCTAGCAAGGGGGGCTGTGGCACCCACACCCCAAAGGTGTGACCTCTTGTCAGCAGGTCTAGATTAGACGTGTGACCTCAGCTTGGACAGGTAGACACTCCTGACTGAACACAAAAAATGAGGTGAATAGGGTGTCATTCTGAGGGCAGGGACTGATGGCATCGGGGCTCTTCTGGTGTCCTCCTCAGACGTGACTAGCTGGAATTTTGAGGACTTTTGACTGCCATAGCAAAGGGCCACAAACTGAATATCACCAAAGAACAAAAATGGATTTGCTTCTAGAAGCTGGAACATCTAAATCAAGCTGTCAGACACATGTCCTTCTGAAGCCCCTACGCTAGAAGCCTCCTCTGCTGTCTCTGGTTTCTAGCAGCTGGTATGTGACATGGTAACTCCAGTCTCCGCCCCCGTCTTCACATGAGCGCTTCTCTGGGTGGAAATCTGTTTATTCTTCTTACAGAGAACAGACACTATATTAGGAAGCCTGTGGCCACACGGTCAAATAGCCATTTTTCTTAGCACCTTAGACTTCCTCACAGGTCCAGTATGAAGACTTGATGTCTGTGAGGAGGGGACAATTCAACCCATGCCTTGTGTGCTCGTTACTTTCCTCATAGTTCTGAGAACACGACTCGCAGAAAAACACTTGGAGGAGGAAAGATTTCTTTCGTCCCATGGTTTCAGAGGATTTCAGCCCCTCTTGGCAAGGAAGATATGGATGCACAGGGGTTCTGTCAGCAGCCAGTGGGGGCGGGACCATGAGTCTACTGCTCCTCATGTGGTAGCCAACAGGAAAACAGAGACCTTTATTAGAGCCCGATGTGAGTGATCGCCTTTGAAAGCCTCCTCTAGCCGGGCGGTGGTGGCGCACGCCTTTAATCCCAGCACTTGGGAGGCAGAGGCAGGCGGATCTCTGTGAGTTCGAGACCAGCCTGGTCTACAAGAGCTGGTTCCAGGACAGGCTCCAAAACCACAGAGAAACCCTGTCTCGAAAAACCAAACCAAAAAATAAAAAAATAAAAAAATAAAAGCCTCCTCTAAATGCCTTACTTCTTCCAGCCAGGCTCTACCCATTAAAGACTCCGCAGCCTTCAGAGAAGCATCGCAAACTGGGGAACAGTCCAGGGTCAAACCACAACAGATACTGTGCCCCTGACAATTTTCTGGGCCGGGATTGTCACCCCCTCCTCAACAATCTTTTAAGCCACCTAGTGTTTTGCTCATGAACCGTTTTACTACTTAAATCAGCAGAATTTGTTTTTTTTCTGCTGGTGGCTATAAACCTGAATTGTCTCTACTTCCTTAAGTGCCCTAGAGTTTCCATCAAGAGCTCACTGGGAAGAGCAGGAAAGTGACTTTCTAATGAGAATGACCCATTTTCTCCAAGAAGAGAATCAGGATCTTGATCCCACTCCCTGGATCAAACAGACCGAGGGGATTAGACCCATGTACAGGGCTCATGCCAAGTCCTCGTACCAGCTGCTCTCAAACCTCATCACTGAAACGCAGGGGGAGACTTCTGATACCCTAAGTTATGAGTTTGTCCTCAAGCTGTGCCACACTCTGAGCAGAATTCTACTACTTTCTGCCTTTGGCCAAAGGATGGTGTGAGGCCTGTTTGGGGGGAAGACCACACTGCTTGCACCGCTGCGTGATTTTCAGCAGCTCATGACAGAGCCACCAAAGGGGCTAACCAGCATTTCAATCGTGTTTGGTCTAAAGTTCCCAAATCCTCATCAATGCCATTAGGAACAATAACATTATGAAAGAGTTGCAGAGGAAATAAAACATTACGGGCTTCTAAGAAATGTGGTAATAGAAGCCAGCTGGGTTTACAAAGACAAGTCTATGTCGTTGGCTTCAAGGAAATAAAAACACATTTTAAATTTTTGAGTAAGTCAACCTCCCAAACGGCCACCAAGAGAAAAGCAGCCGTGTTAATTTTGCATTTGCTTGGCGTGGCTCCCTTGGGTAACGTTTCCCTTGCTACCTTAAGGGACTTGCAATAGGAACATGCCCACATTAGCACAGAATCACCTGAAGCCGCTATCTTGGCCATCGTGGCAAGGAGTCATTTTTGGAAAGAAACCAACCCAGGAAAGAGAAATGTGAGTGACACAAAGCTATTTAATCTGGACTGCTCTAGCCAGTTGTCCCCCAAAATAACCCATTCACCTTCCAAGTGCTTAGAGCCCAGGAGTTTCTTTTGGTCGTTGTTTACTTAGGCTAGTTTGAGCAGGCGTCTAGCCTCGTACATGACAGTATGCTGCCAAGTGACCAGATGTATATGGACTGCCGTTGGCAAGGGACTATTAGGATGACTGGCACACAGGTTTCCACTGGGATGCTGGTTTCTGGATTTCTCCCATCTGAGATTGGGAACGTGTGCACCCCAGAAGCCATTTAGGCAAATGTGCATTGTTAGAGGGTGGTGATACGGGTGTGCAAGCTGTCTAACTGGAGTATGATGTCTTTCACCTCACAGAAGCCCTGCCCGTCACTGCCTCCCTACAGCAGCGACGTGAGAATTTACCTCCTTGAGTTTCAGCGCTAGCTGGTCTCCCATCTAAGCTGTGCTGTCCCTGGCATGCGGCATAATCACAGAAGATCAGGGAGCATGACTCCCAGCTAGACCAAACTCTTGGTCTTCTCCTCTCCTTTACCCAATACAGCTTTTCCCAATCCCACAGGAATGACCTAACATCCTCATTTCTGCACGCTTGTGTGCGTTGAGTTGTGTACTCAATTATAGAGTAAACCCAGGAGAAGGCACAGGGAACTTAGCCATGAAGAGCACGGAAACAACCTTTGTGTGGTGATTTCTGATTGCCATGGCTTTGGGGCTGCCTTGACAGGGGCAGCAGGAAATGAAGAAACTGCCGACATGTGTACAGAAAAACTGGGACCAGGTGGGACATGCATGCTGATAGAGACACGCCAGTAGCGATCAGAAAACCCAGGGACTTTATTATACACAGAATGAGGAGGAGGCAGCTTGGCTAGTCTCAATAGGGGGAGCAGCTACAGTCATACTGAAGGAGGAAGCTGTGTTTGGTAATTTTTTCGCATACTGGTTTTAGCTAAAGGTCAATGGTTTGTCAGCCTCTATACTGGGACCAGGGGACGGTCTTGCCATTCCCAATGCCTGAGACATTGCAATATTTAACAATGCTCATGTCAACAATGCAGGACTTCATCAGCTCCCCACACTGCTCTGCTTCCTGAACCTTTTCTTCTAGGGACTGGAGGAGACAGGATACAAGGCAAGTGGTTCATTCATACATGGTGAAGTAGTGAGCCCTGCAACAGTAGCATACGAAGCCAAGGGAATGAAATCCTTAAAGGTTCCTGCACCAAAATGGTGCCAAGGTCAGGCTGGTTGCTACGGAGCAAGGGGGATGGGTGTGGTGAGCTGAGGGAGGTGTTAGGAGGGAAAAGTACTTCAGAATGTTCCAAATATTTGCAGATTATTGCAAGAACTTGAAATTTATTCTGAGCCAGAACTTTAAAAGAATGTACTAGAGCAGTGGTTCTCAACCTTCCTGGCGCTGTGGCCTTTAATACAGTTCCTCATGTTGTGGGGACGCCAGCCATAGAATTATTTCATTGCTACTTCATAACTGTAATATTGCTACTGCCATGAATTGTAATGTAAATATCTGATATGCGGGGTATTTGCTATGCAACCCCAAGGGGTCTTGACCCAAAGGCTGGGAACCGCTGCCCATGAGAGGATGGTTGAAAGGAGCCACGTAACTGGCTTTCATCTTTTCAAGGCCAAGCTGTCTACTGTATTGATGGTATCACTGGGAGTGAGATAAAAAGCAAAGCGACCAGACAGGCTTCGACCACAGCAGCAGAGGTGGAAAGATGTGGGTGGACTCTGGATAGATTCCGGAGGTGAAGGCGTCAGCAGAAGAGGATATAAGTAAAAGTCCCTACAAGTGGCTCCAAGAATTTCGGCCCGAGTAGCTCATGGGGTGGAGCTGGCAGTGTCTTTGAGGTGGGGACTACTAGAAACGACTCACAGGTGACCATGGTGACCGGCGGTCACTGAGTCTGGAGGGAAGGGGGACATCGGGGCTGGAGACATACATTTGCTTATCACTGGAATACAGACAAGATTAAGCCATGAAGCTGGGTGCTGTCATCAGGAAGCAGCTTCTGCGGCAGAGAAGTGGTCTAAGGACAGAACCCTTGGACAGCGTGGTGTCCGAGGTCTGAGGAGATAAGGAGGAGCTAACAAAGGAGAGGAAGGAACTGTCAATGAAGTAGGGCGAGAATACAAAGACAGAGGAGACAAAAGCCATTAGCGCATCAGAGAACCGTTAGCAGCGGCACCAAAACCAGGGCTACAACTCTGAGGCTTTGCTCCTGGGGATTGGTAGCATGGGTTCAGCAGGGACAGCAGAGCAGTGAGGTGGGAACATTGAGTAGAGAAAATCCCTCTGAGGGGCTTCCTCCACACGACAGCAAAGAGGGCGGACACCACCTTCTTGAGGAGCCAGAATGGAGGTCTGACATGACCTTGACTTTCAGTAGGTTTATGGACCATGAAATGAGGGCTCACCACCATTTTGACCCTGAGATTTTTAGAGAGAGGCAGCAGAAAGGCAACCAAAGGGCTAAGGGTTTTGACTTCTTTCTTAAAAAATGATCAGAAGAAGGAAACGATCCAAGAAAGAATCTATGAATCACAGCAGAAGACAGTAAGCCCCATGCAACCCCTAGGCCATGGGAAAGGCATAGCAGAGTACATGGTCACCATCTGGCTGTGGAACTGAACAACACTGTGGTGAAAGAGATGCTCTTTCCAGTTTGTGACGGGCTGAAGGGAGAGAATTTAGAAGGGAGCAGCCACAGAGAGTCATTAAGATTTAAAACCCAGAAGAGCTTTAATTCCAAAACTCGAGAGGCTGAGGCAAGTGGACCTCTGTGAGTTCGAGTCCAGCATGGTCTACAAGAACTAGTTCCAGGACAGGCTGTTACATGGGGAAACCTGTCTCAAAAAACCAAAACAAACAAACAAAAGCTCAGAAGAAATGACTCACAGTTCCAGCAAGAAAAGCACAAACAAATACAAAAGTAAATACAATAAATTTAAAATAAAATTAGGGAACTTTGGCACTTGAAGAAGGAATAATTTTCTTGACTCTGGTCTGAGCTCTTCACTTACCAACACTGGCAAATCAAGACTCTAGAAAGGTAAGGAAATTGTCCAAGCTCACACTCCTACTTAGCACCAGACTAGACTGAGCTTAGACATCATCTTCCCTTGACCCTTACCCTGTATCTTTCCTTCATCACTTGAGGGTGGGGTTTCTCCTTGCATGCACACATCTTTGATTCTCCTCATTCAGAGCTAGTGTCATTATGTGTTTTCTGTGACCGAGTCCTTGGTCATCTGTGAGTGCCAGCATCTCCCCAGCACCTCAACCAAACATGAAGTTCAGGGAAGTCTCACTGTTGGTGCAGTAGGATGGGTCCAGACCCAGGCAGGTCATGTGAGCTGGGCTCATCCTGCATGACGAAAGGGGGCCCAGCCATGGGAGTATTGTAGCTGATCTCTCAGGACTCAGTGGTCAGCAGCATGGGCTTAGAGTGTGGGTGACAAGGGACCGATGTTCTATGGTTCTGTTTTGCTCCTGGTGGAAAGGCACTCATGAGACTTTGCAAGCCACAGATTGTATGTGCTCATGGGCAAACAAACATCAAGTCTTTGCCCTCAGATGAAAATAGTTCTGAACCAATAAGCTCGGGGAGAGCCTGAAGCCTGGGTCCCATCTGAATACTATTTGGACACAAGCAGTTAAAGTTCTTCCAGCAATGGCTTTTGTTATCTATAAAATTAAGACTAAGCCAGAGATCAAGGAATTTCAACTGGAAGCCATATCCTGTCTCCAGTCTCCCAGCTTGGTGTAATTTAAGTGAGTTACAGGCTCCTTTAAATTCCCTTATTTAAAACAGATATTCATCCAAAGAGGCAGTCTATAAACATTTGGCACATCTTGATGAGCACTCCGGCTGTCCTTCAGAGGCAGTGGGAACAACCTCAAAACCAATTACTTATGCTCTCCTCCAAGATGTCTGTTAATTGGAACGAGGGCCCTGCCTCTGGCTTAGTGTGTCTTCTCTCCTCTTTCATGTCCTGCAGTGTCCCTCCTGGGGAACAGTAGTAGAGTTCCAGGCAAACATTTTCAATTTGAAAATTATTTAAATACAGAGGTATAGGGTGTCAATGGGGACTAGTTTGCTTATATTACAAAGGGAAAAGGTCTTACGTCTCTTCCTGATTGAAATAATGTAAAAATGGGACGAAATCCAACACGTTGTGTCTACATCTTAAATGAAATACTGGTAATAGAGTCTCCCTCAAATAAAGAAACCTTATAAATGGGGTCTGATGTGGGAGTGTCATCTATCTGTTGCTTTTATTGGTTAATTAATAAAGAAACTGCTTGGCCTCAGATTGGCCAGCCCTTAGGTGGGTGGAGTAGACAGAACAGAATGCTGGGAGAAAGAAGCAGATTCAGTCAGTCGCCATAGCTCTCCTCTCTGAGATGGATGCAGGTTAAGATCCTTCCCGGTAAGGCACCACCTCGTGGTGCTACACAGATTATTAGAAATGGGTTAATCGAGATGTGAGAGTTAGCCAGTAAGAGGCTAGAGTAATGGGCCAAGCAGTGTTTAAAAGAATACAATTTGTGTGTTGTTATTTCCGGGGCATAAGCTAGCCGGTGGCCAGGAGCTGGGAGGTGAAAAGCAGGCCCGCAGCTCCTTCTGCAGGGGTCTCTACAACTCATGAAGAATTAGAAGGATAAATGTATTGAAATCCTCTTTGTCAACATGTTAGACCTGAGTACACACTGGAAAATCTTGATAGAGCAGACTTTAAAGCTACAACCATGTGATCTATTTGGAATATGGTTTGAGTTACACACACACACACACACACACACACAGAGGGGAGGGGCGGGGGGAGAGGGAGAAGGAGAAAGAGAGAGAGAGAGAGAGAGAGAGAGAGAGAGCCTCTGTTGCTGCATCTACAGATAATACACCCATAGTGAGTGTTTGGTCAAATTCTACATTGGTAGGGAAAAAAGACCACCCACAATTGGGCAAAGATTTAGCTGCATGAATAAACTGTTGTACTTGGATGTTAAACATTTATAAAAGCCTAAACGTGTTGGTCACCAAGATAGCAGTATTAGAAAGTGTTGTTGGTCCTTCAAAGGTGGAGACCAATGGCAGATCTTCAGGATCTATGGGGCTCTAGCCTGTGCTTTCTTGTCTTTTGTGCCCTGGCTGGTGGTGTAGATGGTTTACTCTGACATGGATGCTGTTCTTACCAGAGGCCCACAGTCATTAGATAGGAATCTCCAAGACCATGAACCCAAACATCTTTTCTATTTATAAGTGAATTGCATCAATATTTTGTTATAGCCATGCAAGTCTGATGTAATGTCAATCACAGCATTGTCTACAATACTAAAAAGGTTAGAAACCACACAATGGAACCTTGGCATAGCATTATGACTTGCACAACAACTTAAGAGGAAGGCTAAGGAAGAATGACTAAAATATTCATAATATATGAAATTTAAAAAGTAAGATATGAAACAATACACACAAAAATTATATAATGTGTAAACATACATTCATAGAAAAGAGGTTGAAGTAAAATACTGAGTTATTAATTATATTGATGATAAATTATAACACTTTTCTTTTTGTTTATCTGTTTCTTCTTTTCCTTATAGTTGTCTCTCATCTGAAGATTTTCATGCTGTTGTAACTATTTCCATAAAGGATTGTCCCCAAAAGTAACATTTATAAGCAAGGAGAGTGGGAGAGAGTCAAGCAGACAGGACATCAATATAGTTCCTGTAAAGAATTCTGGAACTCCAGCACTCAGGAGGCAGAGGCAGGTGGATCTCTGAGTTCGAGGCCAGCCAGGCTGACAGAGTGAGTACAAAAATCAGATGGGGCTGCACAGAGAACCAATGCCTTGATGAAAATGAATTCCAGAACTGGGGTCTTCCTTGAGTACTTTTCTGAGTTGAGGAGGAAAGCTGCGCCTTTGTACCCCATCACGACAAGTCCCTGAGCATGAGGTATCCCAGGGAGCAGTGGGCCCTGAAATGTACCTTTCTTCTGCTGAGGAGAATCCACCTATAGGTGATTTGCAAGTGTCTTTGTGCAGCTAGGGAATGAGTAGCTATGCCAAGAGGTTGAAGTTAGATAGTGCACCTTGAAGGTTCTAGAAGGCATCCTAACTCACTTTCTCTATTAATATACCCCACATGAGAACAGCTTTCTTGTTCTCTGTGGAAACCTGCAGTGTGAAGCCGATAAGACCAATAGCTCCAGTCATGACTTTCTAGTCCATGGGTCTTTGTTTTCCTGCCCCCAACTGACCACACTAGACAGCAGAACACCAATAGATGACTCAGAGGACCCAAAGGACTTTTCTTTGCACCTAATCTACCTAATTCCTAGGTCAATTCACCTAACCGCTGGTGATCCTTTCCTTTGTCTCATTGTTTCTTGGTAGTGAGTCTCTATTAACCAGCAGGAATAATAACTTAAATGTAATGACTTTTTTTTCTGTCTTGCTTTGTGGGATTCTTCTCTGGGTATCAAAATTTCTAGATTACAGCATCATAAATTGTGGGGAAGATAGATATTGATTCTCCAAGAGGCATTGGATCATGGTGTTTGGGGCTATCCCATTGTTCCTGAGCTTGGAGGATCAGTCCCCGTGGGAGTATAGCACCACATGGTAGTCATTTCTCATAAATATGTCATGCATCCTTGAAGACTGCATCTCATCCTTGTAAAATTATCCCAAAGTTAACGTTTGAATTTGACTTTCAAAAAGTTGTTTCATCTGTCTGCCTGACTAGAGGCTTCTGAATGCTACAGTATATGGTGGAGCCAGTGCCCCCCACATTATCACTGATGTACTTCATCAGTGTCAATATGGTGCCTAGTCTAATGTGTTAAGAGTGATCCCATATTCGTAGGTCAAAGAGTAAACCATTGAAGCTTAAATGTAGCCTTTTCGCTTCTAAAATATATGCTGATTTGAATCAAGATCAACCCAGCTAGAAAGAGACTGATGTAAGCAGTTTGCATCAGTGACTGGTTCTTGTCAGCCAGCCTGAGCTACTTTCTCTGTTAGCATCTAGAGCCAGCAATGGGTGCTGAGTCAGGTTTGAGGAGTAGAGAATCCCGTGCTAGAGTCCATGTGGAGACTCCCTAGCTGTACTGCTCAAGAATGCACTGTGCTTTCCCCGGGAGAACAATGGCAGAAGCCGGGTGACAGTCACTGGCAAAGGGTTCCACTTACTTGGTTGTTTTGGCTTTCTGTTTGTTTGGTTTTTTATAGTTAATGTTCAGGAACACTAAAATGTAGTGCAGCACTTTCACACTTGCTCACTGCAAAAGTCCTTCCATATTCCCCTTCCCCGTAACTGCTGGGACCATGATTCTGATCATTCCTCCAGACCCCCGACTATTTAACCCACTTGCAACTGCCCATGAGTTCATATATATTCTTCCTCTGGACACTTCCTTTACTACCCCAAGGGAAAGCTACATGACACTACCATGTTCACCACAAAGATTCCTCCCCATAGACCCATATTTTAAGGCAACACATTCCCAAGCAAGCTTGACTTTTGCTTCCCGTGTCAACCGGTTCTGATAGCCTATGTATGAGGTGATAGGCACAAGGCGAGAGCAGGAAACTGTGGTCATGGGATGATAAGGAGATTGTACACAGCCATATGTGCCCTTTGACCTTCCTCAATTCCAGTTGTGTAACCTGTACATGGGAGGACCATTAGCATATCCTGACTTAAGACTTGCTGTGCTTGATGGAGCCTAAATAAGCAGATAATTTCACCCACACATTGCTGTTTTGAAGGGATTGGCATGTAAGTTACATGGGATAGAGCAGGAGGCCATGACACAGAGCTTTCTGATGGCATCAATCTCTACCATATTTCATATTGTTTTCCCTCGGTGCCTTGACCAGGTGCAAGGGTTTCAAAGACGTCTACTGGGTCATTTCTAGCTCAAGTCTTACCATAGAGGTTAAGAAATTAATATGGGGCTCAGCCAAATACCATGCAGTTCTATTCAATTATTCATTCAAGGATTGGACATATGGCTACCATGTAAATCTCTGAGCCCAGGGAGCCCAGGGAGCCCAGGGAGCAAGCTCCATTGATTGCCTGGTCTCCCATGCTGCCTCTGTAACAGAGGAGTCATGGTGGCCTTTCAAGTCCATCATCTACCAGTTTACAGCTGCACCCTGTGTCTCACGGTAAACTTCCTTTTCTCCATTCTTTTTTATTTTGATTTTCGAGACAGGGTTTCTCCATAGTTTTTTTGGTTCCTATCCTGGAACTAGCTCTTGTAGACCAGGCTGGCCTCGAACTCCCAGAGATCTGCCTGCCTCTGCCTCCCGAGTTCTGGGATTAAAGGCATGCGCCACCACCGCCCAGCCCTTTTCTCCATTTTTAAGGATGTAGTCGATGAAGCAAGTCATCTTTGTTGAATATATGGATGCCATGTTTCTCCCTCTTGGGGTCCTGGCTGTATCTTCTGGCTATGAACTCTAGTTGAATATATACTGGCTTGAGTTTACAAACTGAGCAAGAGGATATGACTTCATAAATTTTAGATTTCTATGAAGCATTTTAATTGACACTGAAATATAATTTATACATTAACCATCACTCAATTTTTAGTGTATAACCTGTTCTTGTTGGTCCAGTTATGAAAACCCACTAAGATCGTGACCATTTCTTTCAGCTTCAGAGTTTCTTTAGTGCCCCATACAGTCAATTCCTTTCTATATTCTTCAGTTTTTGGTTGTTATGACAAAACACTCAAGAAATCAATTGGAAAGAGAGAAAAAAAAGGTTATTCCAGATCATGTTATGGAATATTCCTTCACACTGTGCGAAGATTGTCACTGTGATTGTCCTCTTGCGAGCCAGCGTTTTGCAGATCTTCTGGGTACCAGATGGACTTTGTACAGATGTCTCCTCCCAGGCTGGCTTCTCTTCATCTTTCCATATAGCGTTGCCGGAAAAAGAGCTTTAAATTTGATAGTGACTAAGTTATAGCTGTTTTTCTGTTAAAATTAATGCTTTTTATATCCTACCTAAAAACAATCTGTCTAATTCAAGGTCACAAAGATTTGTGTGTGTGTGTGTTCTAGCAGTTTTATAGTTGTAGGTTGAATCTTTTAAGGGTTTATTTATCTATTTAATCTGTATGGATATTTTATAGGCATTCATGCCTGTGAACCCCTTCTGAGCCTGGTGACTGCGCTGCTCAGGCCATCAGAACTCTTAGAGCTGAAGTTACAGATGGTAATCAGCAGCCACGTGTATGCTGGGAACTGAACCTGGGTCCCCTGTAAGAGCCACAAGTACTTTTAGTTGCTGAGCCACATCTCTAGTCCCCATAGTTATAGTTTTTATGTGAAGGAAGCTCACTGTAGAACATTTCTCAGGGGAGTAAGGTGTTGGGCAGAGGATAAGGTTGAATCTCAAGGTCTTTGACAAAGCTGACAAGGATCCTTTGAAACTGGAATGGGCCTTCGGGGATGTCCTAA
This sequence comes from Chionomys nivalis, assembly GCF_950005125.1. Classification (NCBI taxonomy): domain Eukaryota; kingdom Metazoa; phylum Chordata; class Mammalia; order Rodentia; family Cricetidae; genus Chionomys; species Chionomys nivalis. The sequence goes on along the minus strand of NC_080097.1, from coordinate 65,860,294 downwards.
AGTGAGAGGTTAGCGTGTAAAGTCCTGGGGCCTCATCTGACCAGCCACCAGATGCAAGTTGCCTTTCACCATGCAGCTCTGTAATCGTGTCCTAGGGCAATTACATCAGGACACTGCAGTCTCAGGTGGTCCCCACAACAACCTAATTTTCAGAACTCTGGGGTCTAGAAGTCAAAATTCAAAATGCTGGTCGAATTGCTTGCTTACTGAAGCCTCTCCTTGGCTTGCAGATGGCACCTGCTTGCAATCTCTTTCCAATAGTGTTCCTTTCTATAAGCATACCCCCGTGTCTTCATGTACCCCAAATTACCCCACATGTCCAGGCACTGTCCATGTTGAGGGAAGGTGTACCCAAATGACCTTATTGAAATGTAATTACGCTTTTAAAGGATCTATAGTTAAATACTATATTTGTTTTTGAGATACAGGGGGTTAGGATTTTCAACATATTGATGTGAAGAGAAGAACATAGGACATAGTTTAGCCAATCAGAAGCTCCTATCAGCCAAGAGTGAATTTTGAAGCCACCATTGAACCATCACTCCCGAGAGCTGAGAGGTCTGTACCTACTATCTCACAACATAGTATCTTGGCAACTTGAGTACTTTAGGTGGAAGGGACCGAAGAAACATTAAGTGTATGAATCCAACCTAACCCTGAGGAAGCGTGAAAGACACTTCCATAAGGAATATAGTCCTTATAAGCATGAGACAGGAGCACCCTTCTCTCTGAAGTGGGACACTGAGGTGCATCTGAGTGAACAGACCTTGCAAAGACTTCCCAGCTTCTGCTCTCAGCTCATGCCTCCTCGGACATCGCATTCCCCTGACTTCCTATTCAGCATCCAGCCCCGTATAAAAGTCTAAGGCTTAATTACTAGGGTCTCCATTTCCTTGTGAAAACTCACACAAATTTCATATTAATATATTTAATGGTTTTTCTATTGTTAAGCTTTTTTTCGTTTTAGTGGTTCCAGCTGGAAACTTATAGGCTAAGAGGAAAAGGATCTTTCCTGCTGCCCGCTCTCAGTAGAAACAGAGGTGGAGTACCACAGCGTCCACAAGTGGCGTTAATGGTCGTCAGGAAGGAACACCCACGTAGACAGCCATGGTGTGTCAGGCTCACATGGTGTGCCAGACCCTGGCCTAATTCTGCTGTACGCCTGACTGAATCTTGATCTAGACAAATTTTGTTTCCCCTTCCTTGAAATCTTTTCAGTTCAGAACGTCAGAGACCTCAAAACATAGACTGTCCCTGTAGCAAGTGTTTTCCACTCCCTAGAGTACACCACTTGCCTCTGCTTGAATAGCAAAGACTCAAGAAAGATCTGCTGAGTTGATCTCACCCCTTTCCTAGCGGGGTTGTACCTCTACAGCATGTTAGCCATCCCCATGCAGTAGCTGATGACCACAGAGCTGTGCCCTGGAGTGAGTCCCTGACTTGATATGACAAATAAGAGTGGGGAAAGGTGTCTTGCAAAGTTCTGAGGTGCTGGGTTTGCTGGGAAGGTGTCTTTTCTGCTGACTGAGGTGAGATGGGGGTCTTATCAGACCTACCTGGGCTTTAACACCTGATTTCACTCCCAAGATGTCTTCCCAGTTTCCTGTGATTCCATTCCATCTTTGTTAATTTTCTCTGTGTTTTGAAGATGACTTTTATTTTGTCTGTGTGAGTGCTTGTTTATGTATATGTATGGTCACAAAATGTGTGCCTAGGACTGCAGCAACCACACGAAGGTCTTGGATAACTATAATGAGAGTTCCGGATGCTTGTGAGCTACTACATAGTACCAGGAACTGAACCCAGGTCCTCTGGACAAGCAGCAAATGGTCTTAACCTCTGAACCACCCCTGCAGCCCCCAGTTCTATATATTAAAGATGCTTCCATGTTCGTCGTATTTCCATTGATCAGCTACTATATGCTTAGCATTTGAGACAGTAGAGGATAAAAGTGCTCATTGGTCCCAAAGTTCTATCTAGAAATAGAATATGATAATTAGAGTATTATCTAAAATATAAGGCCCAAAATAGAAATGATGAAAGCAAATCTGAAACATCACTCAATCAGGCTGGTGAGATAGCTCAGATAGTAAAGGCACTTGCCACCAAGTCTGATGACCTGAGTTGATCCCCAGGCTCTACAGGGCAGAACGAGAGAACTGACTCTTACTAGTTATCCTCTGACCATCATACACACCATGGCACACCTCCTGGTCCCATAAATAAGTAGATAATTCACTTAAAAATGTGATTACCCAACTGAAAAGTTAACTTGGTTCTCATTGTTATACCTACCCTAACATACTGCATTTTGAGAATTCTGGGATATCTAATAAGTCATTTGCTGGGGAGGGTGTGTTCATAATGACTGTCCACTTTTTGCATGAGGTAAAGAAATGAGTAGTGGCTAAGTTAAGGCATCTCTCCCAGCTTGTTCAAAGTCAACCCGTATACTGGGAGAGGTGATCATGCCTGCTAAGCTAGATGTTGCAAACATCAAGCCAAACCATAAAACAGGCATGGAAACCAGACATCTGAGGTATTATCAGCAAGTATTCACCAATTATGGAGCAACCATGGTGGCAAGGCAGCCATACATTACCGGAGCCATGCACCCAGCACTTCAAATCCTTGTGTTATTCACTCTGCAGAGTAACATTGTGAAGTTGGTGTCATTTTTTTCCTTTATATAAATACAGAAAGCTAAATCATGGAAATATTAAATAATGTGTCCAAGACACACCAAAAAAGTAATGCAGTAGGAATTTAAACACAAATTCTTCTGCCTGTTTTTAAAAGTCAGATTTTTCTCACATCTTTATTACTCTCTAAGTTATTAAATCATCAATCAATATTGCTATTAATTCTTGCTTATTTTCTAGGGACACCAAGCAAAGTTCTGGTCCTTATAAGATTAAGGTAAGTTATGTAAAATGATTGATGTTTCTTTATAATATTTTAAGGTGAGATCAATTTGTGATTGTCAAAGCTTTCTTCAGGCTAATGTCATTTCATGGCCAGTTCCTTGCTTGGCAAGATAACATGGTGGTATCTTCTGAATGAATGGTATAATCTCACTGTGAAATGGGTGTTATTGTGCCAGCTAGAGTATGAGTCAGGATAAGCTAACTGCTATAACAGATGATCCCCAAATCTCAGTGGCTCAACATAATAAAAGTATACTTCTTGCTCATGCAAAGTGTCATTAGGATATTCATTAATTGCCATTTATTCTGAGCAGCCCTCTAAAAGTGGTGACTCAGGGATCCAGTCTCCTTCCATCTTCTGAAGGCGTATTCTCTCATGGCTTCCCTAAGGCTGTCGTGAAAGAGCAGAGCAGAAGCAAGGCACATTCTCTCAAACTGCAACACATGCCTAATAGAACCCTCAACACAAATCACTTGCATTCACAGTCCATCTTCCAAAACTTATTGATTGCCACACCAAAATTCAAAGGAGCTGGGGTGTGGAAGCTCCCGGTGATGGAACTCTAACATTGCACAACTTGACATTACAGAAGGAGGAACTGTTGTTGGAAGGCCATGTAGCTGTTTCTACCACAGCTGGTATGAGCTGATCTGAAGTTAGGAAAGGCACATAAAAAGCAAGATTACCTATTTAGTGTCATGGATACTGTAACCATGAATCTTGTCCTATGCATTTCATTGGATGACTTAATCAGCCTGTCATAAATTGAACGATGCTTTCCTTTCCTCATCCCCTGAAAAAGAGATGTGAACTGGGAACCTTTAATGCGGACTTCAGAAAGAGATCTTTATAGATACTAAGGACCTTGAAGTAATCTTCGCATAACTGAGTGTACCTTAAATCCAATGACACCTGCCTTCAAAAGTCACAGGAAGGAAGGTCAGGAGGAGATGAAAGGAAAGGTCACAGAGACCTCACCATAAGCGCGAAGGAATGCCCCAGGCTACCACAAGCTAGAAGAGATAAGAAAGTTTTCTTCCCTTGAGCCTTCTGAGGCCAAGGGTCTCTAATGACACTTGATATAGGATCTTTGGCCTGGAGAACTATCAGAGAAGACATTTCTGCTTCTTTAAGTTCCACATTTATCATGGTAGTCACACACACACATACACACATATGCGTGCGCACACATACACACATATGCGTGCGCACACACACGCAGATGCACACATGCACACACACGCATGCATACATACACATATACACACCAAGCAAACAAAAAACAAAGGCACAGTCTGAAGACATACATGAGTAATCTCTAACTTGGAACGGTGCTCCTCCAAAGTTCACTTTAGAGCCCTTGTCTAGCAGAACTGATGTCTGTTCTTGCTTGTCAACTTGATTACATCTGGAATTAACCCCAGGAGGAATCTTGTTCATGATGCCTTGACCCCAGGTTTTCAGCCTCCAGAACTCTTAGAAATAATACCTATTGGAGAAAATATCTTTCTATGGTGCTCTTACGACAGCCTCAGGGGGAATAGCGTGTGGCAAGGCAGGGAGCCTTTCTAGATGTAAACTGAAGGTACCAGGAGACCTGGGAGTCAGCCTTTGAAAGAGCCCTTCATAAGCAAATGAGAATGAGCTCCAGCTTAGAACAGAAAACACTATTTACTCAAGAACAAGTTGAGGTGTTGTTTTTTTTGTCCCATTTCTGAAATGGAAAATACAACCAATAAATGTATTTCTGCTTAAAAAAATCTCACTTTGAAATGATGTTTTTTTTTTTTCTTTTCACTGATGCGGGGGTGTCAAGTGCACTGAAGTCTATAACACTAAGCCCTTCACATGTTCCAACAACCCGAAAGTAGGGAAGCTGTTTGTGGGTTGTTGTGGGGTCAACCTGTGTCAGTTCATATAAACTCCTGTGCTCCTCTACCCCAGTTCAGCTCCTCGGTGAGGTCAGCCACAGCAGGGTATGACACGTGGAGAGTGTCAATTTCCAGCCTAGGCCAGACTAGGCAGCACTGTCACACCTCCCGTGTGAAAGAGGCTAAAGAGAGGCATGATGATTTGCCCCATTAACTAATGCCGGGCCTGAGCCGTGCGCTCAGAATTCAACAAAGACCAGTCCCAAGCACTGGTTCTTAATGCCTGTCCAGGCTGCCAACCATTGGAATAGTATCTGAAGGCACAACTCAGGAGCGCTTCTGAACCTTCTTCAGTACCATAATAACAAGGCTTTCCTGCACAGTTAGGGTTTAGATATTCAGCTACTCTTCTCCTGTCTAGAATACATGTCAAAGTGTAAAGCCATGGCCAAGTTAAAGGAAAATGCACTTACAAGTTCTACTGTCACATGACTGGACGATGTTAGAGGATGATATCAAGTCATCGAGCAAAACACGCCACAGATTTCCCTCTATCCAAACTTGGCAACTCAACAGTGCTCACCAGGTCACTCTTCAGAGAAGGAGCTGTTCCACGCTGGAACACACGCTTAGCATAGGAGCTTGTCACTCAGGACATCGTCAGCCAGGGGCTACCTGTCCTAGTGACAAGGACAACAGCAGGTAACCGACCTTTATTTCTACTTCAAAAGATTTGCAACTCTATGGGAGAAAGGAATTGGGAGGCTTAAATGCTGGCAAGTGCTCATTTGCCGAAAAGCTGGGGAGAAAAGCTGCCTCAAGGGACTATAACTTTTCCAAAGGCCAGAAAATAAACATTTACTTTTCTAACAGTTCACAAATATTCATTATTTAGGAATATATATATATATATATATATATAGCCTCAAACTCACAGAGATCTGTCTGTCTCTGCCTCCTGAGTGCTAGGTTTAAAGGTGTGTGCTAGTTAACAAAAGGGGAAAAAAAGAAAAGATTAGAATATCCCTTTTGTCTAAAGTTGGTGGAATAAGCAGGAGAAAAAAAGAAAAGAAAAACAACAAAAATTCAGCTGAATCCTTAGAAGCAATGAGAATGGTTGTCTCTCTCCAAGCCCTAAACACTGTTGCTGGCTTCCAGGTCCCTGCTAGTTGAACAGGAGTAAAGAAAGTTCTTTGTTTTGTTTATTTTTTCCTTTAAAAAATATGCACAGAACTTGGTTAAGTGGTAAAGGATGGGAATAAACCCGGGTGTAATCAAGCGAGTGGTCTGTGAGTGCTGGAAGCAGGGTGGAGAAAACTAGGGTCAGCCACCCAGCCCCACTCGGGATCAGCCACCCCCCTCCCCACTCGGGATCAGCCACCCCCCCCACCCCGCCCCACTCGGGATCAGCCACCCCCGCCCCACTCGGGATCAGCCACCCTCCTCCCCACTCGGGATCAGCCACCCCCGCCCCACTCGGGACCAGCCACCCCCCTCCCCACTCGGGATTCTTAAAGCTCTCTTGAACTGAAGACAAAGAGATCCAACTAAAACCAACCTTAAGATGAGTAGTAAAGTGTAAACCAATGAGAAACAGACGGGCTTGGCTTTCCCAGGGGAGGAGGGAGCGGGGTGGGGTCTCTAACTGAAGGCCAAGGTGTTCTGGGGCACAAATGCACTGGGGCTTGCCTGCGAAAACCTTCGTACCCTTTACACAGCGCTCAGGCAAAGTTCACGCACCCGCATCACATGTTGGCAAGACTGGGTTTGAAAGGGTCTCCGTGCCAAAGGAGAAGGCTTTGGAGACCCGCAGGACATTGTTTGGCACCTCACAAATGGCATTTTATAGGTGCCAAAGGCCCTTGCACATCTCACATGTGCAGCCAGAAGTTTTCATTCAAGGACCCAACAACCATTTCGGCTTTGATCAGAAGCCACAGCTCGGTGTAAACATTTCTCCTGCCACAGTTTATGATATTTACACATTGCGTGGATCCCCCGGTCTAATGATCACAAAGTGTTCTGTAGGCAAAGGCCGCTGAAAAATATTCATCTAATCTATGGGTGGAGGAACGAGGCAGGGGCAGGAAGGGTGACGTGTCGAAGGTCATTCTCTAAATTAAAGGGGCAAACTCTCTCTGTAGTCCATACAGCTAAGCCTGAGACCCTATTCCCTCCATGCTGTTTCCTCACCCTGCGTGGGATCAGTGTCTCTCGCTGTCCTCAAACCATTTATATATCACGTTACAGCTCTGAAGGAACACATTTGGGATTTTATCATTTGGGGGAAGGATAGGGCCCCAGACCACGATTGTTTGAAAACTATCCAGGCTGACTTTAAGGTTTTCAAAAATAATTTATTTGGCAGTCTTGAGGACTAAGGTTTGCCCGTTTGGCCAAAGTCACATTCTTTTCGGCGCAAATGTTGCAATTAATGGGCCACATCATGCTGGGCTCTGAAGCAGCAGAAGCGGCCAGCTGCAGGCCAGCGACCGAGCACTGGGTCTCCAGTGTAAAGTGCTGATATCATCGCCACCAGAAGGTCATAAAACTGATTGATTATAAACACAGCTCTCATTTGTTTACAGTTGACATTTTTGGGTTCTGGGTAATTAGCACATTAGCCATCTCTCTCTCTGGGGGTGAGGGCTCACAGGTGCTGGCAGGAGCCTTGCAAGGGAAATCAAGCCGGGAGGGCTCGCAGAGCCTAGCCAAGAAATCACAGTGCTGGAGCAGAAACAGGTTGAGGAGAATGCTGATTTAACGGTGGTGAGGGGGTGTGGTTTTGATAACACCTACGTGGGGTCACCCATGTAGGAGGCCTCAACTCTGAGGCAATCTCTTCTAACACAAAGTAAAACTGGAAAAAAATCTAAGATATGTCAGAAATGTTTGGGAGAGAGGCGCTCTGTGAGGAGCTTACAGCTGGTGTGGGCCTTTTAAGATTCCTGCCTCTCTCTTGACCAGAGAGAAGTCAGATAAGGATCACACTTACTGTGGTAACCAGGTTTTGTTTTTCTTTCTTTCTTTCTTTCTTTCTTTCTTTCTTTCTTTCTTTCTTTCTTTCTTTCTTCCTTCCTTCCTTCCTTCCTTCCTTCCTTCCTTTCTTTCTTTCTTTCTTTCTTTCTCCCTCTCTCTCTCTCCCCCTTTCCTTTTCCTTCTTTCTTTCCTTTCTTTTTAACTTATAGTTAAAATAAGCTCTTCGGTTGTCTGAAGACATTGCTTCTCAGACACTCACTTGCTTACAGAAAGTAGAATGAGTCTGGCTGGACTCTTTTCCACAGACCAGATTCTTGGTCTGCCTTGAGCCACCCACCATCAAGGTGGGCTGTATTGGGACAGATGGGTTAGCGAAGATCGACCAAGAAGTCAACCAAGTGACCAGTGGTGGTGGTGGCACACGCCTTTAATCCCAGCACTCAGGAGGTAGAGACAGGCATATCTTTGTGTGTTTGAGGCCCGCCTGGTCTACAAAGTGAGTTCTAGGACAGGCTCCAAAGCAACACAGAGAAACTCTGTCAAAAAAAGAAAGAAAGAAAGAAAGAAAGAAAGAAAGAAAGAAAGAAAGAAAGAAAGAAAAGGAAAAGAAAGAAAAAAGAAAAGAAAAAGAAAAGAAGAGAAGAAGAAACCAAGACTCTGGTAAAGGGTTTCCTGTTAGCTTCAAGGAAAACTCCAGGAAGCCCCAAAGTGTCCTAAACTTTTGCAAGGCTTCGGGTTTTGGTTTTTAAAGTGGTTTTGAGCAATCTCTTAATCAATTTACCCAGCATGAAATTCTTCTCAATATTTGAAGTGATAAACTGTTAAGCAGCCAACAGACCTGAAACTGAAAATAGAACATTTATCCATTGTAGACCAAATCCATAGTCAAAAGTTTGAATTCCATTTTCTCTTCATAACGTTAACAGCCCCATTGCTTGTCTTTGCTTTTTAAAACTTATTTTCAGGGCTGCCCCATTTACATAATTGCTCCCTACCTTCATAGCAAGGGCAGACATCTTGATACCTGAATTTCATAGGTTCAGAACCAAACTCAGGAAGATGGACTGTTTTGTCTCAGATCACCAACCTCTGGCCCTCGTCACCCTCTGTGTGGAAATTTCAAGATGAAACCATTCCTGGAAATGCTGTCTCCTTCCTAAGCTTTGGTGGATAGTGCAGGAGATTTGGCAGCCCATCCCTTTGTGGTAGACAGACGTAGCTGCGTATGGTAATGAGGTGGCCCCAGAGTGTTCAGTTTCAACATTAGTGAACCCAGGAAAAACACCAGAGCTACTTCTGGAGGGCTGGAGTTTGAGTAGGTCCCTGCTCATGGCATCATGACAGCTCAGCTTCCGTGACTCGTTAGAACTGACAGTTCCTGTTGGTTGACTCAGTATGCTTCGTTCCTTCATGAGGGTTCGTTTACTTCATTTGCCAAAGGATTAACTGAGAGTTTACATGAAATTTTCAGTATTTATGAAACTTTAAGCACAAGTAAATGCCAGGTGGATAGATTGCTATTTCCCAGATAAAATGGTTCTCTTCTCCTGATGAAAGAACCAAAGCAGAGAATTTGAGGCAGGCAGAACTTCCTTTGAGACTCTTATTCACGTCTTTCTTTCCCTTCCTCCCTTGGCTTCAAGGAAGCCTGTCTTTCCCCAATTGATCTTGGAAACTCACAATTCCCCTACTTGAGTTTCCCTAGTGGCAGAAATCGAAGGCATCACCACACCACACCCTTCTTTGTCCTGATACTATGAATTTATGGTTTAGGGCAGTGAGTCCCAGGCACAGAGCCACAGCCCCAGCAGGTAAGAGACAGAGATGGATGGGCAATGAACCATGAGACCATGCCACAGGTCCACAAAGTGGCACACTGCAGGTGGCAGCAGGCAGCGGGTCCCAAGAGCAGCCAGTTCCAGGCAGGAACTACACAGTTAGTTCCCTTCCTGAGTGGCTGCAGCGGGCCACGAGTCCCAGATAGGGAGCCATGTGGTAGGTGAGAGACAGACACATGGATAAACATTCCATGAGAGTGAGGTTGGATATTTATTTAGTGGGTTATGGAAGGGAAGGAGAGAAGAGGAAAGAGCAGAAACAGAGGCAGAGAGAGAGATAGAGAGAGAGAAAAAACAGAGAGGGGTAAGGGGAGAAGCGGGGAGAAGGGAGAGACAGAAGCTGCCTCTTGCAGAGGGAGATGGAAAGAGGGAGGGACTCAGGCTGGAAGTTGAAGATCAGCTTGCCTTGGCAGACAGGGGAGGGAGAGGGTGGTTTGTCTCTTAAAGGGACAGAGCAGACCATTACATTCCCATCTCTTTTTATAGTAAAAAGGTGGGACTTTAGGCACAACAGGTTAAAGGAATTGAAATGGTGGATTCTCAAGCCTGCTTCCTGCTTATCTGTGGGCATTGTCTTGGGCGGGGGTGGGGGGGAAGAACCTGAGAAAGCTGGGTGCTGGTCACATGGCCCACTGCAGCACTCGGGAATCTGCAGCATTTTACTTGTACCATTACAGTGAGTGCACAGCAAATGCACACTACCAAGGCATATCTGTGAACTAAGTCAATGGTTCACCTTGTCCACCATGGTTATGTGTCTAGTCCTTGGCACCCTAACTGACATGCAGTAGATTTGATATGCATTTGAATGAATCTCATTCATGTTGGATTAGAAACACATGTTAAATAAGAAAATAAATAAATAAAGGACACAAGATAAAATTAAGTACAAAAAAATAAAGTAACACAAGCCACGCAGATATGTTTTGTTTATATATCTGGACATTTTCACAGCCCATTGCCCTTCCCTTTTCTTAAGCTCCTGACAACTTCCCTTCCCCCTCTCTTGGGTCTCTTCACTGCTTCAGTGTTGGTCGAAGTCACCTTTCACCCATTACTAAATAGCAAATATTGTAGCTTCACCTTCCGGTCTTTATATGGTTATTGCGATCCTTCATTAGCCTTTTAGCTTCTCTCCATACTCAATCTAACTTTGAGAGAACTGATATCCAACAGCAAGGGCTAGAGAAGTACCTCAATGGGAGTTCAGAGGTAATCCAATTATACATTAGATAGAAGTCAAACAAGCCCTGGGCTTTCCTGCTGAGTCCTTTGATGAAAATACATTATAAATGCTTTTCTTAGCAAGCCCTGTGAAGAACATGAGGTGTGGCTCAGGTTTGGGGCAGCTGAGCACGTAGACAGGGAAGGTAGACAGGGAAGGTGGACAGGGAAGGTAGACAGGGAAGGTGGACAGAACTCCCTCCAGGTCTGATCTCAGCTCAGACAACCAGGTCAGTGTTATCAAAATATCAAAATGAGATAACACTAGAGATGATAAGACTATAGGAAGTCAATCACTTCCAAACACACCCCAAGGGAGCAAACGCCAATCGCTTCCCTTAAGATGAAAATCACAACTTCTCAATGTCTGGGTTCTTCATTCTGTTTTTACCCGGGGGCAGAAATACTTGAGAAGCTAAGTAAATAGAATCTACTTACTCAGCACAGACTTAGAGCAGAGAAATTGATTGGATTCAAGAGGTCTTTATCTATTTCCCTTGAAAATTGTAGATATAAAAATCAAAACCATTGAGGGGACACTTCTTTTATACAGGCTGTCGTGGATGACCCCCTCCACACGAGGACATAAGGTGAATTCTTCTTCAATGGAGAGGTCCAATTTACAACTTTCGATTGGCTACACAGATATCTAATGTGCACCTACTAACAGGACCTGGAGCTCTAAAAGCAACTGAGACAAGACACAGATCCTTGAACCCAGTGGCGGGAAATGACTGTACAAACAAATGCAAGTCTCAAGCAGATACTAGAGATTCTTTCAAGGAAGTCCAAGCCAATACAGAACTCACTTGTAGCTGGCTCAGGGTGGAGTGTGGACGCTGAAGAAAAGTTCATTATTGACAAAGCCGTGAGCTGGATACACTAACCAGACTAAAAAAAAGGACAAAGAACATCCTAACCAGGGGAGCACTGAAGGCAATGATTATCACTAAGCAGCCTTCAACATCTGAAGACTGTCACTGACTTGTTCAAAAGTCCAGATCCAGGTTGGATGGGGGAAGAAACGATGAAGCACATTTTACAGGTGTTATTTTTTAGATGGACAAAAGTTAGAGCCGGAAGAAGGGATTTTGAACCGCCCTCGGGCACGTTGAGTCGCAGCCTTGGTAATAATGGCACTAAGCAGCCTGGAAGGGCAGGTGGGGGGGGGGTGGACGGGGAATGGGGCGGGGGATGGGGGGACGAGGGGAGGGTGGGGGACAACCGTGGGGATCGGTGTAAAAACTGAAAACCGGAAAACATCTTCAAGAAGCAAACAGTTAAAGAGAGAGCCATGATGAAGGCCTAATGATGCGACCTCTGCAGCAGGAGGAAGAGAGCAGCAAGGACCCTGAGATGTGCCTAGAATCGGCCAGAGGAACAGAATTGAGAAAAGTTCGTTGGATTTTTGTTCCGTGTCATTAGTACTCTTAACAAAATGGTTTTTATAGAGTTCCGAAGACAGAAGTCTACACTGGCAGGTTACAGGGTAGATGAAGGCACACAATTAAGCAAATGATATGGAATTATTCTTCGAGAAACTCGGCTTTAAAGGAAGAGAAAGAATTAGCCAGGGAATAAACATAGCTTCTCTCATTCATAAATGCCCTCCACCACTGAACTGTACACACCGGTATTATGGAGTTGTGTGAGGAATGTCCAGCTAACAATGAATCGGTCATACGGGCAATCGTCATTGGCCCTAATTTTAATACAAAACAAACAACGGCTGATAGAAATTACATCACAAATAAAAATTAAAGGAGAGGCTTCAGGAAGGTTCAAATTTCCCAATGGCTTCAGCAGAAACTGTGGGACTCGGGAGGGGACCAGATTTGATTCTAGATTACCCACAGGCATTTGGAACTGTTTACATCTCCCAGGTGCTCCAGTGTTTGCTACAGGCCCATGGAGTGGCCCACCCCTGAATTAGAGACTACTGGTGCTTGGAGAACTCCATGTCTTGCAAGAAGCTTCACGGGAGGCAGGGGGTCCAGGACAAGGACCAGATTGAACTCTGAGTTAAATTCACATGTTCACAGGGAATCCCATATCTCTAATCAGCTCCAATAGTAGCCGAGAAATCAGGATGGGGACCAGATCTGTCTCTAAGTAAGGCCCACAGACCTTGTGGAAAGTTCCACAGCTCTCTGGGAAAGCTTGCAGAGGCAGAGCCGGCCTTAGCTGGCATAGGGTGTTACCCGACCCTAGGAGAAGACTTAAGATAGCGCCTCCAGGCTGAAAAGGGAGCTTTGCAGAAGAAAAGGACAGCTAAACCTCACTAGGACCTAATCTTCCACAGATGCAAATGCCACCACTGAAAGAAAAAAAATGTTGCTATAATTTTAAAAAGAAAGAATACAAAAGAAAGAAAGAAAAGCTCAATAATAGAAGTAACTCCAGTATAGAAACCAAAGCAACATGAAAGACTAAGGCATGTTACTTCCACATATCACGACTTACACAACAAAAACACCTAGTGAGAATGACTTGGAAGAACTAGCAGACAAAGAATTCAAAAGAACGATGTTCAAATAATTTGAATACACTCCAAGGGAACAAAAACAAACATGGATGCAATGAGAACATGGAGTTGTCAAAGAAAATTCAAACTGAAATGATTTTGAAAATGAAAAACTTGGTGAGCTGACTGAAAACCTTGGAAGGAAACTGGATTAAGGCTTCACCCCAGCCCCTGGCACCCCTATACCCAAAGAGTCTGCATTATTTGGGTGGAAGCTCCATCCCAAGCTCCTCCCCTGGGAGTTGCCTCAGTCCAGACTCCACCTCTGAGAAATCCCGCCAAACAGTGACCCCCCTCCCCAGAGAGGCTCAAGACCACTCCCACAGGGAATTTAAACTGTTCCTCAGAGAACAAACACTTGGTTTTCTGATCTTTTTTCCCCATCTCCTCTATGAGGTCCTGGAAGGACACCGGGGAGCGCTGGCGTCCGTTAAACCTGGGCTTTTTCTAATTCAGCTTGATTTTGTCTGATTCAGATTATTGCATCAGGGGAGAGGTGTATTGGGCAGCAAAAACTTTTCAAAAACCTCACTAGTAGGATGGATCCTGCAGAAAACAGAAAACCCAGGGAGATAAGGCAGAGGAATTGAACCATTAAGTAAAGGTCAACAATAAATTTAAAAAGAAATCTGAACAGAAAGTGGGAGAGGTGTGGAACACCATGAAAATATAACATTCAGATTATGGACATGAAAGAGGGGAAACACCATAATGAATACATGAAGAATATTTTCAATAAAATTCTCAAAGACCAGCTGGACGGGGTCTAAAAAAGCATGGGATAAAACCGGACTCGCTGAACATAGCGGACAATGAGGACTGTTGAGAAGTCAAGAACAATGGCACTGGGTTTTGATCCTACTGCACGTACTGGCTTTGTGGGAGCCTAGGCAGTTTGGATGCTCACCTTACTAGACCTGGAAGGAGGTGGGAGGTCCTTGGACTTCCCAAAGGGCAGGGAACCCTGACTGTTCTTCGGGCTGATGAGGGAGGGGGACTTGTTTGGGGGAGGGGGAGGGAAATGGGAGGCGGTGGCAGGGAGGAGGCAGAAATCTTTAATAAATAAATAATAAAAAAAATTTGCAAAGAAAATTCCTCAAACCTAGAGAAGGAGATGCCAATCTAAGTGCAAGCGCCTACAGAACTCCAAATAGACAACCTCAACTCTACAACCTAATAGAATTAAAATATATATTTTTTTTAAAAAAAACAGAATTAAGAGAGGGTATTAAAGTCTGCAAGACAGAAATTATTTACAAAGTCAGGGCCATCAGAATAACACCTGAATATCTGACAGAAAAATTTAAAGCCACAAGGATCTGGAAAGATAAATTCAATGTTCTGAAACACAACTAACAATTTAGAATATTATACACAGCAAAATTATCTATTAAAACAGAAGGAGAAATAAGCACATTCCATAATTAAAATACATGAAAATGGGGCTGGAGAGATGGCTCTCAGAAGTTAAGTTCACTCTTGCTCTTGCAGAGGACTCAGGCTCAATTCTCAGCACCCACATGGTAGCTCATAGTCATCCATAACTCCAGTTCCAGAGGGATTTGATGCCCTCGTATGACCTCCACAGGCACCAGGTAAGCAGGCAAAACACTCATACAAATAAATAAATCTTTAAAAAATAAAAACAAATGAAAGAACTCAAAACCACCAAACTAGTTCTAGAGAAAGCACTGGAAGGAAAGACTTGTTCTGAAGACAAAAATAGACATGCCCGAGAGGTCACAGAGAATAAGTAACTCTGGAAAAGCTCATCAAAAGAGGTCTAAGAAAACACCTCAGAAACAAAAAACACAAGAATTAATACACATCTGTTAATAACAACTCTGAATATTAAGGTCTCAATTTCCCAATAAAGAAACATAGACTAGAATATTGGATTAGAAAACAGGATCTATCTTTTTGTTGCCTCCAAGAAACACATTTAGCCATCAAAAATGGGGTTGCAAAAGGCATTCCAGAAGGGAGGAGTAAAGGGAGAGGGGAGAAAAATATGAGAGAAGGGGATGGTCAAGTTCGGGGAGGGACAGAGAGAGCAAACAAGGAAAGAAATAGCTTGATAAAGGGATCCATTATAGGTTAGGGAGAAACCCGGTCCTATAGAAATTCACAGGAATCCACAAGGATGACCTCAGCTAAGACTCCAAGCAAAGACGGTGCCTGAACTGCCCTTTCACTGCAATCAGATGGATGACTACCTTAATTGTTTATCATAGAATCTACATCCAGCAACTGATGGAAGCAGATGCAGAGATCCATAGCTAAGCACTGGGCCAAACTCCTGGAGTCCAGTTGAAGAGAAGGAGAAGCAATAATATGAGCAAAGGTGTTGTTGGAGTCTGCTTGTTGGTTCTTGACTGCTCAGCCCCGAAATAATCACACTGAAACTATATTATTTAAATCACTGCTTGGCCCATTAGCTCTAGTTTCTTATTTGCTAACTCTTACATCTTAATTTAACTCATGTCTAGTAATCTGTGTATTGCCACGAGGCTGTGTCTTACTGGGTAAAGTTCCGGTGTCTGTCTCTGGTGGAGGGGCTACATGGCTTCTCTCTAACTCCACCTCCTTTCTCCGAGCATTCAGTTTAGTTTTTCCTGCCTAGCTCTGCTCTACCCTATCAACAGGCCAAGGCAGTTACTTTATTAACCAATAGTATTCACAGCATACAGAGGGGAATCCCACATCACAAAGGGGTCAAGACCATGATGGGTAAACTCAAAGAGACAACTGACCTGAGAGAGTGGAAGCTCACTGACTCTGGACTGACAGCTGGGGAACCTGCACAGGACTGAACTAGACCCTCTGAATGTGAGTGACAGTTTTGTAGTATGGGCAATTTGTGGGCCCAGTGGCAGTAGAACCCGGATTTATCCCTAGTGCATGAACTGGTTTTTGGGAGCCCATTCCCTATGAAGGGATACCTTGCTCAGTCTAGATTGGGGAGGGGGGCTTGGTCCTGCTTCAACTTGTTGTACCAGACTTTGTTGACTCCCCATGGGAGGCCTTACCCTCTCTGAGGAATGAATGGGAGGTGGGGTGTGGGGGTGGAGAGGAGGGAGAGGGAACTGAGATTGATATGTAAAATGAAAAAAGATAGTTTTTAAATTAAAAGAGTAAATTAATAAAAATAAAAAGACATTCCAAGTGAATGAAATGAAGAAACAAGCAGGTTTTAGGCTATGCTAATACCTGATAAAATAGACTTCAAATTAATAGCAATCAGAAAAGATTAAGAGGTTCATTTCATAATCACTAGAGAAGTAATCTACCAAGAGGATAGTTTAATTCTAAACATATGTGTACCAAACATAGGTATACCCAATTTCATAAATGAAATTAGGTCTAAAATTACAGATTAACCCAACATAGTAAAAGTGGGTGACTTCAATGACCCTTTCTCATCAATAAACAAATCATTTGGACAAAAACTAAACAAAGAAACACTGAAGTTAAATGATATCATAAACCAAATGGACCTAATAGACAACTATAGAACATTCCAACCCAACACTGACTACATTCTTTTTAGAAGTCTATGGAGCTGTCTCTAAAATAGGTCATATATTAGGTTACAAGGCAAGACTCAGCAAGTAGGAAAACTGAAATAACATCTTGCAGTCTATCTTATCACAATATAATAAAGCTAGATATTAGCAGCAATGGGAACTAAAGGAAGTACTCCTTATAGAGATTAAAACCTGCCAAGTGACAGTTGGGTCAGGGAAGAAATCAAGAAGAAAATCTAAAAATTCCTAGAATCAAATCAAAACTAAAAGACAACATTCCAAAAGCCTGTGGGACATAAAGAAGGCAGTGCTCAGTGGAAAGTTTATGGTATTAACTGCCCATACCAAAACTTCTGAGAGACCTCAAATTAGCAACTAATGATTCACCTGAAAGGCTTTGAAAAACAAGGATAAGCAGTACCCAAAAACAGAAGATGAAAAAACATAATCAAAACAGGGCTAAAACTTAACCAAATTAAAAATTACCACAAATCAATGAAATGAAGAGTTAGTTGGTC
Source organism: Chionomys nivalis (assembly GCF_950005125.1). Lineage (NCBI taxonomy): Eukaryota > Metazoa > Chordata > Mammalia > Rodentia > Cricetidae > Chionomys > Chionomys nivalis. Next base: position 65,842,885 of record NC_080097.1, on the reverse strand, counting down.
CTTTGAAAAGATGAACAAGATTGACAAACTTGCAGCCAAATTAGTGAGAGGAAGAGAAGAAGCTTATAAAACTAGAGATGGAAAGGGAGACATTACAACGGATACCAAGGAAAGCCAGAGAATCGTAAAAACACACTTTAAAAACCAACACTCCACTAAAAGAGTAAATCTAAAAAAAAAAAGTATGAATTCCTAGAAGTATATGACCTACAAAACTTAAGCCAATATGAAGTAAACAATTTAATCAGATCAATAAGATAGAAGACAGAATTCGGAGTTTGCCAACTGAAGACAGCTCAGAGTTAGATGAGTGCAGCATAAAATTTTGCCAGACCTTCAAAGGACCAACTGTAATACCCTTCAAATTATTTTGTAAAATAGAAAAAGAAGGTTCTCTCCCAAACTCTTTTTACAAAGTCAATTTTACAACCAGACAAGAGCCCAACAGAAAAAAAAAAGAGAGAGAATTTATAGGTTAATCCCTCTGATAAATTTAAATGCAGTAATTCTCAAAATTTTGCAAACCAAATTTAAAAAGCATAACAAAAAGATCATATACCCTAAGCCAATTAGCTTCATCCTGGAGAAGCAGACAAGGCTCGGTGTACATAAATCAATTAAGGTAATCCACTACATATTCAGACTCAAGGATGGAATCCATGCATTCATTTCATTAGATTCAAAAAAGACTTTTGACACAATCAAACACGATGAATCTGGAGATACGGGACCTGACATGAACAGTCTAGAAGAAATAGCACCCAGTAGTCCTCAGGATACAGGCTTCAGGTAAGGGCTCTCTGAATAAAACTCTAGCTTCTCAGGAAATACAAGCAACAACTAACAAGTGTGTCTTTGGGAAAGTAAAAAGCGTTGGTACTGCAAAACAAACAAACAAAAACCAACAGCAACAAAAAAAACCCTCCAAACAAAACAAAAACAACAACAGAAACAAAAACTCTAAACAAAACCCTGTTAACCGACTGAAGAGGCAGCCAACTGAACGGGAAACTTGGTGTCTGGAACACCAAGGAACAAAAACCAAGCAAACAAACATTAAACACCAAGGAAAACAACCAACTACAGAGTGAGCAACAAAACTGAACAGAAACTTCTCGGAAGAAATAGAAATAACCAAAAAATATTTTTAATGTTTGCCATTCTTATTCATCACAGAAATGAAAATAAAAACCGTTTTGAGATTTTTATCTTATACCAGTCAGAATGTCTAAGATTGAGAAAAGATAACAACAGAAATCTTAAATAAATAAATAAATAAGAAAGAAAGAAAGAAAGAAAGAAAGAAAGAAAGAAAGAAAGAAAGAAAGAAAAGATAACAAATGCTGAAATATGGGGAACTGGGGACCCTCATGTGCTGCTGGCAAGAGTTTAAACTGGCATTGCCACTGTGGAAATCAGTGTGGTCGTTCCTCAAAAAGCCAGAAATAACTATCCTGAAGTACCAAACTAATGCACTCCTGACCATAGTCTCAAAAAATCTAATTCCAATTAAAGAAACACATATTCATGTATATGTTTGGGAGATGTGTGTGTGTGTGTGTGTGTGTGTGTGTATAAGGCACTCTTCAAAATAGTGGTACTGCCAGGTATGATGCAATTACAGGAGCACAGTGCTGCAATCCCAGCACTTGGGAAGCAGAGGCAGGAATGCTATGAGATACAAGCCAACCTGGATTACAAAGTGAGCTTCCAGGCCAGCCTGGATTACAGAGTGACATCCTGTCTCATCAGCTAAACTCACGGGTGGTTGAACAGGCCAGTACTCCTAGCACTTGAGAAATGGAAGCAAGAGGACCAGAAGTTCAGGCTAGATATTGAGCTTAAGGCCAGCCTCGACTATGCAAGTCTGTCTCAAAAGGAAAGAAAAAGTCAACAAAAAGTAGTAGAAGAGGAAACTGTGGGAGAATGGCTGCCTCCACTGGAACTCCACGGTGGCTAACTCGCTGGAGAGACCAGAGTAGACCTGGGAAGACAGAGCATCCCTAGCACAGCCTTTATGGCCACAGCCATGACTGTATCCACTGAAACTCCAAGGTAGCTAACTTTCTGGAGAGACCAGAGTAGACCTGGGAATACAGAGCATCCCTAGCACAGCCTTTATGGCCACAGCCATGACTGTATCCACTGGAACTCCACGGTGGCTAACTCGCTGGAGAGACCAGAGTAGACCTGGGAAGACAGAGCATCCCTAGCACAGCCTTCATGAAGGCCTCCAAGACAAGGAAGCTTGATTGGATTCATTGCCAAGCTATTACAGGAAACAGTAGAGCAATCAGCTGGCAATTAGTGATACTTTAGTTGGGTGGGTCAGGAAAAGAAATGATTAAAGAAAACCTTGCCAAACTCACTTTAGTTCCAGGTGACTGTGACACCCAAGGCTGTGTCTTTCTGTGGAGCAACCTCAGAGGCTTATGACTGCAGCAAGAAACAGACTTCCTTAAGTCATGTAGACAGATACTGAGCAAATCAACAAGAAATAATAAAGCCACCAAGGGGAACCAACACCCAGAGCTGGCCCATTAACAACTATTCAAAGAAACATAAAAAATAGTATGGATAAACCAGAAAAAAACCTTGTTGTGAAATGAACCAGATTTTAGATTTAACAGCCATCAATCTCAAAGTAGTTATTATAAATATGTCCAAAGAGCAAAGTGATTCTGACCAAAGGGACAAAGGAAGGTGTGATGATATGTCCAGCAGAGAGCAGGGAGGGAGAAAACAGATGAAGCATCCTGTGAAGGACACATTTAAGTTAGCGAATTAAATGTAGAAAAAAAACAACAGTTTCCCCATAGCTTCTCTTGGAATCCCACTAAACAGAGAATAATCCACTTCATTCTTCAAAACTATTCTAAAAGCCACAAGAGAGAAGACTCTCCAACTCCCTTTACGAATACAGTACTACCCCGAAATGTGAAGGAAGCAAAGAAATAACAGAAAATTACAAACCGGTGTCTATTATGAATGGGACCATAAAAATTCTCAACAGAATAGTAGTAAATGGAATCTAGCACCATATAAAAAGAATTATAAACCATGACTCATTGGGGTTTAGCCCAGGATGCAAGGTTGGTTTAGCATCTGAAAATCAATTAATGGAATGCACCGTATCAGCAAGGCAAGAAGCTTTCATCATCTCCATTCATGATTAGAAAATAACCAGTCACCAGACGAGGAACAGAAAAAGACTTCCCATCTCGATAAAAGATTATAGACACATGAATACATACACGTATCCATGCCAAACATCATACTTAGTAGTAAAATACTACATGTCTTGTGTTCTAATTTTAGAATAAAATAAGGATCATCATGTGTACACGTGCCATAGTGTGTATCTGTGTGTGTACCTGCAGATGAGGAAGCCAGAGGCCAGCAGCAGATTCTCTGCAACTAGAGTTATAAGAAGCTATGAGCTGCTGTGGGTGACCGAATCTTAACTGCGGTCTTCTGCAAGGGACTTAGCAGCTTAGCCGTCTTTCCTCATTTCTCACTACTTCCACTCAACATCATATCAAAGGCTTGGGCTAGTGTAAACTAGGCAAGGATCTAGACCAGAAAGGACAAAGTAAATTTATCTCTGTTTTCAGAAGACATAATATTATATGTGAAAGCTTCTTCATTGTACACACACTTGAATAATGTGATTTCAGCAAGGGTATAAGAACAAAATCAACATTCAAATGTCAACTGTAGTTCTATACATTTGAATTGAACAACTTAAGATTGGAACTTTAAAATAACTTATAACAGTGTCAAAATGCTTAGGATAAACTTAACAAAGAAAGCATAGAACATGCACTTCCATACTACAGGTAGTTGTTCCAAAATTAAAGACAGCATTAAGAAACTAAGACATGTTTTATTCGTGCACAGAAGACTTCTTATTGGTTTTTTGTTTTTTTTAAATTTTATTTTATTTTAAGATTTATTTATGTATTATATATACAGTGTTCTGCCTGCATGTATGCCTGAAGACCAGAAGAGGACACCAAATCTCATTATAGGTGGTTGTGAGCCACCATGTGGTTGCTGGGAGTTGAACTCAGAACCTCTGAAAGAGCAGCCAGTGCTCTTAACCTCTGAGCCATCTCTCCAGCCCAAGACTTCTTATTGTTAAGTCACCATCTTCCTTGAGTTAATCTATACATTCAACACAATGGTCACTAGACTATCAAGTGTCTACTTTGCATAAATTGGCAAGTTGATCCTAAAGCTGACACAAAATTGGAAGGGACCTTAAATAGTCAAAGTGATCTTGCAATGGATGACAAGGGAATTGGGAGTTGGAGGCTTCACACTTCCCAATTTCAAAACCTAGGGCTGGAGAGATGGCTCAGTGGTTAAGAGCACTGGCTGCTCTTCCAGAGGTCCTGAGTTCAATTCCCAGCAACCACATGGTGGCTCACAACCATCTGTAATGAGATCTGGCTCTCTCCTCTGGCGTGTGGGCATACATGGAGACAGAATGTAGACAAAATAAATAAATCTAAAAAAAAAAAATCAAAACCTACTTACTCCAGAGCAGCGGTCACTGAGACGATGCAGTGCCGGTACGGAGGCATGTGTGACAAGAACATTATGTGGAGAAAGAACAGTCTTTCAACAATTGATGCTGGGTACCATGATAACATGTGGTATCTGGATAACAAGATACCACAGACTGAGAAATGTACAAAAAACCCCAGAAATATTTCTTAAAGATTTGAAAGCTAACAAGTTCAAGATGAAGATGTCTGCATCTTGACTGTGAAGATTCAGCTCTTCCTTCCAAGATGGTGCTTAGCATGAAGCATCTTTCAAGACAGCAAGAATGCATACATGGTGGTGGGGCCTTCACAACACCTCTCAAAAGACATTCCCCCGACTATTGCATTGGGGATTACATTTCTAAACATGAAATTAAAAGAACACATTCAGATCACAGCCCTGAGATGATTGGGTGGATAGTTTCAGATTGTGCACCTTAACAGTAGCTAAGCTACAGGAGGAAATCTTAAATTCCAGCAAGAGAGAAGTAACTCAGTTTAAAACTGGTTGCAAAAGATCTGACCAGATCACTTTCCAGAGAAGATCCCCCCACCCAGGGATCAGGAAGCATACAACAATGTGACTATTAGTCATCAGAACATGATGAGATGTCACTTCATGCTCACCAGGAAGATTTCAACCCAAGAGACAAAACAAAAAACAAAAACAGGCATTGTCAAAGCTGTGAAAAAAGCAGAAGCCTCTTATGCTCCTGGAGGGAATGTAGGATGGTATGGCCACCTCAGAACCAGACTGTTACATCCTTAACTGCTAAACATGGAAGTACTCTGACCTCAAAGTTCCACTTCTAAGAATCAACTAAGAGAGATCATCATCCACATAGGGATGTTTACAGAAGCAACATTCTCAACGGCCAAGGTGCAGAAAGAGTTCAAATGCCCATCAGAGGAGGGGGCTAACCAAGGGGGTATAACTATATAATAAAATACTCTCCATCCATCAAAAGCAGTGAAATGCATCAACATGCTTAGCATGAGTGAACTCTGACAACACTGTGCTAAGTGAAAGAAGCCAGGTACAAAGGTCACACAAGATTCCATTCATATAAAGTTTATAGAATAGACAAATCCTTAAGGCTAGGACAACAGAGAGAACTTAATGAACTCAAGTATACAAGTTGACATTAGAATAGTGAACATGCTATAAAGCAGAATAATTGGTAGTAGCAATAGTTGTGCTTATCCATGAACATACTAAAAGTAACTTGATCAGATGGTATATAAATTACATCTTCTTAAAGATTACATTAAATACAATATATATTTTATTAGGCTCATCAATAAGAGATTTAAAATGTCTCTATCTTTAAAACTTTTGAAGAAAGGCCTATATCATGGATCCTTGTGAAAAAAAGTGGGAAATTAAAACTAATCATGCCTTCGATAAGCTAAAAGAGGTAGACATTTCACTATGAACACATTTTCCTGGACTTATGGAGGCCTTCCAGACAATGTGATGTGGGGAGCAGCCCTTCATGAATCTGTGCTGCTGACATGGGCAAGGCCATGCCAGAAACTCCAGTGCCTCAGCCCCACATGAGGGCCAAAGTCTTCCACAAGGGAGGCTCAGGGAGATGGCAAAGCCTTCCTTGAGGTTCTGAGTGTGAATATTGACAGAGTGTGCAGAACATGCCCACTGGAACTTTCTCTCTCTGGATGTTTCCAGCCCGAAGACTGCTCCCCTATATAACTGCTCCTACAGAGATGAGCTAAAACTGCTTTCAGGGTTCAGCTGTACACCATAAACCCCGCCTCCTTGATCCAAATGTACACCATAAACCCTGCCTCCACGATTCAGTTGTACACTATAAAACTTGCCTCCTTGATTCAGCTGCAGCTTCTCCTAGACCTCCCAATCCCAGTCTTTCAGGGTATCTATGAGTTCGTCCTTCCCTTGTTTCCTTGTGATCCATACTCAGAGTTCCAGAAGCAAAGCAATGAAAGGGCAGACCAATGAGGAAACACCAGCTACTGTTCACATAGCCCAGTAATACCTCAAATTATCTTTTTAGTTATTTATTATGTTTTTCCCTTCATGAAAACAAAAATTCTCTGTTTACTACTGATCTGGCTCCAGGCAGCAAAGTTGTGTGACACAAAGGGGTTAGCAGTCTACAGTGCTGCACAACTAGGTGAGTAAACACCCACTGGACAAATGGATGGGCAAATGCAGTAACAAGATGAACAACTGGAACAGGTCACTAAAGCAGGGACGGGACAAGTGTCAGTCAACCTATTTGCCTATCTATGAGATCTTAAAAAACATATGCCGGACTATAAATCAAAACCCCCTACCAAAATATGTAGGGAGGTGAGCAATGTAGTTATCATTATTGTGGAAACCAAATAGCTGCGGCACGGCATGGGTCCACTGGACTTATGGACATCTTCTCAGTGTTGAGAGAACATAGCTGTGTGTACAACCACATGAACAGTATCTCTAAGATCCGTTCAGCCTGATCTCATGTGGGTTCTTGTCACAAGCCCACAAGACTACACAGCAAAAGTACAGCTGACAGACCAACAGACAGGTCCGTGAGTGTATGGACACTCCATATGGAGAACCTGACTTGCAAAGCTTCGGGAATGTCTTTTGGATAGTCACTGTCAATTCTTTAGAAATCTTGCAAAATCATGACGTTTCTGCCTTCCATAATATCCCAACAGTGTGTCAATCATTGGTTGAGATATCTTCTTCTTGTACGGGCAACTGTGTATCTCTTCTCACTCAGTCAGACCTTTGTTCTCATAATCAAGTCTATATAAAACTAGTCCCCACAGCAATCCTATCGACAGGACTTCCGCAAAGAAAGGAGCTCTAAGCAGGAGGCACTGAGCAGAGAGACAGAATGTCTGGGTGGCCCAGAATTCTCTAGCAGCAGACGCAGGAAGGTGTAATCTATTGGCCCTTTGCTCTAACCTAACAAGCTATTAATATTCTGTATTTACCTTTGCCTTGGTTTCAATTAACATAAGATCATAGTGCAGGAGATTAACTGTTTATGCCTTTACCCCTATAGATAGAGGAAAAAGACTTGAGTCACTAAACCCATCATACAGAAAAAAATTCCTTCTCACCTGGATGCCAGTAGGCACCCTGCTGGAGTTGCAAGAAAATTCCGGTAGTTAGACACTGATGTAAATCAAACACTTTCACCTACAGGTTGCTATGGTTACTAACACGGTGTTCCCAGCTGCCAGAGAAGGAAGTGGAAATGCTCAGAAAATGCAACTGTTGTGTTTTGTCTACAATTATTAATCATAAACTTCTAGGTTAACTAGTTACACTTAAGAGTTACACTTAAGAAGCAAAGTTAGTGCATGAAAACTTCTTGGAATTTTGTAGTGATCTAAAGTCCCATTCTTAGTCCTCCCAGTATCAGCCACGGCTCCCCCTCTGGGATGCAGGAGGCCTCCTTTACCTGCTTTTGTGATTCTGGGATATGCATGCTTGTTGCTATTGCTACCGCCTATGGAATTGCTAGCTCGTCTGTGTATAGAAACTGGAAGCCTTGTGGGGAACAATCCTTTTTCTCCCCTTGCCCAAGGAATAAAGAAACCTACAGAGGAAAGTGCTTGAGTCAGTTTGTTCTGCCCCTCAGATCCCCTTCCCCAGCCTGTTTATACTTACCGTAGACATCCAGTTCTGGACTCCGAGGAGTGCTGAGGTAGGTATTCAGTAAGCCCTGTTAGGTTCACATTGAACTTGCTTGCTATTTAATAAAATATAATTGTTGATAAAATAATGTGTTGTAGACATATCTACGTGTGCATTTATATGAACATCTGTCCAATCAAATTTGCATTAAAGAGAGCATAAATTAAAGAATTAAATGCAAGCCAGAGAGCTACCAGTGGTTTATCGGAATAGCTGTCCCGATATACGCAACAAATACTGTCAGGATTTTAGAAGCCACGTGATGTTTTTGGTGTTTGTTTTAGTTTTCTCATCATATGACTAGGACAAAATCTCTACCACCAATGCCATTTCAAAAGAAAAGATTTGTTTTATCTCATATTGCAGAGGGTTCAGTCCATGGCCCCTTGGTCCCATGGACTTGACAGTAGAAGAGAATGGTTTCGTCCTGGCAGGCAGAGAGGGGAGGGGGAGGAAAGAAGGAGACAGGGAAGGGGGATGGGTGGGAGGGAGAGGATGTGAATGTGAACATGGACAAACCAAGGACAAGATACCACCTAGGACCTGCCCCTGAATACCTAATTTTTCCAGCTAAACCAACTTCCTAAACCAAAACATCTCCACAAGCCTGAACCTCCAGGCTTGACAAATGATTCTACAGAGGATGTTTCAGTATATTCCAAGCAGGACGTTGCTGTTATGGTTTTGTTAGTTTCCTGGCAATGCTAGAGGAGCAGGCAGAAAAAGGCCTCCCCCGTGCTAGACAACATCCTGCTACTAAGCTATCTCCCAGCCCACAAAACAGCTTTCAATTATATGTTTGCACGTTTGTTATTCAATCTTCATTATAATCCCATGCTCAGGAAAGAATTACCCTTATTCTCTTGTTACAAATTAAAAGGCTGAGGGTAGCTAAATAGTGAGACGAGGAGACAAGAAGGGCAGTTATTGACAGGTTTTGATATGAACACTGAACATTAAAGAAAAAGTCAGGAAATGAGTTGGCTCAGTCAATTCCCTTCAACTGCCAGCCTCACAACAGATTTCCCAGTCTGTTCCTGTCCATACGGTCAGGGTAAGGGGAGGCGGGGGGGGGGGGGGTGATAAGGTCGCAAACCAGGGTAACAAAACTCTTGATCTTCTTGAAGAGATGTACACCTGTTCTGTCTGAAACGGAATGGTTCACACTGGTCCACAGCTTCTGCTTATGAGAATAATTTGAGAAAAACACAAATTAGCTTTTATTCCCAAGTATTGACACTGGCCTTCGTGTGACGCAAAGTAACTGGCCAGCATGGGAACTCATCGCCCCCTTCCATGCAGCTGAGTGTTTCTTTCTCAAGCTGTCTTTTGCCTTTTAGTCTGTGAACTCAGAAGCTGCTCACGCCCTGTGGCCAGGTTGCAGGGGAAAACGCACACCAATGGTCAGGGGACAATACCAGGGCTGCTCACGTCACATGCTTGACAGATTTGAGACTCATGGTTTCAGAGTTCTGCCATCTTTGGTTAGTGTGCTAAAATACACTTTTTATGACCACAATAAATCCCTCTGGCCCTTTGAATGATAGGAAGTCCAGAGGTGAGGGGGGGGATACATTTATTCAGACAAGTTTCAAACATAGTCAGTCCTTAAAGCTGACCTCTGAAGGTGCCAGGTTCTCCTTACTACAAATCCACATTTTTGGAAGCACTCTTTGCCCTCAGGTTAGACCAGAGACTCCCCAGCCTCTGCTCTCTGTGCTGCAATAGCCTGCGTTTGAAGACTGGAAGGGAGGAAAGCGCCTCTGGTTCATTTTATCCTTGTTTGGAGAGCATGAATAATAAAACCCAAAGACAGATATTGGGGTTCAAACTGAAGATCAGACAAGCAAAGCAGTCAACCACTGGAGAGTTCTTACCTCTACCAAGGTTCAGACAGGGGGTGATCCTGTCCTCAACGTGACTGTAGACTGCAAGGCTCCCCACCAAACTTCGGACTGCCCTGAACGTCTGTCTCCCCCTGCTTTACAGACCTCTCTGCCCAGCCATCCCACTCCTGTCTCCACCTCCCTAGTGCTTGGATTAAAGGTGTGTGACTCCCAAGGTCTGAGATCTCCTTTGTGTGAGCTCTGTTTCTCTTTTAAACTATTCAGTGTGTAGCCCAGGGTGGTCTTGAGTCTTGGGATGAAAGGTGTGTGCCACCACTCCCTGACCTCTGGTGCCATAGCTTTGCACTCTGATCTTCAGGCAAGTTTTATTTATTAAAGCACAAATAAAATATCACTATATGTTTTTATTTTGAAGATAATATTTCCTAGCTACCCTAGGCTGGGCCTATGTTCACAATATTTTCACCTCAGTTTCCCAGGAGCTTGGATTACAGGTGTGCACCCCAACCCCAGGCTCTGTGGCACCCACCTTTATTCTTTCATTCAGTCAGTCACTGATCCAACACATTGAGGGAGAAGGACCCAAGGGTGAGCCACACTCCTAAAAATCCCAGTGAGTAAAGCAGGATATGGGTCTTCCGGCCCTCTATACAACAGAGTCCCCGGGATGCACATGAAGAACTGGCCTCACCAGGTGCTTGGTGACAGGGCGGGTAAGGTGACTTCTGACTGAAGAAGTAGCAGAAAAGGCTCCATGAAAGAAAGGGAGATGTATGAACTGGGCTTTGGAGAACAAGTAAGGACTTAATCTCCAGGAGGGACGCTAGGAAGTGGTGGTCCAGGTGGAGAGATTGGTCTGGGCCTTGGCGAGGAGGGGAATGAGAAGTGCAGATTTGTTGTGTTGTCGGAACATGGGAACAGCAGAGGACCAGGGTGCACTTGGAACCAAACTGCAAAGTCCTGGACCACCTGGATGAGTGGCTGCCATCTCTCTAAGAAATCTCTGGGAAAGCCACTAAAAGTTTAGGCAGAGAAGCAATTAGTGCCAAAAAGGTTGCCTTCCTGAGGGGGCACCGTGTGCCTTTCCCTATGAATGGCAAGAGGCCCAAGGATGAGTAAGGAATCTCTTCCCATAGACCAGCATGAGGCAATGAGGGCTCACAGGGAAGCCAAGAGAGTGGGAGAGAAGGAATAACAAACAGAACTTGGTATGGAAGCGGGAGAAATGAAAGGGTAACTCCCAGGTCTTGAGTCAGTGCCTGGAAAAATTTATATTGTGGATAAAAATGTTTAGACTCAAATTTATACAAAGATCTCGAGATGTTAAAGATTTATTTCAGGACTGACTGTGATGTTAGCCTTTACCACCCCCTCAAAAAATAAAAATTGAAAGACAGAAAAGAAAGACTCTCATTTCCCAGGATGGTCCCGGACAGCTGCTTGCTCTCACCACGTCCCTTCATAAGGCTTCTTTTTCCATACCATTAGCGGCTTTGGAATATGGAGGGGAGTGCCGGAAAAAGTTCTCACTGTGGCCAGCCTCATGTCTGCCTTGCTACCAAGCCTTCTTCGACGCCTATAGAATCCTAACACAAGGACCATCTCAATGCCTACTGTGAGCTGAAACGCCTTCTGTTGAACAGTCACATAGAAGGCCTCCTTTGAGCGTCACGGACACATGGGTTGGTTCTGGTGGTACTCACTATGAAGCACTGGGAATGGATGGGTTACCTCTTTCATCCCTTTCAACAACAGGAACCAATGTTCTGGCCTTGACGGTGACATTCTGCATGAAGGAGCAGGCCTGTGGGAACGTCAGTGTGATAATCCTCCTCACCTGTGGTGGGTGAGGCCAAGAGAACGGGGATCGTTTTCAAGGCTGGGAAACACACACACAAACAATTAACTGTCCGCGCGAACAATTAACTGAAAGGCCACCCCGTGCTCTCCCAAAGGGCCCAGATGTTGCACTTCACTTTAGGTAAACGTTATTTTTAGAGACATAAGAATCCAGCACTCAAAATTTATCACCCATCTGAGTGGGAGACATAGAGCACAGAACAGATTTATATGTTTGGAGGGGAGGGGTGGAGTTTAGGCTTCGTAAAATCTTAACTATGCTTTACTTTTTAATTTAACTTTCAAACACTGCTTTCCTGTTTTGTGACTGAAATTCTTGCATATGTCACCCTGTTAGTGAAGTATCACAGGAAAGACATTTTTGTGGTGTTTAATGGAAATAACTTTTCTTGCAGCGTTGCTCTGATACCCTGGGAAATTGGCTGGAGGAGCTGTCTGGTGCAAATTTATTAAGCAGTCTCCAGTTTAAAACAACTCGCCCTGTTTCAGCTCACTGGAGATGTCTTACTGGCTCTTGAGAACGCAGAAAAGAGCTGAAGACTGATGAATTCCCTAGATCATCTTGGGACAGACAAAAGGAAGTGCTGCTGTTGCAGACTTCAAGGCCAGGCAGGGGCAGAGCACACTGACGTAAGTCCGCAGATGAAGTCTTAAAAGCCAGTCGTGGTTCCCACAGTGGCGGACTAGGCTGGAGCTCCGACAGTGGTGGCTGAACAAAGAAATGCTCAAAATCTCTCTCTCTGGAACATGTTTTTATAAGAAATGCTTCCCAAACCAAGCATATAGTCTTAAACGTAGGAAATGAAGAGTGATCCCCACAGATGCTATGATGACAGAGCACTTTCTCCAGATGCCCTAGGACAGAGCCTTTGGCCCTGACTGTGCACTGGAATTCGCAGGGAGAGTTACAGTGCTCTGATGCTTGCATTCTATCTCGTAGGTTGTAACTTCTTTGGTCTGGAGTGTAGTCTGGGATGGAGAAATTTTAAAGCCATGAGGTTCTACCATGCAATTAAGGTCAAGAACCACTACCCTAGGAAAGCACTATCAGAAAACATAGACCTACCCCATATCCCAAAGCTGCCAGGCAGCTCTGCAGCATGTGTGTGTGTGTGTGTGTGTGTGTGTGTTCGTGTGTGTTCTTAAAAGGCAGCTCATGGTCCCCGAGCATCAGCACAGAGGAGCCCAAGAAGCTGTCAGGGTGCGTCCTGGAGTCCAGTGCGTGCAGTGTGAAGGAAGCTACACGATTGAGCAAACAAAAACAGAAACATTGAGAAGATGGGAAATCACGTTCATTGGGTTCACACTGGGCTTCTTTTCTCCAAAGACACCTTGATGTTGACCCTTTCTTCAGAGTGAGAGGGGCTCCTGACTTTTGTTTTCTGTAGCTGGTTTTTATTTTATTACTTATCTTTCGACAATTCCATGCTGATGGTGGAGGCTACTCTTTTGTTCCCAGCTGCCCAGATTCAAAATAATCACACAGAAACTATATTATTTGCAATACTGTTTGGCCAATAGCTTAAGCATATTTCTGGCTAACTCTTATATCTTAAATGAGCCCATTTCTATTAATCTGTGTATCACCATGTGGCTGTGGCTTACTAGGCAAAGTTCTAGCATCTGTCTGCTCCAGCAGCTACACAGCAGATCACTGACTCCACCTACTTTCTCCCAGCATTCATTTTAGCTTTCCTGCCTAGCTCTATTTTACCCTGTCATAGGCCAAAAAAGCTTCTTTATTCATTAACCAATAAAAGCAACACATATACAGAAGGACTTCCCACATCATCTCTCTTTTCTGTCTAAACAAAATAGAAGGTTTTAACTTTAACATAGTAAAATTACATATAATAAAACAGCTATCAAGCAAGAATTATAATTATAATATTTATATCTATTTTATCTTTTATCATAACCAAGGAAAATTATAACTATATTCTTATATTCTTATTATATTATGTTATTCTAGATTATATTATAATGTATTATGTTATACTATATATAAGTTATATATAATATATTTTGTTTACCCCACATCTTCTCTTAGATCCCTCTTGCTCTCACAGAAACCCTGTCTCCCCAACAAACCCCTGCTACTTTTCATGTTTCTCAATCTGTGTGTACACACCACTGTATTAATTAGAATTGCTTGCATGAGCGTGAGTACAGGGGTATTTTCTTGATTGGAGGCAACTTACTTCAGCTACATCACTGAGGAATACATCCCCTGCCCCTAACAACTTTTAACTAACTGCCCATGGCTCCTTAGGGAGGGCTGGGGTTCTCATGAGACTCTTCTCTCAGCCGTGATGGAAAGCTGATGGCCCTAGACTTAAGCAGGTCTCGTGACAGTGACCATCGCTTCTGTGAGAATCCACGCCTTCCTTCTACAGTCCTGTTATATCCAGAAGACATTTCACGACACCCTCCCCATCCTCTGGCCTTTGCTTTCTTCCTACCAGCTCCTACCCGCTCTCCAATTAATGTCACCTGTACCTCAGAGTTGAGTGAGATATTTAAGATCAAGCACTGATTTCCATTTGAAGACACAAAGGAATCACCTGCAGAACCCATTAAACACACAGCTCTCCTCATTGCCGTCCTGAGGATCCTGACTCGTAGGGCTGGAGCCCGGCCTAGGAATCCCAAGCTTTCAGCCTCCAGGTGACTGTCATTAAGGTGCACACGGAGCCACCTTGGAGAACCACTGAGTCGTTCCCTCTCCGGGCAACTGAATTGTTCTTCTTTGATTAAATACATTATCAGAAAGAGAGAGCCTCTTAGTGAAATTTACTGCAGCGTATTCTTTTCAAAGGTATTTTACTAAAATTTTTATTGGAAAAGCCTCCAAAAACGTAATTTTTGGAGAGCCATGTTTCTTCCCATTTCCTCAGTTTATCTACCAAAAAGAATGAAGATGGATTAAATAAACAAGAAGCAGATGCAGTCATTGGCACCAGCTGTGAGCCCAAGAGTTCTCGGGAATCACAGGGACTCTTTCAAAATCAAAACTCCTCTCATGTTTCAAAGGGAACCAAACAGCAAGCATGATGATAGCCCACAAACCTCATTCCCAGGATGAGGAAATGTTCCTCCATGTTCAGAAGCTTCGAGATTATTTGGGAAAGCTGTTGGTATTTATTTTTTAAAATGGACAAATTTCCACTATGGAGGCTTACCCCACCTGGAACCCAGGGACATGGAAAGAGACGAAAGTATCGTTCTGAGTTTGGGATTGAAGCATTAACAGACCATTTGCCCAATATCTCCCGGTTCAGTGTGTGTGTGTGTGCATGTGCATGTGCGTGTGTGCGTGTGTGTGTGCATGAACATTTGCAAGACACAGCCACAATCACTTAGTACCAAATTTTGGAATCTAAAGCTGATAAAGGGAAACTGGGGTGTGTCGGGGTAGTGGACTTTCTTCACTACTTGTTTTTTTCTTCTTCAGAATTTTCCCGTCTTCTTAGTCTCCCCAGCCTTGGCCATTGTTCCAGTGCTGTACCCACATTCCATTGGCACAGGCATGGAATGGCATGCTTGGAATGTCTCCACCCTGCATAATATTTTTGGATCTAGCTTATCCCCTTTTCCTTGAAAAGCCTCTGTGGTACAAGCGTTTGCTCTGTTTTTATATTTTTGTGTGTTGTTGAACGTCGACCAAGTTGTGAGAACCCCAGGGTCTTGGTCTTCTGTCAACTTCCAGACACACACAAACGTCCCACAGGAGAAGAAGAGCAGAACTAGGGTCACACAGACGTCCCACAGAAGAAGGGCAGAACTAGGGTCCCTGCTAGGGATCCAGATCTCTACTCCTTTTGTAGTTAACCTCCGACTTCTTCCTAGCCCCTCTCTAAATTTAAGGTGAGCTCTGAGACATCTATCCTAACTTACCTGAAAATATCAGTGGCTTTAGACGGGCTTGTTTTTCTCTAGGGTGCACTGACAATCTCAAACAAACCCCAGCATCTCTGAAAGGCTTCTGGAAAGAACGCTTTTCTTCGATGTCAAAAGCACCGGGACCTGAAGAGATTTCATTTGTTTGCTTGTCTGTTTGTTTGTTTGAGGAAAGATTGGATCCCAATCAAATCAGTCAACAAATAGCACTCTCTGTAATAATAATGACACTATTTGACACATCATCCTTACCTGAGATTGTCTCATATGGTATCTTACTTAATTTTCATAGCAGCCATAGGAGACAGGCATGAGAACCCCACGTCAGTCAAAACCTGGGTCACGAAGGTAGTAAATTTGTCCCAATCTTGCCAATTGCCAAGTAAATTTTAAAAGAAAACTGACACTGGAAAGAATTCATACACCCTCAAGAAAAGTGTGATTAAAACGAAAATCAAATGGGTTTCCTAATGAGACTCAAGAGCAGACTCGGGGTCAGGGATACGGCTAGGGAGACTTGGGGGGTACATTTCCTTTTAAAATCTTGCTGGCATTTAAGTGACATTTTGGTGAAACACAACAGAAACATCTGGTCACATCCTCCCAAACCAATTTCTTCCCTAAATGTTGTTTTTAATATGTCGCAGTTGTTAAACTTGTAATGAGTAATGCCCTCGAGACTAAACAACAGGACCTGGTATGTGAGAAACGAACAATACATTTACAGCAATAGAAACCAAAAGAAAATTTTAAATAAACATTTAATTGAGTACAAATAGTTTGAAAGTAATTTTGGTGGAACTTGCCCAACCTGTGTGCTCACATTAGCGGCAGGATGCTCCAAGTAGACTCCACGAAAGCAAATCTGCTCTTCTTCCTTTATGACCTAACTGATCAGAGTCAGCTCTCCCGACAGATCATGACTGCGAAAGAAACACTCATTAGTTGGAAAGGAATCTTCCATTCATAAATATTCCTGAACAGATGTGTTGCCCTCACCCAAAGAAAATGGAACTGGCTATCGCAACTGAAGAACAGCTTCAAAGTAGACAACCAACAGCCACCATGTTTACGAGTCATCTAAGTTAGTTAGCCAAGGTTTGCAGGCCTGACTCACTTCCTCTCTAACTCGAAAAGGATTCTTCCTGCTAGATAAAGCCTCAAATACTTGAACCTAATCCAATGTATGCACTGGTCTCAGGGTGTATTTTGTTCTTGCTGTATTTCAGTTGTGTGCAATGGAAAGATTGACCGAGAATCTACTCGAGGGAAATTCAGAACACAGATTGCAGCCAGGGCACTAGTGATGCAGCTGAGAACGAGGAGCTGCGAATGCCATCTTGCCCGTCTTTCGAAAGCACTGCTCTTCTGCTTTATAGACTGCCTTTCTCCACACACGGACAGGCAGATGCTGTGCAGCCACTGCTTTCCCCCTGATACAGAATCCTTGGAGAAACCATGTCGTCTCGGATGTGATTTGGAGGTTGTGTCATTCACCAATGTGGTTTTAAAAAAATGTCCGAAAGCTTTGGGTGGGTCAACGTGAAAATAAACACAGATGGTTCTTGGTAGAACAAACCATTTTCCATGTCGGACTTAACCATACAATGTGGGATATATAGTTTTGTATTTAGCACTACATTTGATGTGCATAAAAGCAGCCAAAGTGAATGTAAATCAGACTTTCCACCTAGTTTGATTTTGAGATATATATGTATGTATATATATATATATTGATATATATTGATGTATACATATATATATCAACCCCAACACCATTATTAAAATTTTTATTTTTAAACATTTTAAGCAGTGAAAGAATTACATGTGCTTGACAGAGAACTTTTTAAAAAAAACTTGAACCATTTAAAAGTATGTTGCAGACATACTATTCCATCACTTTTAAATGATTTTTTTTATCTTTTTTATATCTTTTACAAACGGCATCATGAAAAGTAGGAAATTAGCACTGATATATTGTTATTACTATCTGCTTCATAGTAATTGGTCCAACCATGTGTTTTATAGCAATAGCTCTTGAGCTTTAGTGTGTCGGAATTAATGAAAAGCTTCAGGAACCAAAGTCAATGGCTAATTCAGTAGGTTGGTTCTGGGGTCCAGTTTTTATATTACTCAATACATCTCTGGGTAGAACTTAAGCTGTTGGTCCTGACACTGACCTTGAGAATCACTGTTTCACAGCAAAAATGTCCACATTTGATAAGAGTCTGCTGTACTTGTACCTCTGCCTTGGCTGCGAGCCAGAGGAATGAATATTTTCAGGACCTGGGAAGCTGTTTGAGGCATCCTTGGCAAAGTTTTCTGTGGTCCCTAAAACATCTCAGCAACCCTTCACCCTCAGATACCCAGAAGAGACTTTCCATTTGTTTGAGTCTGGAAGAATTTATGAAGCCCGTGGTATGGGGACCAAGCCATCTGCAGAGCATCCACCGTGTGTCACACAGTGCGCTGGGTACCGGGCATTACAGAGCGAACTGGGCAAACAAGCTCTCTTCCTTCACAGAGCGCACCTTCTGGGGTGCTCTCAGGAACCATTTCAATTCTTGGTTTTATTCTGAGAGTCTCCCTTTTCATCAGCATTTCAAGTAAACTTGTTTGTGGTTTGAACCACATGATCTTTAGCCAATGTGATGGGAAAGCTGACGCAGAGGTTGGTTAAGAGCTTGGTTCTGAGCACTGGATATTCCCATACTAAGAAAGCCCAGAGGCCCACCGGAGAGCCTGAACAGTTTCTGGAGTTAATGAAAAAGGTATTTGAAGAGAGGAGTGAGCTCATGGGGTAGGGAGAGTGCTAATGTGTCTTCAGAATGCCCTTGAATGTCAGCTCATCTTGATTTCCAAGGACCCTACATGTCTCTTGAGCATGCTTTCCCCAGAATTAAGATGGCACAGAGGAGAACAACTCATTCAGGAAAGACAGCACGGCCAATACTCTCCTTGAGTCTGGCCTGTACTTCTTTAGATATGTTGTGTCCAGGGTCTGGAATAATAATTTAGATGTATCTAGAGATGGAGAGAGGACCAATGAAATCAGAGCTGGTTGTGTTTTCTCTTGACATCATGCTACATCTGATTGGTAAGGCCTAGATGATGCTGGGACTTTCCCCACCCTCTCTAGTCCACAAGGATCCTGTAGTCCCAGAGTTCTTAGTTTTAAGAGTCAGAAACACAACTAAAAAAGTATAAGACTCACAGTGATCACTGAATAGCCAGACTCCTGTTTAACTAACCAAACACCTCACGCTGCCTACAGAATATATAGGATCTAGATGATACATTTTTACAAGCTTTGCCTAGGATTTTCATGCGAGGCGGTGAGTTCTGCAGTTCATTCATAAGAGCTTTATTTTTGAAGCTAGAGTACTTGATTTTCAGGGACTACTCCATATTCTAGAATCTCAGGATGTGGCTTAGCATGATTATGGTTCTATAAATAAGGCAAATATAAGTAATAGCCAGAAAGGCTGGAAATGTAGATTATATAAATTGAGAGCTGAGAACTCCACAGTGGCATTAAACCTGAGTTGGTTGAAATTCACATTATGATGTTTTCGACTCTTGAACACTGTGTAGCTTTGTGAGGCAAAGGACGTCCCTAGGTGATTGTTAGGATTCTAAGGCTCTTTTCAGGGTTCAAGGACATGGCACGACAGCTTATCTAGATGACTTCTCTACTGCTTCTGTTCCCCATTTCCTAACATTTTCCTTGAGAACTTCTTGCAACCTGGAGGAGTAAAGATGTATTCCAGAGCACTCACTAGAGGCTTCGGAAGGCAAGCACGACTTTTCTATGTCTACACAAAGCAAGACACCGAGTATTGCGGAAGCTCTCTCACCTCCCTAGCTCCCTGGAGGACCCCACTGCTTCCCGATTGTTGAGAAGATGAGAGGGCAATTGTTGGCCCCACGCTTTCTTGGGATTGCCTCTTTCAGAGCTATTGAGCTCGGCTGGGAGAATGGTTCTGGAAGTGTGGTCCCTCACAAATGGTGTCTCTCAGAGTTGTAGCTCTAGTGCTTGACCCTGCACATCCTCCTGATGAACCAGGTATAGGCAGCAGTCTGTGGGTTTTGAGCCTCCAGGTGGGAAAATGGTGCCTGGCCTGACCTAGCATCATCCATGAGAAATGCATTCTCTTCCAAGGGTGACTGGTTCTTAGGATGGACCTAACATTTCCACTTCCATTCTCTACCTTTGCTGTTTTTCCTAATGCAGGAAGCTGAGGAAAGGTATCACTCTAGAAGATGCAGGGCTTTCTGGGTAATGTTAGGATCCTCGGGGTGCCCTCTTTGTTTTACCCCCTCTATTCAAGTGGGGTACAGGCACTGCTGCTCTTATCATGGATGCTAACTTGCTTTTATAATTGTCCTCATTTTAACTTATCTGCAATAGACTTCCTAAAACGTTAAACCTACCCTTTTACTGAACGTAAGGACTCTATTGTCTGCTCATGCTGGAGTGAAGTTCTGCCTCTGAGAAAGCCATCTTTGTTTGAAATCCAGATTCTTTGTCTTATCTCTGCCCATTCTGGGACTTCACAAGAGTTCTGGCTTAGACCCAGCCAGAAGAGATGCTGCTTCTTGAAGTGGGTGGGGCTGGTACTTGCATTCATTTGTAACCATCAATGGTACTGCAGTTGCTATGTGAGCCCCAGGAAATAGCACCAGTGGTCGCTACTAAAAGAATGCTCCTTGGTATGACCAGAACCCACTGAAAACTAGCGGTTCAAAACAAAAAGAAATTGTTAATATTGCTTGTTAATATTCATTTCAAAGGGTTTTGGTTTTCAAAAATTAAACACGGTAGGCAACGTTGCTCAAGATCATGTAGCTCGAGATATTTCTTTCGTTAAAAATGCAAAACCCTCTGGAGAAAATAATGCTCTGAGCTTCGGAGTGCAAATAAATGCCAAACGGAGGCCATAAACCATGTTTTCTTATACACTCGGCACCAGCCCTAAGTATCTTGGATGAATGTCACTATGTGTTGGATCCGGGGACCCTTACTTCTCTGGAAATGGTTGACTGCCTGTTATACTAGAGTAGACATGTCAGGGGTCAGAGAATCATGGCCAGGGTACTGGCAGAAACAAAGAAACCGTGGAAACCATAAACAATCTAAATACTATAAGCACTTGTATGCCAAAGCTGTTCTTTGGGAAAGCCATTCTTACCAGGCTTGTGTGCTCAAAGGAAAATGGTTCGGAACTTGGGTTATCAACTCTCAGCCAAATGAAAATGCTCTGAGACACAACTTCCCTGAGGCTGTGACCCTTTAATACTGTTCCTCATGTTGTAGGGCCCCCCCAACCATAAGGTTATTTTGTTGCTACTTCATAACTATAATTTTGCTCCTGTATATATCATAATGTATATATATGATTTTTTTCCAAGACAGGGTTTCTCTGTGTTGCCCTGACTGTCCTGGAACTCACTTTGTAGACCAGGCTGGCAGGATATCTGATATGTGACCCCCAAAGGGGCCAAGACCCACAGGTGGAGAACTGCTGGCCCAGGTGAAGGTGGTGTTGGAATAAGCCATGCTTCCTATACATCAGTGAGAGAAACAAGGAGTCCCAAGGTACTGCATCTGCACCCCTTTGAGAATGTGTGTCATTGTACAGAGGGACTGTCCTTTCTGAACAAATCAGCTCCTTCTCTTTGGGAGATGGGTTGCTTCGTGGGCAAAGGCCACAGTTAGAGTTTCTAGAATCACAGAACCACAGACTCACAAGAAATCAGAGACCCATCTCCTAATTCAAGTCCAACTTAAAATATCAGTAGAGGGGCTGGAGAGATGGCTCAGTGGTTAAGAGCACTGACTGCTCTTCCAGAGGTCCTGAGTTCAATTCCCAGCAACCACATGGTGGCTCACAGCCATCTATAATGAGACCTGGCGCCCCCTTCTGGCTTGCGGGCACACATGGAAGGAATGCTGTACACATAATAAATAAATAAATAAATAAATAAATAAATAAATAAATAAATATTAAAAAAAAAATACCAGTAGAAAAAAGTTCTTAAAAATGTAAGGGCCAAAAAAGCGACACTCCACATAACAAAACCTTCTCACTTCTAGAAAAGCTAACGTGACTGATTGTCTGGCTTTTGTTCAAGAGAAAAAAGGCAAAGGGAAAATATTTTCAAAATCAATTCTCAGTGATGGACAGAGCAACGGAAAGGAGCGATTATAAGGACTCGAGGGCGTCATGACATTCTGCGCAGCTACTCTTCCACAGCACGCGGCTACCCACGTCTCTTCCGGGAGAGCACAGACAGGAGTCGCCGTTCCTGTCTTTTGTCTGGTGGTTCATCATTGCCAAATACCGCTGCTGCCACCTGAGTCTGAATGTGGATTGGAGATAGGATGCCAAACCCTCCTAGGGCAGCTGTGTGGAGATACTGGCTAACGATGCTGTTCTTTGAGCCCCTAGGCATGGTTTGCAGTCGCTGTGTCTTTCTATTAAAAAATAAACAAAGCCTGACCTTTGTATAGTATCTTCGTGCCACAGTTGTGTGTGCAGAGGACTGGGAGGTGTCCTCGCTTATTAGTGCACTGCATTTTCAAAGTCGTTATTTTCACAAACACTCGCCTCCAGCGAGCAGGCTGGCACACTCACAATGTCGTCAATATAAAGAGCTGTAAGAGTGAATAAGCGCTGGCCAAGGCTTATATGGGTTTCATTTGAGGGTCACCATCACACGTTAATTTTACATTCAACTTTCCTTCTAGGAACGACTGTGTTAATCACATCCAGGTTGCCTTTGCTGATTAACTTGGTAGTTAGTGTTACTGATATTAACAGAAGTGGCTGGCCTCCATGTCTAAAGTTCCTGGAACTTGGAAGAATGGCCCCACCCTACCCCCTGTCATTTATAAAATGCTTCTTGTCTTCTAATAGAACCAAGGAGCAAACCCTCACATCTGTTGATTTATCATCTTGCCTTGTATCACTCAGTAAATGTATTTAAAACCACATACCATTTGGAAATGTTCCCAAGGAGCTGCTCAAAACAGTCTGCTCCTAAAGTCATGCTAGAACCATGTTTGCACTGGGTAATGGAGTTTGGATTTATTAGAGATACAAAGGCAGCATTCCCTTCTCCGTTCAGTTCACCACAGACTCCGCAAAGTTCATCTGAATCTGGAGAAGAACGGCAGGGATACCTGCCATGTACTTTTTCATCACTATCCAGTCTACCTCTGTTCCCATGGCAACACTGTGAAGATGGGTCCTCGATGGTGTTAAGATAAAGTGCTCTCATTTCAAAAGAAATTCAGAAGCAGCTGCTGATGAGGTTTTCCTGACTTATTTTTTTCCCCAACGGTTCCCAATGTGGATATCACACACATTCTCTAGACAGGATGAAATTGATCAAATAGCTATAGTAACTAGCAATAAAAATTCTGTTGCGGTGTCTTAAATCTGGAACCGCTTATGGGCTTTTGAAATACTGATTCAGACATCATTTGTAATATATGTCAATAAATATTTACCAAACAAGCACAGGCTGTGGGACAGGCTTTGTACCAGGCTCTTGGGACATAGTTCCAAGTAAAATAAATATTCATTGTGCCTTCACAGGACCTGAAATTCTGTGGGTTGTAAGCATAACTTTATTTTCACTTTTACTCCCATAAAAATAACCACAGAATATTTCTTTTTTTAAAGAACAGAAATCTAAGCCAACAGGCGACTCTGAAAGTCACTCATAACTTACTTAGATATTCTCAGTTTGGGTTCTCCACAGTGGAGACATTGCTTTTGGATTTCCATGTGGTTTTAGTGTATATGAGTTACATAAACTAATGATTTTTTATGGTGCATTCACATACCTGTATATAATATATTTTGATCATAATCCCCCCATTACCATGACTTCTCACCTCTAACCCCTCCTCTGACCCTTTCCCCTCTTCTCATTAGTCTGCCTTCTGCCTCCATGATTTTTGTTTCTCACTAGATTTCCCATATGAGAAAAGTCTATGATGTTTGTCTTCTGAATCTGAGCTAGTTCACTTTACACGCTGGTCTCTAGTGCTACTCATTCTCCTGCACATAACACGATTTTGCTCTTCTTCAAGGCTGACTAGTACTCCATCCACTATTTCTTGAGCCATCAAGGTGATTTCATGTCTTGACTGTTTTAACTCTTGTGTAAACATGAGGATGCAGGGATCGCTATCACATGTTCGCTTTGACTTTTGAGAGTAGATCTCCTTAGCAGTATAGCTGGATTCGACAGTAGCCCTGTTTTCAGTTTGAGGACCTTAGCACTGATTTCCATGGTGACTGTACTAATTTACATTCCCACCAGCATCTTATAATTGTTTGTCCTCCCATGCTGAGCTTTGCCTTCTTGCTAACATGTTTGTTTCTTTGATGTTAACTCTTCTGATTAGGGTGAGTTGGAACCTCAGTTTGGTTTCAATTCACTTTTCCCTGATGGCTAAGGATGTTGAATATCTGTCCCCTTAGGGTCCCATGACAGTAGCAAGAAAATTCACAAAGCAACAACTCTGGCTGTTCATCCAAAACAAACAAAACTTAATCATTCATTCTCTCTTAAAGTGTAAAGGACATCAGCTTTGGAATTCAGTCCACTTCACTTCCAATACCACTTCCTACTATGTGCTCCCGATAGCTGTCTCTTTCAATGTTGCTTGTTTGAAATCTCAGGAGCATCCCTCCTGTGTCATAGCCTCCTTTCACTACTTGAAGAAGCATATACCCTTGACCTAAGAAGTCAGACTGAACTTTGGATCTGAAAGATAAGAATCACTAAAAACGTTTCTCACTAGAACTGATTGAAACTCAAGTTACTTTTGAAAGGAAAGGTGACAAAGCAGAAAACCCAAAGATGTTGATGACAGAAACCATAGTGCAGAAGAAAGAGAGAAAAGCTTCCTACAGCAAAAGGTTAGAAACATCTGTTGTAGCTGAACGGGTCTGCAGATGATTCTGAAGGCAAGCTTCTCAATCATTTCCTTCCCGTGAACAGTCTGGAAGTGGATGTGGCCATGACTGCTCAGACAGGAGCACCCTTGAACAAAGGGAATACGAGAAATTCATTCCATATAGATTAGAAATCACTCACATCTTTCCACAAAGATCTCTTAAACCATTCGACTGTATGTTCAGATTACTCTGCTAGGATTTAACCAACAGTGACTAGTATAAACTCCAATTGAGAAGGAGAAGGAGCAGTTTCCTATCAGGAAAATCTTCTTATGTAGTCTGATCATCTCAGTTTGTCTCCCATCTCTCTGTAAGATGTTCAGCCACCAAAGAGAACTCAATTACAGACTGATTCTCCACTTTTAATGTCCACAGAAACGGAAGTCGGGCGAGGTTGACCAGATGCCCTTTGTCATATGGTAATAGGCTGAACAGACACTGTCTAGCAATTCTCAGGCCGTCCTGCTAGCACGGCAGCTCTGAGAGCCCCAGATTCCAAGCTGGCATTCTGTCTACAGCTCTGGGGTCAAATCCCTTCACATTCCAGAAGAGGTTTGTGGTTGATGCATTTTCTTCCTACTCTCCTCCGATAAAGCACCTCTTAAGTGATGAGTTTCCAGGGAGCCGCCATTCCCTCTGAATTACCCTCTTAAGAGATTTGGTGACAGGGCTGAATTCTTACTAATAGGCTATTTCTAACGGGGGCTGCCTACTTTATGCACCGTGACAACAGAAAAAAAAAAGATCTGGGAAGATAAATAGGCAATCATTCCCTGTTTCAAATATTCAACATGACATGATACCAGGACAGCAGAGACTCTAGCTTCTGGCTGATGGTGGGGATGTGTTCTGGGGATTTTGGAATGCTGGTTCCCTAGCCAAGGAGCACAACAGTTCAGGAATGTGGTAGCTGTTTTTAGTGGCTCACACATTTAAGCATCAGGCCTGCTTGTCCCTATATCAACTCTACATCTGCTGTACTTGCCTAACTTGGGAGATGAAGGAATCCTGTGCCTTTCTCTATCACCAGATTACAACTGGTCTCTTTTCATAACACACAGATGAAACATTTCTCCAAAACAAATTGCTAGTCTCTTCCATACTTAATGACTGACCTTCAATGATAGAAGCTGCTTCATTCATTGTTTTGGTTATTCAATAACTACTTATTAAAATGTATGCACGAAGTGTTAAAAAAAATGAGCCCCCTGAAACTAGAAAAGGCATTACAAGGAGGACAAAAGATGCTTACTATTTTAACCTTCTCCATTTTTTTTTAAATTCCACAATATCTTGGGAAAATTGCTCTGCAAATGAATTCTACAAAATTGAGAAGTTTTTCAAGTGCCCCACGCTAGGGTCAGCAGGATGGCTCCGCAGGTAAAGGCACTTACAGCCAAGGCTGACGACCTGAGTTCAGCCTCCAGGACCATGGGAGAGACCTGACTCCCACAAATTATCCTTCACATATCCATGTACACACATAACAAAACAAGGAACGCCAAATGCCCCCAACTGTTCTTGTTTCAAGATAGAATAGAAAGAGAAACAGAGCCAGCCAGCCAGAAGCAAACCCAGGGGCACGATGTCTAACGAGGCCTCACTGAGACATGATTAGGAAGTCTCCCTCCTTCCATGTGACTCAGCTTCCTTTCTGTCTGTCTTTAAGCTTTGGTCAGCATCTCCAGGCTTTTGTCTACCTCCACAGCTCCCAACAGAGTAGGTAGGGCTGGCAAAACACAAATCCCACCACCCGGGAAGTTGACCCGCCTGGCCCAGCTGGAGCCAGATCTCCATCCTACCTCCCCGGTGCTGGCAGCAGTAGGTGGGTGCAGTGACAATCTGGTACAGGGCTTCTTAGAGAACCTGTGGCCATGACCGCAGACACCAGACCGAAGAATTCATGTGGGAATGTTCCTGAAAAGAAGGGCGAGGATGCACCCTTTTAATGAAATGTTCATTTACCTTGGCAGTGAAGTCTAGATGTCCAGAATTCCTTGTTTCAGATTCAATAAAGGCTACAGCAAACGTAAGAGCCAAGGGCCTGAGGGGCCCGGAGTTGCCAGGAACAGTGGAAGGAGCAGAAACCGCTCTGGGAGGGTAGGAAATGTTTCTAGAAGATCCACCATCGTTTCTGCTCCCCCTTTCAGTTGCCCGCTGGACATTCACATATGGGCGAGGGCAGGGGGCGAAGGGTGCGATGACCTTGCGGTCTTACGGTTCTGGAAACCGAGTGTGATTAGATGGCGTGTATTCAGACATGGGTTACGCTTGTATGGTCCTCCCATTCTAGCATCCTACAGTTTTTCCTATCAGTTCTGCTCATGAGCCTTCTGTTGTTACCCTAAATACCTGAGCTGATTAACTTGTAAGGAAGAAAAGCTTCTTTCTGGTTCGTTTTCAGAGGTCTCAAGTCACAGGAGCCTGGCTCCATTACTGTGAGCTCGTAAAAAGTCAGACTACCACACTGGGGTGTACCTTGTGGAGGGGCTGTGCTCATCCTAGAGCCTTCGGGAAGCAATACATTGAGACAGGAAAGTGGCCGGGGTCCCGATACATTTTTCCAAGGCAAATGTCTGTGAACCACCTGACTAGATCGGACCTCTTGGAGTTTCTGCCAGCTCCTCACAGCACCACAGGCTGGCAACCAAGTCTTTAGCACGTGGCCTTCAAAGACCACGTAAGATGCAGGGCTTAACATAGGTCTCATGTAGAGCACAGAGAAAGGAATCTTTCCACCGCAGGCTCTCAAGATGAGCTCTCAGGAGTAAGAGGCAGGGAACTTAAGCACCACAACCTTGTTCAGCATGGTTAAAGCTCACCTCAGTGAACCAAATGTGCCTGTGAAATGCTCACAGATATTCTGAAGATACAAGGTTTCAATGTCAAATAAAATGGTATGGAAACAGACTTCTTTGCTGCATAATATATTTAATATGTTGATAAGCTTTTAGAAGTTAATGCTTATTCATGGGATCAAACTAGTCCCTCTGAATGTGGTTGACAGTTGGGGCAGACTGAGGGGCCAATGACAATGGCACTGGGATTTGTCTCTACTGTATGGACTGGCTTTTTGGGACCCCATTCTCTTTGGATGCATACCTTGCTCAGCCTGGATGTCGTAGGGAGGGCCTTAGACTTTCCACAGGGCGGGGTGCCTTGCCCTCTCTTAAGATTGGAGGGGGTGGGGGAGAGTGTGTGAGGGAGTGGAGGGAAGTGGGAGGAGGAGTGGGAATTTGGATTGGTATTTTTTAAGTAATAAAATAAAATAATAATAATAAAAAAATAAAACAAAAAAGTTAATGCTTATTATAAATCGCCAACATACATTTTAGGCAAAATATTTCCCAAATTGATCTGTAAGGACTGAATGATGTCACTGTACATTCAGTTCTGTGAAACAACAGTTTGGGGACTCATCAGACTGCCTTCTTGGGATCTCATATCCTTCTGAAAAAACAAATATTGAACACTACCCCCACTACCAGTAGAAACTGACTGTACAAGAATGAAAACCAAATTTTGCACATAAATTCTGGAGAATTAGGGGTTGTCACAGACTCAAGCACAGGTCTGTGGATTTTCTTGCCCTCTAGGCGATAAACTTCTACCCTATATGGCCCCCAAAGGCAGTGGCACTATTAGGAGGTATAGTCTTATGGGAGGAAGTGGTTCACTGTGGGGGCGGGCTTTGAGGTCTCTTTTGCTCAAGTTTCCCTCAGTGTAACAGTCAGTCAACTTCCTGTTGCTTGCAAGATATAGGACACTGGGCTGTTTTCCAGCACCATGACTGCCTTCATGCTGCCATGTTCCCTACTGTGATGATAATGAACTGAACCTCTGAGCCATAATCAAGTCACCACAATTAAATGTTGTCCTTTATAAGAGTTTCCAGGGTCATGGTATCTCTTCACAACAATAAAAAACCTAACTAAGACAATGGTAAAAATTTCTACATAATTTTCTCTTCATTCTTATATGCCTTCAGGGTCCTAAAAGGAGGCACAAGTTTTCCTGATCACAGTGCTGGTGAGAGCAGTACCCATTTCTCTCTACAGGTAGCAACTGGAGTATACAATGGACATTTGATTCCCATCTGATGGTGTGTTTTGTTTTGTTTTGTTTTTTGCTAAGTTCTGAAAGCTTGGGAGTGGGGCTAGTTGGTGGAAGCGTGTCACTGGGGACTGGTCTTGAGTCTTCTAGTCCTGTCTTCTCTTCCTGATTCATCTGGCTGTGGTCAGTCTCTCACCCATACACTTTCCTGATCGTGATGGACTGTGTCCCTTCAAGCGTGTGCCAAGAATAAATCCTCTTTAACCTGCTTCTATGATGTGTTTTATCACAGCAGCTGCAAAGCAATTAATATAGAAATGTATTCCTTAAACCCGCCTTCCAGTGGTCCCGATCCAGAAGAAGACTCCTGAGGCCTTCAGGCATTTCCTGGTTTATCTTCTCTCACCTGAATTCTTACCAGAAGCCTTATTTAACTTAGTCAATAAAGATATACTTGAAACTATTCCATATTACTCTCAAGAGAAATCCAAGTTTTTCTAACATGAAAAGAATACAAAGTAGACACAAGACCCTTATTCTTTAAGGCCTATGTACGAAGCCCCTCCAGGTCTGGGTAAGGGCCACATTTGCGAGCTATCTCCCTGAGTCAGATTCAGTTCCCTCCTCCCACGCAACCTCTTTCAAGCCCCAAGTTCAGTCAGATCCTCATCCATACATATACCATCTTGCCTAGATGGATGCCCCTCCCCCCAATGCCACTCCTCCAGGCCTAGAAGGGAGTCACTTCCGTGAGTGCTCTCAGCTGAGGCCCAGCTGTGATCCATGACCACATGCCAATGGGGAGCACCTTAGTGAAATCTGGGGCACAGAATTTAAAAGAACATAATCAAAACATTGAAGAAATTCAGAGCACACAAACAAATGCCTGGATGAGTTAAAATGAATTAAGAAACAACAGAAATAAGCCCCTAACTGAAGTCTAAGAGAACACAAATGAATGGCAGGATGGAATTACAAAGACAATACAGGATCTGAAAACAGAATTCAATAAAGAGATAGAAATACTGAAGAAAACTTAAGTTGAAATGAATTTGGAAATGAAAAATTCAAAGACCCAGTTTAAAACACTCAGGGAACGCCTACCAGTAGAATGGACCAATAGAGGACGGAGCATCAAGACTCAAAGATAAAGTACAACCACTGAGCCAGTCAGTGAAAGACGATTAGTGTGAAAAGACACACGAAAGGAACTCGGCGGAACCTTGAGGTACTATGAAATAGCAGATCTGTGAATGATGGGCACAGAGGAAGGAGAGGAGCCCCCCTTCAATGCATCTATCAGTGGCATAGACCAGCACTTCAAGAGGATCATGGAAGAAAAGTTCCCCAAGTTAAGGAAAGACACACCAATACAGACATGAAAAACACACAAGATGCTGGATGGACGAGACCAGAAAAGAAGTTATTCATGGTGTAGCATTGATAAGACACTAAATACACAGAGCATTGAAAGCTTCAAGGGTGAAGCCACAAGTCACATCGAAAGGAGAACCCATCACAATAACAGCTGACTTCGCAGACAAGCCCAGAACAACGTACTACAAGTTCTGAGAAACCATGAATGTCAACCCAAACTACTGTACCCAGCAAAACTACCTGTTATAGTTGCAGGAAAAAGGAAAACTTCCCGTGATATAAACAAGCTAAAAGCGTCCACAGCCACCAAACCAGTGCACATGGGAATATTGGAAGCAATACTTAGAACTGAGGAGAGGAATGAGTATAGCCAAGAGGCTAGAGAAAGAAAAGATAAGCTATAATTATTGAGACACAGGATAAGACTAAGAACACATACAGAATAAAGTGACAGTAATCAAAACACACTTCCCAATAATAACTTTAAATATTAAAGATCTCAGCTCCTCAGTCAAAGATACAAGTAAATGTAGCTCTCGCCCCTCATCAAGGAAACTTCCTTACTGCAGTGGATGGAGGTTACTGTGAGATCCACAGCTAATCCAGATGCTGAGAGTAAGTGTCTGTGGGGCGCCCAGCCACATTTGAGACATCTATAATGCCAACCTTTACACCTAAAGGCTCATGGACACTGCAGAAGAGGAGGCAGAAGTATTGTAGCCTGCTTTTCATGCCCACTCAGATGGAGGGGATCTCCCAGGACCCCACCCTGAGATGAAGAGGTACAGGCAATCAAGAGATGCTGAGAAAGAGAGAAACAGTTTTAGTCATGAATTCAGTCCCCAGTGGTCAGCCCTAAACACATGTCCCAAAAAGCAACTCAATAGAATGCACACACAATTACAGAAAAAGAGATCCTGGATTTGAGAAGGAAGAATTAGTGGGGACACGGGAGGTTTTTGAGAGGGGGAGAGAGCAGGGTAGACATAATGTAAATACAGTTTTCATATATGAAATTCTCAAAAAAATTAATTTAATTTCCAAGGAACAAAATGTGTTCTTCCACTATGCAGATGTTCAGGAAATATCACTAATAATAAAAACATGATCTGAAGGGGAGAAAATCCTTTCCATTAAAAAAACAAACGATGTTTGATGTGTCTACTCTTGCTGTCACCGAGAAAATAAAATATTCGGGGGCAGATGAAAGATGAGTGAATAAAAGAGAACAAGGCAGGAAATTCAGAGTAAGTGAGTGTCTAATTCAGAGAATGCTGCAGAGATAACACAGATAAACATAACAAGCCTATCGTTTCTAAATTACCCCAGTCTTACAAAAAAGCAGTTTGAAACCAGGCACCACAAGGGCCAAGTCCTATGCATGCATGTGGAAGCCAGATAGAAGACTTCTACATCTGTCATTAATTTCATAACTGAAGTTTATGGATATCCTGGTTGAAAAACAAACAGTTTGTATCAATGGAAATGATTCTGTTTTTATTTTTATCAGAGCCGGGACATGTTAATAACTCTTTCTCAGGGTAACTGTTGTTTGCACATTATGGGGCTTGCCTTATAAGAAGATCCGGTGGGGGAGAATTCTCCTTGGGCCCCCTTAGAGGCAGCTTATTTCCGCTCATATGAGAAGAAAGTAGTCATTTGAAGTCTATGGAGAGAGGTCTGTTTGACTAACAGATGTCTACACTCGAGCAAGCAGGGAGTGTTTCAGTTCCTTCCCAACACAAAGGCCTTCTCACAACAAAAGGAAGACCAAACAGCTTGGGGATAAATAAAGCAATTTCTACCCCATAAACATCTGGCCAAAGGCAGTCAGGAAGGTAGGAAGGACTAAGTAACTCCACAGTTTTTCACAATGATGTGCTTCTCTTCTTTGCCTCTTTCCAACACTCAGCAACCATCCTCAACTTGAATTCAGACTTCTTAACAGCTTTCTACTCCAAGGAGGATCTTTTGTCTGGGTAAAGAATGAGCTCTGTGAGCTGGAACAGAACATGAAGTCCAGTTGACACTAACAGTAAGCGTCACCGTGCACCATTTGTTCTGCTTGCCCTCTAGATGGCCAGGAGTGACAGGCAATAGCAAGTCAACCTGCAAAACTGAAGACACAGAATTGACTGAGTGACAGGACTGGTAGGGGTCAGAGACGGCTAGTGAGAGCGGATAGTGTGTGGACACAAGGATGGGGATGACAAACAAGAGAGCCAGAGCACGGTGTTCCAGAAGGACAGAGCAAAGCCAAGGTCCTGAGCTGGGGAAAAGTTTGGTCTGTTGAAACAATCGGATGTCTGCCCAAGTAACCAGGGAAAATGAAGGGGTGGCTTACCAAGTCAAGTGTAAATGACAGCACTGACAGATAAAAAGACAACGCAGCAAGGAGCACAGCCAGGTTAGCTAGGTATGCAGACTAGTTAGCCAGAGAGCAGTGCAACTTTTATTTCTGTCCCCCAGAAATGGTGCAAACCTACAGCAGCAGGATCCTAAGTAAATGTTCCAGACCCATCTGTCCCCATCAGCAGGTTTTGCCTTCCCTGGTAGAGCTGTCGTGCAGAACAGTCTCCTCCGTGCCTCTTCAGAAGAAGTAAATTTCACCCATCCCTTGGTCTTTTACTCAGAGCTCCACATCTCCAGATCAATGCGGAGAAGACAGCTCAGGTCTTAAAAGATTTTATCCGTCCGCCAGAGCACCAAGGTTCTCACCAGTGTTGTGCAGAAGGATCGCATTGTTTCTAGATATAGTTGGCAGAAATCATTATCAAAAGATCCATTATCCTAGCTGAATTCATGAGCCCTGACTCTGTAATTTGGGTTGCTGTCTTTTCTAACCTCTGAAAGACATGGACATTTTCACCAAGGAGACCCCAATGCCTTTAGCAGGATGTGTGCGCATTCTGGGAAAAGGCAGGGAACCTGGGCAACATAGTCTACTTTAACAACTAAGAACTGGTTCAATAGTCCTGTTCAAAGCAGTAATGCATATAGAATTAATAGGATAATAAATAAATACAGGTCTAGTAAATAATTTTATATACCTATCCACAATATAGAATGAAAGCCATACTATAAGGAAGCTTTGACAGTGTTTCTTTACAGGTTTACTGTAAATACATTTCCCTCTTATCAATCTAATAAGGTCACTTATTTACTTCCTGTTTTCACATTTTATGTAATGCATAGTACGCCCTTGCCATTCTCTTTTTGTTTGGTTTTGTAGTGCTGAGGTTAAAACCCAGGAAACTAAATGATAGGCAAGGCAAGGACTGGACATCCACGGCCTGTGGTTTCCATTTTAAACAAAGCACACCTCTCCCTTTGGTGTGCTTACAGCTACTCCCCTTTCATCATCTGCCTTGTCTGGGTGATTCAAAGAGAACAGGGACCGTATCTGTTTGACCTAAGTGTGTTGATGTCTCCTTGAGGCATTAACTACCTATTCAGTGAGACCTCTTCAGCTTAAAGGAGCCTCCAATATTATCCTGACATTTGGTTTCTTCCAGTTAAACAGCCCAAGTTGATTCCCCCATGGCAGAAAAATAAATCCTCATGTATTATCCACTAAGAGATATAACCCTAAAAGAATCTAAGTTTTGATCTTCTAATTCATTATTTGTTAACAGACTCACTCATTTTTTAAAGGAGGGACAATAAAACTCCCATGACTTCACATTGCTGTTTATATTACATTCATATCTATGCTTGTGAGTACATACGTACACATACAAACACCATGATCAACACCCCTTTGGTATGGACTTCACATTGCTGTTTATGTTACATTCATATCTATGTTTGTGAGTACATACATACATATTCAAACACCATGATCAACATCCTTTTGTACGGACAAATCAAATAATAGTTGAGCCACAGAAGTTTGTAAGTGCACACTTGAAAATATTTGAAACCTCAATGACCATTGCCTTTTATCTTAAACATAACAAAGGCTCTATTTTTCAACCGGTATCTTTGAAGATCTTCTTGAAAGCTTAGGTGATATATCAAAGGAGTGAAAAGTGTTGGTTGGGCTATAGAAGGCTACCTGGTCACCGTCTCTTGAAAGATTGAGCCACTAACTGATCATCTTTGATTAACCAGCCCCCTGGATACCAGCTTTGGAATAGCCAGCTTGCTGTTGAAGGCTTCTAATTAACAACTGTCATATTTCTTGACATAATTAAGTTTACAACTAATTGGCCCTTCATTCATTTTTAAACAAACGGATAAAATTTCTCAGTTACCAAGCTTCCTTGAAGAATTACTCCTTTTAATGTCCTATGACAAAGCTTCCTTAGTAGTTCTTGGTAAGCCGTTTATCAAAATCATTATATAAGAAAAATAGGAGAGAGTCTTTAACCTTTGTTGGTAATGAATAACATACAAATTAATAGTTGAACCTAAACAGAAAAAAAGCAAAACAAACCAAAACTCTGGCTACAAGCAGAACTCTCTGGAGCTGCCTATATAAAAGACCACTTGGGTAGTGCTGGTTGAGCCCCAGCTAGCGTGCATCTGGAAACCCAGAGAGCCAGCTGCCATGTGTCTTTCCAACTGAAAAAGGCAAAAGACAACTGGCTACCACATGCTTTGCACAAAGCAATTGTAAACAGGTTACTCAATATGGACCACATATATAGGATCTACACATGAATGCCCCAAGAATAATTTTGGCTCAAATTCTCCTGGAGCTATAAAGCTTTGGGCACCACAATCTTCCAATATGTCTGGTGTAAATGAAACAGATAACAGCTTTTGCTCTGAAGGCAGGCTGTTCTATACCAAGACTGGGCAGTGGGCAGCCTGACTGTTCAAAGGAGCTCCTGTGACTTATGTGTGTCTGTAATACACACACACACACACACACACACACATCCAGCGATGTCAAGAAATCTCTTATGGTCTTTCTAAAATCAACAAAGAGACAATTCTCATTATGAAAACTACTGTTTTCTCTGCTCCAGCTGGGGCTTTATACAACAGAGTCTAAAGTTGTCCGATGCTTTAGAGAAAGAAAAAGAGAGAGAGAACATTCTGAAGGGTCAGAACAAGAGTGAGAAGGAACAGAAAGACTGCTTTCAGCCCGCTGTTCTTGACATCAGGGGAGAAGAGTTGCGGGAAGGTTTCTACTTTGTTCATGTTAGCTCAGTAGAATAAGAAATATAAAGATGAAGTGGGCAAAAGCTTCAAGTAGGAATAAATGTTTGTAGAGTAGTGTGCCTCTTATATTCTCAAAACGTTCAGACGGGGTGACAGTTAGGCATTGAGAAGAAACCTGGGGCACAGCTAACCAGTGCTGCAGTTTGTGCATGGGGCTGTCTACCTGCTCATCCAATTATGCATGCATCCCGTGTTAACTGTAGCCCCACAACATGTAGGTATTGTATCAAGAAGAGAGAAAACTGGTTTGAACAAGAATTTTGCCATTAAATCAGAAGTAAACATGGATAAATAATTACTAATTTTAAAACAAAAGTGACAATGGAAAGTACCATTAGAATATTATAATAGAACTCTCAAAGGGGAGATGGCCTCTAGCTTAGGAATGGGAAATAATAGAAGGTGACTTCATGAAGAAGATATCATTTAAATGAAGCTTGCAGGGAGTGAGCCTGGTGTTTAAAACATACATATATGTGGTGGTTTGAATAAGAATGGCTCCCATGGGCCATGAATATTTAGTTATTGGGAAGGATTGGGAGGGGTGGTTGTGTTGGTTTGGAGGAGGGCTTTGAGGTTTCAAAAGTCCATGTCAAACCCAGTCTCTATCTCTTGACCTACAGATCTTCCCACAGACTTTGACATTTCCATATTACTGCTATATCTAGTAAGATGCAAGCGTGATTTGAACTGTGATTATACCCTACTACTTCGGGAAGAGTGTTGGGGGCGGCTGCTCATTCATTTCCCAGCTGCCCAGATCGATCGAAAATGATCACACAGAAACTATATTATTTGCAATACTGTTTGGCCAATAGCTTAAGCATATTTCTGGCTAATTCTTATGTCTTTAATGAACCC
Organism: Chionomys nivalis; assembly: GCF_950005125.1. NCBI lineage: Eukaryota > Metazoa > Chordata > Mammalia > Rodentia > Cricetidae > Chionomys > Chionomys nivalis. Next base: position 65,806,605 of record NC_080097.1, on the reverse strand, counting down.
GTTCCTATTATTTTATATTTTCCCAGGAGGCTCGTGGCCTACTGGCAAGGTTCCGGCTTGCACCTTTCTCCTCTGGTGACTCCATGGCTCCTCCCTGACTCTGCCTACTCTCTCCTCATCTATCTGCTTGAAACTCCCACCTTGCTCTCTTCTGCTAAGCCACTGGTCGAAACAGCTTTATTCATTAACCAATAAAAGCAAAACATAGACAGAAGACCTTGCCACACCAGAAGAGTGATTTTTTTCGTTCCCAAATATTGTTTATAAATGTTCTTTTACATTTAAAGGGGGATATGATATAGATATGAATAATTTGCATTGGTATGGATTTTAAGGTCAATTTTGTTATATGTATTTCTGATCTTGATTACTGTATTGTGATTGTATAGTTCATTTAAAATGTAATGTATAATTAGAAAATATAGGTTGTTAATGGACAATCATCAATAATAGTCAAGCTTGTAGTCATGTTAGTTAAATTTTCTAGATATATAGAGATATATTTCAGTTAGATAGGCATTCTTCATATCTTTCAAAGACTACAGAATATGGCATTTTAAATGTTTTAATAATTTAGGGCTTTTCATGACAATGAGACACGTCTACTTCTGGCAACACCAGCTACTTCAAGAGGAAGATGGGCATTAAAGAGGCTCCTTATGGAGTTTGATAGCCATTTGGGCAAGAAACTGCTCTTGCATGGACTGATGCATAAACTGGACATAAAGAACCCGCAGAGAGAGGACTGCTAAACTTGCCTAAAGGTGAGATGGTCTTTTGGGGTTCCTGACTCATAAAAGAGTCTGCGAGACATTCTGCAGGACACAGCAAATAATGACTAAACTGTCTTTGGAATTTCCTGCTTGATGAAAATGTCTGCTGGATACTATGGGCCTGAAGGCTAAAGATGAATGCCCCAACGGTACAAAAAAACTTTGGGTGACTGTCCAGGCAGTGAGATGTCTCTGTCATTTCTAAAGTTTTGGATCTCTTGTTTACTTAGGTAATATTATATCCTTCTGGAGTCTTTGATGGAGTTAAAAAATGGATAGATAGTTATAATTTTCCTTAGTTATGATAAAAGATAAAATAGATATAAATATTGTAACTGTAATTCTTGCTTGATAACCGTTTTGTTATATGTAATCTTACTATGTTAAAGTTAAAGCCTTTCTTTTTTGTTTAAACAGAAAAAGGGGAAATGATGGAGGAATTACTTTCATTTAATAAAGAAACTGCCTTGGCCCATTTATAGGCCAGCCCTTAGGTGGGTGGAGTAAACAGAACAGGATGCTGGGAGAAAGAAGCCGAGTCAGGAGTCGCCATGATTCTCCCACTCCAGACAGACGCAGGTTAAGATCCTCCCTGGTAAGCCAGCTCGTGGTACTACACAGAATATTAGAAATGGGTTAGATCAATATGTAAGAGCTAGCCAATAAGAGGCCGGAACTAATGGGCCAGGCAGTGATTAAAAGAATACAGTTTCCATGTAATTATTTCGGGGCATAAGCCATGCGGGCGGCCGGGTGCCGGGGACCTAGCCCTGCCGCTCTTATTACAACACATGTTTAGTACAGACTCCTCTTTTTCTAAATATTTTCAAGGCATAGAAGATTGACTCTGTGATTGGGCAGAAGACACAGAGAGCCAACTTCATATTTTCACTTGATTTTATCTTCTAAGGACTGTCTTCTTTCTGCCCACAGTCATTCTGCCTCCCTGTTCCTTCTAACCAGGGTGTTCTGTCTCCTGTCACCGATGCTAATATTGCCATTCAGAATAAACTCTGGAGTCCTGCAATTTCATGGGCTCCCATGTACCATGATGCCTGATGCATGATACAACAGTTGTGGAAATCCTTTTCTTGTCACACTTGTCATTGACATTTGATTAACATAGTCTACATATTATTAACATATCTCCTGTAGGCAGCCTTGTTGGCGATTTGAGCTTCTGCCATAATTCATTTTCCTATCAATCACTGCTCAATTAGTTACCAGGATTTATGGCCATGGTGAGCATGTTTTAATGTTGTTACAGGTAAGAGCAGAAAGAAAAAGATCTAAAAAATCATGAGGTAAAATACAGAAGCTGGGGGGTATTTATCGAATAAATATTTTTTATCCGAGTTTTAAAATTTGTTATATGGCTCACATTGAAAGAAATAGCTCATACCAAGCATTATAGATTCACAAACTCACCCTGAGCTGCTAAATTCTAGGGAAGATATGGAAGACAAAAAAAACTGAAATAAAATCATCAATATAATTTAGTAATGTGCTTAGTGGATAGACTGCCTCTGCATGGTAGTTTGAATGAAAATGGCTCCCAAATAGTATAATCCTACAACTTCTTGAAACATGCATCCACCGGTGTGACCCCAACATCAGAATTGTCAGAAGAGCCTGTCCCTCAGTGACCAGTTGCTGTGAAGTGGATAGTATCACACATGATTTAAATTCCCAGAGAATGGCATCTCACCAAGTCTCTGTTGCAGTTAGTCTCTCTTGAAGCAGTGCTATGCCCAAAGACTCCATAAGAAAGCTGAACTAGCCAGGCGGTAGTAGCATACACCTTTAATGCCCACACTCGGGAGACAGAGACAGGCAGATCTCTGAGTTCCAGGCTAGCCTGGTCTACAGGGTCAATTCCTGGACAGGTCTACAAAGAGAAATCCCATCTTGAGAAACAAAACAAACAACAAACTAAAAACAGAAAGCGAGAGAAAAGAAAAGAAAATTAATGTTGGAAGATGCTTCCAGTTTTAGGGAGGGGATTCAACTCTGTATTCTACAATCACAAAAATAGTCTTAGTTAAAAGGAGAGGTCACCCGATGCATAGGAGAAAAAGAAGCAGTGCGTCATGGGAGTGTGCTATGATGCCGGTTGCCCCTCTACCCACTCCATCTTCTCTATGGTCCGAGGAGAGGGAGAGCGCGTGTGACTGTATACACAAGGCTGGGTGAGAAGGAGGAAGATCAGAGGAAGCAGGAGGTGGGGTGGCCCATTTCCCTCATCTGCTCGACATAAGCCCGTGAGCAAACATGCCGACTCCTTTAATGATATCAATGAAAGACAAACATCAGGGGACCAGGCATTGAGGCCTGGGGTCCAGCTGAGCCCTCCAACAGGGAGATTCTCCCCCAACTGCCAGCCTTGCAGGCCGTAACCATGTGTTTATTAAGAGCAGGGCTTTTCATGTGCTTTGGAAGCCCTGGGATGAGCGAGCAGTCTCCAGCAGGAAGGTCAATGGCAGGAGGCGAGACCCCTCCCGGGAGAAAGAACTTCGTGCAGAACCATGCCAGAGAACTGGGACTTAGCCTCATAAAAAGAAACAAAGAGTTTCCTTAAAAACAAAATCAATGAACATGTCCGAAAACCTGGGAACGGTTCTTCTTTTGTGGTCCCTGTCTGGACATATGCTGCCCAAAGCTCTCTGTCTCAGTGAGAACAGCTCAGGCAGCAGTGAGTGAGTAGATATGGGCAGTTTATTGGCACATTAAAGGAAGAATCTGGGGGCATGCTGGCCCCGGGCATGCCTGCATCCAGGTGCTCAAACATTTTTTTTAACCAAGCTGCCCCTTTGTGTTTTGATTTGCCTTCCCTTTGCTGTCTACATTCTCGGGCTCCCCAGCACAGCAGCAAAAACAGCCCCTCAGAAGCTCCAGGCTGTTTGCTTAGCCCCCCCAAACACCCTTTATAGAAAGATTTTTTTTCTTCAGCTGTCTTGGAGAATTGAGTCTTCCTAATTCTGACCGAGCCCACCCCCGAGTCCACGACCAGTATCGGAGAATGATTTGCTGGGTGCTTGTACTTCTCACTTTTCTGCTGCTGCGGTAAGACACCAGGACCAAGGCAATTTGTAGCCGGAAGAGTTTGTTTTGTCCAAGAAGGCTGGCGTTCACGTGGTAGGGATAACATGGCAGCGTGTGACCGGCATGGCGGCAGGATCAGGAAACAGGAAGCTCACACCGTGGATTGCAAGCACAGAGCGAACAGAGCAAACTTGAAAAGTAGCGAGAGGGTTTTAGCTCTAAAGCCCTCCAGCTGGGGAGCAAGTGTTCAAATATGGGAGTCTATGAGGGACATTCTTGTTCAAACCATGACGGTACCCAATCTTGGAGCATGAAAAAGTCAGTCACCCAAACTACTTGGTCTGACAGTGGAAGAGGGGCCATTTGCCATGAAGATTCAAGGTAGATAGGGTTTTCACTGGGGAAGGGTGAGCACTGCGCACCTAAACCTCTTCAACCTAGAGCTGAGCTTCGGGGAGATGCTCTCTCATTTGGAAGTGGTACTCAAATGAGTGTGGGACCTGCATGTTTGATGGAGCCCACAGGGCACAGCTCTGTCCTCTGGGGTAGAGTTCTCAGGCCTCCAGCAATATCCGCCAATCCTCCTAAAGCTGATGGAGTCCCAGTCGGCCTCAGTCACCGCAGCCCAGAACAGGGTGGCTCCTGCTGTTTCTTCCAACAGGTCAGTCAGACTCAAAAGATGTTTGGTCTTCGGTCTTCCACCAGCTTGTTGCTATGTGCACGGGAAGTTAAGCAGCTGGTGGACCCTTCAGCCTTCTCTCGAATGAATAAGAGAAAAGGATTGAATTTCAAAATCTTCAGAAAGATATCTACTGCGAAGAAAAGCATGCCAAAGCTATGGTCATCTCTCGTACAAGACTCTCCTTGAGCCAAGCCTCAGGGTATGTCTGATGGAAAAGAAGAAAGCAAGTTCTATTGATTTCACTGCTCCTCATCATTTTCAGGCTGGTGAAATATGTGTAACCGCTGAGTGATCTTTTTTTTTTATAATGCTATACAAATCTGCTCCCATCAAAGATAAGTTGAGGGAGGGTGTTGCCTAGATATAGAGCTGCTGGAACAATTTGATTTTAACTTTGCTAATATAACAAAATATTTGGCAATATAAAGAATTCTCAGCTTAGTGGTCTAGAGATTTAACAATCGAGCCAGCATCTTGCTCCCTGATTGCATCTTGATAGTACAGTTGAAGCAGAAGGAAACCTATCTCTTCTTCATTCTTTCTCCCTTGGCCTCCATATTTGTCTAACTTCAATCCTTAATCTTAAGCTACCCAGATAAATATTACATTGTATTATTTTTTTAAATTGCTTGAATGCTTTGGCATGAAAGAATGTGTACTTAAGGCAGAAAAAAAGGAGCCATGAGGAAAATAGAACTTGTCCTCCACACTGGGCAGAGCTAGCAGCCTGGTGAAGCAACCAGGACAAAGAAAAACTCACTCTTCTAGGTTCAGAAAGAATAGCTGACATCTTCCTCAGTAGCTTTCCATCCCAAGACACATTACACGTCCTTTAGCCAACATTATGCCAGATAGGACTTAGAATCCAAAACATGGAAGATGCAGACGTTTCTACTAACCCAGGAAGTCTCTTGAACTGTAAGCTAGACCACAAAGTCACGGCCATATGAATCTACTCTCTGTACCCTCACTTTGAGCCTGGCTCTTTGTTTAGGTGACCCTTGGCCCTTGGAGTCAATGTTTGTCTTCTAAATGGTATTTCAACACTAACATCTGGTGATGTCCTCCCGTCTGACATTTGTGAAACAGATGCTTCCAGTGGCCTGGAGTGTGCCTTTTGAGTCAGTGTTTGCAGTGATGCCCTCTGGCATTGATCTCTGTGGTACCTCTCCCCAGGTAAGGAAAGAAATGTACTAGGAAGAGACTGGGGGAGAGCACTGGGGACCATCTGGAGGTCATCTTGGAATGTAAAACCCTGAATCCTGTAGAAAGGAATACCTAGAGGTGGGGAGTAAGGGGAAATAGTAAGTCCTTGGTGTTTCCTTGGGTTGTGCTTTAAGTATTTTGAGAACTCTGTACTTCCTCATGAACCATTTCTTTACATCTTTCTCTGCCTCAATTCAGGGTCTCCTCTTCTGAGTATTTGAAGGAATGAAGAGTAGAATCTGCTGCAAGGTATCATTTCCACTCAGCCCACCCTCCACACAGACATACACACACACACACACACACACGAACACACACAAGTATGCACACTTCATAGACCTGAAGGAGCCATGTAAAAAAGAGCACACATTCAGTAGTATACATATGACAATGGTCTCTTTCAAAATTAAACACTTTCTCCAGGAGATGCGGCAACCTTTCAAAGAGCAGGAACCTAATTAATGAGAATTTCTGATTTTATCAGATAAAGTTTTTTTTTTAAATTTTCTAACATTTGCCTCAAACTCTCCTCATACTACCCACAGTCGAATCTACACAACCCCTCAAACAAGGCCTCAACCACAATCAGATGTGGCTCCCCTATCCAATAGCCTAGAATTCACACATCCATCAAAACTCTGTTATCTACGAGAGCAACAAAGACAGGAGTCTTCATTGCATAAACCAACCTGACTGTTCAGAGTGAGCAGGATTCTAAGATATGTCCCATGGCTCACACTTGAACAAGGGCATTTGGAACTGGGACTTGTTTTAAACCAGCAAAATACAGCAAATGTCACCCAGATGACCTCAGAGTTGACTCATAGTTGACAAAAGGTGACTATCTAGGTTACAACCAATCTCATCAGTTGAGTCCTTTAGAAGAGGGTCAAGAGAATAAGAGTTGAACAAGAGTGACTCTATCCAGTCATGCCATGGGGGATTTTGTGAGATATTAGGGTGACAAAAACAATTTTAGCTCCTGAGAAGAAAATAAGAACTTTAGCTATAAAGCTGCAAGGTAACAGAGCAGGCCGAATGTGCTGGAAGCCTATCCCCTGGTCATATCTCTAGATAAGATCACTATCTGACCAACCTTTTGATTTCATCTTTGTGAGACCATGGGCAGAGACCCAAACTAAGCCACATCTATCCCTTTGATCTGCAGGAGCCATGGGATAATAAAAGGTTGTGGGGTTTTGTTGTTGTTGTTTTTATCTGAAGCTACTAGTCCATGGTAGTTTGTTATGCAACAATAGATCAAGCCAAAAAAGGTTGACAAGGCCTAGGAAGTAAGTCAAACACAGAAGACCCCAAATTTTGGTCTACTAACTACTGTACATTTGGTGGAGTTACTGTTCTTCACTGAAAATCAACAGTCCCATGGAATAGAAGAAACTGTGACTTTGCTTCAAAACCCACATGGATGGATAAAAAGTCACACAGAGATGTTCTCATGGTCTCATAAATACAAGAAGTATCTGCTGAGTACCGGGATCTCCACTTCAGTAAGACATTTCTTAGTCATTACAGTATAGACTCTAGGGTTCAAAATGAGGGTTATACTCTACACAAGTCTTCAGAGACCAGGATAGGCAAGGCTCTGTTGCCTCTGGCAAGTAGTTTCTGTGACTGCTGTGAGTATCAACCTGGCAGGGAAGCATTAGAATAATGGCCGCAGCAAAATCCCAGGAGTAGTGTACTTAACTCCAACCTTTGTTCCATCTGCCTGAATCAGGCTAGGAGACCTTACTTCAAAGGGAGTCAGAATAAATGTCTGAACTCCCCATCTCCCCATCCTCTGCATCCTCTGGGATCCCTCTAGAAAAATCCCAGAGCGTGAAAGAATCCTCTGAGTCAACCCATCCAAGCCAGCTTTTAATGACACAGCTCAGGATAAAGAGTGGCAAAAAGGTAGCTTTAGAGAGGACACTAGAAGACACTAGCATGACAGGGCTTTCCGTGGCTACCACTGGACCAGTACAGATTAACCCAGTAAACAAAGTCTTGCATTCCAACAAAGGCTTTCTAAATCAGTTACTGATTGAAGATGCTTCCTGAAGAAATACCAGGTTTTGGGGGAGGGGGGGCTTCCTATGAGTCAAGTCACCAAGGATGAAAGAACACTAGACTAGGGAAGCAAATGTGCGGCTGTGGTTCCTGACTGTTCTGTACTACCTCCAAGCTCTTAGATAAGCTGCTTAAATTGGCCCACTATAATTATTCAAATTATGATCCATCTTTGTGAGAAATGTATAATCCTGATCAAATTGCCATTTTCCCAGCAAATTTACACCAAACAAGCTACAGAAGGAACAATAAACTTGAATATAAAATTCATCTCTCCCATGAACCTTATGAAGGGCTTTCTGCTGGTATTTGGGTTTATTGTATAGAACATCTTCTTGTAGCCTAGAGTTGTCATTACAGCCTTCAGATATGCCTGCTAACCAAGCAAAGCCACATGCCTTTTAAAAGGCTCCTCACAGAAGGGCCTGGTGTAGTGGGATTGTTTTTTCCTTTGGACTACCAACTCACACATGGAGACTTTCATCTTGCACCTCCTGTTTCCTCTCCATGTCTCCTGGTTCCCCTTTGTGTAGCTCAACTTATCTCCCATTCTTCTCTTTCTCTGCCTAGAAGTTCTGCCTGTATCTCCTGCCTAGCTACTAGGCATCAATCATAGCAAAACACATTTTCACATAGTATGCAAATATCCTACAACATTTCCCCCTTTTTATCTAAATAAAAAGGAAAGGTTTTAACTCTAACATACAAAACTATATACAATCAGAACAATTATCAAATAAAAACTATATTCGCAATGTTTAGTTCATATGTATTTGGCATATACTGAAAAAGTACTATATTATCTATTCCATCTGAGTGAGTTCAAAGTTTTATACCTAAACCATTTTCTATCATAACTTGTATTACCATCCTAAAAATACTTTTTTAGATCTTTAAACATCTTCTTAGATAAACAACTTAAGGTTTTATGTTTCTTAACTTTATAAATTTTACAACTCTTATGTAAGTATCTTTTCTGAATTTGGTAACAAGGAAAATGGTAACTATAGTTACCATTAGCTCCATCAGAGAACCAAGAAGAATATATTACTTGAGTAAACAATAAGTGCAAAGTAAACAACTTCCAAAAACTATAGAAACAAAAAAAAATATCTTACTGCCTACACAGTCACCCAACATTCCTCTGCAATGTTGGGACACCTGTCTCCAGCCTACAGGCCTAGAATATCTGGCAGACTTTTCTGTGAAGTGGGAATTTTTAAAGATTGTCCTATCTTGTCTTGGCAAAGTTCAGTATTTGCTTTCTTTTGTGCCCTGCTTGTCCAATTTGAACATCATACTGTTAGCAGTCTAGACAAGAGCAGTTTTTTGCCCAAAGTGCTAGATTTGCCACACACACACACACACGTGTGTGTGTGTATGTATGTATGTATGTATAAACTCCATATGGAGGTTCTTAAATGTTCATCATCTTCTCTGAAGTAGATCGATGCTACCAGGAGAAGACATGTCTCACCATCATGAAAAGCCTTATGCTATTAACAACATTTAAATGCCATATTCTGGAAGTCTCTGAAGTGTTTGGAGATCATCTATCTTTCTAAAATATGTCTGTGTATGACCTTGAAAACATTCCTAACATGATTACAAGTTTGATTGTTGTATATAACTAACTACTATCTGTTATATATAACTAACTACTAACCTGCATTTCTTAATTATCCTAAATGGTTTATAATAATAGCTTTCAAGGACTAGAGCTTTACATTACATTTTAAAATATTTTACATAGGCACAATACCTTAAACAAGAAAATAAACACACATAGAGTAAAACAAAAATAACCTTAATTTGTATCAATATATAAAAATCCATACAAATGTAAAATATTTGAGACTAGTGATTGTTCAAAAGTAGACTCAACAATCCACACTTTTATCCTATCATTCTATACGCCCTTTTTTCCTTCAGAAAGAGATCCCTGAATCTAATCTCTTTTGTTTAGCTTTTTTTTCTGACCATGACCAACAACTTGTAAACAATTCCTCTAAATGATGATAAGCATCTATAATCTATTGAATGATGGAAACCCATCCACCCCATCTTTTGGGAATGTGGGTGTCATGTTCTCTAGACTGCTTCCTGTTATCTGGGAGGCAACAGCATCTTTGGGAGACCCTAAGAAAATAGAGATAATGGTTAAGTCCTGGGAAAACCAGCTGTACTATTTTTTGTTTATTGTCTGTGTGATGGGAAAGTGTATAACTTATCTGAAGTCTTGACTGGATAATCTGTGAGACTTGACCATCTCAGCTAACAGCTTTGAAGTTGTTCTCATTGCATAATTTTGAGGAAACTGCAACAGAGCCATTCTGAGAGGCTGGGTCACCTGGGCCACTTGTCTTCAGTGTTTTCTGGCCCTTTTTTCTTAAAACACATAAACTTTTAAAGGTAACATATTTATCTGCATTAACACAGGTATGAAATGTGTGGTGTGTACAAGTCAGTTAAAGATGATTTTTTGTTTTAGTTTGAGCAGGTAAAAGGCATCTATCAACTTTATAAGTCCATTTGTACTGTATAACTAAATTTCTATCCATGCTGTATGAAAGGAGGTCATGTAATAATAAGTCATGAGGATTCTGTAGCCAACAAGATTTATCATGTTTCATCCAGTCTCAGAGCTGTTCCCATAGGAGAGAAGTCAGCATATACATCACCTGTCCTGTAGTCATTTGTGGATTCTTTTTCTTTCTTTTTCTTTTGTTCATAGTCAAGATCCTTACGTGGTTTCCCCAATCAAATCTGATCTTCGTCAATTTTCAAGAGAACCATAACGTTTTATGGAAACAAAGGCATAACCTCTCCCCCAATGCAACATATTTTTTGATTTCCATTCTGAAGTGAAGTCATTCTTAAAATATATAGGTTGGTTTAATTCAGCAGTTTCCATAATCCAATGTTTCTCAACAGCAATAGCTTTTGTTCATCAGCATTTAAAAAATTCAAAGTAGACAAACCACCATACAGGATCCAGATGCCAACATATTTAATGCCCCAGTTCTTAGAAGCTGCTATGTCCATTTTGTGACAGGTATTTTTACTTAGTACACCAATTCCTCATTTGTTCTGCTGCACATCCAGGCCTCTTAAAAGAACCATGCCTCTGTATGCTGAGCCTACCTGAGAGACCGCTTTCTCAGGCTCATTGAAGATGTTGAGTCTCTGTGTTAATACCATACACAATCAGAGATTTTTCTTTTGGCTGCCAGCTCAAAATAATGGCATAGAGACTTATTATTAATTATAAAGGCTCAGCCTATAACTTAGGCTTGTTCCTATCTTGCTCTTATAATTTAAATTATATAAATATAAATTAAAGACTAGTGTTACCTGTCTTCCATCTTGTACCTTTTGTTTTCTCTCAATGTCTCCTGGTGTTCCTTGTGTGTCTCGATTCATCTTCTCCTACTTCCTCTCTCTCTCTCTCTCTGCCCAGAAGTCCTGCATATACTTCCTGTCTAGTTATTGGCTGTTCAGCTTTTTATTACACCAATCACAGCAATACATTTTCACACAAAATACAAATATCCCACAACAGCCAGGAGCTTGTTTCTTGGTTTACTCAGAGACTTGGTGTTTGGGAAATGGAATCTCAGCCCCTACTTGAACCTCTCTCAATCTACAGAAGGTTGAAAACTAGGGGAAATGAGAGAGGGTTTTTCTTGTGAGGAATCCCATGTGCCTGCGAGGTAGCTAGCTCCATTACTTCAAGACTGCCTCTCCACACTCCTATCCTGAAGGAAACTGACAAGGGGGTTCCTAAGAACTGTGATGGATGTTAGCCATTGGAAGCTAAAGATGCAATCTGCTCCTGATGGAGGAAGGTCATTGGCTAATAAAGAAACTGCCTTGGCCCATTTGATTGACCAGCCTTCAGGTGGGTGGAGTAAACAGAACAGAATGCTGGGAGGAAGAGGAAGTGAGCTCAGATGCAGGGCAGCTCCTCTCAGAGCCAGACGCGATGAAGGAAGCCGCCAGGTCAGACATGCTGAATCTTTCCCGGTAAGACTGGTGCTACACAGATTATTAGAGATGGGTTGATCAGGATATAAGAATTAGCCAGTAAGGGCTAGAGCTAATGGGCCAAGCAGTGTTTAAAAGAATACAGTTTGTGTGTTGTTATTTTGGGGCAAAGCTAGACAGGCAGCCAGGAGCTGGGTGGCAGAACACAGCCCGCAGCTCCTTCAACATGCTCCTTAGTTGGGTATCTGGCTCAATGTCAGACTTGCTGATATGCCTCATGCCTGACTGATGCAAGGTTGGATGGAGGAGGTAGAGAAAGACTTAGGGAGAGAAGACGGGCAGGAGCATAAGAGGGCAGAAGCAATAATAGCAGAGCAGCCTCTAGGTCCTACCATTGGGTGAAAGACCTCCCTTTCAAAGTGCATCTTAATGTCACCAATTCAACAGAAGAGGCACTAAACCACTGGCATCTTAATTTCATATTTTCACTCAGACCAATGCAATCAAAATTTGCTTTTCTAAAAATTAATTGAAAACCTGGAGCTATGAGTAAACCGATAAGAACCAAGCTTTTGAACTTAGGTCCCATTTTACTTTAGTCACCGGCTAAAGGAGGAAACGTTTGTATTGCTTTATGATTACAGGAAAGCTTTCTTGCATGTTGGAGTTCATGATACTAACAGCATGTGGCCAAGACCTGTCACCTGACCTTGTGGCACGGAGAGAAGGTGCAGGGGTAGGTAGGAGTCTAAGACTCACCCCTAGTGACCTACTTCCACCACTCACCCCTACTTCCTAAAGGCTCCATAGCCTTAAAAATTGTGCCAAAGGTGAGGCATGTGCATTCAAAACATGAGCCTACAAGAGCCCTAATTTTAGGATCAAGCCACAATTGCCAACAAATGCAACAAAATCCTTACACCCAACAGCAGAGAAATGGACCAAAAGCAAAGGGGCATCATTTTCTCCCCGTAGATTAGAGACTTTAAGAGAGGGTCAGTATTATTCCAAATGGGAATCTGCTCCGGCTAGACAGGTAGAAATGTTAGTGTCCTTGTAGTGAGGAATTATGGCAAAAGGTGTTCAATGAGCTAAAAAGAATACATGTATTCATCCAGGTATAGTGGCATTTTCATTGTATTTTAATAAATAAAGCTTGCCTGAAGATCAGAGAGTAAAACAGCCCCACTGGTCAGCCTTTCAGATCAGGTAATGGTTACATACATCTTTAACCCCAGTAGCCACACTAGTTTGGCATAGAAACTGGATGATGCATGCTCTTAATCCCAGTGGTACACACCGTAAATGCCAGCCCTAGGGAGGATTATAAAACAAGAAGAAACAGCTCTCAAACACAGTCTCATTCTGAGATTCCTGGAGGCAAGATCACCATTTCAGACTGAGGTTGAAGTAAGAGCCAGTGGCTGGCTGTTTTGCTTTTCGGGTCTTCAGGTTGAACCCCAATTTCTCTCCGTGAGTTTTCATTATTCATGCTTCGTCCAGTTATCAGTGCTATTCTTTGTGTCTATCAAAAGCACTTGCATGAGAACATTCTATGATGACGACAACTATGCTGGGTTTTGTAGTGAGCAAAACTGACAAACAAACCAAACAATGCCACCAGTGAGGATCAAATAAATTCATGATGCGCATGTACATTGCAAATGAAACATACAGCAGGTGATTTGTGGGCAGTTTTGAGAAGCAAACACATTGAAAAGTAAGCACAAGGTACTCCTAGGTTTTTATTTGTTTGTTTGTGTTGGGTTATATTTTATTGTTTTGTTTTGAGGTAGGGTCTCTCTATATAGTCCTGGCTGTCCTGGAACTCTCTGTAGACCAGGCTGGCCTCAAACTCACAGAGATCCACCCGCCTCTGCCTCCTAAGTGCCAGGACTAAAGAGATGTACCACCCACCTCTGCCTCCTAAATGCCAGGACTAAAGAGATGTACCACCGTGAACAGCCTTTCTAGTTTATTTTTTATGGCTAAAACTATGAAGGAATCAACACACATATGATTGGGTATATGTGAACTTCTCTATTTTACATAGCTTATAAACAAAGTTATCATTACGGTTTATAGTGAGGTGATAATTGTGAATGAGAAAGGGATACGGCTAGAAAAAAGGAAAAGAAATAATTAAAAAGAACATAATAATAAAATATGTCCATGGAGATAGATATACTTTTCAAAAGAAATTTGTAAAAATACCACAAAAATCCTAGTTCAATTAGGGCATAGATTTGTAGTAGGGTTGTTGTCTGTTTGTTGGTTTGTTCTACACACCCCACACTGGCCTAGACCATAGATCTTCCTGCCTCAGCCTCTTGTATGCTGGGATTGAAAGCATGTACACCTGTGCCTGACTTTAGGATCTAGTTCCTAGAAGCTGAAAAATCAAATTCTCTGCAGCTGCATGTTCAACAGAGACATTATATGTAACTATTAAGTTATTATATGTAATCTATCCTGTTCCTTCAGGTCACCTGTCTTCCGTCATTGTCACGTAAGTCTGACCTTCTTTCCCTCTTTGATACCTGACGTCGCGGACAGTAGCACCTACCCTTGGCTATATCTTTCCCAACTCCTTACCAAATCTCACCCTTCCCCTTTGCTCCAGAATCCACCCTTTTGTGCCCTCACTAGCAGCTATCTTTGATCTACCTATTCTGTTTCTCTGAAAGGCCCCAGCTTAGCTGCTGTAATGCCATTTTGCAAGGCTTTCACGCAAACAAATGTAAGTTCAAGGTAAAGTCGGTACTCCTAGGCTGTCAAACAGGATACATCAGGCCTAGGAGGGGAATGAAAAGTTCTGGGAAAAACCACTTGTGCCCTAGATAGGGCCAAATCAGCTATTATCAGATCTACATGTCCCCGAGGAGCTTGTCCCCAAGTGAACCCATCGCCTCATTCGAACTGACCAATGGGATTCCTGTAAGCATGCTTCTGCTTCTGTATGCCTGCTCCGCCCTCCCGTTTCCGTATAAAAGACCCCCTGCCCAGCCTGAGGGCCGCAAGTCCTCTGAAAGACTTTGCCGCCAGCCCGCAGGTACCTGTGTACATCCAATAAACCTCTTGCCGTTGCAGCCAGTAGTCTCGGACTGTTCCTTGGGTTCAGGGGCCTCCTCCTGAGGGAAGGTCCTCCCCGAGGGTCTTTCACTCCAAACCTTTCTTTCGTCTCCGATTTCTTCTCCCAGAGTCCCCTCTATCTGAAGAGCCCTTTGATGGTCACATTTCATAAAAGTAAACGAATGTTCTTTCAGGATCTGCCTACAACTTTCAAGTCTCCACCCAGCCGCACTCCTTGCTAGTCCCAGCCCCTGACTTCCACAGGTTTCCATCCCCGATCCTAAGGCACCACAGACTGAGCACGTCTGGGTTGATTGCTGCAGGAAAACAGCCCAACATGGTTCAGGCCACAGAGATTTATCTGTCACAGTTCCAAGGTGTTGTCATATTTGGTTTCCTCTGAGGTCTCTCTCCTTAACTTGGAAATACTCAGCTCTCCCTGAGTCTTCATCCGACCTCTTTACTGCACAAGCGTGCGTGAGTGCGTGCGTGCCTCGGGAGCTTCTGCCTTTGTTTTAACTTTTAAACTTTGTTTTAGCTTTAACTCAATCATCTCTTTAAAAGCTCTTGACTGCATTCGTGGAGGTACCAGACTGGCCTTCTGCAACAGGGCACAGCTAGAAACCCACAGACTCTGTATTGAGACTCACAGTGACTTCAAACCTGAGGACCGAGAAATGATTATGTCTTAGGTTCCCAGCTATTGTGAGATATTTGACTATACTGTGTGAAGCTATGTCATTGTGATTAATTTAATAAAAAGCTAAATGACCAATAACTAAGCAGGAGGTATAGGCAGAACTTCTGGTCAGAGAGAGCTCTGGAGAAAAGAAAGGCAAAGTCTCCAGTGGACACAGAAGGAACAGACATGCAGAAGGAGAGGTAAGGCCACGAGTCACATAGCAACACGTAGATGAATAGAAATGGGTTCGTTTAAGTTATAAGAACTAGAGTTAGTTAGAAACAAGCTAAAGCTATCAGCTGAGCTTTCAGAACTCAAAAGTCTCCGTGTCCTTTTCTTGTGAGTTGGTGGTCCAAAAAGAGAAATTCATCTACACGCAGCACAATCAACTGAGCATGGCTGAACATGTCTGTGATCCCAGCTCATGGGAGGTTGGAACCATGAGAATCAGAGGAAGTTCAAAGTCAGCCTTCAGTACAGGGTCTGCTTGAGGCCAGCCTGGGTTATATGAGGAGACCCCTACCTCAGAAGAAAAGGTTATTCACAAATTCTAAGAAGCACGTAAATTTTTAGATAATGATGTTCATCTGATTCTTTATATATATATATATATAAAAAAACAGATGTTCAGAAGACAATTATTTGGTAATTATTTGCTTAAATGTGGATGGGGGTTAAAAATGCAAATTTGACCAGGTTTCCATATAGAGAAAATGGTGGTGGGGAGGGGCAACAGCATCAAGAACAACATCCTGAGACAAGAGAAGGAAAAGGACCCAATAACTCCTGCATGGCTGAGACAAAAATGGTCCTCCAATCCCACGACCTTCCTTGGCCCCTCGGCTTCTGCAGGTGGGGTGGAATCTAAGGTCACAAGCACCATGGAACTGGAGGAAAGAGCAGACTCCACCACCATGCCCCATCCTCTGCCATCCCGTCTCCCCTCAGATAGGTCGAATGCTCCTGATGAATCCAGAAGATAGAGTCATGGAGACTAGAGCCTTGACTCTCGCCACTATGCCATCTCTACTGAGGAAAGAGCTAGTGGCCTCTTCTGCTCAGGGACTTAAGGACCTTTATACAACCAGATGTTTGAAATCAAGTGTCGCGGTCCCCCTCAGTCAGCAAGAAGGACACAACACCGGAGCTCTTCTTGCTAAGCAGTTCATTCAGGACTTTATTCACAGCTTCCTTCTCTTTCCCTTTCTCTCTCTCCTCTCTCTCCAGGCAAACCTCTCCCAGCCCTTAAGTAGGCATGGTCCGCCAATCCCGGATTGCCAGGTGGGCACTGCCCATAGGTCCACACATACGCAAGCAGCTGACAATCATTGCGTGATAATAGCATAAGTCAGGCCTAGTTGATATTAGGAGTTGATTATCACAGAGAACACTCACTTTCGGGATCGCGGAGGGCGGGAGCCAGCACCATCAGGTGCGACTCCACACAGCTCTCTACACATAGCCATGAGGTGTGACTCCACACGGCTCTCTACAATCAAGACTCAGGTGATTCTTTGTAGCCAGATTAAACCAGGGTGTTAAAAGAAAGACTAAGCTATTTTTTTTCCAGCTGAGCTCTCAGGGACTCAAGTGTGACAGCAGGCAATCGGACATTCGCTCTAGAAGGAATGGCCAGAGTGTGCCCAGGGCTCAGTCCCTTGGAAGTCCCAACTCTGCTGCAAGTACTTGGACCAAAAGGAAACTCCCCTAGGCTCTGTAAGAAATCACAGCCTCCTCCAGCTTGGATTCTGGAAAAGAGCAGAAAACAGCAATTCCTTGTGTCTTTTTCACTGTGGCATGGCCCCATTTCATCTGTGACTTGCTAAGGATTAAGACAATTCCTACTCAGGCTGCTGATGTACATCCAAGATTATCCTGCTAAATCTCCAGAGCTCCAACTGCAACACAAATGAGGATTGTTCTCGTAGGAGACTTTTCTCTGTCTGTGGGATTGTTGGCTCCTTCGCCATCAGTCCAGAGACAACAAAAGTGGGAGGAGGGAACCCTGCAGATCTCCAGGCTAGGACTTGTGTGGGTCCAGACCGATGGCTGGTCCTCTCAGGTGCTGCACAGCAAGAAAGCAAGGGGCAGGAGAAGCAGGCACCCAGGAGCGGAGACAGTGGGGGCAGAAGCCTATGTTAGGTCATCTGTGCTCCATGGAAGGTTGTCGAAGAAATCTGATTTCCTGTCACAAGCACACTGGAGAAAGCCTTGCTACAAGGGCCTGGGAAGCCCTGAAGTTCGTGTACACACACTCAGGATGGTGGAATAGAAAGGTCTGGCTGTCGTCTGGCTCCCTCCGCCTTCCCGTATATCAGTTCCCTTTCAGCGCTGACCTCAGCGCTTGTCTTCCCTCTGAGAAAGATTCTTGGGACTTCATGAAGAGAAGGGGGAGCAAAGGAGAGACCAACATCAGGCCCTGTCTTCCTCCGCGTAGCACATCCACCTCTTCCTCAGCCTTTAACAAATGAGAGGGTCCTACTTGAGCTGTGCCCATGGCCCTAGGCTCCCCCTCTGAGCACCGCATGAGAACAGATTCACCCAGCTGTATCCACAGAGGGGAGAAGCTCTGGGGTACATGCTCTCCCTAGCTGGGAGGTTCTTTTCTCAGGACAGAGGTCCTCAACTTGAGGATTCTCCAAAGGTCCAGCCAGTTGCCTTTCTCATGAAATGATGTAGCCCCTGGAAAGCAGATGAAAGTATCTGCTAAAGGGGGTACCCCGTTTTCACTAGTGTCCAGTCTCAACTTCTATGAGTTTTTAGAAATTTAACTCATAGGGAAGAAGGGGTGCAGATGTGTGTGGGGCTGCACATACCCCAACATGATGGGGGGGGTCACAGTACAACTTGCAGATTTTGGTTTTCTCATAGTACAGATACTAGGGAGTCTAACTCAGGCTTGGCATCAAACGCCTTCCCTCATTGAGCCATCTTGTTGGATCGCTACAAGCCTTTAGATATTTTTCTTATTTTGTGATGGAATAACTAAGATTTAAAAGGCAAGAGGGAAAAATATTTCTTATTTTTAACTACTGTATATCTACTAAAATTTCTGTAAAGTATTTGTTTTTCGTTGTTTTACAAAGCCAACTGTCAGAAGTGCAAAATTGGATGCAGGAGCCCGAAGAAAGCTAAGGACCTTATTTTCCTCTAACCTGGCCATAGCATCTGGAGAGAGGCACCTGCCCCAGGTCATTTGGGGCTAAGCTTGGCATCAGGAAAGAAACTTCCTTGAGACAGTTATGGAGTAAAGCACAGGTAATCCATATCCCCAGTGAGTGGATCATCAGAAAACACATTTTCCCCAAGCCAAGAAGGACATCGTGAACACTAATTTGATAAAGCCTCGGAAAAATCTCATTGGCAGTCTAGAACAAAAAGTGGAAAGGGCCCAGACTCCAGAGCGAGGCTGCTGAGTTCAACTCCTCCCAGAGGGTGAGGTTGATGAAAACCACCCAATTATCCTCTTGTATATAAAGTGAGGGTAGGGGTGGCAAAACACAAACTACTTACTGAACACATACTACAGGCCAGGCGCTGTCTGAGAGCTTCCCTATTTGAAGTCAGTTGATCCTTGTCATACCTGTACTCACGAGTCTATGATTATCTCTGTTATGAACATGGAACGTGGAGACAGAGAAAGTTTAAGTAACCCATCATAACATTAGATTGCCTACCCCACAGTAAATACTCAATAGACATTGGTAGTGTTTGCATTAGGGACTCTACCAGACTCTAAGCAGGTCAGAATAACTTACAGAGTAGAGAGAGCATGAGCATCAACTGTTTAATTTCTTCCTGTTCTTATTCTGGTCCAAAGTCTCACATCCCCTTCCTGAAAACCTTACCTTCTATAAGTCTCATAGTTCACACAAACACACCTAGAGCACACACACGCACATGCTTCCTGACACACATGCATTTGGGCTCACACAAATTCACACCCTGCCAAAGCATGCAGAGCTAGTGCGGCAAACCCTAAGATGGCTCAAGATACTAAACCAGAAGTTCTCGATGGAAAATTTGAACTTGGTTCTCCTGTGGCTCCTTTGTCCTGACAAGCACATTTAAGAGCCCCTGTGATTCCAGGGGCCTACCAAGTTCTTGCTGGGGATTCTATTAACCCGACTGCCCACAGACAGAGCAAGCTTGATAACCTGGAACTCTGCAGCTGCAATAGGTCAGCCCATGGCACTACTCACTGGGAACAGCCAGTACTGGTCTCTGAAGAGATGACTTTGACACAACTGAGGCTGACTCAATGTGTGTTCTAATGAGAGCATGAGGCAGCCTTGTCAGATGCCGGCTCGAGATCTATCATCAAAGAGAGACAGCGTAGAGAGGCTTCTAAAACGCCAGACTATCAAAAGAGTCCTAGAGTTGGCATTTCCTCCTTAGGGCTCTAGTTTCCTGAGGTCGCTAACCCTCACCCTGGCTTAGCCAACCGCACTTTCTAGAGAACCCGGCCATGTACATTTTTCTGTTGCCTCTATGGTATTTTTCCAAGAAGATCCTGAAGGTGTGAGGTGAGTGTTTGATTGAAAGTGAGACCCCAGCCCTCTATCACCCCTCTATCCAAGGAATCGGGGATGATTGATTGAAAGCGTCACCCCAGCCCCTGGCGCCCACCCCCACCCTTGGAGCAGGAATGGAACAGGATGCTCCATTTCAAGCCCCCTACCCTTGGAAGTTGCTTTGGTCTGGACTCCACCTCCAGGAAGCCTGCCAAGCGCTGACCCCTCCCCAGGGAGGGTCAGGACCACTCCCACAGGCTATTTAGGCTGCCTTGCTGCAGTAAACATGGGCATTGATTTGGTCTAATTTGGTCCTGTTGGAATTCTTTGCATCGGCCAAGAGGCTCGTCCTAAGATTATCCCTAATATATGAAGGATTCCCACCTACCGGGTCTGCTTCTCACACAGGCTCGGTGCACCCGGGTTTTGACTCAAGTTCTGTCTGGTGCATGCATTGTGACAGGCCCAAGTCCCAATAGGCATGGGCTTTTGATGGGTCCTTGCGATTCAAGCCGATTACTCAAACGCCCTTGGGTGGCCTTTTACAAAAGTTTGTTTAAATTGGGGGCTATCTAACATAAACCAAACGAGGCTCCATAGCCCACAGTTTCTAGATGTATGTTCCCGTCTGCTCCCTCGCTCCCCTCCCCCCTCCCTGCTTCTCTAAGCTGTTCGTTGTTTCTCTCACTCTGGGATTTTAAAAAAATTTGTTTCCCCTGTCCTTCCACTCTCTTGGCTTCTGCCACTTAACTATGCCAAGATTTTAAGTTGGTTAGCTGACACAGGTTTCTTTTTTTTTTAATTTTTTTTTAATATTTATTTATTATGTATACAATATTCTGTCTGTGTGCATGTCTGCAGGCCAGAAGAGGGCACCAGACCTCCTTACAGATGGTTATAAGCCACCATGTGGTTGCTGGGAATTGAACTCAGGACCTTTGGAAGAGCAAGCAGTGCTCTTAACCACTGAGCCATCTCTCCAGCCCCTGACACAGGTTTCTAAAAGTGTTTTATTTGTCTGTCTATTAGAATGATGTGGCCACAGTATGTCTGTGTATGTATGTGGATTAATGTTTCTGTGTGCATGTGTTTCATTTTAAGATAACTCCAGACTAAAACAGCCCTAGAAAAATACAAACACATGGGTAACCACCATTTTGAGCCCACCGCCCTCTTGGGTAGAGTACCCATGTGTGCTAATATTCTTTGACTTATTAAAATATCCCTTTTACTCTTCTTACATTTACTAGCACTGGTAAACTATAACTAATTGGGTAAAATACACGTCTTAAATTTAGCTTATATGCCCAGTTTAAAATAACAGGTAATGGTATTCAATTCTCAACTGCCTTAGACAGATCTGAGAGTATGGCATTTAACACAAGAGCCTCTAACACAGAGCCTCGCTAGCTCATACGGCACCCTAGAACTCCTCCAAGAAATTACAGGGTTGCAAAGGACCTTTAACCTCCAGGCTTGCCTTTGTAAAGCCAACCACACAGCAAAAAGTGGCCTTTCACCTCTTCAGCTTCCTGGATGCTACACCAGGGGATCCATCTTCTCATCCTGCCGAGACAGGTAGACTAAATCTTCGCCCACAGGAAGAATCTTTGGGCATCTTGTACTTAGCAGCTAACAGCAAACACTGCTTCTAGGTTGATGTTCTCCAAGGACTGAAAAGAGATTTTGGGATTGCCTCTGTAGCTAAAAAAGTTGCCCCATTTTTGCTCATTTATCTCTCCCAGATCTGTCTAATGGCATTTGATGACTTAAGCTACGGGTAGCTCATTACTTCATTTGTTAAATTTCTTACTAAAATACAGACAGGTGTGCCTCTTTCACAGGTTTCATAGTCCAGTAATAACAAGTTTCAGGTGTGTCTTTAAAAAAAGAATCCATAGTTCCCAATTGCCTTTAATTGTCTTGTACCTTTTAACCTAAAGCAATAGCTGTATCAAAAATCAGGTCTGGTAAGAAACTAACAGTCTCCAGAACCTATTTTAACCCCAGCCAGTTTCAAGCATATTTTGCAGGTCACTCCTGCTGCCTGGGCCAAGACCAACTCACAAAGCGCTCTCCAGACAATGCCAACACCTGCACCAGCTCCTGGGACTTCACCATTGGTACCAACTCTCCTGGACTAAGGGCATCTACCAACTAAAATCTGGTTGTATCTGATACACCCAAGCCCCACCTGTACAACCAGGGCACTTCCCTGTCCCATTCTTTCTGGCAGTTAATGACTTCCCATGGCTAGCCCCATTTTATAGGGCCAATAATAACAATATTTTTTTCTCCTAGCCACCTGCCTTCTCATCTCCCTCAAAAAGTAGCTGCTTGAGGACTCCAGGATGATGATAAACCAGATGCCGTTCCAGCTACTCTCTCGCTGAGTGTGAGCTCAACTCCCAGACCCTCCCTTGCGGCCCCATGCCCATAGGAAGTAGCCAGACTTAAACTGGCACCCTATATTCAAGGAGTCTGGAATGCTTGATTGAAAGTGAAATCCCAGCCTCTATCACCCCTATATCCAAGGAGTCTGGGATTATTGATTGAAAGTGTCACCCCAGCCCCTGACACCCACCCCGCCACACTTGGAGCAGGAATGGAACAGGATGCTCCATTTCAAGCCCCCTCCCCTTGGGAGCTGCATTAGTCCGGACTCTACCTCCAGGAAGCGCGCCAAGCGCTGAACCCTCCCCAGGGAGGGTCAGAACCACTCCCACAGGCTATTTAGGCTGCCATGCTGCAGTAAACATGGGCATTGATTTGGTCTAATTTGGACTGATCGGAATTATTTGCATTGGTAAAGAGGCTTGTCTTAAGATTATTCCTAACAGTGAGGAAGGGGGGACCTCCAGGGCAGACACTGGGAACACCAGGACTGCTGAAGGGTGTCCCAGGTGAAACTGGCTAACTCCAATAACTGTCCTTAACAAGGAACCACTCCAGAATATTCTCCCTCAGCATACATAAAACTTCAGATTTTGAGAATTAAACCTTTCCTCAGTGCCCTGGCTCCATGACCTGGCCTCTTTACAGACGGACTGCAGAGAGGATCCGAGTCTGTGCTGTCGAGGTGAAAATGGCACCATGCTTCGGGCCAATCTGCTTCACCATTCCAGACTCTTGCCTGGACCCCACTATGGCCACATCATCAGACGAAACCAGACGAACTCCTCAGGGAAAGGATCCGAGGACGCAGACTTCACTTCCTCTAAGGAGGATCAAACACGGACAGCTGCTCCTTTTCAAGTTTTATTAATCCTGGTTCATAATTCCCCCACATCATTAGTCATTTCCTATTTCTGAGGAGAGGGCTGCCGTCACTGCGGAGCAGGCCATAAATGGCGAGATAGCCATGCCACCTGTGGGCTGTATCAGCCGTTACCCACAGCCACATCTGGGTGAGAGGCCAATGTGCCTTCTCTAAAAGGCGAGCCGTTAGGAGTGCAGCCTAGTGTTTGATCTCCTGCTAAATACTTTACCCACATCATCTCCCCAGATGGGCTTGGAAGTCATCATGTGATCCACAGTACTTCGAACAGAAGGCAGCCCCAGCACCAACAGCGAATCTCCTATATGCCCAGAGTGGGGTGAGCTCTGGAAGCCCTCACAAGAAAGGCGGGGGCTCTGTTTTCAACTAGGAAAACCCTAGGAGATGGCGCTTAAAGAGAGGGGGGAGGTGACATTTGCCACAACCCCTTGTTATAAATACACAGACGAAATACAATTTATAAAGAACTAGAGAGCTCCCTAGTGAGAGTAATTCCACAGTTCCTCATGGCCAAGGAGCTTCTAATCTCTCAATTCCCTAAGGTCCAAGAGTCTTTCTGATAAAAATCCTTAAGAAACTCAGCATATGATAGACAGGATGCTGGCCGAGACCTATCTCCATGACAGGCCATCTGCAGACACGAACTTTAATTCTGGGCTGAAGAGAAAGGTGGGAAGAATCCATAACAGCTTTTATTGGCTAAGCATCTGGCTGGGGACTGTGCCACTCATCTTTTATAGAAGCTATGACCCAAACCAGAAATCCCAGAATGTCTAAACTGTGCAGTCTCTGCTAGTAATGTCCTATACGGCTTAAGGGAAGCATAGAACGTACTTAGACTCCTTGCCCCCCTCCCGTGTGTGTGTGTGTGTGTGCATGTGTGCACATGGACGTGTGGGGGCCAGAAGAACAGTGAGTATTGCTCCTCAGAAGATGTCCTCCATGAATTTTGAAACATTAGCTACCTGGAACTCGCAGGTGAAGTCCCTGACTGGCCAGGGAGTTCCCCGGAATCCTACTGCCAACATTGATCACCTGCAGGCACCATCACACTGGCCTTTGGCACAGGTGTTGGGATCAAGCCCAGGCCCTCACGCTGTGTAGAAAGCACCTTACTGACTCTGTTATCTTCCCGACCTGGGCATATTTTCATCTTTAAAAGATAAATCCTAATCCCCAGTCCTTTCGCCTACAGCTAACCCCAAGCTCTTTGTCAGCACCTGGGCAATCACATGCCTTCTTAGCAAAGACGAGACTCCGGGACAAATTGTATCTCTTATGGAAGAAAGATAACAAGATAGCAAGATCCCCGCTTGGCCTATTTGGAGCTCTCAGCTGTTTCTCAGGCCTGACTGATGACACTCCTGTTATAATCAGGGATTGGGGATTCTTTTACACGATATAGGCAACCAACCGCACTTATGTACATGTGCACATACAAATTATTTCAGCCTGCAGACTTTTAAAAAAACTTTTTATTTTTATTTTTCATTGTGTAGATGTTTTATCTGCATGTATGTTTGTGTGTCCGGTGCCCACAGAGACCAGAAGAAGGCATTAGATCCCCTAGTATTGAAGTTATGGGTGTTTATGGGCTGCTTTGTGCGTGCTAGGAGATGAATCCAGGTCCCCTGGAAGAGTGGCCGTGCTTTTAACAACTGAACCACCTCTCCAGCCCCTTGGACTTACCTTAAACCTAAAAGCTCACTCTCATTTCTCCCTCTAGATTTCACGAGAAGACAACAGTTCAACCATTAACCCATGTTTTGTCTTATTAGGAAGGCATCCGACTCCTTCCTGCATGGATAATTACAAAATCCCTCATCTTTAGAATGCTATCCTGAAGTTTGCTTTCTTCATCCAAGGCTGCTTTCATGGGATAGTGATAATATCCATGCTGGCGTTGCACACTGTCGAGAACAACCATTTAGTTTCTTTTCTACAACTTAATGTGGGAAAGTCTCACCAGTCCTATACCATCCCTCTTTTTATCCCCTCAGGAAAAATCCTGTAATGGTAGCTATCTATCCAACGATGTGCGGTGGTGCACGCCTTTAATCCCAGCTCTCAGGAGGCATAGGCAGGCAGATCTCTGTGGGTTCCGAACAGATTGGTTTACAAAGCGAGTTCCAGGACAGCCAAGGCGACAGACAAACCCTGTCTCGAAAAACCAAAAAGAAAGAAAAGGTAAATCTGTCTCATTACTACATCCTTACACAGAGCTGAGTAAATTCCAGCTCACTCTGTGAGCTTAGTCCTAATGAGGTTAGCACAGGGGGGAAATTACCCAACATCCTTAAAGGTATGCTGCTTAGTCACAAGGCCTCCAAAGGACTGCTGGGCTCACTAAGGGCCCTTTGCTCCAGATTCCAAACTCCCTACCCCAGCCTCCCACTCTCCTCTTATCCTTCACCCTCCCACTCCACCTCTCCCCACCTCTGCATTGCTGTGGTAGCTGAAACCAGTGTTGATTTTTATCTGCATAAGCCTTCGTGCTCCCCGCTGGTTCCAAACTGATCAAGTGGCCTTCAGAAAAATGCCACCACTTCTTCTTAAAAGGGCTGAGCCAAGCCCTGTGTGATGGAGACAGAAAATAATCTCTTATCATGTCGGAAGTAATACTTGTGGTTATCTAAAGCAACATAATCATATCATACACTTTATCTGTGAGTGGCTTTTTCCTTCCAGGGTAGGAATAGAAAGTTCTTCATAATGAACACTATTGAGACTCCAGCACGCAGACCTCTGGCTTTGGCGACACGCCATTCCTGAGCAAAAGCATGTAATCATCTCAAAAAACGCAGCACAGCAGAAAACAGGTACAACTATTTCCTGGAAACATTGTATACAGTGGAGTTGTTTGTGTCGGGGACGTTGGGGTACATATGGCTAACCGAAACTTGGGGGGTCTGCAGCAAGCTCACTTACCCAATGGGGCCTTCTGTGTGAGTTCAGGGACACGGCCCAGGAAACAATACCAGCCTTTTCTGAGGTCAGGGCTTCAACATTATGAGATAAAGATAGCCTGCCGTACACTTGGTCCTAGCTCCTTTCCCTAATACTGTGGCTGTCAGCTCACTATATCAAAACATATGCTCGACTCTCTGAGCATGGCGGACAATGAAGGCTGATGAGAAGCCAAGGACAATGGCACTAGGTTTCGATCCTAATACATGAACTGGCTTTGTGGGTGCTTAGCCTGTTTAGACGCTCACCTTCCTGGACATAGAAAGAAGACCTTTGTCTTCCCGCAGGGCAGAGAATTTGGACTGCTCTTCAGTATCGAGAGGGAGGGGGAATGGTGTGGGGGGAGGAGAAGAGGAGTGGGGATAGGGGGAGGGGACTGGAGGGAGGGGGCAATATTTGGGAGGAGGGGAGGGAAATGGGAAACGGGGAGCAGGTGGAAATTTTAAAAAAATTTAAAAAAATTAAAAAAAACAACAACAACAAAAAAAACATATGCTCTGTTATATTCACTGAAGGACTCCTGCAAAATCAAATTCCCAAACAGTGTCATTTCCTGGCCTGGGTGGTCACGCTGACAGCACAGGACAGGTATCCCAGAACTTTCCACCACCGTCCTTTCAGAAAAGGGAGAAGCTTCTGTCTTCACCCATCGGAAGAGAAACCTGGAACACAACACCAGGTATCCCTACGAGTTTGGCCAGTGCTACAGTTCACTTCTCTCTATAACTTTTGTCCCTAGTCTCAGGATGGCTCTGTAACACACACACACACACACACACACACATAGGCTGCAGACAGGAAACTGAGCCCCATATACCTTGGTAAACTAAAGTCACTTAAGAAAAAATATCAACTGTGTGCCAACCTTGAGTGGGGCCAGAGCACATGGATGCTAGTAGGAAGTATATTTGAGGTTTTTTTGCTATTTTCCTAGTGCATTAGTCATTAATTACTAAATTATATGAGATTTTAGTGAGCAGGCTACTGAAACATAGGAAGGATAGGAATTAAAGGCGACTGAAGGCAGCTGTAGTTCACCTCCCTGGCTAAAGAAGCAAAAAGCTTTCAAATCCATTCGAAGGTTGGATGGAAAGACAAGCCCCTTGATGCTGGAGCTGCTAAAATTGAAGACGTGTTCTCAATTTGTCTTTCCAGAAGGCTCAAATATTGGGCTGCCTTAGGTGGTTTAACTGTTTTGGTTGGGGGCATGAAGTACTGCTTCCAGCATGTCGACTCATATCTTCTGAGAGCTAGGGTCTCCACCTAGTGATGCCCCAGCCCACCAGGGTGCCCACACAGGGGCTCCACTGGAAGAGTGGCGTTCTCAGCTTAACTTTTCACATCAAATCCAAAATAATCTCATTTCTCTCTATGTAACAAAATAGCCTTAATGTTCATTTTAAGCCAAAACATGATAAAAGATGGGCGGGCAAGCATAAGAGTTAATACTGATAAGATCTCTGATCTACAGGCAAACAGTAAGGACAAGGGGGCTCCTGAAAACAGAAGTAGTTAGTTCCCAAATCCTACCTCTTCACTTGGAGCAGTTTCTTAAGAGAGAAGCAGTTTCCTTCCCTAACCGTATAAAATGGCCCCTGAAGTTATTTATAGTGTTCGTGGCTCGGAGGCATCACTCGGTTTCCCTACCACAAGCCCAACCATGTGTTACTATATTAAAAAATGTGAAAAAGTAATTACGGGGTATGGGAGCCAGTGTCTGCAGACATAACCTGCTGAAGAGGAAATGACAGGAAACTTGCGCCCCTCTTCGCCACTCAAGCGCTGCCCAGGCTCTGGGCTCAGAGGAGGGCAATGTGTCCAAGAACTAAGAGAGGAGCCTGCTGGAGAGAGTCAGAAACATCCCTGTTTGGGGATGTATAGTAAACTGGTTTCCATGCCGAGGTCCCCTCCGTTGGTCAGACCTTCCAGTCCCGTGGAAATCTACTCACGGCACCTTCCCTCAGCAGCTCAGTCGGCTGCCTGCTCTTCCCCATGACACAGGACTGACAGAAACATAAAAGACTCTGGACACTAGGGAGAGTCTGAGACTGTAGAAACAAGTCCCCAGGACCCCGGCCTGATACTTTTAGACACTGACTTCTGTCACCTTCCAAAGTTCCTGGCTCTCCAGTAGAAAATGGCCAACTGCTGGCTTCAGAAGCAATTATCTGTAGACTCATAACCCTCAGTTTTCCCCCGGAAAGGTGGGCTCCAACCTCTTTGGTGCCCCCTGGAAAGATGGCTCTAACTCCTTCAGTGTTCCCTAGAAGGGTGGCTCTAGCCCCACTGGGAAACAATTTCTTCCTCCTGCTGTATTCAGATAGGAAACAAGAGCGTATCTGCCAGCCCCCCGAATTAGAAGCACATCAAGAGTGGAGGTCACATTTCTGCTGCAAAGACCAGCATTCCAGAGTCTTCATTTGGAGAAGGCCTATGGAGAGGGATCGCGTTTCCTCCTCAGGACCTTCCCTCTTCCTCTGGCTTAAGCACAAAGAAAGTTGTTTCTGATGTCAAGTTCCTTTCTTCAAAAGAAACCTTCATGAACTGGGCACCTTTGCTGGTGTCTTAGAGAGAATAGTTGTGACCATCTTTGTCCAGTTCCGACACCTCAGGAGCTTTGAAAAGAAAAATGACTTACCCACACAAGAGGTGCCTTCTAAAAATCAATTCTCTTTCCAATAAATTTTTGTTTTTGTTTTTATCAAGACAAGGTTTCTCTGTGTAACAGTCCTGGCTGTCCTGTAACTCGCTTTGTAGACCAGGCTGACCTCCAAACTCACTGAGGTCCGCCTGTCTCTGCCTCCCGAGTGCTGGGATTACAGGTGTGGGCCACCACCGCCCAGCTTCCAATCAATTTTTAAAGGAATGAGCCACACATGACTGAGAGTTCAGAGACAAGTAGAGATCAGAAAAATTTCCTTATTATCCCCTTAATATAATGAAATAAATCAAATGAACATGTTTCCCTGGTGGGTAATGGTTTATAAGCATGGGATGTGACTTATTCTACACATCATCCTAGAGTTTCCATTTCCCACACCGTGGGCTTGGGACATGAATGTCGGAATCTGCTTCTCGGCCCTGGACAGCAGCAGACCCAGCAATGAAAATAAGCGGCCATCAGTTGCTGCGAGTGGAAAGAAAATGAGGAGGAGGGAAGTAGAGTCAAAGAGTGAAGGAGAAAGAGAGTGAGAAGCAGAGGGAAAGAGAGGGAGAGAGACTGAGGGGGGAGAAGGGAGAGAAGGAGACTAGAGAGGAAGATGGAGGAGGAGAAAGGGGAAGGAGGCTAAAGGGAGGTGAGGGAGGGAGGGAGGGAAGGGGGAGGGAAAGATCTTACAGTAGAGATGTAGAGATGGCTTTTGTATGCCCAGGACTGGTTAAATCTGTCTGAGCTGCCTTGTTAACCTCAACCTCTGTAGGTTCACCCACATTATCTAATTATTACACACACACACACACACACACACTTTCATCTTTGCTGCCTACGTTCCAGTTTCTTCACCACTGTAGTATCCACAGTGCCACCTGCTGGTTATAAGAAACATTTCATGGCTGCTAGGGCTCCTTTTTCAGATTCTATCAGAATTCCATCAGAGTCTACTGGAAAAGCCACAAGAGCAAACTCCTTAAAGTTAACAGAAGAATCAAGGAGCCGAGCAAGACATTGATTCCTGGAAGGTTAACATGGCCCAGCATATTCTCCTGACTGCAGCTAGTTTACAGGGGATGTGAAATAAACATAGTGCTTGTGAATTTCCATCACCAGGGCTCTGAGAATCCATAGAAAGATTATCACAAAGCCACGCCTTAAGGACTTTCCAAGATTCTCTATGTTCTCACACCCATCACCTTGGACTTCTTTTTTCTGTTCTGAGACAAGTGTCTTCAACTTTGAGACAACATGAAGTTTGACAGCATAACAAATATTAAGTCAGTCTCTTGACTTGGACTCAAAGCGTGACCCCTCTCCACCAAAGCGCCATTGCACAGCCCTGAATCTGTGGCTCAGCACCTGGGACACATGGGTGGTCCTCCAGCATCTACTCTTTCCCATTATTTTCCTGTTTTGTTTGTGTCTGCGGCTCACCATTTGTATCTCGGGCCTCAATCAGGTGAAAGCTAAGAGAGCATGTAACCTTTAGAATCCACCATTCTAAGGGGTGACCCAGGACATTGCTGCAATCCTCACCGCAGACAAACAGCACGTAACATCAGTCACACTTCCAGCAATCCCTTGGGACCTAGATAGCCACGGGCTCACTATTCTGTGTTAGTAAGTAGATAAGACAGGACAGCAATTCAACACTGGTTCTGGGTCTCTATGACTCCAACATTCACTGCAAAAAGCAGAGCTATAAGAAACTCTGCAGTAACTGGAGGTAGAAGTTAGAAGTGCGTCCATGTGAGGAAGCAAAAAGGTCTTGGAAGGAAGGACACTGACCCAACCACAGCTCGATTGTCACTATATTAGGGAGGACAATTTTAGGAATGGATTCTTTGCCAAAATATTTGAAAGTTTAGATTATAACTAATAATTTCTTTTTTGGTTTTGATTTTTTTTAATTGTTTTTATTTTTCTCCACTCCCCTCCTTTTCTCTGTCTTCCTCTTCTACCCTCTCCCACGATACCCATGCTCCCAATTTATTCAAGAGATCCTGTCTTTTTCTACTTCCCATGTAGATTAGATCCATGTATGTCTCTCTTAGGGTCCTCTTTGTTGTCTATGTTCTCTGGGATTGTAAGTTGTATGCTGGTTTTCTTTGCTTTATGTCTAAAAGCCACTAATGAATGTCTTTCTGGGTCTGGGTTACCTCACTCGATATGATGTTTTCTAGAACCATCCATTTACCTGCAAATCTCAAGATGTCGTCATTTTTTTCTGCTGTGTAGTACTCCATTGTGTAATTGTACCACATTTTCTTTATCAATTGTTTGGTCGAGGGGCATTTAGGTTGTTTCCAGATTCTCACTATAACAAACAATGCTGCTATGCATATAGTTGAGCACATGTCCTTGTGGCACGATTGGGCATCCTTTGAATATATACCCCAAAGAGGTATTGCTGGGTCTTGAGGAAGGTTGTTTCCTAATTTCCTGAGAAATTGCCATACTGACATCCAAAGTGACTGTACCAGTTTGCATTCCCACCAGCAATGGAGGAGTGTTCCTTTTACCCCACATCCCCTCCAGTATATAAAACTAATAATTTCTAAAAGAAAATTTCTGTACTTCTCTGTCTTTGGGACAGGCTAGGTTTCCTTTCTTTCCTCATCCCGTCTCCGAGGAAGACTAAATCGTGGAAATTTCAGGCAAAGGGTAGAGATGATCATTCCACCTTTAGCTCTCTCTGGCGCATTTTCCCTTGTTATCTTTGCACGTGCTTGTCCATCTAGAAGCGTAAATCAGCTCCTTGTACTTTCCTACCTCCCACCAAATTCAGAAACCATCATGCTTCCTTCTTCTTTAAATTATGTTTATAAATCTCAAAAAACTTTCTACCCAGTTGGCAAAACTTCAATCGGCCCCTTCCCCAGCAATTAAAGTGATTTTCCACCTGAATATGAGACCTAGAGGACCTAGAGGACCGTAAGAGTTCTCCATGGATCCGCTGATAGATCAGCTCCCTCACTGTTTTCTGGACATCTCAAGCACTTATGTGACCTCCCGTTATTCAGATTATCCTAGGAATGATGAACCAAAAGAGAAACAGGAGTGACTAAAGAGAAAGCTGAGCTTAGGTTCCCCTTTTAAAACAAGCAATAACCTAAGGAAGAAAGTATTTTATTTCTTGCCATGTTTGTGGAAAGAAACAAACTTACTGGAAGCATGGCCCACTCCGAGGAGACCGTGGCGCTCCAGCAGGGGAGGGCTGGGAGCGTTAGTCTGTGTCACTCCGGCTTCCAGAAACAGCTCCCAGTGTCAGCCTTTGTCCACTTAACACAGGATCCACTTCTCGGCCGAGGAAGACCCCGGTAACAGTACACTTAGCATTTAGCAGCTGGTTGACCTATTTTCCTAATGTGTTTGGGAAGGAGGTTAATTAACAGTGGATGGCTATATCCCTAAGCTTAATTTTTCCAACAGCCCCGCTCATAAAAGGAAAAACTGAGTATGTATTGAAGGAAGCAAGCAATTAAGTTGCACAAATACTGAGCTCATTGAACTGCAGCTGACTTCTATCATGTCAAAGAACAACTAAACACAGAAGCAATAAAAAGATTGTTGCCCCGACCACCACTGAGAACCAACCAGCAATAAAGATGGATAGCTTCCTACTTGGAGTCACTGATTAAAGCCCTTTAGAAACCAAATGTTACACATAGGCATAAATGGAGCAAAATATTTTAATGCGTGTTTGGCAGGTTCAGAAACATTTTATAGTCGATTTTAAATGAAAGTTTATACAACAGCAGTAAACTCCACTTAAAAAAAAAAAGCCATTCGCATGGCTGTTCTTGCAAGGAAGCGGCACTGATCCCCTGGAAGGATTGACTCACACTGGGGAATGAAAGCCCCGTTCCAAACAGTAAGGGGTGGGCCCAGGGGGAGCAAAATTCCACAGTACTGGGTCCTCTGAAACCAAACCCAAGAACAGAGTCCCAGAAACCCATTCAGATGGCTATGACCCTTGAAGGCAGGTAAACAGACTCCCCATAGCAGTAAGCACGCGGCCCCTCCTTCCCGGTCACCCTTTGCTCCCCTGTCCACCTCCCAAAGCTCAGAAAGGTCAAGGTTTAGCGCAAGCTGCCTGTCAGAGAAGCTCGCTTTCATCTAGAGTTCAGTACAGGCTGGCACCAGTTCAGCTCCCAGGAATATCAGTGTCGGGAAGGTGGGCTGACGAAGAGGGCTGTGTCTGTGGAGGTGTTTCAGGGGAGGCTGGACCCCAGTACTCACCTGCTGCACAGGCATTACCGGGGAGGGGTGCGGTGTGGAAGGTACGCGCCGGTATTAGGGGGAGGGGTGTGCTGAGGGGGTGCTTTGCCTGAAAAGTTTTTTATAACCTAACATTCAAACTTAAGTACACAGGTCTGGAGAGACGATTCAGCGATTAAGAGCACTGGCAACTCTTGCAGAGATCCTGAGTTGAATTCCCAGCACCCCCATTGCAGCTTGCAAGCATCTGTAACTGGAGTCCCATGAAGTCATATATCTTCATCCGGTATGCAGATGTACATGCAGACAAAACACCAGATACATAAATAAATAAATCTAAAAAAAGAAAGGAAGTGGCTCTTTGCATTGTTGCCCCAGAACTCAGTACTGTGACAAATTAAAACCATTTTATTACAAAGAGCCTATGTGTCGCATTCCATTCCAGTCTTGCTACTTTCGTCTTAGAAAATGTCCCCCAAATGGGAGGGACTGAAAATGTGCTTTGCCCTGGGCATAGGTCTGTGGGCACTTGGCTCTCTGGGCTCCAAGCCCTGAGAGCTCATGTTAGACTGTGCTCCCCTCCCCCAAGCCCCAGCTCTTTCCTCCTCCCCATGCTCTGAGCTCCCATGGGTCTTCTTTCAGCACCCATCCATGCCCTGGTTGTCTGTAGAACTTATCGTGTGCTTTCTCGCCATTCGCTTGGCAAGGACTCAGCACCTTCCTTTTGAAGATGTATTTTCTTTTCATTAACCCTTGCTGCTGAGGTTGTCAAAGGAATTGAAATGAAAGAAATTATTTTCACGCTTCAGTCTGAGCAAACCTAAAGATGAATACAGCGCTTCTTCTTTTCCTTGGCTACAGAACAGGTTCCGATTTGACTTGGGTCAGCAGGCTCTCCACTCACAGCCTTGTAGATACAGCATCCTTCACACACTCCTCTCCCACCCCTGCCTCCCCGAGATACAGGTCTGGATTTACTGTCCAGGATTTAAACAAATCAATTTGACTAGAGGGATTCTCACTGCGGAGTAAGTTCAGCTGTGAGCCTGAGAATTGTGTTATCGGGTGAGAAGCAGAGACTTGGGAATTTTCCAAGACGCCTCACTTTTCAAAAGCTTTGTCACTGGATATGTGGTATGCAAATGGGATGGAAGGTGGGGGACGGAAAACAGGATATTTATATAAATTTCACCTCGTTTGCAGGGGGACATCCCAAGAGTGCTGGGTCTTTCTCCCAGTTAGCCCCTCCAGCTTGGAAGCTCATGCAGGCTTTGACCTCCAGGCGATCTGTGGAGATTTTCTAATACTGTCCACTTCAATTCTGGAAGTGGAAAGACCTCTACAGTACAGGAAGGGGGCGGGGGTACAAAGAGAGAGTTCAGAGACAGGAGCCACCAGCCTTCTGGAACCTCCTCCAAGCTGAGAGTCACGATCCAAACTCCCAAAGCCAAAATGCTTCAGTTCCTCTGTATTAAGAGAATGAGAAAAATGCCCAGGAAAGCCCATGGTTTCCTAACACATGAAGGGGAGCAAACAGCGGGGGTAGCAGACACCCATGGGCAGTCAGTACTTCCTCAGGGACTGGTGTCTGTTTCCACCCACTGGTATGGGCTTGGCAGCTTCCCCACCAGTGGCAAGAGATGTGTGATCCAAGAATTCATTCTGGCTACAGTTCCACCTTCGTGGTTTTTTTAAGCAGTTGCCTCTAACTCTGAGAATCCTATATACATTAGCAAAGTTTTCAAACGCCTTGTCCTCAAGAATATGTTGAGATGGCTCAGCACCTCCAAGACTGATGGCCTGAGTTCAATTCCTTGGAGTTCAGTTTCTCTTCTTTCATATGGTGGAAGGAGAGAGTTGAAGGAAAGTTGTCCCCCGGCCCTCAGATGCGTGCCATGGTGCGTGTGTAGCCCTGCCCCCAAATGAATAAATGAAAAAAAAAAACCCTTAGAATATGAGCAGAAAAAGGTAAACTCGGTGGGAGAGTCTATCTCCAGGTTCAAGCTCTGCCTCATGGACACTTGGGGGTCACGGTGGAACAGAACAGCATACATATATGACAGGAAGCAGGCACCTAATGTCTTCTCTTCCTTTGAACTGGCAAGCAATGCCAGGTCTTAAATTCAAACAAAATAGTGGAAATCTAACAACAGAATCCTGAAAGAAAGGTTGACACATTTGTTCTTTGAAAAAAAAAAAAAAAGGACATCTAACGAAAATGTATGTAAAATGTCAGTTTCTACACTTCTTGTCTACCCCTTCAAATGTGCTTCTCTGTACGCTAAGATAAGGGTCTTGGTTCATCGTTATTCATTTTAGCAACATCCCATGGTAGAAGCTTCAGAACGCTCGCTACAGTCCCCAGGAAGTCCCGCGTAGTCCGGGTGAAGCCCACCACAGCCAATTCTAAAGGAAGCAGGTTGTCTCTCGGTTTGTTCTCCATTCTCTGTTCACCACCCTCTTCCGCTGCCATATCTGCACATGGGTCATCACTGTGACAGCCTGTCGGTGGACCTCCTGCCATTTACACATCATTGCAAACGCTGACGACCCTTCCTTTACTGGATTGTGTCGTAACTCCTACACTTCTGGAACATGCCACCGTCCTCCACCTTCGGCTAGTCTATCTTACTTCCCTTGTAAAGGCTAATTCAAATGTCTAGGAAGCTTAACTTGTTTCTAAGCAAAATAAATCCACCCCTCATTAACACAGGTGTAACACTTTGCTTAGACCTTCAATAGAATATTTGTCGCAATCTGATTTGTATACATAGTTGTACACAGCTCCACTGTCCACCTCCCCACAAAAGGGCTCCTGGATATTCAGGATGGCGCCTTCAAGGTGGCAGGCTTTTTATAAATACTTGCCACACTGACTGAACAGTGCAAAAAAGAAGTTTTCACCAAACAACGACCGCAGATGAAAGACCAAGCTGAGAACTGTGATCAAGAAAGACTTGAAAGAGGCTGGAGAGATGGCTCTGTGGTTAAAAGTGCTAGCTGCTCTTGCAGAGGACCAAGGTTTGATTCCCAGCACCTACATGGTGACACCCAACCACTCGTAACTCCAGTTCTGGGGATCTGATGCCCTCTTCCAACCTCCGCAGTTACCAGGCACACATCTGACAAAGAGATATACATGCAGGCAAAACATTAATACACACACAAAATAAAAATAAATTATTTTCAAAAAGGAAGGCTTTGAAAGAAAAAAAGAACCTGTGTGAACACAACCATGATTTTTTTTTTTTTATAAAAGGAAAGAAAATGCCTGCTGGGTTCACAAGGGCTGGAACAGGGACAGACTGTGGCTGAGGACCGCTACCTTCACCAGGTGGAGAGAGTATCGGAAGAGGAGCTTGTGCGCTGCATTTGAAAGGACTCCACCTGGAATCATCAGACACCATAAAAGTCACAAATGTATATACTGCTCATATTAGCCGATAACTGCATGAATACCAGCATATGAAACCGCTGCATTCAAGCGTACACCAGGAAGCCCGAGACAAGCTCCTTGCAGCTCTCATCTTGCCTGAAAAAAAAAAAAAGGTTTTTTTTTCTTCATGAATTCAAACTACAAGAAACAAATGGTAATTTTCCAATATCTTTTCACATAAGGCTTGCCTCTCCTCTAGAACTTTTATGAGTCAACTTTTTATGAGATGAATCACATTAAAAAAATAAATCTCTTAATTATACCATGTGAGTTCCACAGTAAGCCATGACCTCATCACCCTGGATGTAATAATAAGAGGGCAGAGACACCTGAGCATTCCAGTAGAGCCTCATCCTGCACTGCTCTGGTTTCTGATGCAGCAGGTCTGTGTGGAGGAAGACACAGGCCTGCGTCCGAAAGGGCTGATATCTTCCTTTTGCACTGTAGCAGACAGATCCCATGGCTTCATTTCCCTGCAGAAGAAAGCCCGAAAACCAAGAATGGTTTCATTTCCTGCAGAAGAAAGCCCGAGAACCAAGAATGGCTTCATTTCCTGCAGAAGAAAGCCCGAGAACCAAGAAGCAAGAACTAAGCTGGTAGGCACAGTGCCGTCATTTGAAAAGAAAGAAACCCAGGCGTGAAAATAACACATGGATTCAAGATGAGCTGTGGGCAGAAGGATCTGAAAGACACAATATTCCTTCAACACAAACCAAAAAACAAACACCAAGAAAACCTGGAACTGAACTAGAACAGGAATGCAACAGGCAGACTAGAGAAGAAATAATAAGTTACTTCCGTGACTGTGCTTGGGAGGGAAGATGGGAGATGCACAGGACCCATCGCTGCAGAGGGGAGATGGGGGACGCACAGGACTCATCCCTGCAGAGGGGAGATGGGGGACGCACAGGACCCATCCCTGCAGAGGGGAGATGGGGGACGCACAGGACCCATCCCTGCAGAGGGGAGATGGAGGATGCACAGGATCCATCCCTGCAGTGGGGAGATGGGGGATGCACAGGACCCATCCCTGTAGAGGGGAGATGGGGGAGGCACAGGACCCATCCCTGCAGAGGGGAGATGGGGACGCACAAGACCCATCCCTGTAGAGGGGAGATGGGGGAGGCACAGGACCCATCCCTGTAGAGGGGAGATGGAGGATGCACAGGACCATCCTTATAGAGGGGAGATGGAGGACACACAGGACCCATCCCTGCAGAGGGGAGATGGGGGACGCACAGGACTCATCCCTGCAGAGGGGAGATGGGGGACGCACAGGACCCATCCCTGCAGAGGGGAGATGGGGGAGGCACAGGACCCATCCCTGTAGAGGGGAGATGGGGGAGGCACAGGACCCATCCCTGTAGAGGGGAGATGGGGGAGGCACAGGACCCATCCCTGCAGAGGGGAGATGGGGACGCACAGGACCCATCCTTGTAGAGGGGAGATGGGGGAGGCACAGGACCCATCCCTGTAGAGGGGAGATGGAGGATGCACAGGACCATCCTTATAGAGGGGAGATGGAGGACACACAGGACCCATCCCTGCAGAGGGGAGATGGGGGACGCACAGGACTCATCCCTGCAGAGGGGAGATGGGGGACGCACAGGACCCATCCCTGCAGAGGGGAGATGGGGGAGGCACAGGACCCATCCCTGTAGAGGGGAGATGGGGGAGGCACAGGACCCATCCCTGCGGAGGGGAGATGGGGGACGCACAGGACCCATCCCTGCAGAGGGGAGATGGGGAGGCACAGGACCCATCCCTGCAGAGGGGAGATGGGGGAGGCACAGGACCCATCCCTGTAGAGGGGAGATGGGGGAGGCACAGGACCCATCCCTGCAGAGGGGAGATGCGGGAGGCACAGGACCCATCCCTGTAGAGGGGAGATGGGGGACGCACAGGACCCATCCCTGCAGAGGGGAGATGGAGGACGCACAGGACCCATCCCTGCAGAGGGGAGATGGAGGATGCACAGGACCCATCCCTGCAGAGGGGAGATGGAGGATGCACGGGACCACATCACTGGAATACCGCGCCATTTTGTGACTGTTGATTTACCATAAAGTCTTCTGCACGGCAGATGCAGTAGCATTCACAGTTTTCTAGAAATAGTACAAATCATTACCTCTGTGTGTAAAAAACATGGACTCCATTCCACAGATGTGCAGATATCTACTCTATCTGGTCAATAGTTATCCCTGAAATGAGAGTCTAGTGAAATCTTGGGAATTTTCCTGAGAAAGTTACATTTTTCTGATAAAGAAGATATATTTGTGCCACCTTTAAGTAACTCTAAGTATAGATTTTTTTCAATATGAGTTAATACAACCATTTATCAAAATCATAAAATGTATCTAACTGGTTTGGGAAGATGGAAACAGCTCCCAATACAACCTTACCTGTACATGCAATCTATGCTCAACCCCTTTTGTACTAAGCGTCCCCATGACAACTGGGTCTCTACCTTCAGAACGAGCTCACAGCAGGACGACACAGCTCTGAAAACATATCTGCAGGTATACTGCCAGCTTTTCTGACGTTGTCCCAAAAGTCTGTGGACGTGAACAAACCTCAGAGCTTTGATGATGTTCTCTGCAAGGAGGGGACAGTGACACTTGCTCCCAAGCTGATTCAGCAGCTCTAAGGAAAGTAATTCTGTGTATAGATTTTGTGGACAATTGGGCATGTAGCTCGCACGTACTACACAGAAAGCGTGTCGGCATTTAAGATCCTGCCTCATGATCACGATGAAGTCCCTGTCTAGTTTTACGATTAACGTGGGCTTCAAGTGATCACAATGGCATTTCTGTAGGAAAGGAGTTAGCTGGGAGAGAACGCCAGCTGCAAAAGTTTGGGAAAGCTCATTTCTAGGGACAGCTTGACCTTTTCAGAGGAAAAACCCACTTTGTCTCAGTAAGTTAGAAAGAAAGGAAAGAACACGGATTCCTAAGCCCCGCGTAGGTAGTGGTGGTATGATATCACACATACAGATCTACACACATGTGCACACCTCATGTCAGTGAGCCAAGTATTTCATATCCTTCCGTGTGTTCGCTACTACAAGGCAAAGGGAAAGAAGTCTCAACTTCCCAAGCTCCTCTTCCTGAAGATAAACCTTGTATTCATGGTTGAGGCGGGTATGGCTCAGCGGGAGAGCGTTTGACTGGAACAGAAGAGGGGGTTGCATGCATATGTCTTTACGTAGTTCTCAATCATATATTAGGATTGTCTAATTTTAAAATGATGTGTTCAGAATGCTTTTTTTAAAATGAAGCAAGAAGGGAAGGGAGGAAGAGAAGAGAAGAGACGAAAAGAAAAAAGAAAGCAAAAGCTTTGTTAGGAGGGGTGGGGCGCTACATTGAACCCAGGGTCTTCGTGTGCCCTGTGGGAGCTATCACCTCAGCCCTCCTCATCCACAGCTCCCAAATTAACAACAGTGTTGGAACTTAACAGCAACACTGATTGGGATTTTTTAAAGAAACAGAGGGGTGCTCACCTGAAAAAAATGAGATTAAAAAAAGGCAATCACCTATGACTTTGATGTCAATGTCAGACATTTTATCATCAAATTTTAAGTAGAATGCATTAAATGAAGGAAACATATGTACATACAGGCCTTTAGGGCCCGGGACATTCTTTTCTTCTCTTTCTGTTTTCATTATTGACAGAGCAACTCTGAGCGGCCCCATTTTATCTTTGCTGGCACGGTGTTTAGATCAGGTCTTGATACGTGCCTCTTTAGTTGGCCACGCAAAGGCAGAGAGGAGTTCCAGGGCTCATCAAGCCATCCAGAGGCCTCACCGGGCTCATCCTTTGTAAACAGTAAGACACATCAGCGACCTGGCTGCTGTCATTGCTGA
This sequence comes from Chionomys nivalis, assembly GCF_950005125.1. Taxonomy (NCBI): domain Eukaryota; kingdom Metazoa; phylum Chordata; class Mammalia; order Rodentia; family Cricetidae; genus Chionomys; species Chionomys nivalis. The sequence continues at coordinate 65,766,160 of NC_080097.1, read as the reverse complement.
CAGTTCCGTAAAGAGTTCTAAGTGTTGAATTCTTTCAAGCCTGCTTGTGCCCTGTGAGAGAAATGACCGTGCAAGATGACTCAACGGATATCTGAGTACCTTGGGAAAACAGAAGCACTGAGGCTTTTCACTCAGCGACCTAATGAAAACTAGACAAATAGTCTAACATTTAATATATAGTTTCCACCGATTCATGCTTCTTTTGTTAGAAGTCATTCTAGCCTGTATAGAAAAAGAGACTGTTGGGTATAAGAAGTGATCTCTCGTTGATACAAAGCTTCAGGTAAAGCAAGGTTGGATTATAAGAGGATGAGAGATTAATTTAGGGAGGGAAATTTCCATGTCATGGCCATTTTGTTGCCCCCAGAATTTTACATGCTTGAACGAGCAATCCAATGCCAAAGCACGGGGCTACAGACTCCAGCTGGGAGAGCCACCGCTGCAGACAGAACACAAAGGCTAAAAACCGGACCCTTTGAGGAATACAAATGAGAAACTGTAGTGAAGGGAAGGCTTGAAAAGTTTCAAAAGCCATGGCGAGTGCCCAAAGAATGACCGTGAGCTCTGTGTTAAAATCCAAGCGGCATCTTTTGAGCAAGGTTCCACTCCTGTAAGTTAACTAGATCAAGAAAAATGCCAGGACCAGCACAGAGATTTAGCAAGGAAAGATACTTTCCACCAAGCCCGACCATCTGAGTTAGATCACTGAAACCCACATGGTAGAGGAAAAGAACCAACCCCTGCTGGTTGTCCTCTGACCTCCACACATGTGCCATGGCATGCACACGTACATAGCTGCACACAATATAAATGGATCAAAAATGCAATCTACACTTTTTTAATGAGAAGGCTCAATTGAGATGAGCCATCACCTCCCACTTAAGGAATACCACATTCTTTACATGGACACTGACAACATATGGCTCAGAACAATCTCCATATACTTTTGAAGAACTCCCAATAATAATAGTAACTGCTGGAGTTCAAGAGAGCTTTGCCTGGACTCTTGAGCTATAGACTTGGAAGTTAATAATGCTTCAAAGGTGAAGGGATGCTCCTCCAAGTCTCCATCTTCCTTTGCTAGGCAGATTTCCTAAATTCATCGCCTCCAGCAGATGGACAAAAGGTCTCACACCTATTTATAAAATAGCCAAAGCTTTGGGAAGGATCGTGTTGTCGTGATCGCCCTGAAATAAAGACCCTGTCTCGAGCCCCTTTCTCTGGCATTCCATTCATGCAGCAGTGCAAGATTTCACTGGGACCTTTTCTCATTCCTCTTCATAAACTCTGCCTGGTGGGACAGAGTCATAGACTATTCTGTGCCTTTCCATATTCTCCAGTGGCCTTGGTTTAAGGATCCAGGCCACCTTCTTATCCACCTGCAGGTTAGGCCCAGAGTCTGGGAATTTATGTCAATTGTAGAATGCAGAGAACAACTTAAGAAAAAAAAATGTTTTGCACATTTCTAGGAGCTGTGTGTGTGTGTGTGTGTGTGTGTGTGTGTGTGTAAATATCACCCTTTTCCTAACCTCCTTAGGAGCAGAAACACTAAGGACACATTGGCATGACCCAGGCAAAACTGCCCCCACAGCATTCCAAAGAGCAAATGGTAAAAATAAAATAAAACGAAAAAGATTTGCCTGTCATGGGAGTTGGTCAATAAAATGCAACAGTGTTTATTACAACATTTAAAGTCTGTGATTAAGAACACCAAAAGGCCTAAACTAGAAAGGTTTTCAGCCTGTAATTTCCCTGCAGTCCTGGCCTGTACTTCCTTATGAGTTAGCTCAGCGGGGCTTTTTTCCATGTCCATCATCAGCTTGTAATTATTGCCATTCTCAAAGCCATGCCAGATGGGCCTTTCGAGCAGGCATGCAGCTTGTCTATGAGAGAAAGAGCATAATATTACTCTACACAGAGACCTATCTGGTCCCACTCAAAGAGTCTGCTCCTCCTCCTTCCTCCCCTCCCCAGCCTACCCCTAGCCCCATTCTAGCTTTCTCTCTGCCTTCCAGAGGCAGCAAGCTTCTGGTACCAACAGACTGGCCTGGTGACTGGCAGGGACCATGGGGGCTGAGGTCAGCTGCCGCTTAGAACATATGGCTTACTGGTCACCTTTCCCAGTTCGCGGATGCAAATGAAGTTGGCATGCAGGAAGGAAAGCAGCGTATTCTTGTGCAAAGACCGAAAGCTGGGGAGCTGCTTTTAGGAGCCTCTCAGAGACCCCAGACCTGCACCCTCCAGCCCACATTCCTCATTGGCTGGGAAGGAGATTCCCAGCAACATTCTCCAGGACAAACCTCCACTCCCTTTGCCTGGTAGGAAGGATAAACATTGGTAAGGAGGCGGAGGTCAAGGAGCTGAGCAAAGGAACACAGGGAAAAGCCAGAGCGCCTAACTCAGGTTCATCTGGTGATAGGTCTGGGGTGTTAGGTATCCCAGAGGGCCAAGCACTGCTTCAATCAGCAGTTAATGAGGCAAGACCTGCAACAGATAGCCACTTTCAACTAACAAAAGCTTTTAGATGGCTCTGCTTACTTTGATCCATTTCAGTTCATTTGAGCCTGGTTAGAAGGGAATTTTGACCCCCCCCCCTTTTTTTTTTTGCTAGATAAACTCCCGGCTCCCACCCAACCCCCATCCACCCATCCCCACCTCTCAAACAATAGTATCATTTACCAACTTTAGACTTAACAAGTATTCAGATCTTCCCGTCAAGGTTGGACACAATTATATAAAAAAAGCAAGGCAAAGAGGTTCTGTGCCACAGAATGGCTATGAGAAAGGGATTTCAAAATCCCACACTGTGAAGGAAAATAAAGGGGACAGGAAAGGTTGCATTTTGTGATTTTTTTTTTAATTTTATTTTTTCTTTGTGACTCAATTGTAGGGTTTTTTAAAGATTTTTTTTTAAACTGTGTATGCGTGTGTACCCGAGTACAAGCATAGGACTTGAGGGGGACATGGCCTTGAAACTGGAGTGACAGCAGTCGTGAGCCACCCACGTGGGTGCAGGGACCTGACCTTCCATTCTCCACAGGGGGAGCATGGGCTTTAAACCACTGAGCCATCCCTCCAGTCCAGGAAGGTACATTTGCAATGGAGGTTTACTTATTGCCTTCTGATCGCGTGAAGTTTGTGTCCTTTCAATCTTTCCTAGTCCACCCGTGCAAAACCAGAGAGCTTTCTGTGCTGAAAGTGTTTCCAAAGAAACCACGGGTGCATAAAATAAGCCGGAGAGAAGCCCTAGCTGGTGGTCACAAACAAGGAAGGGACTTCTAAAATCAATGACTGGCGCTTCAGTGTCCGGGTATGGGCTGCTGCTGTGAACTTTTAATTAGGTCAACTTGGTGCTTGATCCCACTATACTGTGTACCTGTGCCTTGGGGGACCTCCTTACCCACAGGCACAGAAAAACATCCATGGAGACGTTCCTGGGGGTGTCTAGGGACCCCTGCTTCCCTTCCTAGCCTGTCGTCCCAGCCCTTTTTACACTTCTGTCCCCTTGTCCCTTCCATCTGACATTTATAAGCCTCATCTACAGCCTTGTCTTGTTTTCTTCCCCTCCTATGTTATATTGCATGTACTTTTATATTGAGGCAAGTCAAAAACAAAACAACAATAACAAAACTCCAGTCATCCATATAAAATAATTTGCTTAAGTACTTGAGTAATTTTGATTTGACATAGTCCTCAAAAAACAAAAAACCCCACCTTTCTCATATGAACCATGTTAACCATGACACATAAGTTAACAGAAGGATGGGGTGAAATTCTTTTCACTCCTGCCTTAAGCAAGTTGGAAATAAGTTTGAAGCATTCTCTTTGGCATCCTGTCCATTGCAGACCCCAGGGAACTTTCAGGAAGGTTGGAAGACCTCATTCAAACTAAGGTCCAGGAGTGCTGGGAAGAGGCAGGACTAAGTACCCAACTTGGGGTGAACATAACCTCCCAGAAGGTCTTCCTGACACCAAAACACGTCTTGTCTGTCGTCTTCACTTCCAGATGTTGACAGGAAGGGTTTATATCCATTTGTTTTTCACTAAGTCTTTAAAATGAAAGTAAGGTTAGCTTGTCACTGAAGGAGTTCTTTGGTTGAAAGGCACGGAGTCCAGAAAAGAAAAAAAAAACAACAGAAACAGAAGGCGGCGACACCTTATAGTATTTGAGAACACTAGCAATAACAGGATTGGCTAAAAGTGTGCTCAGTGCTTCCTGGACACGGCCGACTCAACGCCCCAGCTTCTGCATAACTTGCAGAGTGTTTGATACAAGCTTACTAAATTCTTTCAGTTAATGAGGAAGGGAGCAGTTGCTAAGCTGTAGGCCGAGTTATTCCTTTCATTCACAGCCTGAGGAGAGATGATGGGGGCATGTTGAGTCACTCCGAACAGGCTTAAACCACCTCAAGGAGTTTGCTTGATGAAAGGTTTCCCTTGTCCTTCAAAGCCACTTCCTGTGTCACGTGACCGACATCACTCCAGAGATAATAACACTTCCCTTTTATCCAAAGATCTCAAAGCATTTTCAAATGTTAATTAAACCTTCACCCTCCTAGAAGATAGCAATGCAGATCTTGCTATTTAAATACTGTATTCCTGTATTCCAGAACACAGGGTGTTCTAATCATTGCGAGGGAAATAGATTCCTGGGGGGGGGGGGGATCCAATGAGGAAGTCCCACCCAAACACTTTAGACACCCAGCCTCGGGAGAACACAGCGGCTCTATGCTGAATAGTCCCCTACCCCCACTGATGGTTGAACTGCCCCCCACTCCCACAGTCCCATCCACAAGAAAGGGTGAAGGTGCAAGTGAAGGAGAGAAAAATGATTGGAACCATTTGTTAAGGGCAGAAGTAAAGGTAGAGAAAGCTGCTCTCCCTGACAGACAAGGAGGAGCCCTTTGATCTCTTTCATTATCGCGACGAGCAGGCTTGTCCCAAGGCTTAGACGTGATTGTCCAGACTGCAGTTGATCCTGCCTGACAGCCTAGGCAGGGGCATTAAGGACTAACCGGGACACCCAGTGCTCCAGGGTGCACTCTGACGACTGTGCTTATCCACGCAGGAGGCAGACTTGAAGCAGTGTGTGGTATCATCAGTCTGGTTAAACAGAGACCATGGCGCACCCACGTCCCTGAAAGAGCTGCCAGTCTCCTTTCCTGCCTCTGCCCTTCTAGACACCACATCCTGCATCTTACTTGGTCTTGTTTCCTTCCCCCCTCCCTGCAGAATCCTTTAAATCAGAATCATTGAAAACAAACAAACGAATGAATGAATGAATGAATGAACTAAAATATTTCTTTAAAAAAAATTTAAAAGTTATTCTTATGTGTATTAGTGTTTTGCCTGCATGTATGTCTGTGCCTTGTGTCTTACAGAGACCAGAAGGTGCCAGATCCCCTTGGACTGGTCTGTGAGCTGCACCATGTGGGTGCTGGGAATGGAACCCATGTCCTCTGGAAGAGCAGTCAGTGCTTTTAACTGTTGAGCCATCTCTCCAGCCCCCCAAAATACTTCTTAAACATGTAGTGGGTAAAGATAATGAAACATCTTGACTGGGTATAGTGCAACTAATATGATCTTTGTAAGACAAGCGAAAGTGTGTTTCTTCCCAATGCATGTCTCTGAGGGCTTCTGCTGAGGGCCAATCTCTCAGGTGTTGTGCTAAGAGATTGGATTTCTTTCTGGACCCACGCTGCTTTTCTACCGACATTACTCACGCATTGCAAAATTTGTGAAAATTCTCTCTCCAACAAAAAAGTCTGTCTCTGTCTCCCACGGGCTCATGAGCCAGAGCCAGGTTGCCAGACAGTCGGCTCTGCCTTTTTGAGTGGATTGATTATTAGGTTAAATTTGAATAGACTCGGCATATAATGGAAACTTGGGCGTGGTTGGAGAAAGTAGGTCCCTGGGGATATGCCCTTGGGAGCCATTCCTCACCCAGCTCCCGCCGGTTACTGCCTTTCTGCCACAAGGCAAGGAACTCTTTACCGGGACACTTTCCTGCCACCAGGACGCTCAAGTGCATCGATTAGAGGAGTGATGGATCTTGATCCAAACATAAATAGCTTTTTTCCTACAAGTTGGCTTCTTTGGCTCTTTGGTCACTCACGCAAAAGCCGGACTAATATGTCCTTGGACACAGTTTTCTGTCTTTAAGTGACACCCTCCCTACACTTCCCACTGTCACACCAGTCCTGGCCTGTGCTGACCAGAGGACACTTTGTCTCCACGCGGTACTATTGTGCAGTGTTCCCGAAATGTCTATGAAGAGGAATGGCAGCAAGCCTGGGCAGAGGGGAAAGTAGAATTACCAAGAAGTGGTGGCTGAGGCCTCAGCTGAACCTGTCTGGAACTTCAACACTAGCGTGGTTCTTTAGAGCACCCCTAGCTAAGGAAGGAGGTGGCTTTAGTCTGGCTTCCTCTGAGACAGAAATGACCTTCAATACGGCAGCTCTGTGCAGCACGGCTGATTCCTGGAGGAACACATTAGCTAAATGCCTTCAAAAAGCAACCCTGCTGCTGGGTGAAGAATTGATCCTGGTCCTTGAGGATATCTAGGTACCACACTGCAGCATCTACTCTAGTCATCTTTTGGTCTTGTCTTGACTGCCCTTCCTCTAGGAAGATTTCCTTGACTGCCAGGCCTACTGATGCTCCTCCTTTGTGTTCCAAGTCCTGTATCACCTCATCCTGCTATCTTCACTTCATATTATAAAATCTCTTAGTTGTTTGAATCCTCCCATAACAATATAAACTACAGAAAAAGCTTCGCATTCTATTAAGCAGCATGTAAATTATCATACTCAAAAAGGATGAGAGAATTTTTTTTTTTACTTTTAAAAACCTATAGGGCCAGCAAGAAGCTCGGCCAGTAAAAGCACTTCCCACACAAGTCTGATGACCTGAGTTTGATCTGCAGAATTCACAGTGGAACCAGTACCCAAAAGCTGCCCTCTGACTCCTACACATGCATCATAGACCAAAGTATGTTCTCTCTCTCTCTCTCTCTCTCTCTCTCTCTCTCTCTCTCACCACACACACACACACATATACGCACATATCATATGCACACAATAATAAATAAAATAAAAACCATATACAAGCATCAGAAAAGTCTGGCAACCATGCACCAACACAAACTGCTGTTAATGGGTATTTCTTGGTGGCAGGATTATGGTTGATTTCTCCCACCATAAACCTTCTGACATATCTGAACTTGTATAAGCAAATACTACTTCTGCAAATTTTCAAAGTTCTAATTAAAGTTTCTGAGTTCTAATAGTTTTTCAGAGAAAGAAGAACACGATTTTTATTAGAGTAACCAGTATCAAAAGTCTCATGCCTTCATGTCACCGTTTTTATTATAATTCAGAGTTCAGCATGAGCACTTGGACATAAACAATTTCATTTACTCCTAATACAATGTCACCAGGTCCGGAGAGTTTGGTTTTTCCGATTTCTACTGGATTGAGAAATAAAGCAATACCCCTGCTAATGGAAGTGAGTAGACACACAGCATAGAACTGAGGGTCCAGCAAGTGTACTGCTCTGATGCACACGGCAGGGGCAGCCAAGCTACAAGGCAAGCCCCCCTAACTGCCCTGTCCTTGCTGGCCATAGCCCTGCCCCCCCTCTTCTTAGCTCCCCAATCCTACTCAGGAAAGAGAGAGCTGGGCCTCTCCTGGCCTCATTTCCATCACTTGTTTGCACAAGCCTAATCTCCAAGGCCAGCCAGAGTTGAAAGCCCTGTCACCCCTGCCACATGGCACCTCCACTCTCCTGTAACAATAAGGCTCCACGCGTGTATGGTCCTTTCCAGGAGGCTTTCCTGTCCATCATCTGACTGTATCAGCCCAACAAAGCTTGGAGGTCTGAGCGTCAGATAGTCCTTACCCACAGCCTTCGAGATAAGCCCTGGAAAACATAGAGAGGTTACATGGCTTGCCAAAAATCACAGTTAGCTTCTGATAAAGATAGGACTAGAATCCGGGACCTTATGGAAAAGTCCAGAATCCTCTGCCAGTTCACTTTGATCTTGCAGTCTAGCATATAGGCTACTGATGGAGCCCTGAAGGATATGAACTGGTAACAAACTAAACCGATGAAAGCCAGATGGTGGTTTTGATTTCTGGGTGGGCCCTACAATAGTCTGTGTAGTGATGCGTGCTAGCGTATGCCAAAGACCCACAAAGCCAAGCAAGGTCTTAGCTCCAGGAATATAGACATGATTCCACTCAGTTCCACCACAACAGTGAATGAAAGAGCATAGTTACCTATCTGTTAAAGATACATAAATAATACACGGTGGCATATAAAATAAAGAACCCTATGACCATACTCCATGAACCCACATTTCCATGATGGTCACTTTGTCCAGCTTTATGCCTATGATCCTGGTGTAGCTCTTAATGGTTCTCCCTTCCACTTCAAAGCAAGTCCAGGGCAGAGGATATTTATATGCCCATCCCATACACATCCTATAGACAACAAACAATTTCAGTAGACACTGAACAGTATTAATTTTCAAAGAGCCAGGCCCCAAATGCTATAAGAAAGGCTACTTTTATTGAAACGCACCGCTGGGAGCATTCCTAATGTTAAATGGCCTTCACTGGAGGTGCAGGAAGACACACACCCCTTTGTGCTGTTGCTGGGCTCGGGTTTTAAAATGTGATGAAACGCTGGCTAGCTTCAGTCCATTTGTTAAATGATTGTGGGTTTTCTGCACTTCATCCCCCTCATCTGATAGGTTATCTTTGTCTTATTGCTTATCAGAAGTGTTCCTTTCCACATTCGTCTTTAAAAACAAGAAGGGACAAATTGCAATTCACGTTGTTCGGCTTGAAGCTAGGACGCTGCCAACATTTCCCAAAGGAAACTTACCAGAGCAGCGGCCTAGAGCCAGCGCTTTGCCAAGTGGTTAGAGGCAAGCTTTTCATGGTAATTCCAACTCAGGCTTCTTGAGCATGTGCAAACACTGGTACCTCTTCTGAAATATTGGGAGGATGTGCACTCTTCCGCTGCTGAAAACCAAAGCGTTCTAAATCACACAACTACATTTCCAGTCCTCAACATAAAGGCTCTCCCTTGTTCATAGGAAACATCCAGACTAGCTACTCTAGAACAGAGACAGTGTGTAAATGCAAAAGTAGGCATTCGATGCCATATGCATTGGCAGGAGGAGAGAGCACTGGGGTTGAAGCATTCGGCAAGCCAGTGTTAATATCTTTTCCCAAGAAAAACTGTGCACGCTTCAAGAAAACGGTTTGAGGGCTTTATCGTCATTTTTCTAAAGTCTTGACTGATTCGTGTTTGGTGTTCAGATGTAGGCCCCACATGACTCCAATGTGCATTTCATGAAAGAATCCATTCTTCTGCAAATCAATCCACCAAGGCCGTGGTTCTCAACCTTCCTAATGCTGGGACCCCTTAATATAGTTTCTCATTTTGTGGTAACCCCTAACCATAAAAAGTTATTTCATTACTACTTCATAACTATAATTTTGCTACTGTTACAAATTATAATGCAAATATGTGATATGTGACCCCTGTGACAGTCACAACCCACCGCCTGACTACTGTACTAAGGGTTGGAGAGACGCTCAGTGGATAAGAGCACTCACTGGCTTTCCTTCTAGACAACCCAGCTTCATTTCCCAGCGCCAATATGGCAGCTCACAACTGTCTGTAAATCCAGTTCCAGGGGACCCAATGCCCTCTTCTGGTCTCTTTGGGCACCAGGCACACATGTAATGTACAGATAAACTTGCAGGCAAAACACACCCATGCACAATAAAATACAATATTTTAAAAGTTTTAAATAATAAAAAAAACCCAACCCAATTCATGTTCTGCCTAAAGACAGATGATTAACCCTTTATTCTATTGAGAAAGGTTCTTTGACACTTTTTATAATAATCTGCCTTCCCCATCATGGGAACAAAAGCCAACTGCAGTACTTTCCACCATGTGGATGTGTTTAGGGGTGCCCACAAGGCTTGAGTAAGCACCCCCAGCCTGTCCCAGTACAACCAAGATCCGGCCATCCAGCAATAACAGCCTCCTGTTCGCTCCTTAAGTATTTACTCTGCACTGATGGGGCTTTCATTCTGAGCCTATGCTGACCTTCCCTCTGCAGAAGAACCCGGTTGGGAAAGGGACCTACAGCAGACAACGCGGAGTCTACGAGTCGCTAGAGCCTTACTGCTGTGGGAGCACCTTCTGCTCCTTCAGCCCCCTCCTGTAGCCAGGCGCTGGCTGGACACTGCACAGGTCAAGCTTCAGACCCTCCGTGGTTAGCCTGTTTTACAGACAGACATGGCGCCCCTCGGCATTCAACGTGGTACAGTCAGATTCCAGCCAGGCCTTCAGGGGTTCAGCACCTCTGTTCTTTCTCTGCCCCGCATTTTATTAGTTCCTGCTTTAATTGTGTGCACTGCTAGCTGGCACTGCTCAAGAAAGGGAATGTTTTTCCAGGCAGCTCCTTGCTGCAGACGTCCTGACCACTACCAAATAAAGGCCTAAGCGATAACACTGATAACGCCTGATCTGACAAAAGGAAGCGGCCTCTCCAGCAGGGCGTGACTTCCCACCCTCATGCAGTGGCCCAGACCTCCAACACTCTTAACAGCTTCGGGATATTACAGCAGAAGAACATGGGTGATTTGATATCATAGGTGTGCTTTTTGAAATTCTTTATACTTGTCTTTTGAACTAATTATGGTTGCTTGAAAACCACTGGCTTCAAACGTTGGGTCACGATTATTTCGTAGTTTCTGGAACAAGGTTAGCTGAATATTAGAGTGAAAGAGCCAAGAAAACATTGACATCCAAGAAACTTAACTGAGGACATGACTTCCATAATGGCCAAGAGCTAGTGGCTCTCACTAGCTCTCTGTCAGTATCTGAAAGAAAACAAATAAAGGATTAGACAATTGGGCCTTATTTATTTCCTCTGTGTAGTGGTTGCTTTTTTCTTGAGGGAGAAGAGATTTATTGTGATCATGGTGTCAGGGCAGCTTCAGGCCATCAGAAGGGGAGGAGGGGAGAATTCATGCGTGCAGTTGAAGCTTTTCCTGCTCTCCTTACTAGGCAGTAAAGACCAAGGGCTAGAACCAGAAGTGAGAATTACCTTTAAGGCCCACCCCCAGTGAACTACTTCCCCCGGAAGTGAGTGTTACCTTTAAGGCCTACGCTCCAGTGAACTACTTCCCCCCGGAAATGAGTGTTACCTTTAAGGCCCACCCTCCAGTGAATTACTTCCCCAGAAAGTGAGTGTTACCTTTAAGGCCTACCCCCCCAGGGAACTGTTTTCCCCAGAAGTGAGTGTTATCTTTAAGGCCCACCCCCAGTGAACTATTGCCGCTCCCCACCCCAACCTCCAATCCCTTCCAGGCCCCCACCTCCACCAGACCCAGTAACCTTCAGAAGTGCACCACAAGCTGAAGTTAAAAGGATGAGCCCGTGGGAACACTCCAAATTCAAGCTAAAACATAAGTAAAATGCTTCCCTGTCAGGTTTCAGCACACAACCCTTAGCATGCTTAGAGTCTTATGAAGGAGAAAGACCCGGAACTGTCTGAGGCAATGGCGCAGGATCAATGAGGACTGTCTGAAGTAATGGTGTATGCAGTGCTATAAAAAGGAAAAGGGAGACGCCATGGTAATACGGGCGAGGAGCTTCCGATTCAGGCCCCAGATGTAGGAGAAAGGTAGCTAGTACACAGGGACATCAAAGGCAGAGCCTAGCAGGGCAGTGAGAGGCATCATGAGGAAGAAAGGGGTCTGGGGGACTTTCACATTTTCTGGTGAAAACACAAAGACTTTGGTACACAAGGTTTATAAAAGGGATGAGGAAAGAAAGCTCCAAAAGAGGCTAGACCCATCTGTCACAGGCCTTCTATGTCATGAAAGGAGTTCAGATTGTATTCATTCTTTCAGAAACTTTGTGTTGACCTTACTGGGCACCACACACCATTCCAGGTCCTGGGGTCATCGCTGCAGCAAACAAGAGAGACAGACACCTTCTTCTACAAAGCAGAATGAGAACTCACCTGTGGTCTTGCAGCAGGACAGTGAGCGCTGAGATGAGGCTTGGAAGAGTGCTCTGTGTCTAGAGCAGAAATGCTTAGATCAACACACGACCACAAAATGCCAGTTCCAAGATTTAAATGCAGGAACATAATACATTATAAAGTTCCACTTAACACCCTACATCATATATGAATAATTATGTTCATTTTTTATACAAGTATGGCTTTCAGATTTCTTTGTAACTAGTCAAAAATTGAGTGGGTCTCTTTCTTCTTACTTGCTTATTCAGATACCAAACATCAGTCTTGTGGGGGAGGAAAAGGCAGATAATATGTGTTGTGCATTGCATTTTAGAGACAAAGAATTAATAGCTCTATATTACTTTTAAAAAAAAATGTGCACTACTGATTTGCCTTGGGAAGTTTCAGGTCCCCTAGAACTGGAGTTACAGACAGTTGGGAACTGCCATGTGGGTGCTAGAAGTTGAACCTGGGTCCTCTGAAAGAGCAGACAGTGCTCTTAATGGCTGAGCCGTCTCTCCAGCCCCTCTGTATTACTTTTCTTTACTATGATACAATGACTAAAACATCAAGACAACTTATAGAAGGAAAAGTGTTTCGGGACTTAGGACTTCAGGGGAATGAGTCCATCACGGTAGGGGAGCAAGCAGGCACAGGAACAGAAACAGGAAACTGGGGGCTCATATCTCAAACCACAAACAAGAAGCAGAGATATCAAACAAATGAGGTGAGATTCTAAACACTCAAAGCCTGCTCTCAGTGACATACCACAAGGTTCCACCTGTCAAAGGTTATCCCGCTTACCCAAACAGCCTCACTGTGTTCAAATACCTGAGCCTATAGGGGACTTTTCTCAAATTGCTCTCAGCCCCACTGTCAGAAAGCCAAGATCCAAACCTGCGTTCCCAAGTGCTTTATTTGCTAGTTATATATTATACTGTTTAGTGTCTATTGTCGACTTGTCATGAACGAGAGTGACATGGTGTGGTGGTTTGAAATAAAATGCCCCCCATAGGCAGTGGCACTGTTTGGAAGCGTGGCTTTGTTGGAGTAAGTATGGATTATTTGGAGGAAATGTGTCACTCTGGGGGTGAGCTTTGACGTCTTTTTCTCAAGTTTCACTCAGTCTGACAGTCAGTTGACTTCCTGCTGCCTTCAAGTCAAGATGTAGCCAGCACCATGTCTACCTGCATGACAGCAACCATGCTTGCTGTCATGTACCTCTGAAACTGGAAGTCTCCATTAGATGTCTGCTTTGTAATAGTTGCTGTGGTCATGGTCTTTCTTCACAGCAATAGTAACACAATTAAGAGACCTGAGAAGAGGGAACTGCAATTGAAGAATTGCCTGTGGGGTTGTCTGTGGGACAGAGTCATCGTGCATATTTAATATAGGATAGTCCATTCTACCCTAGGTGGTACCATCCTTTGGAAAGTGACCCTGAAAGTGAGCAGGTAAGCTGTGCTCTTCCACGATCTCTGATTCTGTTCCTGCCCCCAGATTCCTGCCTGGAGTTCTGTAGTGATGTGCTGCGGGCAGGCCTGCTTTTCGTCCTGCCCGGCTCCCGCACTGCTAGCTTTACACCCGAAATAACAACACACAAATTGTATTCATTTAAACACTGCCTGGCCCATTAGTTTCAGCCTCTTATTGGCTAATTCTCACATCTTGCTTTAACCCATATTTAGTAATCTGTGTAGCACCACGAGGTGGTGGCTTACCAGGAAAGATTCAGCATGTCTGACCTGGTGGCTGGCTCCATGGCGTCTGCCTCAGAGAGGAGAGGCATGGCAATTGACCAACTATGCTTTCTTTCTCCCAGCATTCTGTTCTTTATACTCCACCTATCTAAATCCTGCCCTATCAAAAAGCCAAGGCAGATTCTTTATTAACCAATGAGGGTAACAGATAGACAGATGACCCTCCTCCATCAGAGTTCCAGCCCTGGCTTTCCTCAGTGATGAACTACTGTCTAGAAGCATAAGATGAAATACACTCTTTCCTCCCCCAAGCTGCTTTGGGTCCGTATTTTATCACAGCCACAGAAAACCAAACTACAGCATACATCAAAAATCTGTATTGTTTTATGTCACAAGACTAATTATAGCATAGTCACCCTCCTCCCTTAATTCCTAGGAGACCAGAAGATAAACAGCCCAAGCAGAGGCTTACAATCAAGCGTGTTAAATGTTAGTACATGCCCGCTGACTGGCTCACTGTAGTTATTCCTCAGATAAACTTGCCCAGGATTCAATAAATCTCAGATCTGTTGATGTTTGGAAATTATGTGAATCTCAAAATTCTTCTGTGAGCACAAAACATAGGACCCACACCCAGCCTGGAAAGTCTGCAGAGCAGGAGCATCAGAAAAGAAGGCCGTGGACCAACGAGATGTGCTAAAGGCAGCCGTCGATCCTCCTGCAAGCCTGAACTCAGTTCCCAGAAGGCACAGGAAGGTGAAGAGAGAAGAGACGACACAAAGTTGCCCTTGCCCTTCACGCGTGTCACTCCTCTCTCACACATATAACCGTACCTCTTAAGAAGAGCGATGCATTTCTCTTGCAGTAAAAATACACACGAAACTTGAAACATACTTGTTTCCTAAAGAGTTGTTTTCCAGTTCGAGAAAAACATTATTTTCAAGCCAAAGAAATTCTATGATTTTTCTTAAAATGAAACAAAAAGAAATAACAGAATTCACCCTCAGGCTTCAGAGCGTTTCTGTAGGTTGCTTAGTTACCTCAGTTACATGTGATCCCAGACTCAGGAGGCAGAAGAGGGTGGATCTCTGTGAATCTGAGGCCAGCCAGGTCTACAGAAGAAAGTCTACTATAGCCAGGGTTACACATAGAAGCACTGTCTTGAGAAACACAAAGTTTGAGCAGCTTGTAAGCATAACTTTATTCAGAATAAATTTATTTTCTCTTATCAGACTCTATCATTAATCTAAACACAGTTGACAAGTTTTTTTTTTTTACATTAATCTTAAACTCTAGGCCTTACTGGAAGCTGCTGAAGAGACACTTCTCTACTAGATGGGAATACAGAGCTGCGTGTGTGTGTGTGTGTGTGTGTGTGTGTACTGCACGTGCCTATGTGTGTGCTCACGCTTTATAGTAGGTTTGTACATATGCACATGCATGCAATGTGAAAGTATGCACATGCACAAGCCAGAAGTGGCCATTGAGTTCTTTTCTCTGCCTGCTTTATTTTGTGTGATCACTAAACCCAGAGCTCCCCACTGGCTAGAGCAGATCCGCCCACCTTTGCCCCTGCAGCCATGCACACACACACCACCAAGCCAGACTCTTGACTTGGATACTGGGGATGTGAGCTCAGGTCCTCCTGCTTGCAAGGAAGGCACTTTGCCAACAAAGCGATCTCCACAGCCCTCCCATTCCTCTTGCTATCATCTGGAAGGCAAAGAATGCCTGATGCAGTTCTAAGGAGAGAAGAGAACTCTGATGGTGGAGGGGAGAAGGGTCTCCTGGCTCATAACAGTGCATCTGACTAGCTCAACCTCTTCCTCCTCTGCTTCTGACCCTGCAAGCACCCCAACACTCTCACTGCTGTGAAGGGGATTAGCCTAAAGGAATGGTTCTCAACCAGTGGTCCACGACCCCTTTGGGTGTCACATAACGGGTATCCTGTATATCAGATATCTATATTACAATTCATGTGTTATGGAAGTAGCAATGAAATAGTTTTATGATTGGGGACCACCACAACATGAGGAACTGTCATAAAGGGTCATAGTGTTAGGAATGTTGAGAACCACTGGTCTAAAAGTAGAGGTGACATGTTGAAAGAAGTAGAAGAAAACAGTTGGAAAAACCTTGGTCTGTGAACTTACCATAAGGCTGTTCAGCCTTACCATAAGGCTGTCTGGGCCTCCTCTTGTGGGAAATGGGGAACTTTTGTCATTGTTGAAGCCATTTTTTTCCCTTGAAGAGCTAATACACCAGAGAGGAGAAAGGTGGCCCAGGACAGCAGCAATCTTAGTAGTGTGGCGTATCAAGACACCAGGAATGAAAAGCCTCATCAAGACTGAAAGTTTCCATTGTCATGGCAATTGCAATGCTGCCATTTTTATTTGTCTTCCCATCCGCCCATGTATTGGATTTGGAGGTCAGTGATAAATATGGAAAGAACTATTAACATTTCTTTTAATATCTTTTTCTTTTTTTATGCACATTGGGGCTTTGCCTGCATGTATGTCTATGTGAGGATGCCAGATCCCCTGGAACTGGAGTTACAGACAGTTGTGAGCTGCCATGTGGGTCCTGGGAATTGAACCCAGGTCCTTTGGAAGACTATGGTTTAATTACTGAGCCGTCACTCCAGCGCCCAACTATTAACTTCTTTAACTGTCCTAAGTAGCATGCCACACCTCAGGAATCTTCCTGAAACAGAAAAGGGCAGAGGGGGCTTCCCCCGCTTTAAAATCGGAATCTGGTGTCTGTTTCCCAGCTTGGTCAGCTCTAGGCGTTGGCTTCGGGCTTCCCACAGCGATGGCGACATCTGTTCAGCAGATACCCCTGAGATGGGCGTGATGCAGAGTGGAAGAAGAGCAGCCTCCATTGCCTGGTGGGGTGGGAGATGACTCCGGATCCCTAGTCCCTGTTGGGACAGTGCCCGGCTGGGATTAAGCATCACCTAGTAGTACAGGGTGCTGCCTGCCGGGGTGGCTAGGGTCCAGTTATAAGCATGGTAAAACCTTCCAGGTCCTCTCGGGTACTTAGGAGAATAGTTGAGATGTGTGCAAGTCTGGATAGGATCCCAAACTCCTCTCTCAGATGATTCAGGGACGTTACAAGGGGGACATAGCATGTGCTCCAAAGCTTCCTGGGAGAAGCTACATGGGAGTTTCTATACTTGAACATTCCAGAAGAGAACAAGGTGCACAGGGAAGAAATGTGGACTATGTGTATTGTTGCGACATGCTGAGCACCAAGTAAGCTGGAAAGGAGCAGGTGGTCCAGCAGACGGGCCATAGGAAGATGAGAAGTCTTCCTTGTGTTGTCTTTGAGTAAACTCTGTGTTCTACAACTACGATAGAGTGCTCACCAAGCTGATTGTTGGGTGAGTTAAAGCTTCGATAGACTTAGTTTTGGGACAAGAACCGCGACTTCTTAACTTGGCTCCAATCACATAGAGGGACTCCTTTAGAGTCAGGGAAACTGGACACGAAGGCTGGGCTGGCAAACATCCCATGGCATGTTTTGTTTTCAAGACAAGGTTTTCAGCTTCTGGTCCATCACACTTCTTTAAAATTCTGTGATCTGTAGTGATGGAGCTCCTGGGTCCCTCCGTGGGGCTCCCAGGCTGTCACATAAACTAGTGCTTTACTTCTAGCTTATACCTTCGAGAGTCTGAAGACTACTGGAGCTTTTCCATGTGTCCCTGCCAGGGTCACAGTGTTGCTGTCCCTCCACAGGCTTCCTCTGCAGTCAGTGCCTCTGACCCCTGCGCTCATCTGGTTCCCATGATTCCTACTGGGCCCCTGGGCAGAGCAGTATAACATAGGACAGCATAATTCACTTTTATAGAGCATCCCTCATGTGAACTATCACAGGGAGCTAATCAAACGCTGAAGAGAAAAGGCCTGCTGCAGGTTAAGATTTAAAGGGAGAAACTGATTTAGAGGCCGGGCTTGGGGGACAGCGCAGAAAAGTCAGATAGATAGGTTAGAACAGAAACAACCCCCACTGTGGTAAGCCCCGGATGGAAAGAGGCCAGCCTGTCTCGTAAAGGATAAAAGGGAAGAGAAACAGCTAGTGCACCAACACTACAGATCACTCACAACCAAAGGCAACCCAGGAAAGCTTGTGAATCAGATCTGAGACTCAGGAAAACCCAGCCTGATGGAGGAATTACTTTCATTTAATAAAGAAACTGCCTTGGCCCATTTATAGGCCAGCCCTTAGGTGGGTGGAGTAAACAGACAGAATGCTGGGAGAAAGAAGCCGAGTCAAGGAGTCGCCATGATTCTCCCACTCCAGACAGACGCAGGTTAAGATCTTCCCTGGTAAGCCAACTCGTTGTGCTACACAGAATATTAGAAATGGTTTAGATCAATATGTAAGAGCTAGCCAATAAGAGGCTGGAACTAATGGGCCAGGCAGTGATTAAAAGAATACAGTTTCCGTGTAATTATTTCGGGGCATAGCTAGCCATGTGGGCAGCCGGGTGGCGGGGACGCAGCCCCACCACTCTTATTACAACACCAGCCCTCAGAACAGCAAGATAAACCTATCATCCCGCCTACCGAGCGCCGAGAGACGTCCCAGTTAATTCAGCGGCCCTCGGTGTGCGCAACTTCCTCTCAAGCTTGCTTCTCTGAGTGTCTCAGGATGACAGTCATCACACCTACATACAGAAACGTGGAGACACGACAGGGATCAGCGTAAGAAGTAGAGCCATTTCTCCCGCTGGTCCCTTGGAGAATGAAGAATTCTTGCCAATGCTCACTCTCAGCATCGTTGGTCAGAATTCGGAACTGACTCTCTTTCTAAACCAAACACCTGTATGAAGGACAAGATTGTCATGATTGGTGCTGCCCAAACAAAATTAACTTCCGAGTGGCATAGCAGGCAGCCCCTGAGGTCTGGATTTTACCCACAACAAAGACGAGAACAGTGGTGTATTACTGACATTCCTCTATGCTAGGACAAACGGCCTGACGGAAGCACCTCAAGCAGGCGGAGCTTTATTGATGCTCAAGTCTGAGGGTACATTATGGCACTGAAGGTATAGTAGCAGCAGTGGTTCTAGCTGTGGTCGCTGAGGCATGAGGCAGTCAGCTAGCACACGGTGTCCATCAAGACGCAGAGACAATGCTGCTGTCCATTCATTTGTCAGGCCCGTGGCATGGTGTTTGACAACAGTCTTCCCTGCTCAGTCAAACCTCCCTGCCAGCACCCTCAGTGACACACACGCCCAGAGGTGTGTCTCCTCCAAATCCAGTCAAGCTGATGGTGAAGATCACACAGAGGGTAACTGAGACATCAGCCTTCTCCATCTGCTGCAAAGCAGGACCACACGGCCTTTGGTCAAGACAGTGGGAGGGTTGGGCGGCATCCAGTACACAACCACAGTTTCAAGGGACAAGTTTTAGAAGACAACCGCAAGAATGCTGACAAAATTCTATGTTCAGGGTGTAAATTCTATGTGCAGGGTGTAAACTCTATGTTCGAAGTATATTAGGAAGGGTTAGGGAGGCAGGAAGCTGGATTTTTGGCTGTCTTCTAGAGTAAAATTAAACATTTCAAGATGAGGAAAAGGTTGAGTTTGGGATCAAGGATTTCTGCCTTTGGCAGAGAAGACAAGAAAGAAAAGAATTTTCTTTCTGGACTGAAAAGGGCAGTGAGGTCTGTGTTTTGAGAGAAAGGTTCTCTTATTTCTGGAGGAGCTCAAACAGCTGTGAGAGGGAGATACGCAAGGGTGCAAAGCCAACATCATCCCAAGACATCCAGCATGCTAGGAGGAGGCTTGCATGAGACCCACGGGAATAACAGGAAGACACATTCTTGGTTAGTGACGAATCAACCTTAACTTGGTAGCTTCTGAGCTTTTCACTGACCCTGGATCTCTAGGGATTTGAGTTCATTTACTCTGGGCACAATTCACCTTCTCAGTACTAAGGAAAAAATGGGCCCCAAAGATTTGTAGCTCTCTGGGAAACCACACAGGGGTGAGTTAAGTGTAAATGAATCCCAAACATGCAGATTAAATTTCCCCTGAACTGCACCAGAGTTTAAAGGCCAAGGAGAGAAGCACTTGAGCCCAAACATATTTGGCTTTTGTAGAACCCAAAACATTTCTAATGAGTTTGAAATCATTCAATTAACAAAACTCAGCTATGTTCTTTCTCCCAAGTCTGGCATCCAGCCTGGTGGCAAATCCTCAGCTGTCAGTCAGGAACCGCTTTCCCTGAGGGAGGAGATTGCTATGGGTTGGAAGAGTAACTCCTTGAGCCAATGTGATCAAAGGTAGCTGGGGCCAATATCGTGACAGTGACAGCCTGTAGAACAAATTGTGGATCCCAAAATTCTGTACTTCGAGATGAAGGGAGAGAGAACTCCCTAAGAGAGAGAAACAAAAGACCATCACTTTGAAATAAGTTCTGTTTCATTGAGAGAGAAAAAAAAATAGGAACCATCTCTTCTAGGAGAAAATAAAGCAATCCCTTTAGAAAACTTGGCATTTCAAAATTCCCAAGTCTCCATCTGGGGTGAGTGTCTGTTCTGGGGAGTGATGGCATAAGATCTAGGGCACACTTCCCTCTGGGGAGTGAATTACCTGTTTCTTTATTAGTTTATGCTCTGCTCCGGACTAGACCAAAGCTATTTAACGATGGTACATTATGCCACTAAGGTCCTGTTCTGCCCTCTTCCTTGTCCCACTGGAGTGGGCACCTTCCCTCTTTAAGTCTATGCCTTCAGTCATCTCCTCGGTGTCTTCCATTTATTATTATTATACAGGGTTTCATAAAACCAAGGTTGGCCTCAAACTCACCCTGTAGTAGGGGATGATCCTCCTATCTCTGTCTTCTCAACGCTGAGGTTGTAGGCCTGTGCCACCTCACCTAGTCTACGTGGTGCCAGGGCTAGGCAAACACTCCACCAACCGAGTTACACCCCGGATCCTCCTTACTTGACTTTAACACCCTCATATGAGACTAGCTTCTTAGATACACATCTGTTCTTTCTCAGGTGTGCTTGCCCATTGAGAAGTTCAAGTAGCATGAATTCCTTTATTTACTTTTGTGAGCAGACTGCTCTGCCTAGGCTGAGTCAGGCTAACCTCCTGCCTTCTTTGTGAATACCCAAGACAACACCTAACTCCACTTGCTTGGCACTTCCAGGTTGTTTGGTCTGAGTTATGTTTCAAATAGAGGTTGTTATTATTATTATTATTATATTATCATTAAAAAAGCAGATTTTCCGTGTCTTCCAGGCAACCACCTGTGAACGTGACTTCTTGAACCTGAACTTGAGTTAAGTGTTACACTCCTAGTTTTGCTTCCTTGAGACAAAGCGTGCAAACAGCAGTGATTGGTTATTTAATGATGGACTTCTTCAATAAAACTGATGTCGTACTCATAATAGAGATGTGGTCCATTTTTACCTAACTTCAATGGAACACATTTGATGCCATAGACATTATGTGATCTGTTTTGTAGGAGCCCAATAGGAGTGATATTACTACTGTCCCTGTTTTATCTAATCAGAGGCCTGGCTTCTGAAGAAATTATTTCTCTGACAAGCTTGCCACAGTAGAAAGCAGCAGGGGCATAATCTGAGGAGCTATTGAGAGCCCAAGTCTGGTCCGTCTTGACCAGCATCTCCCACTGGACCCCGCTAGGCAAAAGTGGGACATAAGAGTTCTTTTGCTGTAAGAACACTTCACTAAGCAGTGGTGGCGCACACCTTTAGTTCCAGCTCTTGGGAGGCAGAGGCAGGTGGATCTCTGCAAGTTCGAGGCCAGCCTGGTCTACAGAGCGAGTTCCAGGACAGCCAGGGCTGTTACACAGAGAAACCATGTTTCAAAAAACTACAAAAGAACATTTCACTAGAGTTTTATTTTCTTAGCCTTAACTCAGTAATGGAGGGAAAGAAACTATACTTTGGGGGCAGGGGGAGGCCATCAAATTTGGTTGTCTTTTTCCAGTTAAATTAGATTTTATAAGAATCCTTCATGAAACCATAGGAAATAATATCACTTATCCTGTCTTGTTTAAGTCAGTTCAGAAAACATCTTTCCTAGCTGCTGACTTGGGGAGATGGCTTGTGTAATTGCTATCGGAGGCGCTTGTTTTGTTAAAGAACAAACTTCATGTGGAGAACACTAACTCTTCTTCTGGGGGAAACTACAATGACAGAGACTCACCCCTGCCGACAAAAAGGCCATCAGATGCTTGTTTTTTGTGGGGATGCGTGCTCAACAGGAGCCAAAACTAAGTGCTCCTCCCACCCATTGACCCATTGCTTCCGAATTCCCAAAATAGGCAGTGGGTTACCACTCCTTTTCCCTAAGCCACTGTCCCCCTTATTTAAGCACCCCCATAGAAACGCCTACCTTTCTCACCCCCACAAGCACATTCCCAAAGCAAGTGAATAGTTAAGACCGTGACAAGTCTTTCATCTGACCCACAGCAAGAAAAAAAGAGAACACAGATTTTGCCAAAATGGAAACGCTCTCTGGAAAAATTTGAAAATATTCCTAAAATCTCAAATTAATAAGTGAATGGATCCCGAGGGTGAAAAGGAATCTCTAAAAATAGACACGATGTGAAATATTTTTGAAGCATTAGGATGATGGAAGTGGATGCACCGAGACCTTTTGTAAGAGGATTCCCCACTCCTAGCAGTGTTTGCGTTTACCCTTGAACTAGGACCTTAAGAAGTCACTGCAGACAGGAGCCAGTGATCGTCCCAGATTTTCTTTCTGGATATTGGGGGCAATGGAAGGCTTGGGCACAGCATTAGTGAAGGTTCTCTAGACACTGAGAACAAAAAGGAAGGGAGGGTAGATAGAAAGATGATACATAGATACATAGATAGATTGCACAAATATGGAGGCTAGCAAGTCCAAACTCCACAGAGATAATATCCAAGTTCAAAAGCCATCAGGCAGAGAGGATAGCCTCTTGCATAAGGTACATTACTGTTTTGGTTTGTTCAGGCTTTCGACTTATTGAGTAAGGCCAACGACATCAGTCAGAGCGATCTGGTTACGCAGTCTAGCCATCTAAAGGCTACCTCATCCCAAAACCACCTCAGAAAGACAACCAGAACAATGTTAAGATCTCCATAACTAGCTGAGTTGACACAGAAATTAACCACAGCCCACAGATTTTAGGTAGTACAGCTATTGGCAAGAAGCACTTGGAAGTGACAAGGTTCTGATGAAACAAATAACCTGTAGAACATGCTCCGCCCCCGGCCACAATAGTGAGCACTGTCCATTGTCTACCCAACATCCATCGCTCTCTCCGTTCTTCTGCTGAGCAGTTGCTGCCAATCCTCCACATAGCCCTATTCTTTATGAGACTAACATCTAAGACTAAGCCCAGTTGATGTAAAATAACCCTGTGGCCATTTTATCAAACTACAACTGAGAAAAAGTAAGGAAAAGCCTAGTAGAAACCATCTCCTGTATTGAGAAAGACAGTTTCTGACCGTGAGTGCCTGCCCGGGTAGACAACCACATCAAGTTCTGCAGCCCAAACCCTGTGATGAGAACTGGGATTCCTGATTCCTGCGAGCTTCTGAAACAGGTCCCTGAAGAGGCCACCACCACACATCTGGGCTTACCGATAATATAAAGTAATAAGTCTCCATCAGATTCATGTCAGTTGCCTCGGGCTTTCAGATGTTCATTGCCCTAACACCTAGCAGATATACTGAGGAGCCCCATTTGACATAGCCACTGGCCTACAGGCTAAAGGAGCTTAAAAGTCCACCCCAAACTGAGAGATAGCAGTCATACACCTTACCTTCTATGAGGCCTAAGACTTAGTGATGTCATGCAGCATTTACAAGAAATCCCCATTTGGGTTAAATTTGCCAGAGAGTTTCCCTTGTTGACATAAAATTAAATGTCAAGAAGAAAATATACAGCCTTAAAGGTTGACTTTCTCCAGCAGATCCAAGCTTGGCTGTGTCCTTGTCTCTCTGAGATGTTCATTCTTCACGGGTCTCAAAAGCCTCCGACAATCGGTCCAGAGGATGCTGGCCTGCAATCCAGCATTCGTAAAAACATTTGTTTCCTGCATGAAATGAAAATGGAAATGCAAAATGGAGACTTGAAATGTTTTTTAAAAGTACTGAATTCCTTGTTAATTTTGCATCTCTACATTTGTGACCTCTTCTTAGCCAGCCCCAGGGGTCTACCTGCTTCCACAGGGAAGTGGATTGTTTGCAAGAGAAAGTAAAGAACCACACACTTTTAACTTTCAGAGTAGCATTCTGAAATAAAAAACCATGTTTCACAAAAGAAGTTTTTTAATGAATGTTTCATTAAATTTAAATACACATAAAATAAATAATAGTATTTGTGGTGACTTAAATAGGAATGGTCCCCATAGGCTCGTATGTTTGAATGCTTAATCACCAGGGAGTGGCCCTGCTCTGGAGGGATAAGGAGGTGTGGCCTTGTTGGAGGAGGTGTGTTACTGCAGGGCAGGCTTTAGGGTTTCAAAAGCCCCAGACAGGCCTACTGGCGCTCTCTCTCTCTCTCTCTCTCTCTCTCTCTCTCTCTCTCTCTCTCTCTTCCTGCTGTCTGCAGATCCAGATGTAGAATCTCAGCTACTTCTCCAGCACCATGTCTATTTGCCTGCTCTCATGCTTCTGCCATGATGAAAATAGACTAAATGGACTAAGTCTATCAAACTCTAAGCCAGCCCTAGTTAAAGGCTTCTTCATATGAGTTGCCATGGTCATGATGTCTCTTCACAGCAATAGAATACTGACTAAGACAGCATTATATACACTTTTATATCTATGGTAGCAAATTTTAAAATTTTTTACATTTTCCCACATTTTCTTTGAATTTTTTTGGCACTATAGAATGAGTCTGTGTAAATATAAACAGGACTGTGTAAATATAAACCAGCGTTCCACCCCCATACCACAATGTGAACCAGTGCTCGACCCCTGAGCTGCAGCAGTGTGAGCCAGTGCTCGACCCCCGAGCTGCAGTGTGAGCCAGTGCTCGACCCCTGAGCTGCAGTGTGAGCCAGTGCTCGACCCCCGAGCTGCAGTGTGAGCCAGTGCTGGATCCCCGAACTGCATTACATCCCTAGTAGCTTTAGATTTATTTTTCCCTTTAATTGTGTGTATCTTTGTGTGTGCATATGTATGGGTATGTGCATGTGAGCGCAGGTGTCTAAAGAGATTGGAGCTGATGGAGCCCCTGGAACTGAAATTCTTGGCAATTGTGAGCCATCTTAATGGGCTGAGGAAACCTAACTCCAGTCCTCCGCAAGAGCAGTACATGCTCTTAATCAAAGAGCCAGCTCTCCAGTCTTTGGATCTTTTTATTCATTCATTTCTTCATTTATTAATTCATTCAGTTTTGCAGTAAAGATTTGTTCAGTTATTTGTATTTATGTGTGTGTCTGTGTGTGTATGTGTGTGTGTTTGTGTGTATGTGTGTGTTTGTGTGTGTGTGTTTACCATGTGAGAGCAAATTCCTATGGAGAATAGAAGATGTTAGTTAAGTCCTCTGCAACTGGAATCACAGGCAGTTTTGAGCTGCCTGACCTGACGTGGTTGTTGGGACTGAACCAGTGCCCTTTGTAAAACAGCAAGTACTCTGAACCACTGATCCATCTCTCCAGCTGCCATGGATCTTTGTGAAGCAACACAGTAACTATCTCTTCAATTATATTTTGCCTACTCTAATAATCCTTACTCTGCTTATTTTTATCCTCACCATTACATGTTAAACATGGTAGAACAATGCATCATCTTAGAATGGAGAGTTGGAGTATTACATTCAGTTATATTCATACTGATGGAGGTGGGTCATCTTTCTATCTGTTGTTCCATTGGTTAAGTAATAAAGAAACTGCCTTGGCCCCTTTAATAGGACAGAAAATTAGGTAGGCGGAGTAAACAGAGAGAATGCTGGGAGAAAGAAGCCGAGTAAGGAGTCGCCATGATTCTCCCACTCCAGACAGACGCAGGTTAAGATCCTCCCTGGTAAGCCAGCTCGTGGTACTACACAGAATATTAGAAATGGGTTAGATCAATATGTAAGAGCTAGCCAATAAGAGGCCGGAACTAATGGGCCAAGCAGTGTTTAAAAGAATACAGTTTCCATGTAATTATTTCGGGGCATAAGCTAGTCGTGCGGGTGGCCGGGTGCCGGGGACACAGCCCCGCCGCTTATATTACAACATCATACAATGCCGAAATAAGTGTTTTTCTTCTTTAAGCACATGTGAGAATTGTTTTTTGACAAATAGGAAAACTATACGGGAATTATCAATGTTCAACCTCAATCAACCTACAGAACTGTCACATACATCAAGAATAAGATATTGGGCCTTAGGGTATAAATTACTACGGAAAAACATTGGAGAAGCTCTTTCTAAATCCTTTGGTATGCCAACAGCCAAGTCTTCATTACTTGGTTGACAATATGGAATGACCCAATTCTATAGAGGACAGAGATATACAGCTTAGCTATGAAAGAAAATACAGTGTCAAGAAAAATCCTAGCAGTTCCCATGTCTCAATGTCACCTACAAAACTTGAATATTTTAAAGTCCCAGGTTCACTGTTCCCCAAAGCTATGACATCATAGCTGACTGGGAGATATTTGATTCTAATCTAG
The DNA here is from genome assembly GCF_950005125.1 of Chionomys nivalis. Classification (NCBI taxonomy): domain Eukaryota; kingdom Metazoa; phylum Chordata; class Mammalia; order Rodentia; family Cricetidae; genus Chionomys; species Chionomys nivalis. The sequence goes on along the minus strand of NC_080097.1, from coordinate 65,739,756 downwards.
AAGGTAAGGTCAGTGCAGTGCGAGCTTTGTGGTTAGCAGTGGCTCGTGGGAACATTTGGACCTACACATGGCTCAAAGTTTAGACAAAAGCAGTTCTAGTCCACACCTATCTTCTCCACAGTGAACCAGAAAAGATGGTCGGGGTGGAGGGAGTCAAAAGAAACGTGTAGCATTTCCTGTAAGGATTCTATCTCTGAAGCCAAGGAGGAAGAGCTCTGTCTTCACCGAGGAGAAGATGGGTCTGGATATCTGAAGGTCGTTCTTTAATGACTAGGAAGGCTCCAGTCAGCATCCATCACAAATCCTCTCCCTAGAGAACCTAATGCACAATGTTTGATGTTTGTGAAATTCTTCACTTTTTCTTGGTTCTAGAGTCTAGATATAATTCCTTGAATATTCTTTTCTGGATGACTGGCACTTAGGAATTCTCTGCAGACTTTTAAAATTTAAGTTTGCCTTAAATAGCTCTATTGTGAAATAATGCCTATTTTTTTTATTTTGCCACAGAAACAATGGGCCTCAATTATATCTGTAACTCAGAAATAGATCTCCTTGTGTTCTTTAACAAGGATACAGTTTATGAATTGCATTGGTCCTCATTGGGTGAACATCATAGAGTATACTTAAATACATTAAGATTGCTATGACAACTCTAGGCAAATTAACCTCGTAGGCCCATCATTATATAAGTGGTCTGTTGTTAGCTGAGATATTTTAGAGCACATGACTACATTTGTCTTCCCTGTGTTCCACAAAGACTCCATCTCAGAGTACATCAGCAAGGTCAAACCCAAAGTCCGTAAATCAGAAATGTATGAGGGCATCTGCTGGAGGCAGGGATATGCGGCAGTCCACTGGCAGAAGAGCGCAGGCTGCAAGTGTGGTCAGGGATGTGACGAAGTTGCTCAAGGACTCGTTGCTGTTTGGGTTGTTTGCTTGGCTGGTTGGTTTGGGGGATTGCTGTGTTAATGATAGAGAAAAATACAATGTAAACGGTATTCATCATTAACAAGGCATTTGTACTTTGAAGTCACATGTCATGGGAATGTAACATATTCCATGAAGTGAATACCACAAGACTCTCGGAGGGAAGCTGAAGTTCACTGAAGGCTTCTCATTTCCATCCTCCCACTTGGTTACCTCTTTGCTTTTCCATTAACTATAAAAAAAATCATGATCCAAAGATAACTTCCCTTTGCATAGCACAAAATGCCTGGTGTTCCTCTGGTTCAGGGCCGTTCGTATACATCGTCATCTTGACATGCCCGCAAGGTGAGGTCTCGTTCTCATGCACGGTCTCAGTGAAAAGTGACATGCTCATGCTTAAAGAATCTCTTCGGGTACCTGAACAGCTCCTTTGGGACCAAGCTTTGAAAAGGAGGTGAATGCGTGGTGGCTGATGTGAGTAACGGAGTCAGAAGTGGGTCAAAGCACTGACAACATACACAAGCTGGCTGATTTCCGTGTAGCTTGCAAGCTGGATCTGATGGCTCCTTGGTCACCTATCTATCACTGTCACAAAACAGCCGAACTAAAACACTTTAAGGATGAAAGACCTATTTTAGCCCTAGAGTTTTAAGTTTTAGCTCTTGTCCCACACCTCCATCGCTTCAGTCCTGTGACAAGGCAATCTGTCATGGTGGAAACACGTGATGGAGGAAAACCACTTAACTCAGGACCAGGTACGAAAAGAGAGGAAGCCACCTCTTCCATGATTTGTCTCCCCATGACCTAGAACCTCCCACTAGGCTCCACACTTTAAAATATCTACCTCCACCACCCCAAAACACCATCACTTGGGGACCAAACCTGGGTGAGTTCTTGGGTAAAATTTACCCAAACTATAGAAGAAGGTAATTTCCAATAAATATTTCCAAGAAGGATTACAGAAAAAGTTAAAGCATCAATGGTATTTTTAATTTTTTTTTTTGTGCTTTGTTTTTTGAGGTAGCGTCACGTTGCCTGGACTGGCCTTCCACTCACTCTGTAGCTAAGGAGGATCTTGAAATTCTTATCCTCCTGCCTCCACCCCAGCAACGCTGACATTGCAAGTTTGATTTATATGGTGCTGGGGATGAACCTGGGCTCGGGCATGCCTGCTATGCAAACACCAACTGAGCTACATCCTCAGACCAAGGCTGATACTTTGTAAAACACAGAAACAAATCCAATTCAACTTCAGTTCTGGCTCGGTTTGGTTTTGTTTTTGACAGAGTATCACTATGTAGTTCACGTTAGCCTTGAACTCATAAAAATCAGACTGCCTCAACCTCCCGAGTGCTGGGATTAAATCTGTGAACCAGTTCATCAGGTTTTAAGTTCCACCCTTTGTCATAATTTTTTTTTTTTTTTTTTTTTTTTTTTTTTTTTTTTTTTTTTTGTATCTTCTTTTCCTTTGCCCTGGTCTTCACAGCTCTGGTTTATAGTAAGCATATCTAGCTCTGGTTTCTGCGTTCCACAGCAAACCAACACAGGCTGCTCCAACTGACAAGGACTCTGCCAGTCTGCATTGATCATGGCATTGTGTTTCTATGGGGACACAAAATCAGTCCTGGTTCTTGAGGAATTTCCATAGACTGGCATGATGGCCTTCCTCCCTTACTGCACCGTAGTACTTCAAGCCAAGCTCCGCCCCCCACCCCGCAGCATCAAGTGATGGCCACTTAATAATCTCTAGACATCCCAATAGACGTCCCAGATGGAGTTAGGACGGGAGGTGGCAAACTTTGATGGATTTCCCTCATGGCAAATGTGCGGAACTCAGAGTAATTTGAGACTCTCATTAACTATTTTTCAGTGATGGGCATAAATGATGGTTTCCTCCATTCAAGCCCAAGTCTTAGGAATACCAAGTGGGAATAATCATCAAGGGGAGAATTTCTAAAGTTTATACAAACGCTTTTTCCCTATGACCCCTTTGTGTGAAGAGGGTAGCTAGGAACCTGACCCGGACAGCAGGTCAGTCCCTAGATAAGTGGGATGAACCCAGCACGGAATGCTCACCCAGCTGAGACTAGGCACAGCCTGACCTTTAAGCTGCCCGGCTGATCAGTCACTTCAGCTTTGCCCCTCCCACCCCAGCAACCTTTCTCTTTTAATGGAAGCTGGGGTCCTGTGATAGACGGGAGAAAATGAAAAAAGTTCAGGGTGGGACCCGTTTGGCAGGAGCACACAATCCAGTCTCGACCTCAGAGGTCAGGCTGCAGAATCCTCTCAAAGTCATTCTCAGGGACGTGAATTCTTAGGCGGTCCTTGATCATTGTCTGTCACTCCATCTACTCACTCTTAAACAGTAGCCCCGCTGAAATTTCTGAGCTGCTGGAATGTTCTTCGAAATGATATGTTCTGGTTGAAAGAAGCACAGGAAGGAAAAATCTTCACCAGATCCTCTCTACGGAGCGCTGATGGTCTTGGCAGGCATCATCTTGCCGGCACCCAAAGAGATTTGCTTACAAAGGTATTCGAGGCTGATCCAGTCTCCCGAGATACAGCTGGGACCTGATGCTTGCAGAGGGACGAGGGTCTATCTGAATATCTGTAATTTACCTGTCTGATACCAAGCCTAGTGTTCCATCCAAACCTCCAGGGCAGCTCAGAGATGGGGGCCCCGACCTGGGGGTTTGGGGCGGCTATCTGCCCTCTTTTTAGGGCCTTGTAGTCATTTCCTCGCTAGTGCAAGGAAAGGTTTTGTACAGTTATAAAAGAAGGCCAGAAGAGAACACGCTCCTCTTAGTTCCTAATATATTATGTCCTCCCCTGCCGAGCCCGGGGACTTAGTCTGGATTTGGTAACTAAAGTAATATAAATGTTAGCTAAGAAGCATTCCCGCAATGTGGTTCCAATTTAGGCTTGTTTTGAAGTCTAAAGGCCCAATATGTCTCGTAGATTCTTCACTGGACATTAGCGTTAATGTAATTTGCGGAGGAGAGCAGGCCAGTGGAGAAGGGCGGCCCTGGCCCTCTGTGGATGGGATCCGGCTCTTGTCCAGGGCCAGGAGATGCCTGAGCTTGCCAGAAGTCCCCCAACAGCCTTAGATGTCTGGGGGTTCACTCTAAAAATTGACCTACACTTGCGGGGATGGTGGGAGAAGAAGCAAATGGGTGCCGTGTCCTTTTCTCGGGGTCCTTGTCTGGGCTCTGCAAAGGGCTGTCCGAGCTGAAGGCAGCCTCGCTCTGCAAGCTGTTTACACTTCAGTAACTTTCTCTCTCCTAGCCTCACGCATGCCTTTTCAGAGTCGGGCTAGGGCTAGGCACCCCCTTGCGGGGCCCACTAGGGCCCGCAGCCCCAACTCACACCCCTCTGGAACCCCCCCCCCAATCCCCGTAATGAGCATCCCCTCTGGAACTGCCTGCCCTTTATCTTGCTGGGGGGACCCGCACCTTTTGAACTACCATCTGTAGATTGTGTTGGTGCACTGACTTGTTAACTGTGCCGTGCTGTGAAGGAAATGGCATGATTTAGATCAAGTACTCAGGACGGCTGTTCATAAGAAACACTTGAGCCAAGCTGTTGCTGCTCGGAGCGTGCCCTGGGGAGACGGGTTCCGTTTTGGGTCACGGTCCTGCCTTGTATGAGGGCAGGCGCAATCCCGGGCTTCGCTGGGGCTGCAAGGGGGGGTGGGGTGGGGTGGAGAGCGGCATTATGAAACCATGAGGCTGCCAAATTAACTTCTCACCCTTTCAACCACACTCCAGAGGATAAAAGCAGAACATGTCTGCCTCAGAAACGGGCTCGACTTACACCAAACAAGTTCTTTCTCTAATTTATCAGCCCAGTTAGCCAGCTTTCTGATTATGGGAAATCTCTGCTGTTTATGAAGCCCCCTTCAGAAGGGGCACCATGAACAACCAATCAGGAAACAGGTCGTGGAGAGTTTTGAGAACTGGGACTTCTCTGTAAGACTACCTATCAAAGTAAACAAAGTAAATAAATAAATAAACCGCTTCTGCTTCAGACGGGCAACATTTCAAAATGGAGGGACCACAGCAGGTAAGCACAGATCTTTAAGTCCTCCCAAACGGCAAGTATCTGTAAGTAGAATCTAATTAGGAAGACGAAGGTGAGGCCAAGCCAGAGTTATAAAATGGGAGCCTTCAGCTTCATTCATCACCTCTCGAGCTAATTCCACGGACACCCATTTGTCCGTTGTATGGAAATAGATGATTAGGGTCATTCTCTAAGACAAATTCACTTTTCTGCACACTCTAAATCTGTTTAGTCAGTTTAAAGGTGTCAATTATTGGAACAGGCTAAGACTATGAATTTCTTAGTAATAGCTTTAATAACGTTTTGAAATGAAAAGCAGATACCTTGAAATCAGCCTGCTTTGAAAAGACCTACAAGGCGCTCTGGTTCTAATTTGCGCAACGTTCTACATCTGGAATCCCTTATAATTAAAACTAAAAACCGAACTACTACTTCCACCTGTCAAATGATGAAAAGATGAATGCACTAATAAGTTACTAAATAGCCCAACCTGATCGAGTTTACATTGGAGCGCTCTACAGTAAAACAGAACTCTGGACAGGAGGCTAAAGGTCTCGGTCATTACTAATAACACTCTCCGCATTAGCCTGCGTGGCCCGCTGCAACTACCGGCGGGTCTCTTAGAGTCAGGGTGGATTGTTGGGAAGTCTTTGTTTTAAAGGAAACATGAACTTCAGACAAGAATATTTAAAACACATAAACGGACCCAGCTTTTCTTCCCCAACTTTGTTTTCAGCACTTTGGCAACTCTGGGTCAGGGTTGCTTACAGAGATCGCAGGCAGCTGCTAAATTCGGATTGCGTGAATGTCTACCACACACCCACAGCAAGAAAGGTCTCGTGCCAGCCCTGGGGGTGTGACACTGAGTAAAAGCGTACCTTTCATTGTAGGTAACCCGGAAGCGGGAAAAGCTGCAGTGAGTTCTTTCTTCAGAATGAGGAAACCAGAGCACTTTGCCACGGAGGGAGAGCAGTCTGCGCTCTCTGTCACTGCGGCTGAAGCAGCAACGCTCATTAAAGTGTCCTTGCACTGTCTCTGGTGTTCAGAAGGTTAATTAATTTAAAAGGTAAATCCTGAGTTGTAATCCCTACTGAAACTGCTTGCAGCGACTCCCTTGCCAAGGTCGAGCTGTGTGGGCGGCCCCCAAGGGCTCATTTTTCTTATTACACAAGTCGAGCTTTCCTGTCATGAAGTTAAAAAAAAAAAGGAAATATCATATTTTGAAAAAAGCATCAGTTCTGAAGAAAAAAATGAAGAGTTTTGTTGGTGATTGAAGGGTCTTTCCACGGGTTGGCCACTGGCTGGGACAGGGATGTCCTAACTGTGGGAGAGGCCATGACTGCCAGTAGCACCTGAGTACCCTGGACACAGTAGTGTGATCATCCTGAACCAAGCTCTCCCAGGGGGAAAGTTGAACCCACCAAAAGAATTCCAATCTGCCTTAACCCTCTGAGACTACCAGAGATCCCCACTAAATTCCTATTTTCAATACTCTTAAGTACAGGGGATATTTGCGTACCCGTATACTTTCCCCCTTGACGCTTTACTTGACTGCCACCCACCTGTTCTAAAACCTGTGTCCAAACTGGCCGCCTAAACTCTCAATCCGACCTGAAGGCACTTCAGCTGGCCAGCATGCTGGGGTTATAACCGCAGTTTCCAGTATCCGAAAGGTGGAGACAACCCAACCGGTGGCTGAATGAACCAAACGTGGACGCTATTCAGGCTGGGGGAGCTTGTTATACGTAGTCATCTCAACACAGTTGAAGCCCCAGATGGTACAGAGAAACCTGACAGGGACACAAAAGCTGAGCCCATGGAGTCTGGTGCATCTCCATGGCCCCTCGACCGCATGGAAGCGGAAGACCAAAAATTCCTGCTATGCAGCACCCTGGTCCAGCCCCTCTGGGAACTCTCTGATCAGTGATCAGGACACTCGTCATCCTGCCAGGCAGCTAGTGGGTCCCAAGAGCATGTAGATCAAGACTCCATATGGACAGCCAGGCTCCAAACTACAGCGGAAGATTCACTTGATCCCAGATCTTCTTACCTGCCAGGCAGAAGGCCATAAATAAGGGATTCATCCTGGAAGATGAGAAACTGAGAGAAATAAAAGTGAGCTCTTGAGTCAAGACCACGGAGGTCTTCACTATAAATGTGTATCAGCAACAAACACACCTAAAACGCGGCCTTGCAGCGTGCGAAAGGCAGGAGGACCAAGGCGACCCCTGCAGGCAGGCTGAAGCAACACAAGACAGTTTGGAAAATGAAGCTCATTGCTCCAGGTTTCTCCAGGAGCCTGCAGATGCTATCCTGGTCTGGCACGGGTCAGATGCTGAGCAGAAAAGTGAGACTCATCTTTAAGCGACAGCAAAGCCAGCCATTGTTGGGCCCTACAAGGAAATTGTCCGTGATCTCCAAACAAAACTTTTCCAATGAACTTGGAGCGGGACATTAGGACTGCCACGTGTTGGGCCCCACAGACGGCTTTGCTCCTGTGTGCACTGGCTTCAAACTCAGTATGTGCGTGGACTCGAAAACATTGTGCGAGGCAATGGCGATGTTTTAAAAAGCTGTTTCACCTCTGGACGAGGAGGCCGACCCAAAGTCAAGGACTCTCCTGGGAGAGGACAGACAATAGCTCTAGATGCCAGCACTCTAGGTCTTTGTTCATAAAAAATTAAAACTAATACATAAGTAAATAAAATCTCTGTCCAATCTGCGGCGCTGTGCTGACTGAAGCTGGAGGTGACACACTTTTACATTTTCACCATCAGTTAAAAGCTTAATTAAAATCCATGGATTTCCTTCCGTTCAGTTAACTTCTAACCACGGATTAAATGGTTTTATTCAGGTATAGGTGTGTGTGCATGTGAGACTGTGTCTGTGTGTGTGTGCATGTGAGTCTGTGTTCATGTGTGTGCATGTGTGTGTACATATGAGTGTGTCTGTGTGTGTGCATATGAGTCTGTGTGTGTATGCATGCATGTGTGTGAGTATGTGAGTATGTGAGTCTGTGTATGTGCATGTATGTGTACATGAGTCTGTGTGCATGCATGCATGTGTGCATGTGAGTCTGTGTCTCTTTGTGTGCATGTGAGTCTGTGTGTGTATGTATGTGTGTGAGTATGTGAGTCTGTGTCTGTGTGTGTGCATGTGCGTCTGTGTGCATTTGATTCTGTCTATGTGTATATGTGTGAGCATGTGAGTCTGTGTGTGTGCGTGTGTGTGTGACACTTGTGTAGAGTTTAGAGGACAACCAGAAGGAGCAGGTTCTCCTCGTCCAACATCTGGGTCCTAGAGATCAAACTCAGGTCATCAGACACGGTGGCAAGCACAGATACCCTCTGAGCAACATCAGGTCAGGGTCACAGAAATCAGTACATTAAGTTAAAATTTAAAAAAAAAAATAAGAAAGAAAATTCTACCTCAAGGCATAAGATGGGACATTATTCTGAATGAAATGAGCCAGTCACAGAAGATGGATGCTGAGATTCTACAACACAAGGTAGAATAACATCCATAGAGTTGGAGAATGGAATGGTGGCCGGCAGGAGCTGAGAGGAGAAAGAGCGGAGGGCTGGTGTGTACAGGGCACCGAATTTCTATTTACACCCTGCCAATGTGAGTATGCCTGATGACGTCACTCATGGAACTGGCTACCTACAAATGGTTAAAGTGGCCAATTTTGCTACATAAATTGTGCTGCAAGAAAGATCAAATTATTTTACACTAAAATAAAAGTCTTCACTTTTCAGGAAACAAAGAATCTAAGCAACCCTAACACTGACCCCAATGTTCCCAAAACGTGAAACTCAGCCCTGGCTCGTCAAGCATGCACTTCAGCCTATCACAGCCTCCATCCATTCCTCCTTCTGGCCTCTACCCATCCTTCTTCACACTGCCCGCCGGCTCCTGCAGCATTCCTACTCAGAGACCCTGTGGAGAACTCTCACTATGCACAGCTTCCACAGCTATGCCCACACTCCCCACAATCAAGCCAGCCTATCCCAGGTCCGGATGAACTGAGGAAGAGGGGTGAGATGGCAATGCGGGGAGACAGACGGCAGGAAAGCCCTTCTCACAGGGCATCACAACGCCCACCACCTCCCAGCCAGGAGAAGGGGTGTACAACACATCCCAGAGACCTCCCATGCCGCTCTTTCTTGTCAGTGGTACCAGCATGGGTACATGATTCAAAGGCACTAGAAGCACTCTTGAGAGAGTGCAGTGTCTTTGCATTCGTTTCCCTCGATACTGACTTCACACAAATATATTACTGGTTTTGTTACTTTGGAGTCAGGGAGTAATGACTTCAAGAGTCGTTATTGAAACTTGGATTATCCCCAAACTGTGAATTTTATTTTAAGCCACTGGCTGTCTAAGATTATTTTTCCCCTCTAAAATGCTACTGTCAAGTGATCATTTAAAAACATTTATCAAAAACCAAGGCCTACAAACTTTAATCTATACACTCCACACAGAGTAAAGCCTGGCCCGGCACTGAAGCATAGATGATGTGTTGGTTTAATCTATTTTTCACAGGGGGTGTCTGAGAGTAGGGAAATTAAAAACAGGTCAAATGGGTTATTCTGACTGTTCTGTGGTGTGCTTTTTTACATGAGGTCTGGATTACGATAACATCTGGTCCGTATTTCTTCAACTATTTCCCTTTTATCACAAGAAAACTCGGCAACCCATCTCGCGACTGCTCTTAATTTGGCTCTAAATATCGCTGATGAAACATTGTACAACATGCTGTTGTCTATTACCATGGTTTCCCTGAAGGAACAGTTGATACTTTTATGTATCCCGGCACAGCTAATCAGGCCAGGCCCCCTTAGTAGGACTTACCTTGCAATCCTATGTCCAAAGGCCCCCCCTAAATCCCTCTTGGGGTGCCAAATGAGTCTTATTCTGAGGTGGACTTTCAGAGTCAAAGAACCATCCAGAATCCCTTAGAAGGACAGACACTTCACGCCAGCGCCAACAAGCCGTTCTTAGCACTGCTGCCTCTCGAAGGGGAACCAGTAAGTTCTCTCCTATACTTTTCAGGGTTCAAGCCTCAGACAGTGCAGTACACTGACTTATAATACAATCTCCTGGGTTTTTTATTTCTAAAAAATTGTGGAACTCAGAACAGTTGCATAACTCATTTCTACAAATAATAAGTCGGGAACAAGCTTCTTCTGATGCTGTCTACACACCAGGAGTATGCACCGTTTGGTTCATGTTAAACTACATGAATCCTCTGCGTCACAGAAAGTGAATGTCTGCACTGGGTAGTTACATGGAAAATTACCTTCCATTTGGCAACAGCACGAATTCCTGCTAACAATACAGAACCTACAATCCACAAAAGTTGTGAAGGTTTTAAAAAGCAGTGAGAAGCAAGGCTGAGCAAGTGTGGAAATACAAAGTATTCAATACAGGACAAGGTGACATCAGAACTGTATCACACAGAAACTACAGAAATGATAGAAACAACGAAAGTTCCCACAATAAGACACTACTGGTGTCACATGTATGGACTGTTTAACGCCCTGGAGGACAAGCAAATGCTCTGTGTACTGAGGCGCCATCTTCACGATGTCTTGAGAACAGAGCATGAACAGTGTGGTGTCACTTTCTCTTGTCATTAAAAGCAAAATGAGGCTGGTGAGGTGACTTAGTGGGCAAGGACACTGGCTGCCAAGCTTGACAACCTGAGCTTCATCCCTGCTCACCGCACACAGACATCATGCCCATACACATGCATAGACACCAATAGAGACACTCAAAAAGTTTAATATATATACACAAATACATGTATATGTACACACACACACACACCCCAACGTGTATGAAGAAGACAGAAAGAATTCACACCAAACTAGTGGCTGACAGTTAGGGTAAGGGATAAATCACCTATGGTTCTTCTAGCTTTGAATATGCATATATTTCTTTGATTTTTTTTTAAGTAAAAATGCATCGAAGAAACAAAGCAGATAGAATTGAGATGAGGGGGGCCACTGCCCTTGAGGACTAAGTTCTAAGAACGGGGTGGGGGTGGATCACAAGACAGGGTGAGTGCCTGCAGTGGAGGGCAGAAGGCAAGAGGCTGCCAGGCATCCTGTCATCTTGCATTTTTCGGAGGGAATTCTGAGAGTAAAAAGGCTTTGGGAGTTATCAGCGGTCAGGCTGGAGCCATTCGGTTTCCACCTGCCTGTGTTTGCTGTCTGGCAGCCAGTCAAGGGTGCTCTTAGCAGAATTAAGATCCAGGCGAAAAGATTATCCCAGAGAAGGCAAGATAAGGGGCTGGAAAGTGTGGCTGGTTATCACGATCACAGTACCAAACAGGTCAGAAAGGATTCCATCTAGGTTTCACTAGAGGCAGGTAATCTCTGCAGGAAGAATGGAGCAACTGTCCTCGGGAGACATTTCAGGGCAGCGCACCCCGCAGTGGCGTGGGAGATGAATGGGCAATTTCCCGAGTGCAGTGACAGCGAGGGCGTTCGGCTGGGGGTGAATAATCCAGGAGCAGCAGCCTTCCTAGAGCCTCCTTATTCGCTGACCCCGATAAGGAAATAACCTTCACTCTCTCCCGGGGGCATTTTTAATAGTTTTGAATGATATATTTCCATTCACTGTGGGATTTTGTCTTTTTTTTTCCCCCTTTTAACTGAGGAAAGGTCTACATGGAATTCTGTCTACAGTTTGATAAAAGAAAAGGGGGACATGCTTGTAACATGACTTAAGCACTTAGTTAAGAGAATTTTTGTCTGTTTGTTTGATTTAGTCACTAGGAATGCAAGACTTTGCTCGGGTGTAGCAGACAGTGCCCTCTGGTACTGAAACGTGTTTTCAAACATGTACCGGAATGGCAAGGGTTCGGGGTTCGTGTCAGCATGGCACCTTAAAGGCGTTCACAAGCGGTATGAACTTGCACAGCATTTCACCATGTTGTCCATGGATCACTCTGCACGAAGCCCCACAGCCTAAGGACGCCTGCAAAAGGCAGCGCGCACGCGCACAAGAAGATGCATTTGGTGTTTGCGTCCCTCTTGCAGTAATAATTGTTCTGTTTCTCCAACTGCTTTCCAAGACAAGGGCTCTTTTTTGCAGTGTTTCCTCTTTTTCTTTTGAGGAAGTCCGGGGGGAAAGGCACTAAGGCTTCCAAACAGGTAGCATCCCCATGCACAGGCTTTAGGCACATAGCTCCCTAGTGAGTCACAACAGCAGCTTTGAGTTGCCTCTCTGGTCAAAGTGCTGGATTTTCGATGGTTGGTCCACCCACACTTGATTAACAAAACACATTCCCAAAGTAAAGGGGCGTGTCTAACTACAGACTGATTCCAAAAATCAGGAATCGTGCATGGCCTCACCTTAGAGGTGACAAGTACCCTCTTAATGACACCAGCACTATGGATTTACTCAAGAAAAACAAAGTCAGTATTTAACAAAACTACGACAACATAAAAAATTCCCAAACTTTTACTATTTTTTTAAAAATTTATCAAGAGATCTGTGAAAGCATTAACTGCCCAAGCTCTCAGTACCACCTTCTAAAAGCCCACCACTGTCAGACTATCAGAGGACAGTAACTCTGCAGTGCCTATAGCACAGGAGTTCTTCCCAAAGTGTCTATCTCCAAAAAAAAAAAAAAAAAGACTTTATAATAAAAACAAAAATATTGAGTAATGTACATTAAAATCTGATTTGAAACTTTTTTTTTATTTATGTAGGTTGTGTGTGTAAATGCTTTAATAATTTGCCAAACACCAGTAGTACAAAGAGTGGAGAAGAAAAGCAAAAATCTCCCTGCAACAGCCTAATCTTGGGGCCGGAGCTAGATGGTAGGGTGCTTGTCTAAGAAACCCTGGATTCTGCCTTCAGCACCTTGTAGGACAAGGTGCGGTGGTTCACGTCTATACTCCCAGCACACCAGGAACAATGACAGGAGGACCGGAAGTTAAAGTCCTTGGCAACAGAGCATGATCAAGTCCAGCCTGGGCTACATGAGACCCAGCAGCCAATTAAAAACCAAACTAACAACAAAACTTTCCTCTCCCAACATACAGACATCAGACCTCCTCCTGGGTAGTCACTGCAGTTATCCCTGAGGTTCTCTATGGGCCTTTTGCTAAGCAATCCGCAATCATGTATCCCTCTATCCATGTGTACTCTACACTGTCCTGTGCATTTGCCGGTTTTCAATGCTGGGGTTGAACCCAGGACCTTGCCTGGCTAAGCATTTGCTCCACCACTGTGCCACACCCCAACCCCAATTTTACCTTTTTCTTTTCTTTCTTTTCTTTTCTTCCTTTTCTTTCTTTTAGACAGGCTCTCATTGTAGAACCCTGACTGGCCTGGCACTCACTATATAGACCAGGGTGGCCCCTGCCTCCTGAGTGCAAGGATTAAAGGCATAGGCAACTGTACCAGGCAAGCCCATCACACAGTTCCCTTCAAACAAGAGCAGCCTGGGGGCTACATCTCAAGTTCCCACAGTTCCCACCTCATAACCGTAGCCTAGCCCTCTAGAGTTCCGAGAGTCCCATCATAAGACTGCATATCATCCCATAATCCACTGTGACTTATTTAGCCATTGTCCTATTTATACTTTACTTTTAACCTGCTAGCATCCGTGCTGTGTTTGGTAGGACAGACATAAACCGCATTGAGAAGTAAACTCCGTTTATAATCTACCAATTCTGTTTCTGTGAAACAGCCCACAGCCATAACCGATCGATCCTGGTGGAACTTCACAATGCAGAGGATTGTTCTGTAATTTTGCCTTTGAAAAATGATATTTTAATTGAGAGATCAGAGCCAGGACATGGGATAGAGGAGGGATTAGAAGATAAAGAAGAGTCAATCAGGATAGAATTGGGATAGAATCAATGTGCTATTTAGTTAAACCTAGACTTCTAAAAAAAAAAAAAATTCTCTGGCTTAAAAGTGACGAAGACTTGCTGAATAATTAGGGTATTTTCTGCTATCTTTCATCAGCCCTATCTGTCTTGGTACTCCTTTTCTCCTGCCCCAGACCTCTCACCCCCCTCAGAAAGAATCTCTAGTGCACAGAAGGTTCCCACTGCGGTGCTTTGGGGCTTGAGACATGGGACAGCAATTGAAGAGTTCAAAGATCATTCTGCCCAAGTGACGCTGTTCCTATGCACAAAGCTGACAGACTAACAAGAGAACGGAGGAGAGCACAGACAGAGTTTTGTAACTGTAATATAAACGCAAGCCAAAAAAATCAAAGCACTTGCAAAAGTGGAAAGAAACTAGAATTGGTTTAACTAGATCATCAGCCAAGATGAGAAAGCCCTGCCAGGTGACGCAATTGCTGAACCCTGAGTGACAGCTTTTCTTCCCCATAATTTGATGTGAAGGTACGAGTTCTGCTAGAGATTTAAAACAAGAATTAGACACTGAGCCAAGCTTTACCTGCCTCCCGTGGTTTCTCCCGCTGGTCAGAAAGTCAGCAGATTTGGAACTGTCTGTCCTGCCACCCCCCCCCCGGGCCATGGAAAATAAAAAGGAAAGTATCACCTACATATTTTTCAAGGGGACCGTGCTTATTTGCTACATATTTAGCTCAACCATAAACCAAAATCTATCTTTGTAAGTAAAAATAAATTTTAATGATTAACTTTACTTGTATATTTGAGGTTTTAGAATAAACATATGTGTCCATTGAATCTCTTTCGCATACTGTGGAAAGCAAGTCACATCCGAAAGGCTTACAGAGCTCAGGAAATGACGTGCTGATGAGACGAGGAGCTTCAGAATAAAAGTGTGTGTTTGTCACTATCCTGTATCTTCGGTTGCTCCTCTGCTTGCTTAGATAGGTTCTTCGGTAAACAGAAGCGAAAGCTTCAGTGTTATTAAAAAGAAAGCTTTCCTCCAAAGTTGCATCCCAAACTGGAAATGAGGACGTAGTGCCCACCTCATCCACATGGCTCCACGGCGGGCTTAAGAGGAGCCTGTGCAGGGCTGCTTTGGGGTGCTTAAAAGAAAGTCATTTTGAGCCAGCAAGGAGGCCCAGCAGGCTGGTACTCTTGCTGCCAAACCTGGCGACCTGAGTTCAAGTTCCAGGATTCACATGGTAGAGGCACACACACACACACACACACACACACACACACACACACACACCATTCAATCAATAAGCTAACCTATCAGCAAATAAATAAATGTAATAAACTTATGCTGAAGTTGCCTCTTTTAAAAAATTACTGAACTGGGAGATGGCTCAGGGGAAGGCACTTGGTGCCAGATTAGTTCAGTTCCCAGGCCCCTCACGGTAGGACAAACTCACGCTCCCAAATTGTCCTCTTCCCTCCACTTTTGTGCCTTGGCGTGCATGACGATACACACATGCGCACAATAAATAAATAAAAATGCAGCAAAGCATTTGAGTGGCAGAAACTCGGTTCCACTCAGGAGTCCCTGCCTTCTGAGTCACCTGCTGAGGCGAGAGGTCCAAGTCATCTCTAAATGCTATCTTAGCCAGCTCTCATGACATCTGCTCCTTTTCCCCAAATGACCATCGGAGAACTCCCAGAGATTTGCTTTAAACTCCAGCCCCTGTGAGGGCGCGTCCACCATGGCGAAAGTGAGAGCAATGACTAGAAAAAAAAAATCAATAAAAAAAATTAAGTTCCAGGCTTTGGAGAGGAAGGTTGGGCCCAGGGGGTGACACCTTACGTGTTCTGATCTCATCAGGGTGGCCCAAGGCCTGCAGCCACAGTGAACAGCTATGTGCAGGTTAGCACCTGAGGAGCCAGGGACCTGCTGCGCCCTGGAAGAAGAATGAGTAAGTGCCGGGGAGATGGCTCTGTCAGGGATGTACTTGTGCACAAGCGTGACTATCTAAGTTCACTCTCAGGATCCATGTAAAAGTTAAACGCAGATCCCATTATCCCAGTGCCCAGGACACAGAACACCAGGGCTTCCTGGGGCTCACTGGCCAACTCCAGGTTCACTGAGAAACTTGTCTTAAAAAGGAAGGTAGAGAGTGATTACGGAAGACACCTGAAGTTAACACACACACACAGACTTTAATACAAAAGGACAAATATGAATAAGACATAGTCTTGCTGAAAAGAGTCTCACAGCGCAGCATCTGATTTAGCCAAACCAGTGGAAGTCTGTTTCCAGGCCCGCATTGCACCTGGTAACCCGAGACAGGCATAAGTCAGCAGAGAGGTTCCCGAGACAGGCATAAGCCAGCAGAGAGGTTCCCAAGACAGGCATAAGCCAGCAGAGAGGTTCCCGAGACAGGCATAAGCCAGCAGAGAGGTTCCCAAGACAGGCATAAGCCAGCAGAGCAGTCTCACTGCTGCTGCTGGGGAAGGAGGGCATGATGGAGAAAAACAGGCAGACCTGGTGTGCTTCTATAAAGATGGGAATTATCATTTTCTTTCCCCTGTTGGTGATGGTGTTGTGTTCGCTATTCTCCTGCTTAATTCCTGGGAGAGGTCTCCAGGGTGGGATAACACAGCTGACGGGAAGGAAAATCTCCTATCTAAATGACCCTACCGTGATTTCACTGTCTGACAAACCCAGTAATGGTTCCCTTTCCCATCCTTCAGGCCAACACAGACGCAGCAGTGGTGGAAGGACTAGCCTTAAGAAGCCTCCACCAGTGCATTGTGCGCGCACACATACACATTGTTCCTTGGGGGTTTCATCTCTTCAGGTATCTGAGTGTCACCTAAGTGACAAGACACATGATAACGGTAGAAATCCCAAGGCCGCAGACAGAGGCTATGCTCCAACAGAGCTGCCCCAAGGGATCCAGGATTGAGCCAAATGTAACCAGTCCACACCAATTCAAATTTGGCTCCTCAAGGGGCAATCCAACCAGTCCCTGCCTAATTCCCCATTAAGCTTATAGGTTTATACTATATAGACTCGATCCTGTAAGACATATTGTTAAAGAGTTCGCTTGCTTGTTCCAAAGAAGAAACTATATTCATTACAAGAAGAATCTTAACAAGAGACCCAGCCAGTTTTCAACTCCATACACAACTCGAGGGCTTAAACTCTCCAGTTCATGTTTCCTTCAGTCAGAGGGACAAAGAAACTCTAGGAATCAAATAACAGGAAATATGAGACTATCACATGGTGGCGCACGCCTTTAATCCCAGCACTTGGGAGGCAGAGGCAGACGGATCTCTGTGAGTTCGAGGCCAGCTTGGTCTACAAGAGCTAGTTCCAGGACAGGCTCCAAAACCACAGAGAAACCCTGTCTCGAAAAACCAAAAAAAAAAAAAAAAGAATAAAAATCTGAAAATGAAATGTTTTGTTGCCTCCCAAAGAGTGACGTAGGCACACAGCACAGCTATGCACACACAAGCACAAATAGCTTGACGTGGATCCGTGTGTACCAAACACACACAGTGTAGGGGAGACCCAGCCAATCACCTTGCTAGCAGGGGGCGGGGTCCCCCGAGGATATTTTTTACTTATAAAGATTGTGGGCGTGCTCCCAGCCGCCCCTTCTTCTGCTTTCCTGTTCTCCACTGGAACTTCGGTTCTGTGAGTCTTTCCCTAATTAAAGCTGAATATTTTATTATAATTTCCGTCTGCCTTTCATTTACGCCGATACACACACAGCATCTGGTTCCTCAACCCCATCTTGCCTATCAGAGATGCACTTTACGATGCTTCAAAAACAGGGGTCAACCAAAGGAGTGTGGGAAACACTAGACTATTGTGTTTCCAAATGAATATCTAACATTTGAAATATACTAGCAACATTTGTATTTAGACTGGAAATACATATTACAACATATGTACAGGATATAGTAGTTTGCACCTTTAATCCCAGCACTCAGGAGGCACAGGCAGGTGCATCTCTGTGAGTTCAAGGCCAGTCAGGGCTAAACAGAGAAACCGTGTCTCAAAAAACAATAACAACAAAAGAAAAAGATAAGGAAAGGAAAGAAAAAAAGAAACCAAACAAACAAAAAGTTCACAAGTATGGTATAAATACAACTTTCCAATTAATACTCATAAAGATACAAGTGTACTCATGTACACACATCCAAACACAAAAAATAATGAAAATATACATACTCGAATATAATATTTAACTTTAAAATCAGAAGTCAGATTACAAGGAGGACAAAGCCAAATCTTGGTAGAAAAATGGTAAATTCGAACACTTTAAATATCACATAGATTACGCTAATCACTCTGAGGTATAAGCACGCTGATTCTCAAGCTTACAAAATAAAATAGAGTCCAAGTAGTAACAATACTTAATGGCTCCAAATAAAAGGGATATTTTGAGTCTTTCTCGTCCCACAGGCCTCCTTGCCAGGAGGAGACACTTGTGCCCACCGGACGTGAAGATGAGTGTTATGCTGGCAGAGCAGCCATCTTGATGCAGCAATATCAGCTGCCAGCTCTAAGGGAAAGTGGTTCGCAGTTTCTATGGCAACACCTGGTCTTTGCGGAAGCAAAACCTAAAAATCAGGTAAACTAATTAACAAGAGTCCAACTCAGCTCCTACAGAAAGGGACATGATTCATTAATATTTATCGCAGCTACATTTCTCTAAGGTTTAGTTGTGTGTGTGTGTGTGTGTGTGTGTGTGAGAGAGAGAGAGAGAGAGAGAGAGAGAGAGAGAGAGAGAGAGAGGGCACATGCACACCAATCACATGACCCCAGGGCCCTCAGAGGCCAGGATAGACAGTTTGAATCTCCCTGACGGTGGTGTTGGGAACGAAAGAGCTCTCACCCCAGCCCCAATTGTCTCATTTCTTTTATAAGCAGAATCATATCCGATTTTCCATCCCATTTCCCGGGCAGGACCACAAAGCTGTCCTGACACAAGCAGATTTTGCCCGTGAGAGGAGAAACAGTCCTGTGGGTGCTTCTACAGCTGTTTCATAACTACTGTGCGATCAAAGCACCACGAATGGAGAGCGCTGTCTTGTAAACAGCCACCTGGGCACTGACGGAACCTGGAAACCGCGGAACCTGGAAACCGCGTAAGACAGCAGCTGCTTAGCAGCTGTTTGGAAAACAAAAGCCATTCCCTGCACATTTCATCCCTTCTTCTAGACAAAGATAAGGAGCCAAAACTTGCCCCTGGGGTGGGAATAACTGTGGGATTAAAATGGAGTGTCGGATGTTATCTTTCCTACTTCCTGTTTCCAGAAAAGTTAGACCCTGAGAGAAGCGCTAACTGGGATTCAAGAGTGGTCTCTGCTCCCTGATTTCTTCCCCCACCTCTCTCTCCCTTCACTCCCTGGAGGAAAATAACATTCCCAAAACTAGGTTTCCGTCTGCTAAAACGGCACATCAGCCACATCAATGTGAACCCTTCCCAGGAAAAAATAGCGAAACAGGTGCCGATTACACTACAGGACCACGGGTGTTTCTCATGGAGAAGGCACAGGTTTTATGCTCTTCAGAGACCAGGCTAGAATGGTGGTTCCCTCTAGAAAACACACCCTCCCCCCTCTTTTGGCCAGAGCAAGAGGGAAGGGGTGGGAATAACTTTCAATGTCCTCTCCTGCTACCATTCAGCCTCCTTCTGCTTCTTTCCCAGTAGAAGTCCAAATCCACTGGAACCTGGCAGGAACCTCACGAGCAGGTGCTCCTGCAGAGCTGCACACATATCACAAGGCATAAGACAAGGGAACTCAAGGGAAGCTGGCAAGGCATTGGACTCTCCTGGATTATATGGTGCTTGGAGCAAATCTCTCACAATGGGTGGAAAACTTATTCCTTGGACATGCAGGAGGACTCACGTCTGAGTGCATGGAAATGCCAATCTGGTGTTTCTAAATTAATCCCAGAGGAACTACTATCAAACATCAGACTACATTGGACCAGTTTCTTAATAAAACAAAACAAAAAAAGATATATATATATATTTTTTAAAAAACCAACAGGGTCGGGCGGTGGTGGCGCACGCCTTTAGTCCCAGCACTTGGGAGGCAGAGGCAGGCAGATCTCTGTGAGTTCTAGGCCAGCCTGGTCTACAAAGAGAGTTCTAGGACTCCCAGGACTATATACAGAGAAACCCTGTCTCAAAAAATAAAACAATTAGATAGATAGATGATAGATAGATAGATAGATAGATAGATAGATAGATAGATAGATAGATAGATAGATGATAGATAGATAAAACCATGGTTTGGAGAGATGATTCAATCTTTAAGAGCTCTGGCTGCTCTTCCAGAGGACCCGGGTTTAACTCCTGGCACCTACACAGTGGTCTAAAACTGTCTGTAACTCCAACCCTAGGGGATATGATGCCCTTTGACCTCTACAGGCACTGCATACATGTGGTACCCAGACATACATGCAGACAAAACACCCATACATACAAAATGAGGTCATTTAAAAAAATAAGACAAACAAAAACAACAAGAAAAGCAAACAATTACTGTCGGGCATCTCAGTTCTGCGTCCCTCAAGGGGCGTGGGATGTGCTTGCCGGTTCTTCACTAGGGAGAGAGGAGGGTCCACTCAGAACTCAGCTTCGGCTTCCTTAGACTGCAGATTTTCGTCTGCTAAGCAAGCGTGAGGGCACTGGCCAGTGAACTGCAGACTGAGGGGAGCTAGTGTACTGCCAGTCCCACTGGGCACGAACAAGACCACTACCATGTTTTTAAGTCAAATATGAAGCAAGCTTTAATTAAATACTGGCCAGGAGGATGGACTCTGGCCAGGCCCATCCCAGATCCCCAGGAAATGGCCCTAATCACATTCTTCAGGGGCTTAAAAAATGCCAGCCCACAGGGTTACCTTATTTTCTATCAGATCTAATCGGGGCAAGCTGACATATTCCAGCCTATGTACCCCCGCCCCCACCCACATGTGATCAAGCTCATCCTGCGCAGGTGAGTCAAACAAACTTGTTTAGGGAGTGAAAACACAACAATAGCCTCCAGCATTCAACGCTGGTTCTCAAACTACATTTATCTACCCATCTGTCTTCATCCGCAGCTTGGGCGGAGAAACATAACTATCTATAATATTTCTGTTTTGTGAGCAGTCATCATAGAAACAAAATGGTCCTGGATGGAGTTTAGAAGGAATCAAGATCAATGCTAAAAAGTAATAGATGCTCAAATTACCGGTTCCATGATTGCCCCCACCCCCACCGAGGCCTGCAGCAAGCTTTCTTGGGTGTGTGTAGAGCATTGCCTTGACAGTGACTCGTGAGATGTTTAGGGTACAAACAACACAATCCATTCTGTCAAGTGGAAAGGGAATGTATTACGCAATATTAAATAGCTTGACTTTCTGCAGGAAAGCCAGGGCACCGCATCTCAAAGCTGCATATACGCAGCCTGCAGAGGTACCCAGCTCCAGCCCAGAATCCTGTCTGAGGATAGCATATACCCTTACTCAGTGCCTGTGACCCTGGGGACTGGGGTCAGGAGCGCTGCCACTGTCCCCTCCCTCACCTCTCTGCCGCCACTTCCTCCTAAGGCTTCTCCAAAAATCACCTCATATGGTACCTGTGATCACAGAGCCAAAATCACAAGCCTGTTCCCCAGTCACAGAAGAACCAAGATATGCAATTTCAAGCATAAGACTGGGAATGCCAAAAGATAGACGAATACGAATATCTGCCCCGAAACACCATAGTCCGCCTAAAAGAGAGCATCTTAGCGAGTTAATAAAACTAAAACCCAAACAGCCACGTGTGCAGCAAGCACTAAACAGACTTTTTTATATAGTTGTCTAATAAAAAATAATTACATGAAAAACAATATAAGGTTTTTCTGATTTGAGATTATTCGTCCCCAAACATGGTCTATGATTATATCCGTGAATTCAAACCTGACATGAGTCAGCATAGCCATTTGGTTATGGGTTAACTGTTTTCAGTTAAAATTAAACGCTGGGGGACTGTAGTTCAGTCGGTAGAGTGTACCTGCCTAGCATGCATGAAGTCCTGGTTTCCACCCCAGCTCTGTAACCCAGGCATGCCAAAGCATGGAAGGAAGGGGCAGAGGATTGGAAACTCAAAATCATCCTCAGCTACGTAGCGGTTAGACTGCCTTAAGCTACGTAATGCCCCATCTCAAATAAACACATAAATAGATATAAATTATATATATATATATGCATATATATGTTGAAATAAAATTACTAGGATTTTTCAACTTGTGGCTTCATGATGGTACTCAAGAGATTTTGAACACAGGAGCATCTCAGATTTCAGATTTTTGGATTGTGGGTATCCTTCTGCAACCTGTATTGGCATTTCCCAAAGAGTAATCCCTGGAACACACACTTTCTCTGATGGCATTAGATATTTAATAATAATAATAATAATAATAATAATAAATTCTTTTGACCCAGAAAATTTTTGAAAATGCAGAGGAAATAAACTAAACAAGTTTTCTTAGAATATTTACTGTGCTAACGAACATGATGAATCCACAAGAGAACACAGAGTGTGACATTTTTTAACCACAGAACTCTTTTCCAACAAGGAATTCAAAGGTCCTAGGGAACCAAGGGACACCCTGGAGAATTGAGATCTTTCTCAACCCATGAGAACTTGTCATAGATGTTACCCGCATAGATGTTGTCCGCACTGGCCTCCTTGCTAAGCCTCCAGGCTTCCTGGCGTGCATTCTGATGTGGGGGAGGGGTGTGTGGGGGTGACATGGGGACGGGGACAGGGACGGGACACAACGGGACAGTGACAACAACATGGACGAATGGACACGACGGATGAGCTTTTGTGGACAGATCCGTCTCCAGAGTACAAGGCCTGCTGCATGTGTCGGAGCTTCCCCTGCTGTCCTCCTGCAGAAAGCTCGGGAAAGCTGGTGTCGGGGATTGGGGCGCTGGCTAGAAATCTTTGCAACCGTTCCATTCAGCTGACAAGGAATTTCAGTTGCCTTGACAACAGCTCCATCAGGTTGAGTAGAGCCATCATCACTTCAGTTTATGTAATATGTTTTGAGAGCTGTAGATACTAGACAGACAATCCTGAAGGGCTCCTAGGTACAGGTAAAATCCTGACAACCCTAAGACCAGCTAGAACCAGAGGCCTCATCGCCTTAAAGTGATGGTGGCCCCTGATTTACCTCTAGGTTCTGGTAGAATAAAGTTAAAAACGGAGCACCAACACTGCCTTCCCTCATCTATATAATACAGAACAGTTGCAGCAAGTTGAAGGCAGAGGCCAGGCCACCGCCTCCTACTCTAACCGGAAAAGACCCAGCAAGTCTCTCAGGGAAGCGTGCATCTCCTGTCCACTAGCAACAGGCAGTGTCCCAGCTTTTATTTACTTATTTTTATAGGAGCTTTGTTTTCATGTATTTACTTATATGCATCACACGCATGCCCAGAGCACGTGAAGGCCCGAAGAAAGCATCAGATCCCCTGGATCCCCAGTTACAATTATGAGTCCATCCTCAGTCCTCAAGAACAGAACAACCAGTGCTCTTAACCACCGAGCCACACTGAAGCAGCAGTCTCTTGAGCTCGTCAAGCCACAGTCTATGCAAAAAGCCAGGACGTGGCCAGTTGGTGCTGTGCTGCAATGCCCAGATCCTAGATTTCTCTCAGAAAAGCTAGGACGCGGGGAAGATCATTTTGACAAACACACACACCTTCCTCTCTCGTACACGCACACCTGTTTGTTTTCTCTACTAACCCTGCTGCTTCAGTCACTCACGCCCCAGGGAAAGCGGTTGTAAGAACTAGCAGTTGCAGATAGGCAGCCAAGGGCATTCCATCCCTTCAGTTTACAAATTCTGCAGAAAACGGCCCAAAAGGTGCAAGGGCTGTTTGATGAACTGCGACCCCAAGCCGCTCATCGAGGATGCGGTCGCTATCAAAATGTTCGCTTCGAGTTTCCATTTTGAATGGTGGACACACTTGAGGTCAGTTATGCTTAAACCAACCACATTTACATTACAAACTTCTTGGCAAAAGTTTCTATTTCATAATGCTACTTTGCTGTTTCCATTTTGTACGCGGAGAAATTCAGGCACAAGAGTCTTGACAGAGACTACTGTAAAATAAGACAGAACAAAGAAGAGTGCTCACCACTGCAATGGCAGAATCAAAAGTAGGCCTAGACAAACGAGGCCAACAGTGTGGATTGCTTTTTTATTTAAAAAAAATACATGGAGTTTTTTTTGTTCCTTCCTTCCTTCCTTTCTTTATTTTAAAAAGTAATTATGTAAGTCTCATTTCAGCTCTGCAGCAGACCACACTTGGAGCCTGTCCTCCCTCTCTGCCCCCATGTCCTAAGGACTCACAGATCCCCTAGGCACCAGCCTTCTTCTCTTATCCCATCCCTTTGTGTAACCCCCAGAGGCACGGTCTACCTGGAAAGCTGCTGGCTGGCTAGCCCAGGAATGAAGCAGGCTGTCTTGACTTTCCTCTCTGTCCATTGCAAATTCCGCAGACCTGTCCTCCTCTGGGCCTCCCTGTGGGCTTT
This sequence comes from Chionomys nivalis, assembly GCF_950005125.1. NCBI lineage: Eukaryota > Metazoa > Chordata > Mammalia > Rodentia > Cricetidae > Chionomys > Chionomys nivalis. The sequence continues at coordinate 65,715,341 of NC_080097.1, read as the reverse complement.
CTCAACCTAGGCATCCCCACCCTGTACCTTTTTAGCCCATCCCCAGCTGAACTAGAGCAAGTGGATACAGGAAAGGAAGAAGACAAAGTATCTTTATTTGCATGTGATGTGATTTTATACATAATGACCTTAAAATCTCCACCAGAAAACTCCTACAGTTGGTAAACACTCTGCAAAATAGCAGGATACAAAGTTAACACACACACACACACACACCAAACCCAAAAAACAATAACAACAACAACAACAACAACAAAGAAACAGTAGTCTTCCTATATACAAGTGACAAGCAGACTGAGAAAGGAATCAGGGTAAAGACACCTTCCACAATAGTACCAAATAATACAATATATCTTGGGGCAACACTAACCAAGCAAGTGAAAGATTTGCATGATAAAAGCCTTAAGACACTGAAGAGTTGAAGATATCAGAAAATGGAAATATCGCCTACGCTCATGAATGAGTGGGCTTAATATAGTTAAAATGGCCATCCTACCAAAAACAACCTACAGATTCACTGCAATCCCCATCAAAATCCCAACACAATTCTTCACAGAAATTTAAAGGACAATTTTCAGCTTCATGTGGAAGCGTGAAAAATTCAGGATAGCTAAAAAAATAAAGAACTAACTGCTGGATGAACACCATACCCAATCTCAAATTACAACACAGAGCTGCAGTAATAAAAACATCATGGTATTGGCACAAAAATAGGCATGTTAGTCAAAGGAATAGAACTAGAGGCCCAGACTTAAGTCCACATACATATGGACACCTGTTTTCTGATAATTTGTCCAGATGCTCTTGACCACAACATGGCATCTCTAGTCCTGGAAGTGTGGAGTTTCTAATGTGTCTCTTTCAGTTTAATCTTCTCAGAAGACTGCCTGGTGAGATGTAGAGGATGTTGACCTTGGGGAATAGGGTCTGGTGTCATCAATGTCATCATTAAAAACAGAAAAGTGGGGCTGGAGAGATGGCTCAGATGGTAAACTGCCTGATTCCTAAGTGTAAAGGCCTGAATTCAATCCCCAGCACCCATGTAAAACCCACCCCTGTAACCCAGCACTGGGAAGGTAGAGGACAGTAGGAGCCCTAGAGATCATTCCCATCCAGCCTGAGTTAATGAAATCCAGGTTCATTGAGACACCTTGTCTCAAAAACTAAAGTGGAGAGCAATACAGGGGGACATTCAGTGTTGCCATCTGGGTACGTGCCTATCTGCACACATCCACACAAACACATATGTAACTAGAGGTTTCTCTCCCACCCACCAGTTCCCAAATAACCACTCTGAGGCTTAAGATTCATTACAAACTGTTTGGTCTATTAGCTCAGGCTTATTATTAACTAGTTCTTACAACTTAAATTAACTCATTTTTGTGATTCTGTATTTTACCACTAGGCTCAAGGTTTGTTGCCTCTTATCTTGCTTCTCCTGCAGCTGCTGACACCTCCCTCAAGTCCGCCTTCTTTCTCCCTATATTCAGTTTGGTTTCCCCACCTCGCTATATTCTGCCCTGCCATAGGCCAAAGCAGTTTCCTTATTAACCCATGGTAATAAAACATATTCACAGCGTACAGAAGGGCACCCTGCATAACATATACATGCAGCAGACACACACACATGCACAAACACATGTTCTTCTAAATAGATGGCTTGTGAATGAGGGTAGTATGGTTATACAATAGATATTTGAAGGTCAATAATCCAGAAAAAGTAAAGGATAAAAATCACAAAATAGAAAGGGCTTTATTTCTGAGTGGTCTGAGCGTTCAAAGAAGAAAAGAAGAAACATTCCCTGGAGTCGCCGGCTTGGGCATGTGAGCTCAGGAAAAGTCCCAGGCAGAGAATGGAGGGGAAGCATACAGAAGGGCAAGGACACTGGGGTCTGCAGGCGAATATAGAGCTGAGACTCAGGAAGCCTCTCAGTGACACAACTGTTCAAGACTCCTGCTGTAATGAACTGGGGTGACAGTGTTTAGAAAAAGTGTAGCTTAATTACTCCCAAGATTACTCAAAATGAAGAACTAAATTCAGGCAAGAATTTCAATACAAAACCACTGCTTGAGGCGGGTGTGACAAGATGCATCCATAATCTTAAAACTCTGGAAGCTGGGACAAGAGGAGCCTGAGTCTCTGGACAGCTTGGAGACCTGTTTAAAAGGAAGACCCTATCTAGAAGAAAAAAACCTGCGTTTCCACATAGTGTGTGGGTTCCTCTGCCTGGGTAGGCCCCTTGGTCCACTGGGAACTAGTGAAAACCAGATGGGCCATTCTCTCTTGAGTCTAAATGTCAGGGTGCTTCTGTAACCAGGAGACCAATGGCTTCATGGTCCACAGTGATATCTGGGAGCCTCTGCACTGGGAAACCCCACCCCTAAGTGACGGGGAAGGAAGCATCCTAACCTGCTTGGCTTTGCATTGCCCATTTTCTTGCTTTCCTGCCCAGGAGCCGCCTTGGTGACCCGCTGCGGCTTTTTCATTATCATCTATGTATCTGCTTCTCATGTGTCCCTGGCAACGCCTGTCCCCAACCCTCTGCCCACGTCAAATGGTCCCCTTGAGACACGTACCTTCTTCACTAACTGTATTCATGGCCCTCCTTCTTGGGGAAGTTACCCAGGCAGCATGACCCAACTTACCCTTCTCCCTACTGGAAGGATCATTTGTTCTCACCAAGTCATGAAGGAAAAGGGCCTTCATTCACTAGCCCCACCCCTTCAGGAATTTGTTTCCAGTTTTCTTGAGTTTATGGCTGGTGGAAGAATCTATTCAAAGATGAAAGATCATTTGAACGATGCCACCTTGCCACCACCCCGCACACCACTTGCCTTCCCAGGAGTCATGAAGTCAGGAAAGAGACCCAGGTTTTAGAGCTCCACTGGTTTGTACCCATTTGCCCACACCAGATGGCCTCAAAGAGGAGTACACAAGACAGTAGGGTCCCATTGATCCAGGGAGATGTTCCCTGAAGTGTGACTTCCGCACTGCCCTCCCTCCCGCAGAGCCATGGAGACTCTCTGAGGCATCAGTCATCCCCAATTCCCCTCCTCTACCTCTTATGTGTTGGAAAATACAGGCAAACAGAAGGGAAGACCGTGGAATTAGAGCTGGACAGACTATTAATATTTGCTTTGTAAAAAGAAGTCCACAGTAAAATCTATTTGAGAAATACTAGATTGAAAAGTAAATTACTTTCTCAAGCTTATAAGACTCTAATTTTTATTTTACAATTTTATTTTTATTTATCTATGTGTGTGTGTGTTTGTCTGTTTATATGGGTACAGTGCCTAACAAAGCCAGGAGGCATTGGATCCCAGCCGTGCAAGATAGGTGCTGGGAATTGAACCAGGACCTCAGAAAGAAGAGTCAGGTGCTCTTAGCCGTTGAGCCACCCCAGGCTAATATTTTAAATATCCTAGAAAAGAAGCTAGAACATTACCCTTTTAACCTTATTTGGCTGTCACAGTCTAAGAATTTACTTTGAATTTGGAAATGAGCATCATGAAATCCAAACAGTTGTAAGTTAATCAAAGTTATAAATAATTCAATTCCCAGATAGCTTCTCTTATTTTGACTCATCAAGGACTCAAAACCCTTCCCAATATACACTGGTATGTAAATTCACATTAATTATACTGTGGGTTTTAGTACAGAATCAATTCTATGATTTCTATATGAATTGCTGCCAAGTGTCCTGTCAATCAATCAAATATAGAATGGAAGTATGAAAAAACATGTTAAAGCACACTAGTGCATATATAAAATATAAGGCGCATTTTATTTATTTATTTATTTATTTTCTTTTGATCACTGCCTGGCCCATTAGTTCCAGCCTCTTATTGGCTAGCTCTTACATATTGATCTAACCCATTTCTAATATTCTGTGTAGTACCACGAGCTGGCTTACCAGGAAAGATCTTAACCTGCGTCTGTCTGGAGTGGGAGAATCATGGCGACCCCTGACTCAGCTTCTTTCTCCCAGCATTCTGTCTGTTTACTCCACCCACCTAAGGGCTGACCTATAAATGGGCCAAGGCAGTTTCTTTATTAAATGAAAGTAACTCCTCCATCATTTCCCCTTTTTTTGTTTAAACAAAAAAGAAAGACTTTAACTTTAACATAGTAAAATTACATATAACAAAATGGTTATCAAGCAAGAATTACAGTTACAATATTTATATCTATTTTATCTCTTATCATAACTAAGGAAAACTATAACTATCTATCCATTTTTCAACTCCATCAAAGACTCCAGAAGGATATAATATTACCTAAGTAAACAAGAAATCCAAAACTTTAGAAATGACAGAGACATTTCACTGCCTGGACAGTCACTCAAAGTTCCTCTGTACCGTTGGGGCATCCATCTTCAGCCTTCAGGCCCATAGTATCCAGCAGACATTTTCATCAAGCAGGAAATTCCAAAGACAGTTCAGTCACTTTTTGTTGTGTCCTGCAGAATGTCTCGCAGACTCTTTCATGAGTCAGGAACCCCGAAAGACCATCTCACCTTTAGGCAAGTTCAGCAGTCCTCTCTCTGCGGGTTCTTTGCATCCAGTTTATGCATCAGTCCATGCAAGAGCAGTTTCTTGCCCAAATGGCTATCAAACTCCATAAGGAGCCTCTTCAATGCCCATCTTCCTCTTGAAGTAGATTGGTGCTGCCAGGAGCAGACGTGTCTCATTGTCATGAAAAGCCCTAAGTTATTAAAACATTTAAATGCCATATTCTGCAGTCTTTGAAAGATATGAAGAATGCCTATCTAGCTGAAATATATCTCTATATAACTAGAAAATCTAACTAATATGACTACAAGCTTGACTATTATTGGTAATTATCCATTAACAACTTATATTTCCTAATTATACATTACATTTTAAATGGACTAGACAATCACAATACAGTAATCAAGATCAGAAATACATATACATATAATAAAATTGACCTTAAAATCTATAAGAATGCAAATTATTCATATCTATATCATATCCCCCTTTAAATGTAAAAGAACATTCATTAACAATATTTGGGAATATGGGTGCAGTTTTTCTCTCCAAACTGCTTCCTGCTGAATGGGGGCGCTGTATTCAGATCTTTCATGGTGTAACCTGTGTGTCAGGGTCATCTCAGTCGGCAGTTGAGTGAAGTAATTTTCTGAAGGTGTTCACAGCAACCTTTCAGGAGGGCGTGGTCTATCATACCATATCGGGACAGACGCAATCCACAGAGTCTCATCCTCTGTGAAAACAAAAGAAGACCCTCTCCAAAGCATCATATCCTTAGACCCATATTCTGAAATCATAATACCCTTATATCCATTCTGGTTTAGCTTGGCAGCCCATATAATGAAATGTCTCTCTGTACTTAGCTCCTTCACAGTCAAAAATTTTAAAGAAAACACAATAATACAAAGAATCCAGACTCTCTGTGAATTTTCCATTTTTACGTAGCTTATTTTTCTTTATTTCTTTTCATCTACAACTATCTGTACTCTGTCTCTTTAAAGACTTTATCCTTTTTTTAAACCATTAACTTTATTTTTATATTTGTTTCTTCTCTCTCTCAAGCCTACGTACAGTCACCAACACTGTGGTCTTTTATGTCTGAATCTGTTTTATTGTGAATCTGTAATTTTTTACTATCCAGGAGCATTTCTTAAAATGTTAAGCACTTCTCAAAAACTTAAGTTGCACCATGTAGGGGTAATACGGTACTGCCTGTGTCCTGCCCAGCTGAAACCTTAACTGTGCTGTTATTATGGTAATTATGGTAGTTCCTGCCTGAGACCAGCACAGTTCAGCATGGCGGAGCTGAGCCCTCCTGCCTCAGAGCCATTTGGTGCCCCTGAGCCACACACAGTTCCAGGCACACGGCAGTCCACATTGCCATCAAGCAAGCCGTAGCACTTTACTCCAAATGATCCATTCAAAAGCTCTGCCTCCCACAGGAGCCAGACAGAGATCGCAATGGCGGCACAGCCCAGAAAACAGGCAATTTTAAAACAGCCAGTTTTTTCCTGTTGCTGAGTCAGGACAATTTCTTTGCCGCACGCAACCCACAAACAGCAAAAATCTGTCTTAAATTCTCTCTCTGTGTCCCTTTTAAGCCCTCTCAGGTTTTACGTGGAGTTCATTAGCACGTTGGGTGCCACTCTGTTGTAATACGAGCGGCAGGGCTACGTCCCCGGCACCCGGCCGCCAGCAATGGCTACCTTATGCCCCGAAATAATTATACGGAAACTGTATTCTTTTAATCACTGCCTGGCCCATTAGTTCCAGCCTCTTATTGGCTAGTTCTTACATATTGATCTAACCCATTTCTAATATTCTGTGTAGTACCACGAGCTGGCTTACCAGGAAAGATCTTAACCTGCGTCTGTCTGGAGTGGGAGAATCATGGCGACCCCTGACCTATAAGGCGCATTTTAAAAGAAAAATCTAACTCTTTTGGCAGGTTTTTATTTCTATTTTTATGTTAAGTTTCATATTATGGGAAATGTTCCCAGTTACATCATTTTTTTTCAAGAATCAATAACTATAATAAAGCAAACAACTCAACATTGATGCTTATACAAGTTACTTACTCAAACTAGTTTTTAAAGGCGCTAGAAAAGCAGAGAGGTTTCAGTCAGGAATTGCAAATGTTCTATCTAGTTTGCCACATGCTGGAGTCACAGAACATGGAGTCACCTGGAAGCTTCATGGCTAATGGCTAACAATCACAGAGCTGGGAGAGTACACACACTACCTGAGGAGAAGAGTAATAACCAGCCTCACCCGCTGTGAACACTGAAAGCTCCAGCAATGATTAACATAACAAGATAAGCCCGTGGGTACATTAGTGGCAGGAACAACATAGGAGTTACCAACCACTTTCTGACTGGATCTAAGGCGTACTCCATGAGACAGAACCCATACTAGCACAGGGCCAAAAACTTGTGGTTAGGTAAGTCATAGGCCCTAGAGGAGAACTTAGTATGACTATTCTACCAAATAGGAACAGTATTAAAATGGCTTCTAATGACTTCTTGGTACACTCTTAGATTAAAGCATCTATCAAGCCCCATCAGAGAAACCTCTTCTTGTACCAGACGGTAAGTAACACAAAGACCCTGATCTGCTCAATGTGTGCAGAATAAGAATAGGACATGCACAGAACATCTCACACCCTCCAACCAAAGCTCAGAGATCCTCGAGAGAGAGAGAGAGCTCTCTCGACACTCGGGGCAGCTGCACATACGAACTCGGAGCAATTATGGTAGCATTCACGAGACCTGTGAAAACTCAAGCCAGACGAACACCCAGCACAGAGCGGGAAGAGTGAGAATCTCACTACTAGCTGAGGAGTTACTGGCTCATGATAGCCGCTGGGAGGGAGAGAGAGAGGGAGGGAGGGAGGGAGGGAGGGAGGGAGGGAGGGAGAGAGACAGAGAGACAGAGAGACAGAGAGACAGAGAGAGAGAGAGAGTTTTCTTTAATGATGTTGTAATCCCTTGTATGTTGACTACTCTCAGGCAGGCCCCACTCCCAGAGGAAGTCTGGCCACAGAAGCTGTATTTGATAGGGAAGGAGGAGGAGGAGGAGGAGGAGGAGGAGGAAGAAGAGGAGGAGGAAAAGCAGAACTCTAAGTTGGGTGAGCAGAGAGAGGAACGGTGAGGGTGTCCATGGGAAGAGTTGAGTTTGTGTGAATGTAATCAAAATATGTTGTACAAAATTCTCAAAGAATTAATAAGAAATATTTTTTAAAATCTCATGGTACGTATTTGTTATACATGGTACTGTTGTTAAAGACACTTTCATATCAATATATGTTATGTGTTAAACATAGCTCCCACACCTCTCTGTCTTCTGCTTTCTCTCATCTCTTCCTCCTTTCTTTGTTCCCATGGACAATTTTACTCTTCCTCACATGTAATATATATGTTTATATGTCTACATGAAAGGTGGGAACCAAGTAAAAGAGAAAACACATGATACTGTCTTTTCTGACACTGGCTGAGAATCATTACCTCCACTTGCCCTGTCCTGTAACACGAATAGGGGCCCTGTTTGTTGTTGGGGTTTTTGTCCTGCCCAGTACCCCACAACTGTTTAGCCCCAAAGAAAATCACACATAGGTCTCCATAAATTATAAGCTGATTGGCCCATTAGCTCTAGCCTCTCACTGGCTAACTCTTACATCTTGATTAACCCATTTTTCTGATCTATGTTAGCCGTGTGGCTCAGTAGCTTTTCTCAGTGGGGTAGATCACATCCTGCTGCTTCGGTGGTCTGAGCAGGAGTGGGAGGAATCAACTTCCTCCTTCCCAGAATTCTCCTGTTCTCATTACATCATTTCTATTTCCTGTCTGGTTTTCCGGCCTATATTTCTTGCCTGTCCAATCAGCGTTTATTTATAACATGATTGACAGAATACAGACAATTCTCCTGAACCAACTTACCCTGTCCGTTTTTTAAAGGATCTTTTCACAAGGTACTTTTTAAAGTTACTGAATCAAGGTTACATTCTAGAAATCCCAAATCTACTTGCAGAGAATGAATGAGAAAGAAACTGTAACATGTCCATTGTTTAAAAGGGCTGTCGTGGCTTGGGTGAACACACCTTTAATCTCAGCACTTGGGGATAGAGGTGAGCAGATCTCTGTGTTCATGGCTTACAAATCAGTTCTAGAACAGCCAGGGCTACACAAAGAAACCTTGTCTTGGAAAACAAAAACAAACAAAAAGTGGAAATTCTGTTTATAGAAAAGGAAAAGAAAAGAAATTCTAGATGTTGAAAAGCACACTTTTTTTTCTTGTGACATTCTCGGTGTACAGGTGAGATTCTGTCCCTCATCCAACTAAGGGTTCCGCAGTGACACCATTGTTTTCCCTTGGGTCTCGTACACCATGTTATGACCTGGCCGGCCGTCAGCCGTCACGTAATGCTCTCCTGACAATTCCCTTACAATCTCCTTTCCCCCAGACCTCTTCCCCTGCTCCTGTACTTGGAGATCTGAGCAAAAGGCAAGCTATCAACACCCTGACCACCAAGCACTCATCCCCTTAAGAGGAGAAGGTGAAAACTCATTATTAACGAAAGCCCTATCCGTGCCCACCCAGAAGCTACTGTACCAGAAACAAAAGCCAGAAACCAAGTACAGATATTTAATTTGTGTTGCATCATTAAAAGTGCAAGTGGCCTGTCTTTACAGATCTGTTTCTTCATCAGCACATCAAACTCTCAGCTATGGCTTCATTGATGTTGGAATAAAAAAAAGCCAGGCTAACTCTGCATGCCTAGAATCCCAGCACTTGGTAGGCTGAGACAAGAGGATCATGAGTTTGACTGAGTTTGGGTTACATGGTGACCATGTAAAGCCAGCCTGGAATATATGAGAATAGAACCCAGAACTGTAAGGGTTAAAGAGGTGGCTCAGAGATAGAGTACTTACCTAGCATGAACAAAATCCAGGACCACCAAAAATGTGGGGGTGGGGGAAAGTGTAGGAAGCTATGTGGCCCTGTCCACTTTACTCGCCTTTATGTGGGGTACAGGGCTTCCTCCATCCTACGAAGGGGGATTTGGAGCTCTGCTTCCATTGAGAACTTAACTCTCCTCTCATTTCTGGAGACAATCAGGAATTACATAAACAGAGCTGTCTGGCAATAGAGCCCATTCTCCTCCTCCCTTTCTCCTCCCCACCAGGCTTACACAGAGAAGGAAGCGCAGCTTTACTGACCCTGTCAGGGGCAAGATGCCCTGAAACAAGTGAACCAGCAGCTCTTGGGAATACTCAAGAAAAGCAAACTGTGGAGTACACTGGGTGTGTCAAGCGGGCAGGCAGGTTCCCTCCCCCGTCCTCTCCCACCCCTGTTGCTCAGCACTGGAATCTTCTCCACTTTAGAACTACACCGGCAGACACCTGCCTCCCGGTCCCAGCTGTGGCCCTTCCCCTCCCCCAGCAGCTCCATGCACCTTGGTCCAGAAGACACAGAAGCATCCTGCCCACATTGTGGTTCTAAATATTCTCCTCAAGCTTTGATTGTCCATGCTGTTAGGGCTCCAGGTGGAGGGGTGGGGCTTAGCGATGACCTAGTCCTGATACAGCAAATTCACACTGCTAATGGGATCAGGGCCCGTACAGGGGTGAAGCTAGTCATGTGTGAGGCCCAGTGGTAAAGTCCCTTTGATCTGAGTTCAACATTCCCACCTCACAGACAAAAACCCTAAGTTCATAAGAAGCAAAGTCATCTGCTGGGATGAGAGCTCCATTTTGCTCATTTCTATTCAACGCCCCCCCCCCCCAAAAAAAAAGGTAGGGAAATGTAGTTTGTTTTAAATCTACACTTCTATTGCTGGGAAGCAAGTAAGCCTTTGTTAGGACATTAGAGTATCTGTCTTGGCTCCGTGCCCTTCCAAGTCTTGCTCCACCATGTGGGCTGTGGCCAAAGTCACATTCGTTCTCAGGAATGTTCTGTCCAGGGAGGATTCTTGGGATGTGATCTGTGGTCAGCAAGAAAGCCCTTTTGATCCCAGTCACAAGAATGCGGCTGAGTTCAGGATTCCTCTCTCCATAAATTAGAGTCCTCTGGGGAGCTGTGGGTGTGGTTTTTGGTGCAGGTGCGGCCTCTAGCCGGCCTCAGGGGGCACTCCCTCACTTTGAAAGCTTTCTGTGAGCTGCTGGAGCTGGGATGGTAAACCCATAAGACCGCACTCACACACAAAGTCTTGCCGACTTCCCCGGGCATCTGTTTTGCTCATTCTAGCCGCCAGGTGTGGGTGCCTGACTGCCTGGCTTCTGTTAGCTCTTTCATGTCTAACTGTTAACCCTGGGTTGGACTCAGCTTGTGAACATGGGCCAAAGAGTTTTCTGGGTACACTGTTTTTAACACCTCCAAAAATGCAGAAGGAAGCAGCTACCGAAGTAGCCGAAGCCATGGAAATAAAACAAGACAGGACGGCTTCAGATCCTGGATCCACAGAGCTACTGAGGACGGGACGGGGAATTTTGAAGCCTCCGTCCCTCCAGAGGGGTCTGTGTGCCTCTGGGAAGGAAGCCCTTCCCTTAACTGGCTACAGACTTCCTACTTAGACCAGCCATGAGATCAGCAGGGTGTACCTGCCAGAAGGACTTGGGCCCCTGTCCAGTTTTGATGGCTAAGACACTCCGGGACACTGTGAAGTCTTTGAATGAGTCATGGCCTGTGGTTCTTAGGGTGACACTCTTGGCCTCTGCATTGAACAGCACAGAATAGCAGCAGCATTTTCTAAACACTCAGTAGGCGCTAGGAACCCTGGTAAGGACAAAGATTGTGCCTCTTAGTTCTCATGGCTCTAGGAAGTCAGCTACCTCTATAAACCGCTGGTGTGCCATTGGAGAAACTGAGGTTTATACACGATCACTAACCCAGATCTGCCAAACTAATAGATGATGAAGGCAAAGCTGGAAGACTCTTGTTCTGATTCTCAGACACCAATGGCTGGGGGCTTCACTCCAGCTCCTGGTATCCATTTTGGAATGTTGAGTGGAAAGGTCCTTTTCAAGCCCTCTCCCCTGGGAATTGCCACAGTCCAGACTCCACCTCCAAGAAAGCCCACCCAATGGCAACTCCTCCCCAGGGAGAGTCAAGACCACTCCCATGGGCAATTTAAACTGCCCCCCACCCAGATAACGAACACGTGGAATTCCCTATTCTCCGTGGTCTTCCCGGTTCTCCATGTGGTCTCCCTTTTTCCTCTTCATGTTTTCCCTGGGGGCCGCCTGGGAGCACTGGCATCCATTAAACCTGGGCTTCTTCTAATTAGGTCTAATTTGGTTTGATTTGGATTATTGTGTCCATGGAGAGGTTTGCCGGTCCAAAAATAAAACTTAACAAACACAAAACTAGGAACACTCTTCTTGCAAGAAATCTCAAGCTGGGTGTAGTGTACCTGCCTATAATGCTACCACTGTGGAGGCTGAGGCAGGAGAGCAGCCAGTTGGTTGGAAGCCAGCCTGTGCCACATTGACAGGGGCCAGATTCTGGGAGATTTGAGACTATAAGCCAAAAGAAGGAAAGAGAGCAAGCTGCAGGTTCCGCTCAGGCAGACCTCAGCAAGTGGGGGGATTCAGGCAGCCTCTCTTGCCTGTAGCAGGCCATGGGTGCCATAAGGAAAGGGCACTCCCACCCATGGCCAACCTTAAAAAGGATCAGGCCCAGAGTCTTAGAAAACTAGCTTTGGAAAACCCACATGCTACACAAACAGGATACCTCTGGAGCTAACAGAAGACCTGTCTACAACCTTCTGACCAAGAGCAAGACTGCTTTCCCAGGGTTTCTCTAAGGCAGAGGAGGTCTGGGCTCCTGTCGTACATTCATGGGAGGCATGAGAGGGAAGGCTGAGTCATGATGGCCAATCCGTTCCATCACTCTTGCTCTGTCCTTCTTCTTCTTATCCCCAGGAATGACTCAGAGAAACAGCTAAGGTGACTCAGAGAGAAATCCTTCCCAGTTCCTAAGAAAACACACACTCGGCCAACAGCGAGGTGTATTTCCCTGTGGCTGTGTTATTTTAACGGCAAATGTGTCTTCATAATGGAGCCAACAACCTAGCCAAACCACGCTGGGCCAAATCACACGGCAGGCCACTTTTAGTGGGGAGAGACTGTTTACAATAAATCCAGGCAGGCCTTAAAATGTCAATTTATTCTTCCTAAAAGCTGAACCACACCATGAGAAATGGTTGACTCCAACAAGAGACTCTGAGACTCGTTATTTTAAGTGGGACAAACAGCTGTGAGGGCTGTTGGCAGCTGGAGCCACTGGGAAGGGCTTTGTGACAGCCAGAGGGCCAGGGTGCCAAGCCCCACAGGCGGACGCTGCCCGGGCACTTTCCTCCTTGTCCCTCCTTTCTCTGGCTCTTGGCGTTTGCTCTAACACGGTTCCTGGGTGTGGAGTTAAAAGATGGAATAGCCAATGGTGCTCTTCAAGGCAGCCAGAGGCAAGAGAGGTGACACTCAAAACTACCCGCAGAGATGCGTCCCTCCCAGCCGCTCTAACTCCCTCCTCCCCTCAGAATCCCAAAGCTGTAACAGAGTTATTATCAGAATATCTATTAACAGAGGCACGATGGGCCTCCAGACAGCTTCCTTCCTTCTGGTTTCCCTGGGTCAAGAAATCTCTACTTTCTGGCCCCTTCTTGTCTTCAACCCAATGTTCCAGAACCCACACTCCGACAGCCTGACGTTCACGAGAACATCAGATACAGTTCCAAAAGTCTGCCTGCTCTCACTGCTGTGGCCCATGTTCTGCCTCTTTTAGAAGTCTGTGCTCCTCAGGCCACTCTCCTGTATTGAGTCTTTATGTACTGAAAGGCACTTCCTCAGTCTACCAAAATTCCAATCACAGAAATATTTTCGCTCGAATATCTCAGAACCAGTCTGAAAGTTCCAGAGTCTACCCAACATGACCCATGATCTCAACATTCATCTCACGACTCCAAACGCTGAAGAGAAGCAAAGATCTTCAGATCTGGATGGAAAGAACACAGGTGTGCAGAAAGAGAAACCTCTCTCCAAGGTCCTCACTCCCCTGCAGATATGTGTCGAAGGCTCCCTTATGAGCCCTGCTTACCTAGAGTGTTTGCACACACTGTGGAAGTCTCAAGGCAAAGTCGTCCAAGGTCAGCTGGCTCAACTAGCTGGTCTCTCGGATCTTCTATTTGTTCAACCCAATATTCTCCGATGTTGTCACTCTTCCCTTTAGGTTTACCAGGCTAACTCAATGTTAAACAGAAGGAGACAGACATAGAAATGTTTAAATGTATCCCTGCCTTGGATTGAGTCCCCTCAATCTTATTATGGAAAACAAGAGCTACATAAACCGTTTGTTTAACTCTTGCATTGGCTGGTTGAAAGAATAACCTCCCAACAAGTTACTGTGTTAATCTTCAGATTAGCTCTCTAGTCCATCCTTTCAGTACTGATTGGTAAACAATGTCCATGATTAAGCTGTTGTCAGAGACACAAATGCCCTGTGAGCCTGAGCTAATGAGGCCGTATTCAACTCCTTTACAAAGACCAGCCTAATGAAATCCCAGGAATGTTAATGCCTCCAAGAGTCTGCCATGCTCCCAACAGCAGGAGGACCACTGAGTGGAGGTAATTAAGGACCCAGAGCCTGCTGGAGAATTGTGTCCCAGCACTATTTGTTTGTTGAGAAGGCATGCTTAGATGCAAGGAATGGGAAATCTCTGAAACCAAATTGCGCACTCTGGCCATCAAAGCACCCCAAGTCTTTTCCCGGGACCTGTGACATTAATGTGCATGACAAGGGGGCAAGAGGGCCATTGTCTCCTCATTGTCCCAAAGACCTTTTAGTCTGGGGGGAGACAACATGCCTTGGGATTTAGGTAATTGGTTGCACAAAAATCCTCAGTGCAGCATTCCCTTGAAGTTGTGCCGAATGCTAACTCGGCTCCATGAACTGATTAGCGGGCACTTCCTCATTCTTTTGCCCATTGGAAAATGGACACTGCTCCATAAAACATCACCATATTGAACTAGTCTACCTAGAAATCAGAGAATCCCGTCTAGTCTTCCAGAAAGTGTTTCTACTAGAAACTTTTTATTTCTCTTTTTGTTTTTCTTGGATCCCCTTGAAAATTCTATTACATGGTTCAAAGCACATTGCAATAAGGGCTATCCCATCAGGGAGCCTTTCCCACTGGGGCTCGGACACACCGCCATGCCACCACATGTTCATCGGCATCGCCTCTAGAGCAGTCAGCGGCCCCTGCACAACTGATGCGAGACTCCCCCCTTTCAGCTGACCGTGGGACTGCAAGAGAGGAGTCAGAACACCTCCCTTGCAGGATGGGCACACGGGTGCCGCCTAGAAAGGACTTTTGTGCACTGCAATGAGGACGGAAGGAGAAAGGAAGAGAAGGAAGAGGGTGCTGAAGTCTGATGACCCAGGAACATTCACTGGAACCTTGAAAATGTCATCAGAGGTCAAGCGCCCTGGGGAAACAAGATTATGACACATCTCTCCTTCCAGTGATCAAAGGAAAACCAGTTCCTGGGCCGAAATGTAGAGAAAGGCAGCAAAAGAGACTGGACTTTCCACACTACAGCTCTGTCCATCCTTTTATTCAGAGCTGTTGCTGGAAGTCCACTGGATCCAAGCCAGAGGAACCAAAGAAGAGATAAATAGTTCACTGACTACTATGGAAGATAACTATAACCTAAGTTAATGCTCTTTTGACTATGGAATACGCTGTACAAAAGAGCAACAAAACCAGGATGCTAAGTCATATCAGCAGGCTGGGTCTCAGTCTCCATACCCACCAGAGGCCAACTGCTAACACATGCTGTTCCCAGCAGCTGGGTGGTCTAGTGGTCATTTTATTATAGTTTCAGTACGCATTGTTCCTTGGCGGCTAGAAATCCCTATGAGAAGCATGAAATCGGAAACCATCTGATCTTGAGCATCTTACAACTCTCTAAACGCAGGTGACACTGGTCTCTTCCTCACCAAATGGCTGTGAGGATGGTAATAGAATCAACGTTCAGGCATCATAGAAGAGACACTCTGCAGATAGGTCTACAAGATAGGTCTACACCCCCGTGTGGTGATCTGAGTAAAATATGTTCCCCATCACCTCAGGCCTTCGAGCTCTTGGTCTCCAGTTGCTAGTGCTGTTTAGGTAGGTAGTGCCGCCATGCTGGAGGAAGTACGTCATTGGGCAGACTTTGAAAGTAAAAAGCCTGGCCTAATTCTACTTTGCTCTCCTGCTTCTTGCTTGGGCTTAAGATGGAGCTGTCAGCTTCCTGTTCCTGCCACCGTGCTTCCCTTCTGCCAAGGACTATTATCCCTAACTGCCTTGGTCGCAGCAACAGAAAGGTAACTAATATGGCAAACATGTCGTTACTCTTGAGTGAGCTCTTCAGCCAGGCGATCCACAGCCCCTTCTCCCTGTCAGTAGAGCCCTTCTATCTATCTCGACCTGTGTGGGGGTCAAGACCCCTTGGTGGGAGTAGAAGGACCCGTTCTCAGGGGTCACCTATCAGATAGCCTACTGATCAGATATTCACAATGTGATTCGTAACAGTAGTAAAATGACAGTATTATGGTTGGGGGCACCACAAGGTGAGGAACTGTACTAAAGGGCTGCAGGGTTGGGAAGGGTGAGAACCCACGGAAGAGGATTTCGTCCTTGCAAGCGTTGTGTGGTCTTCATTCAGCACAGGGTGTTGGGGTCTCTGGTGGAGAACAGCATTGGAGTCCACCCAGGAGAGTCACAGAATCCTCCCCAAATCCCCTCTGATGTGCCTTCACCCAGTTCCTTTCTCCTGTTAGCATCTCTTCTAAAGTCTGAGGATGGGTTATCTCACAGACTTTAGAAAGTAGGACTAGGGTAAAAGAAAGGTAATTGTGTCCTCTGCCCACCCCCAAATCTAATGCTGACCCTAGTCCAAGGTTTAACGTCAATTACAAATTCCACCCTTGGTCACAAAATTCACAAAAATCACCTGGCCTTTTAGAAAACACCAACGTGCTTGACTCCATGATCTTTGTGACGATGAATTCCAGAAGCTTCTTGTTCATTTTTCAGCCTTTGTAAATGATCAAACAAATAAATTACCAGCCCCAAATTCCTATCCACCCCAAGGTGGGATGGGGGGTCACAATTCAGAGAGAAAGAGTCTAGGAAGTAGATGAAGCTCTGAATTGAATGTGTGCTATTGGCTTGCATGTAGCCATGTCAAGGACCCCAGTGCCTAAGACCTATAGGACTGGCAAAATCATCCTCCAATCCAGGAATGCTATGAACAAACTGACCTTTGGCTAAAACCAGTATATACAGAAACTATCAACCACAGCTTCCTTCTGCAACCTGAAACTACTCCCCTATAGAGACCTCCTACTGAGACTAGATAGCTTGCCTCCTCCTTATTCCACTGTCTACAATAAACATAGTGAATGAAGTATCTCTGTAAGAATGCATGGCCCACCAAATCCCAGCTTTCCTCGGCATCCACCAGGTCAAACCCTGAGTCATGAAGGTGGAAGCAGAGGAGAGACAACACCACCATCTCTCATAGCACATAAGCAAATACTGGGAAATGTCCTCTGAATGCCTCCAGGAGGCACTGGCGAACCTACAGTGTTTCTGGGCTGCTCTTTGTCCTCCTTCAGGAAGCTGACCCAACTGACCCACCTACTGTCCTGAGGACACTCTCCTGGAAGGACCTGTCTGGTCTGGTTACAGTTAGTAAAATCTAAATGACAATGTCACACACTCTACTGTCCCTATATTTTACTGAAGACATTTTTCAGCCTCTCCAAAGATGGGTTTGTTATTTCCTACCTCCACTAAAAAGAAAAGCAAAATAATCATTTTATTACTTTGAATCAAGACATATGATCATTAAATAAATTCCTTATAGCCTGGTACATTTTGGGTGCATGTTTAACTTTTTTTATTAATTTATCTTAATTGACAAATGAAAAGCATGCTCATTCTAATATACAAAACGATGTGTGGCTGGTTTATGTTCCCTCCTCAGCATACAGGCTCCCTTTCTTGACATCCTTCTCCATGCCTTTAACCTTTCGTGCTTTCCTAATTAAGAAGGTGAACCCAAAGAAAAACATTTAGGCGATGAAAGGAGACAGAGACAAAGACCCACATTGGAGCACCGGACTGAAATCTCAAGGTCCAAATCAAGAGCAGGAGACAGAGCTCGAGCAAGGAACTCAGGACCACG